>NC_056074.1:5737638-6356819 GCF_016772045.2 Ovis aries
GAACTTGGCCGTGCCTTTGGCCCATGGTACTCAGTGAACACTCTGCAGTCACATGCACGTGATCCTTTCCCCATACTCTCATGTTAGACGTATTTTCAGAATTCAGAATTTCGAGGCTTTTTAAAAAATAAAAAGTATACATATTTAATATATTACATAAGATCTTTAACAGGACATGAGGCAGCATTTTTAAAGAAATGAGTATTTCATTAGGAAAGTACTTCTGTATAAAAGTTCATTAACCTCACATCCTTACCTTCCCATCAATTCAGTTGGATAGTACCACCAAATGGGCCATTTTAAAAAACTCATTTTTGAGAAATTTTGAATTTTAGAATTGTGGAAAGAGATTGGGATTCTTAAAAGGAGATTCTGCATTTTCTTATTGTGAACTGAAAATTATTCTCCCATTTTTGCTATGTGGCTATTTTCTATATTTCCTAAACATGGGACCACAGATACTTTTTCTTACCTCCAGTACCACAGTTCACTCCCTTTTCCAGGTACCTTTACATTTTACTCTAGATTTTTTTTGAGAATTAAGGGAGAGAATGAAATAAAACTCTTTCAGTAGGAGTTCCTTCACTGGACATAATGAAATCAGGTCATGCTGATATATTTTTTTTTCATTTCACTGAAATTTATTAGAATATGAAGTGTATAATAATACCTGTGAAGAAAAAGACACTAAAATCATTGGTCTCCATTTCTTCCTTTGTGGTTAAAAGCTATGTCCTCATAAATATTTCAACTCAGAGGATACTTAAGCAAGATTTGTGTTTAGATACACTAGCAGTTTTAGGCTATGTGTATTGTTTTGTTTTATATAAATATGTATGGGTTTTTAGAGAAATGGGTATTGTCTTATTGACTCCTTGGCATTGCTGTATTTTTCCCCCACTAATGAGGATCTGTATAGATTTTTACTCCGTTCCTTTCTATTTTCTATTGATTTTGGAGATATGCTATGAGAATAAAAGTAGTAATTGAATCACAGTCTGGTAATACATAATTATTATTCAGAATTGATTCCAGTATTTATTTATTTTTTAGTGTCCTACTGAAACCAAAGCAACATTTGGGGTCCACCTTAAGATAGTAGGAGACTGGACAGGTATGTAGAACATAGAGGTTTAAAATATATGCTTTGACAATAGTAGGCCATACGATAATTTTAATGTTTAACTAATGGAACGACCAACATGTTTAGAAATGTATGCATGTTCTCAAGCTGTTGTTTTGTTTTCCTTCTTTGCTTGTACATTTTTGATATTGAAGTGTTTTTTTTTTTTTTTTCCTTGTAAGATGTATTTTTGGAATTGGAATACCTTGGATATCAGTCATTGTTAATAGTGTGTTGTTCATGTGATTGTAAATCATAGCTTTCTGCCTGCTTGTCGGATGTACTGGCAACAGTGCGAACATTGAAATGTATGTTTTAGTGAATGTCATTTGTTGCTCAGTCATGTCCAACTCTGCGACCCCATGGACTGCAGCACGCCAGGCCTCCCTGCCCACCACCAACTCCCAGAGTTTACTCAAACTCATGTCCATTGAGTTGGTGATGCCGCCCAACCATCTCATCCTCTGTCGTCCCCTTCTCTCACCTTCAGTCTTTCCCAGCATCAGGGTCTTTTCCAATAAGTCAGTTCTTTGCATCAGCTGGCCAAAGTATTGGAGTTTCAGCTTCAACATCAGTCCTTCCAGTGAACACTCAGGACTTATTTCCTTTAGGATGGACTGCTTGGGTCTCCTTGCAGTCCAAGGGACTCGAAGAGTCTTCTCCAACACCACAGTTCAAAAGCATCAATTCTTTGGCACTCAGTTCTCTTTATAGTCCAACTCTCACACCAACACGACTACTGGATAAACCATAGCTTTGACTAGACAGACCTTTGTTGGCAAAGTAATATCTTTGCTTTCTAATATGATGTCTAGGTTGGTCATAACTTTTTTTCCAAGAAGCAAGTGTCTTTTAATTTGCAATCACACAAATCTAGTTCCTGCATCACCTTTTGCATGGTATGGATGAGATGGCTGGATGGCATCACTGACTCGATGGACGTGAATCTGAGTGAACTCCGGGAGTTGGTGATGGACAGGGAGGCCTGGCGTGCTGTGATTCATGGGGTTGCAAAGAGTTGGACATGACTGAGTGACTGAACTGAACTGAACTGATATTTTTATATATATATAACAACTCTTCAACATCTTTGGGATGGTAGTCATTTATAATAGCTGATCTGTTGGTGGTAATTTGCTGTTTTATTGATTTTTAAATTATTATCTGAAAGGTGCATTGAATTAAGAACTGTGAGTAAATAAAAGAAATATTACACCTTCTTCCCTGGTGGCTCAGACGATAAAGCGTCTGCCTGCAATGTGGGAGACCCGGGTTCGATTCCTGGGTTGGGAAGATCCCCTGGAGAAGGAAATGGCAATCCACTCCAGCACTCTTGCCTGGAAAATCCCATGGACGGAGGAGACTGATAGGCTACAGTCCATGGGGTCGCAAAGAGTCGGACACTACTGAGTGACTTCACTTCACTTCACTTATATTCCCTCAGCCCAACAGAGTGACTGACAAGTAAGTGATCAGTAAATGTTAACTTGTTGGCCAATTGTTTATTTTGGTTTCTCAAAGGAAAGGATGCAAATGTAAAGAAAGAGTAATTTTTTAATTGAGTCCTGAACTAGGAGTTGGTTTGTGAAAACTATAGGGAATCAGAAAAAGGCAGAGTCAGTGTGATCTAGGGCCATACGAGAAGCTTCACATAGAAGACAGATTGTAAGCCCAACTTGAGAATCAGGCAGGTGAAGAAAGAAGGTGACCCACAGCACTGTCAAAAATCAGGCAAGGTAAATTTGCCCTTATTCAGGAAAGGTAAGTTTCTTAAAGAAGGCTATCAGAAGTAAAGATAATGTTTTGGGGAGTAGTATGGTAAAACCTGGTGCAGATCTTGAATGCCTTGACAAGGTGTTAGAACAGCTTGCAGATGTTAGGGAACGTTTGAAGGCTCAGAAGCATCGTAGTGAAAGTGGTGCTAATAACTTGCTAGTGGACAGGGTTAGGATCAACGGAAGACTGATTGGTCCTGGAAGGCAGAGGAGAAGGAATCAGTGGAGGAGTGAGGCTGGAAACTGAGGATGTCCTTGCAAGCGCAGTTTAAGAAGTTAGTATTAGAAAGAGGGGCTATGTATTGTAAGAATCAGGAAAGGACAAGATGTTTTGTAACAGAGAAGGGATATTTTAGAAAAGTAAGTTGAAAAAGTTTGTGTGAGACACTTAAAAATAATAGTGTATATAAAATTCTTTGTCTATAGAAAGAGCAGTCAACTTGGAATTGGAGATGAGAAGAGAATGGGGGAAATATGCAGCATAGGATTTAATGGGCAGATGACGAAACTAATCCAAAGATATTTGAGTAGTGATGACCTAATTGGAATCAATGAGAAAAATCAGGCTTCAGTTCAAATTATTTATTTGATAGCTTTTGAAAGAGATTATGGTAGTTCATTGTGAGAAGGATACTGCTGTTGTATAGAAATAGTAGTTCCTATAATCCCGGAACTAGTTGATATAAGTAAAGAGTTGTGTTTTTTTTGCACTGTTTGACAAAAAATGAGTGAAGTTCTTCTCTGGTAAGAATCCCAATATAGTAAGAATTAACTTTAGCAATGAATAATAATCGATAGAGTTCTATATCTGAAGGGAAACAAGTGCAATGAAGTCATAATTTAATTCATCAGGGTAAGGAGAAAGTTTATCATGGCTTATTACTAGCTATTGTTACCGAGTTTCTTCACAAAGTTATTTTCTATTGTCATTATCTCACCATTTATTTTAATGTTTTCTATTAAGAATTCTTAATAGTTTTAATTTTATCCTCTTTTTTAATGTACAGTGCCACAGAAGGGGAAACAAGCTCATTCTCTTCAGAGAGTTCAGTTCCAGTTAGATGCTTTTCAATTAACAGACTTTATTGGTTGTTGACTTTAAATATTTGTTGATTTGGGGGAAAATGTCAGGCATTCATGCAGAGAACCACTAAATAATTCTGCCACTGCCACTTTAGTTCAAAAATGTTTTAGCTGTCTTATAAAAATAATTATGGAAGGAAAAATGGGGATAGCATTGCTGAAATCAAAGATTATTGATTTTTATTCTAAAAGAATTGATATTATGTATTACTCTGTATTAAAAGCAGTAGTTTTAGAAAATACACCAAAGAGATGCTTAAGAAGTTGAAAAACAGAGGTTTACTTTTTAAATTGACTGAGAAATGTTTTACTGTGACTAGTTCTTCCCTGAAATATGTTCTGCCTTCTGAGCCACAAGGGAAGCCCAAGAATACTGGAGTGGGTAACCTGGCCCTTCTCCAGCAGATCTTCCTGACCCAGGAATCGAACTAGGGTCTCCTGCATTGCAGGTGGATTCTTTACCAACTGAACTATCAGGAAAATCTGATATGTTCTGCCTAGACAGGTCTAAAGAACAGGTTTAGTACTGTTCTTTAGTACCCACCTCATGGGTCTAATCTAAGACTAATCCACTACACCCAGCTGTAAGAGTACCCAAGAAGTAAATGAAGCAGCTATATAGCACAGGACAAGGAGGCAACAAAGTTTTGTATTTGTTGTCTAGCTTTGGGGGCTTTCCCAGTGGCTCAGTGGTAAAGAATCCACCTGCAATATAGGAGACACAGAGAGACAGGTTTAATCCCTGGGTTGGGAAGATCCTGTGGAGGATGGCATGGCAACCCACTCCAGTATTCTTGCGTGGAGATGCCATGGACAGAGGAGCCTCGTGGGCTACAGTCCATGGAGTCGCAAAGAGTCAGACAGGACTGAAGTGACTAAGCATGCATGCTAGTTGCATCTCCTAAGTATGTGAAAGACTCATTAAGTTTAGAAGACTCTTCAAACCTCTTTAATTCTGCAATTGAGGTTTTTCCTTGAAATGATGATGATAGAGGGGTGGAGTGAATTATCTGAGAGGATTTCTCTTTGAAATGAATTAATACCTGTTGCTTTTCTAGAATTAGTCCTGCTTCCCAATTTCAAATGTATGGTTACATTTTGCAGGTGACTTTTACTATAAAACATTATATACCTAATATCCACATGTAATTAATCTGAAAATCTTTTCATTGTTCCACTCAGTAATTAATGGATTGATGATAATTGGATGGACATCCCACAAAAGGCCAATTGTGTATATCACATAATGGTTTTTCCTTGAATCTTGGTTATCAATTCCTATCCTGTCTATTTGACAATCTTGCTGAGATCTAAAGATATGATTAACTTGCGAACTGAAAGCAGGGAAACAGGGCTGTGTAACATTTTGGATTTGCCTTGTTCACGTGTCACACTGGCACACTGCCGTAATCTTAGATAGCAGTCTCATTAGGGACTGGTCCAAAAAAGAGGTGATAACCGTCTGTCTCTGTTTTCTTCTACTCATATTAGCCAGGCATGTTTTATACTTCTTCATCTAGATGATTGCTTTTGAAAAGATTAAAACAGAATATGTATAATATATTCTAAGTATTTTTTTTTTCATTTTGGGGAGCCTCTTATCAGATTACGACTACTCTAAGTTATAATAATGTTATTACTTTATAATGACATGTTCTGGAAAAATTATGACATCTACCCTACCCTAAATATATCTGTGAATAGCTCTGGTTGTTGCAAAATGTAAAACAATAAAAGTAGTGTTGAAGGACATGCCAAAAGAAGTGATCTATAGTGACTAGAAATATACTTTTGTTGTTTCTATGACTAGCAAATTATACTGGTTAGTCACTTGTGGAAGACGGCATTTAAATTATTTGTAAGTTTTGGCTAATATTTATTAAACATTTATTTTATGCCAGATGCTGCGCTAAGTTCTGTAGATACCACATTGCCCAAAATAGACAAGGTCCCTGCTCTCATAGAGACTGTTCTAGTCAATAAAGATCTCCCAGAAACGAAAAAGCAAGTCAATATATAGTGTGTTAGGTAGTGATGAGTGCTATGAGAAAAGTAAAGGAAAGGGAGTAAGAATGGTGAAGGGTGGTAGTGCTATTTTAGATAGGGGTAGGACTTCCCTAGTGGCTCAGAGGTTAAAGCATTTGCCTGCAAGGCAGGAGACTCGGGTTCAATCCCTGGGTCGGGAAGATCCCCTGGAGAAGGCAATGGCAACCCACTCCAGTATTCTTACCTGGAGAATCCCATGGACAGAGGAGCCTGGTAGGCTACAGTCCATGGGGTCGCAAAGAGTCAGACATGACTGAGCGACTTCACTTTCACTTTCACTTTCAGGACTATTTTAGATATAGACTTTCTGAATAGACAGGTAAGTAGATGAGGGAATACATCAGGTGGATTTCAGGGAAAAGTACATTTAGACAAAGGAAACAGTAAGTGCAAAGTCCCTGAGGTGGGGGTAACTTTGGATATTCAGGGAAGGCAAGAATCCCAGTGGGGCTGGAATACAGTCAGTGAATGATGGTGGTGGGAAACGAGATCAGAGAGGAGAGTAGGGGGCGGTCAGACTCTATGGGCTATGGAAGGACTTGGATTTTAATCTGATTGAATTAAAAGCATGATTTTGAAGTCTCCATCTGAAAGATTATTTTGTTCTAGTCAAATTACCTAGTGTTTGGCAAGCCAAAAATTTTTTTTAGTTTAAAAAAAAAAAAAAGATGAGTTTAGGGAGGAAAAAGCAGATGATGATACCTCTGAGCATTGTACAAAACAGCTTGAAAAAAAAGAAAACAGGTCAAACTTTTTTGATGGAGGAGGAGGTGTAGCATCATTTTGAGATGCCTCAATGGAGATTCTATCTCCTGCCACATGGCCCTGGTTTATGGGCTCCGGTAGCCTCACCTGTCCACTGTGTTTCCCACCAGCGTGTATATGGATGGTAGTAGCTTCCTGTTACCCTTTGGATTTTCCCCTAGCGTTAATATGGCTTCCCAGTTCATATTCATCTGAGTCACTTGTTCCCTCTCTCAGATTCCTTCCACTTAAATGATACAGAACCCTTCCTGGGTTGGGCTGGACCCAGACTATCACAGAAGGTCAGCAGATCCTCTCTGAACAGAGCACTGAATCACGGAGAGGAGTGATAGACATATGGGAGAGAGAAGAGGCAGTGAAGATGTCCTTAGGCAGTCAAACGTTTGTGTCCAAGGACCGGTAAGAAGTGCAGTGTTGCTGGAAATAAAGAATAAAGTCTGAGAAATGCCCATAGACTGGTTATGATAGGCATTTGCAGGCTTCAGTTTTTGTTATAAATGTTATGGAGATTCACTGGAGGATTTTGATTAGGGTATGACTCATATTTTAAACTGGTGAAAAAGAATATGATGGGGTGGGCGAGAGTGGAAGTCAGGAGATAAGAGAGAAGCTCTTGCTGATGTCTAGACAGAAGAAATGCCAGTTAGGCACAGGGTGACAGAGACTGGAGCTTGAAAAGTGCATGGATCTTGAAGGTGTTGTCTTTCAAGTTTTGTGGCTCCTTTAGGGTTGGTTATGAAAAAGCTATGAATTGTATATAATGACAAGGTTTTCAGTTTCCTTAAGTTAAGTGGACTGTGTTGCTGCTTATTAAGATAAAGACCACTGTGGCATATTAGGAGGAAAAGAGTGGACATTGAAAGTTCAGTTCCATACATTTTAAATTCGAGAGCTCTAAGCTAGAGATCTAAACTTGGGAACCATTAGTACCTTCATGGATTTAAATCCTTGATACTGGTCAGGATCACCTAGGGCAGTAATTCTCAATTATGTACGATGCAGCATCATGTTTTATAACATTTTATATGCCACTTTACATTCTTAAAATTAAATGTACAGATATTATATCCACAAATGATTTATTAAAAAATCAATTAAAATGTTCTAACCTTAGTATAAAGAAGCTGTGTAAATAATTTATAGTAAATGATTTACATTCAGTATTTAAATTTTTAGGCATGACTACACTGGAAGTCAAAATGAAATAGGTGACTTATAGCTGCATACAAAATGAGTATCAATAAGACAGTTCCAAATACAGGCTCCTAATGCCAAATACTGTTGAGGCCCAGTGTCTTTATGTGGTGTGCTTTCAAAATGGTAAACATCTCTTGATTAAGTTCTAAGCACAATAGAGTACAGTATTACTTTAGTTTTTACTGTGGTTACAATGCTAGAAAGTCTAGAGTCTATTTAAATCTTGCAAAATCTTTGCAATTTTTATAATTATAAATGAGGTTTTCATTTGCATGAACGTCCAGATAGCCATTTGAAAAGCATACGGGGGTGTGATAATTTCTTGTTGCACAGTACCCTCCACAAATTGCAGGATGTTTGTGTTTCTGACCTTTACTCTGTAAATGTCAGTAATACGTCGTAACTGTGAAAGCCAAGTTGCCTCCATGAGCTCTCAAAACTGCCCGTGAGAGGTGGTATTCTTGATCAGGAGCAACTAGTTAGAGAAATGTGTACAGACAGAGCAGAAATCTAACTAAGCCCTGAGACATATCAACATATTGAGCTCAGCAAAGGTGATTAAGAAAGAGTGGTCACTGAAGAAAGAGAGGAACCTGGGGCAAGTCTGAGTCCTGGACACCACAGGACAGTGTTTGGAAAAAGAGGAATGAACCAGTTGGGACAAATGCTGCTGAAGAGTGGAGTAAAATGAGGGCGGAACTAATGACCTTAGGAATTGTGATTTAATGGGGTGCTGGAAAGAGAAGATAATTATAGTAAGAGAAAATCTGGAGATAAGTACAGACAAATCTGGTGTGTTGGAGTCAGCTCCTATGAGCTCACTGGGTTATTGGGTGCTTCTTTTCCAACTCAGCATTCAGTGAAGTCAAGTTTCATAGCTTTAAGTCATCCACAATGTGACTATTCACTCCATAGAAATTGACAAACCCCATAAAGTAGGGGTTAGAAAAAATTTTAAGGCCTGGCTATTAAATATTTTTCAGCATATCACTGGACAAATTCTAAGGAGTTTGGATGTAAAATGAAGTAAAGAAATAGGGCAATAGTTGAATGGGGGGAAGACATAGGGAGAAGGCAGATATAAGTTTAGAGTGAGTATAAAATAAATGTATGCATTTTTATCTGTTTATATATATGCATGCTAAGGCGCTTCAGTCGTGTCCGACTCTTTGTGACCCTATGGGCTGTAGTCCGCCAGGCTCCTCTGTCCATGGGATTTTCCAGGCAAGAGTACTGCAATGGGTTGCCATTCCTTCTCCAAGGGATCTTCCTGACCCAGGAATCAAACCCACATCTCTTATGTCTTCTGCATTGAAAGGCAGTTTCCTTTACCATTAGCACCACCTGGGGAGCCCAATATATATTTATATATAAATACATATATATAATATATACATATATTGCATGTGGACAATTATATTTATATATGCCTAAGGACAACATGGAAAATAAGATTGAAGCAGAGATGGAAATATAAGGATAAGAGTCTTGTGGAAGCTTCCTGATTGATGCTTTTGAACTGTGTTGTTGGAGAATACTCTTGAGAGTCCCTTGGACTCTAAGGAGATCAAACCAGTCAATTCTAAAGGAAATCAACCCTGAATATTTATTGGAAGGACTGATGCTGAAGCTGCAATACTTTGGCCACCTGATGCGAAGGGCTGACTCATTAGAAAAGACCTTGATGCTGGGAAAGATTGAAGGCAGGAAGAGAAGGGGATGACAGAGGGTGAGATGGTTAGATGGCATCACCGACTTGATGGACATGAGTTTGAGCAAGCTCTAGGAGTTGGTGATGGACAGGGAGGCCTGATGTGCTCCTTGAGGTTGCAGAGTTGGGCTCAACTAAGCGACTGAACTGAACTGAACTGAGAGATATAAATATTGATAGTGCTGGAGAGTTAGAGGGTATAGTTACAGGAGCAACGTCCATAAGGGTCTCCTGATGGATTCTAAGAGAACTGGATTCCAGTGTACAAGTGGAAGAGCTGACCTCTGACAAGGCAGCAGGGCAAGACAGAGAAGATGGTTTAGAGCATCTCTTCTGATTGAAGTGAGTGGAATGGGATTTCTTTTGTGATTCCTTTCATGTTCTTGGTGAAATAAGCAGTAAGGTTGTTTCTAAGTTGAGGAAGTGGGGAGTACTTTGAATTTTGCAGAGAAGGAAGAAAGTGTAATGTGTCACTTGAAGTAGTAAATCGATGAGTGAAGCATGGTGGCCTTTCTGAGCAGCCTGCTGAGATATGTGGTTCAAAATTTAAAGTGAGACAAGTCAGAATAATTGTGAGTTTTTCCCAGGCATGGTCCACTTCTTCAGATTAGCTGTTGAGCAGGTGGGGAGTTGGATTTCACCAGCATTGGTCCATTCCTGATTAAATTCACTATAGCTGTCACCTCCAATCCATTCTCTGCACTGTAACCATAGAAACTTCAAAGCATGAATCCAATTAAATCCCTGCTTTTGCTTTAAACACATTAATAGCCTCCTTTGCTCCTAGGATAAAGCAAAAACAAAGTCCTTCCAATGGCCTGGGAAGGCCTTCTTGCACAGTCCCTGACCTACCTCTCATCTTGATTGAGTGTTTTTCTCTCTGAACAACAGTACCCTTGGCTTTTCTGTCCCTCTTGCTTCCCTTGCTGCCGGACCCCCTTATGTAATCCTGATCCATATGGCCACAGTACTCTCCACCACCCTCTCCCACCCCTGCCCACATAGGCACCTAGTATCTTTAAATCAGCTCAGGAGCCACTTCTTCTGCGAAGCCTTCTAGACGTTTCAGTTTGTGGTTTCTTATATGCTGCTGTCAACTGTTTCTTTTCTTGAGAGCGCTATCTCCACTGGTAACTGTATATTCAAAGTGTGATCATTGGTATAACAAGTTTTCTCCAGTATACTGAAAGTGTTATCACATAGTAGGAACCTGTGTCTCTTTTTGTTCACCGTTGTACTCAAGGACCCATTAAAATGGTTGTTTTAAATAAATGCAAATATTTGATAAGGGAAGAGAAGAAGGGAGGAGGAAGGTGGAAGGAAAGGAGGGAGAGAGAAGGAAGGAAGGAAAAGAGGGGGAAGGCAGGGAGGAGGAAGGGAGATGAGAAAGCAGGTAAGCAAGCAGAGAGGTGTATCCTTTGCTTCCTGAAAAATCACCAGCGGTGGGGCAGTGGTCAGATATATAAAGGTAATACTGTGGCCACCCAAATGAAGGAGGCAGAGGAGAAGGGGCGGCAGAGGATGAGATGGCATCACTGACTCCATGGACATGAGTGTGAGCAATGGAGTTAGTGAAGGACAGGGAAGTTTGGTGTGCTGCAGTTCATGGGGTCGCAAAGAGTTGGACACAACTTGCCGACTGACTACCAACAATAAGGTGCCTTGGGAGGGAGATTTGGGAGGCTTTGGGCACCAAAATGAGTGTAATGGAAAAAAATAGGACTTGTTGAGAGTGAGAGATTGTTCCAGAGGGAGAAACAGCTTGAATGATAGCTCAGAGGGGTGAATTACCATGGAAATCTAGAACAATATCATGCTGTTGGAAGGCAGGCTGCGATGGTATCCAGAGGTCATGTCATGGAGGAGCTTGTAGGAATTACTAAACGTGTGGCTCTTTTTTCTAAAGATGTTGGTGAAAAATTGAAGGGTTTAAAACAGGAACTGAAATCACATTTGTACTTATATGTGTCACCCTACTGGTATTATACAGATGGGAAAGGAGAAAGACTAGGTTAGAAGCAAAGATACCAAAATCTGTCATGGTGTCAAGCAAGCTGTGTGTGCATGGTTAGTCACCTCAGCTTGGCCTGTTCTTTGTGGCTCTGTGGTCTGAAGGCCACCAGGCTCCTCTGTCCATGAGATTCTCCAGGCGAGAATACTGGAGTGGGTTGCCATGCCCTGCCTCAGGGCATCTTCCTGGTCTGCCGGGGTCCAGCCCCGGTGGATCCAGGGTAATTCGAAGCGGAGACGGAGTTGGCGTCCTAGGAAAAAGCTATTTAATTAGAAGTATAAAGAGAGACTAGAAAGGAATAGTGTAGTAGGAAAATTAGTGGAGCAAAAGATGCTGAATAACTTGGTTTACATGGGACACCAATAAAGCTTCGAGACAAGAAGCTTGCACCACCTATGTAGGCCACCAGCACCCACTTGAATAGTGGAGGGTGCCCTGCCTTGGGCTCCCTCTTACGTGGATCTTAGACGCCAGGGCAAAATTAGCAGGCTTGGTGAGTACCCGTGCTCCAGATGGGAATTCAGCCAGAAAAACGGAGAACAAGAAAGACACAGGGGAATCAGTCTTTCCAGAAACTGATCCGATTTCTTTATTTTCAGGTTTGCTTATATACCTTTTGTCACACATAGAGGCAAATGGAAATTTTATTTTTTTTTTTATTTTTTATTTTTTTCAAATGGAAATTTTAAAGTCACGCGGGGGTCAGCAGTCCTGACCTTTATCAAAATCAGGTGCTTCATATAAATGTATACAAAAAGGTCTTAGGGGTTTTACATCATCTTATGGCTATGAGGCCTGCTGACATTTTATGATCCTTTCTTTCTGATAACGGTCAGTCAACCAAAAACTTATTTTCCAGGGGTGATTTTTCTTAAACCAGGCACCACCCTCCGAAGGTACCAGATAAAGTTGCATTCCTATAGGATGAGGGTGTAGTGGGTTACAATTAAGAAAGGAATTTACTTAGCCTAAGGTTAACATGATTAATCTTAAAGGTTAATACGTATTTCCTCTATATGCTAGTTATATTCATTATAAGGGCAAGGAATATGGAGACTTAGCAGCAAATATTGGCTCAAAAATTAAAAACCCTTCACCAATATAATTTCTAATCAACCCACTATACTATACTAATACTTTTCTAACTTCTCAAAAGAATCTGTATTTAGAAAGTTTACAGCATCTCATGCCTCTCACATATGGGAGGCTGTAAACAATCACATGTGGTCGGACGAACCTGTACAGGCAGGCTAGATAACCTTCAGAGGAGTTTGTAAGTTGAAACACTCTTGTCATGCCCAGGAATATTTATTAACTGGAGCTGTAGGTTAACTCCTTCTCTGAGAGAGGTGATGGGGGAGAGCCTCCCATAAAGTCAGAGGTGTAGGTGAGAGCATAAAACAGTAAAGTAGGCAGACTCTGGTTTTGAGGGTAGATGCTGGAGAACAGGGGGTTTCCTGCGGCTCGATCCCGCCTTTGCGTATGCCGAAGCCTTCTTGCTCGTGACCTTTGCCACGGGTGGAGTTCCTCATGCTGGCTCCCAGCACTGATCCAGGGATCAAACCCATGTTTCTTTTGTCTCCTGCATTGGCAGGCAGGTTCTTTACTGCTGGGAAGTAAAGAGCCTGGGAAGCCCGTCAAGCAAAACAAGGAGATAAGAATGCTGTTTTGTGACCAAAGAAGTCGGACTGAACAGTAACTGTAGCAGGGCATTATTGTTAACCTTATAAAAATCATCTTTGAGAGAAAATGCAGAGAAGTCTGGGGGTGGTAGAAATTGCAGTGAATTACTCAGTCAAGTGGAGGCCAGTAAGTAGAGAGAATCTGTGTTCAAAGAGAAGCACATAGCAAATGGGCCTATTTCTAAATTGCCCCAGAACTCTGAGAGGAATTGAATTTTTATTGGTCTGGCCTTTTATTAGTGGTGGGTGATGAGTAGCAAATCCATAGGCAATTACTTGTATATCTATCTGTCTGGGTAAATGTGAGCAAGGTTTTGACAAACTGTGTCCTGAAGTATGTATTATTTGTATAATGAAACACATTATATCTCTAGCCTCATGTGAATCTATGTGGAAATCATTGAGGACAATTAGTTAATATGATATAATTTAACATAACTCATTTGCTATCATAATATAGTAAATCATTCAATAAATATGAGCTGCACTTAAATCCCATATTTCATAGTTTGAGAATTCAAGGAAATTTTTCTGTCAGGGAAATGAGAAATTTGTATTACCATTTAAATGCCCATCTGTTCTCAGGAGAGAGGATAAATTGTTTTCCCCTTGGTTTCTCAGTTTATGAACATGAAATTTATGCTGTCATTTTTTAGTAGATGACAGCTCACTTATAATGCCACAGAAAATATAGAGATTGCTTAGTAAATGACTGGAATTCACTACTCATTAAGTTCCATTCTAGTCCAGTTACTTTACAACTGCAAAGATAGGGAAAAATACAAAATTTTTGCTTTTTTAATCCAATAAAAATATTACTTTTTATTTTTTAAAAATAAGTGAATCATTCAGTTCCTGGACCTGGAAGTAGAGTTACTATAGCAAAATGGTTTGTTTGCATGGATTGTTATGTTTTTATTATAAACTGTTTTGTTCCTAAGTTTGGCTTCTCTTTTATCTACTATTTTCTGCTTGATTTTACTATATAGTATTAAGGAAAATAAGAATAGTGATGGGCTTCCCCAGAGTCTAATGTTTAAGACTCTGCTCCACTAAGGGGACACAGTTGGATCCCAGGTCGGGGAATTAGGATCCTGCATGCTATACAGCACAGCCAAAAAAAAGAATAATGAGAAATTTTCTTGGTAACATAAATTCTTAAGCAATGTCAAAAATATGACAGTAATGTCCTGGGTGGTCAAGAAAGAATATGTCATTTTGCCAAGCTAGTCTAGTGGTGATGGACTAAATAATTTCAAAGCCAAAAAGACAAACATTTTGTTACATTTTCATTATCATGAGGAACATTTTTAAGTACTCATTTGTTTGATGTAATTGCTAAGTACTTTATAAAGGATGCTAAATGAATATGATTCCTGTTTCCTGTTTGTAAAATTGTCATTTTTAAAGCAAAATTGTAAGTTAATGGATTATAATCATGCAGGCAGTGTTCTTTAAGGTCATCCAAATGAACACACCTAAAGACATCAAGTACGTTAATGCTTAAGGAAGAAACTTATCTTCCAGTGATTCAAAGGCAATCGAGTCAGGGAACTTTGGGAATAGAGTCTAGTAAAAATACTATTGCTCTTATTATGATTTTTGAACTTTAACAAAGGAGGAAGGTGGAATTTCATAAACATATAAATAGAATGGAAAAACTAAATACTTCCATGAAATGAGATTTTGAGACAATTTGGAGGTGACAAATTATGGACATGGAATGCTAAGGAACACCAAGAAATGTAGTTTGAGTAGGTGATAGAGTTAGGGAAGAAGAGTTGAAATAAAATCTGTCACAAAGTACTGAAAAAGAGAAGGCAATCTTATGTTTTGTTGGCACTGTGTTAAGAAACTAGTAAAATGTCTTGAGATGGAGCTACCAAATAATTAGAAAGAAGGGAAAGGCTAGAAAGTCCCTGCAGACAAGTTTGTGCGTTCTAGACACTACCTAGCAGAGACTTATGCCGCTGACTGGAGCAAATAAGAAAGTAACGTTTCAAGAGTTAGATTGTCCTTCAGGAGTAGTCAGCTGATCAGTCATCCGTTCTCCCTCCAGCTCCTTCCCCTCATTTGTGATATATCCGTCCGACATTACGCTTGCACAGTGACAGTGAAAAGCTTTTGTTGCTGCTGGAAGGGTGGACTTTCCAATGCTGGTTCGGTATATTGTGTCAAGATGTAGTACTCAACCGCATAGACTTTCAGAGTTGGCAGAGAGCATAGTAAAAAAGACAACCAGGGGAGACAAACTGAAAGGAAATGATAATGTACCTTTTTCCTTTTCTTAGGCCTAGAAATCCCTTTATATGAATTCTCGCTTCTTCCACAGAGCAGAAACAGAGGCAACAGTTTTCAGTTACCCTTTAAAAAGAAGTTCTTAATTATATTTATTACATATTGTATTAATTGTTTCTGTAGCTAGAGGAGTTGGCCTTTTGTATGTAAACTTCCAATGAAAAAATTTCCGAGTTTCTTGAAGGCAGCCATTTTGTGTTCACTGTTTTTTTCATATTAAAAGTAAATCAAGAGAAAAAAACTGATATAACTTTAATGAGAATTGAGAATCAAGTGACATAAAGAAAATTAAAGACTTTTAGAAGAATAAAATAGTTGAAAGGGACATGCAGTTTCTCTAGATATAAAGGCAAGATATCTAAAACTCTTAACTCTTCCCCAAATAATTTACAACCTTAATACAATTTCAGTTAAAATGAGAACTCAAGATAAAAAATAATATTAATTATTTGAAGAAAACCCACAAAAACAATTAAAAATGAGTAACAAGAAAGTCTAGAAAAATTTGAGTAACAGCATAGGACTGGCTCTATTAAACCATGTTATAAAGTGAAATCAATTTTAGAAACAAGCTAAGAATTTACAAAGCTAAATCATATGCTTAGGAAAGTGAAAGTGTAAGTCTCTCATTAGTGTCTGACTCTTTATGATCCCATGGACTGTAGCCCGCCAGGCTCCTCTGTCCATATAATTCTCCAGGCAAGAACACTGAAGTGGGTTGCCATTTCCTACTTCAGGGGATCTTCCTGGCAAAGGGATCAAACCAGGGTCTCCTGTATTGCAGGTAGGTTCTTTACCATCTGAGCCACCAGGGAAGCTCCGAATGTCTAGGAACTTGAAGCTGTTAAGTGGATGAGCTGAGATTTTAACTCAGGCTCATATTATGCTAAAGAATGTGCTTTTTATAATTTACTACACTGTCTCCAATAGCGTTCAATTAGTTTAAACATGTGGCACTAGAGCAAAAGAGACAAGAAATATATTAAGAAAGGAAAATAATCTAGAACAGATTCTTTAATCTGTGGAAATGCATATCATATTATAAAAGAAGCTCCATAAATCAATGCAAAGTGTTAGCTTGTAAACAATTGAAGCATTTTTTAAAAAATTAAATCTTTTTCTCCAATGACCAAAAACTACTTCCAGATATGTTAAGTGCACGTGTGCCTGGTCGCTCAGTCGTGTCCGACTCTTTGCGACCCCATGGGCTCTAGCCTGCCTGCTTCAGTACCTAACCTTATTATGCTGAAAATAAAAATAAAAACAAAGTTTTTACTGGTAGGCATATTTTGTGAAGGCGTCTTCAAGGGATAGGAATCTAAATTGACCCTGAAATCTTGGTCAGGGTTTGGTTAAAGGAAGAAGTCCTGGTATCAGGAATGCAGGAGGGGGAAAAAAAAAAACAAAAACAGGGAGATAGGAGGAATCCCAGATTTGTCCAAGGAAACAGCCTAATGAAGGAAGTGAATTTATATATATGCTTGTTGCTCTTCCCTAATCCATCATTTCATAGGCTTGGCCTTTGACCAGGAGATCCTGTGTTTAAGAACAGAGAAAGCTACCACTGCACAGTTGGTTTTGATAGGTTTCAAAGGCCCATATATTTCACACTATTAATTTTGTGTGCCCCAGGTTTTAGGTTAGGACTTCATAAAAAACATTAAAAAAATAAAAATAAAAAACCCTCCAGTTTCTTTGAATCTTGGGTAAAATTGCATATTCCTTTTTGAATATGCACCCAGGGGGTACTGAGTTTGTGCAGAAAGCAAGGACTGAATTAGTATCAAGCTGAGCCTTGATCACTTTGAGGTGTTTCTTTTGTTGAATGCCAACATTGTCAAAAAAGTGCATTTGCTGTGACAAATGAAAAGAAAACATTTCTCATGAGAGGAAGATTATGGAAAGCTTAGTAGCAATAATGTGTGCATCTAAAACTGCCTCTGTTTCTTCCTTTCACTTTCCTTGAACCTCCGTTCTTTTTTTTTTTTTTTTTCCCACCCTGTCAATTTCTGTAGTTTAGCCTCAGTGACAATAGACGAGAATACATATTCTGTAAGAAAGCCAGTAATAGACGTGGCTTCATTGATGTATTTAGAGGCCAGCAAGTCTGTTTGCAGTTCTTTCAAAAGCTGCTTTTGATTTTTTTTTTAATAGTATGTTTAACAAGTAGGAGCTAGAATAATGAACGTTAAAGGAATAGACTTTCATCACTGAGCTTGCTCTGAAAATAAAAGTGTCCATTAAATAGTTTTTCTTTGTGTTATACTGCATTGCCTACCTTCAGACCTTACAGTGCTGAAAGTACCAGATGTGTAGACACACAGATTATATGTATGACCCCGCTGCGCTTTTCTCTTATGTAATCCTCAGGCAGGAAGAAAATAGGGGAGGTGGGGCAGAAACAGAGTGCGGTATTTTCTCTGTGGATGCGGTACACTTGACTGTGAGTTTTTAAGGTTTGCTTCTGTTTCTGTTTTTTAAATCTCTCTGCCTTTTGCTAGCCATTTGGCCCTGGGCCAGTTAATCACCAGTCTGGTTTATAGTTTGCTCCCCTTGAATGTGTTGCATTGATATAATTTTCTCATTTCTTAGCTCATGGCTGATATAAAGCTATATAATTCTTTGCAGAGAAATATATCCTTAAATGCAGATAAAATTCTACATGTAGTAAAAATGATAACAGATTTATTGAGATATAGTTGAGAAAAGTCTCACAGGGAATATTGTGGAGAATAAATGCCAAGTGTGGGAGTTTTGTGTGTGTTCTCTTTATAGCTCCTATTAGGGTATGTATTCATTTATTAGCTCTAGTTGTATGTACTGTGCCCTGTGTTCTTATCTTCTGAGGTTACAAGTGTAGACTTGCTTTTTTCCCTCCTTGGGTGACACAAGTATAGATTCTGTTTTTTTGTGTGTTCCTTTGACATTGGCCCTAATATTTGTGAAGAAGGTAGTTTTATATAACCAGAGCATGCAGCTAATTATTTTTTACTTCTAGAATTGCAGTCCATTTTAATTTGAGTCTTTTATCAATAGAAGATTTGTCTGTATCTTTAATAGAAATATATTCTTTCTCTGCAAGTAGATTTTCTGATTTATCTGAAATAGTATTAATTTGATGCCTTTGATGTTGCTTTGAAAGCAATATTTTAAATAGCAACTATTGTTATTCAATACTGAGTTACCATGGTAATAAAGAACATTCACTTGATTTAAACTTTTCAAAAAAGGAAAATGTATACTCTGTATCTTTCTAGTTAATTTTTGGATGTACTTCTGAATTTGCACTATAATTCTCATTTTTTGAAGTAATTTGTTTCTTCTAAGATTAGTGTGCATATTTCTTTTCCTAAGAAAATAAAACACCAAATTTTAACAAACCATTAATCTCTTTGAATCCCTAGGAGAACAGCTTTTTTCTTGCCCTCATTAAGTAATTTTGTAATTATATTCTAAATTCTTTTTCAAGCAGATAGGGAGAGGAAAACTTTTTCTTACTCCCCTTCTAGATTCTTTGGCTGGCTGAATATTTAAATTAACATAAGCCAGATTAATGAGAAAAGAATTTTTTTTTTATTTTATATGTATGAAAGAAAAAATGAAACTCAGCTCCTAAAGAGATGAAGCCCCTGGCAGTTAGGAATTGAGGCTTATATTCCATGATGAGCTGAAGAGAAGTGTAGCTGTAGCGTCTTCAGAGGGGAGGAAGAAAATTCACAGGAAGATGGGAAGAACAAATGTTTGGTAAATAAATGATTTCCATGCAATGCAGATGATTGTCACATATAAGAAGTTATCTCTAGTAATACCTCTCTTCCTGGTAAGGCCCCTTATCTAAATTCTTTTATGTAGTTACGGGGAAGGTAAAAAGCTCTTCATGAGTCTGTTCATCCTTGATTCTTCTGGTTTGAAATAATCCACATGCCTAAGTGCCACATTCTGGGTTGGCCTGCCCTGAGCCCCATTGTGGCTGTAATTGCCTTGCAGTTCTTTTGTTGTCCTGGCATTTCCTTGTGAAAAAACAAGGCTGCCCTTGAGAAGTAAAACTTGTTTTTTTTTGTTTTTTTTTTTCCTGTGTGTGTGACAAATAATAGGTACTTAATGGAAGTTTATTGAGTGAGTAAATAAATGAATAAAGGATGCTTTAACTGATTATATGTAAGACAGAAAAAATGCTAGCAAAATTATTCACTTCATCTAATGTAAATAAGAAGGACTTCTTTCCGGCTTATTTCACTTTTTTACAAAACCTCCCTGCCTCTTTTGCTTTTTCTTCCCAGTGTATCGGGCAAAGTTGGTGGATCTGTCCTTCCAGACCATTAGAGTAACACATTTGTCGCTCACTTGTTTGCAGTGTACATCTCTTTTAATAAGATATATATCTTCCTTACTAGACCTTTAGTATATTGAGGATCTAACTTGGTGCCTGATATTTACTACATGATCATAAATGTTTGCTGAAAAAATAATTTTAGATATGCAAATTTTGCTTGTGTATTTAAATAGTCCTTCTTAAATATTATGGGAAAATTAACTTGTATCTTCTCTTTTAAGAGGCAGGTGTGTGTGTGTGTGTGTGTGTGTGTGTGTGTGTGTGTGTGCATGCCTCTGTGCTGCTTCTGCATCAGTGTTACGTCTTCCTCAGGAGGTAGAGGAGTGGAGAGTGTTACAAAAGCTGTAACGCAGGGAGTGTGAATGACAAATACCCTTGAAGCTATGTGTATGTGAGAGTACACACAGCTGTCTTTGAAAAAAAAATATTATTCATATATAAATTCTCTTTAAAATACAAAGCAAATATAGATAAAATAAAAGTTAATGCCTTTTTCAACTTCCATCTCAAATCGTTAGCCATATTTATCCTTGATTCTTTGGTATATATGTTTCCAGACTTCCTAGGTATATTATAAATGAAGTTATCCAACACCTTGGAGAGACTGGAAAACTGGAGAGAACATATTATATGATGACTATCAACTCCTTAATGACATTCCATGAAGGATGATTTTACTACAGCTTTGGGAAATACATTGGTGATAGGCATTCTATAACCCTTGATAGAGTCTGTGGTGACAGTTTGCAGGCCAAGAATGACAAGCAAGAGAGGTTGTCATTAAAGCGTGTTCTTGAGCTTGGTGGAGATGGTGATGTCCCAGAGAGGCAGGAGTTGCTGCTGCTGCTGCTAAGTAGCTTCAGTCATGTCCAACTCTGTGCGACCTCATAGACGGCAGCCCACCAGGCTCCTCTGTCCCTGGGATTTTCCAGGCAAAAGTACTGGAGAGCGGTGCCATTTCCTTCTCCGAGGCAGGAGTTAGGAGACAGCAATTAACTGATAGAGTCAGGATGGGTGTGGTTACCATTATGGGCAGCTTGTCTGGACTCATGGTCAGAACGGACTCACCTGGCGAGACCTCTGGAGCTAACTAACTGACCATGGTACTCTTAGGACTCAAATAGATGGGCAGCCTAGAGGGTCGTACTTGGTTTGTACGAATGAAAACTCAAGGATTTGCAAACAAAGGTATAACCCAGGTCATCTGTGGAGGGAGTCACAACCCTTCATCCATTTCCTAGATCTCAGTCCATTCATAGATTCTGAACCCCTTGAAAAAGTGATGGTCAAGTTCCTTTGAGGAAAAAAATAGCCTTCTACATGTCAAAAATTAAATTGTAAAATGATCCTCTTACCCCATAACCATTTGACAGGGTGACTGTGCATGGGTGAAAGAGAAATATTCAACTTTGAGGGAACTAAACGTTAACTCTAAGGTGACCCCATTTTCTGAGGAACCAAAAACCTTACTACAGTAAACCAGTGAGGTCTTGTAGGAAGTTAATAGAGTTTTGGCTTTTGTCTCTGTCACCATAGGCCAGTGGGTCTTTGAATCCACGATAATTTCAGAATGCACGAATTAAATAAATATACTTAGCCACTGTCAGAATCTTCTTATCCATATATTCACAATATATCCCCCCTTTTTTGTGTTATTTTTTCTTAATTTGCTCTTGGTGTTTTGTACTTTAAGGTAAAAAAACGAACATTTCTCCTGTCTTATTGTTAGTCTTAAATTTACCTCTTCATTCATGCCATTGTTTCTTCTTTAACAGGTAGACTCCATTCTTTTTGTATTTGCATAAAAATCGTTAAAGTGTGTGTGCTTGAAGACGGTCACCCCAAGTCCGTACCTCATTAACCAGAACAAGGACTTGACCAGCTTACTTCTCTCTGTATAATTTCCTTTCTAAGGAGAAGGATGTCTTTGGGAACTATTCCTGGATTTTTGTGATGTAGTAAAGGGGGTGAGAAAAAATGATTAGACAGGTGACAGAGAAGAATTTTCATGGGGAGGGACTGAGTTTCATTTTTAAAACACGAGCAAGAGGAAGAAGCAGCAACAGGGAGTTGAGTGAAGAAAGGAAAGATAGGAGAGGCTCGGGGAAGTGAAACAAGTGCCTAGTCTTCCTAACAGGAGAATGCAAGCGAGGGACTCTTGGGAGATAAACTTAGCCTTACAGTACAGAATGGGATATACAGTGTAAAAGAGCTTACGATGTTTGGGGACACTCAGAATGCACCTCAGTCTTCTTCACCTCATGGATTCATGGTTAGTTTTTGAGCAATTCTGTAAAATTGGAATAGCCTTATTAACTGTTGATGAATAGCTTGACACAATGCGCAAAGACCAGACCACCTGGGTCCTAGTTATTATACAGTCACTTTTTTTCTTGACATTGATCACCTACTGTACTTTCTACATATTTCTGTGTTAAATTATCATTGGACATAAAATAATAAATAACTTCAGAATTAGATGTTGATTCATCCAGAAACTTGAGTGTTTTCATGTGTTCAGTGAAATCATCATGGCTTTCAGGATGGATGGTAAAATAGAAACATTCTGTTCTAGTTACATGTTCATCACCAACTTTCTTGAAAAAGACAAATTTAATATATGCTTTAAAATTAATCATTATCTTTTCTTAGCTTATTACTGTTGAAATGAGTTACTATGTTTCATGATAAAGGACAAAACCGCTCTATAAGAGTGTTCAGGGACTTCCCTGGTGATCCAGTGGTTAAGACTTCATCTTCCAGTGCAGGGGTTGTGGGCTCAATCCCTGGTCAGGGAGCCGACCTAACTTAGCACATGCCTCAGGGCCAAAAGACAAATATAAAACAGAACAATATTGTAACAATTTCAATAAAGTCTTAAAAACTGGTCCACATGAAAAAATATCTTTAAAAAAGTGTTCCAGCTACTCTCTACATTACAGTGTTTAATTTCTATTTCCTATACATTTTCCATATCAATCTAATTATAATTTTATGCATTTTCCACTGGCACGTGAACGCTTGATGGTTATATGCATCTTAGGGACTACAGCATGGGGCATGGTGCAACTGGCTAGTATACCATGTGACCTGAAAGGCCACTTGCTTATTTCTCCCACCATCAGATTACTTGATATTACTTGTCACAGGATATGTGTGTTTGAGGGCATATCTGACAACATGTCTTCTTAACAGTGAGCACCTGTATTGCAATGAAGGTTACATTAGTTACATTACCTCTGGAAAGGGAATGGCTTGCTTTGACTTATCCATCTCACCCAGTAGTAACCAAGAGCATGGCAGAGGCTCTAAGTACAAGGGACTTCCTTGGTGGCTCAGAAGTAAACAATCTGCCTGCAATGCGGGAAATGCAGGAGATGCTGGTTCCATCCCTGGATGAGGGAGATACCCCAGAGAAAAGACTGGCAACCCACTCCAGTATGCTTGCTTGGAGAATTCCATGGACAGAGCAGCCTGGAGGGCTACAGTCCCTGGAGCCGGAAAGAGTCAGACACAACTGAGCAACTAGCACTGTGCACAAAGTGGAAGTCTGTCAAGCCCACCTGGTGCGGTTGGGTTCTCCAGAAACACACTCGGAGAAGTAATTTGTGAAGTAACATGCTTATTAGGGATCAACACCTGTGAAAGGAAGAAGACGGCAGTGGGATTGGGTGGAGAAAGAAACCGAACACCATGTAGTCTCCACAAACCCTCAGCCAGAGTGGTGGGAAGCTCTGCAGTGAATACTGCCCATCAGCGTTGCCTGTGTACAGCTCAGCCACCCCAGCCTTCTTCCGTCCCTGGCTCCGAGCTGTTTGGTAAAAAACATTTCCTTTGTACCTGAAGCTGACTTGGATGTGACTGATAGCTGGAGGCTACCAGCTGACTCTGTTTTTTTCTTTTCCTTTTTTTTTCTTTTTGTTTGTTGTAGTGATAAGGAGAAGAGTTTTTCTTCCCCCTCATTCCAGGGATATATTTGCATACTATTTTGTTGTCATGCAAAATTTTGTCACATTTGTTCCTTTTTGCACGTTGGGGAGGATTGCAGATTCCTTATTTTCCACCAAAAGGAAAATGAAGAATTTGAGTCACATTAAGTGTACAAAAAAATTGAAATTAGGATTGGAAAGATTATTTTTTCTTGTCTTTGTTTACGAGTAAATATGTACATTGTCTCACGATTGGTCGTCCAGGGAACCCAAATTACTGTAGCTGTGTGCAGCATGTCATACAAGCCTGGTCTCCTCAGAATTCCTTTGTTGATTGAATGAGAGAAAGAAAGTGTGGGTGAAAGGCTACAAAAGCTTGTGTTAATTAAGATATGTCCTCCGCTGGTAGAAAATCATGATCAGACATTATCACATCATTAGTCAGCTCATCAAAATACCACTTTGCAGAAAATCCTCCAGTTCTTTCCAGTGGCTTTAATGAAATTGTTCTAAGAAGCCCTGTGAAGGAACTAAGCTCTAGTTTTTGGATAATTGCCATTTTCTTAAGAAATAGACTTTGGGCCTACTGAGAAAGCAGCTCAGCTGGTATGATATTTTGCTCCAAGGGAAGAAGTATTATTTTAAAATTTTGGCTATTTAAGCAAGGCAACATCAGTTTATTTTTGTCTTTTCCTTAGCATTAGATAAATGATGGAATACTAATTAAACAGTTGAAATCTAGGAGACTAAAGAAGCATCAGTGTAAGCATTAGAAATGATTTTTCATATACTTGGACTTTTCTGAGGACAACTATCATTTATTTTTATTCTCATAAAGAAAAATTGTCACCATACTTTTATGGGAAAAAGTTAATTATTCACACTTAGAATTTATACATATAGTGATAAAAATAGAAATTTTAAAAGAATAATTTTCAGGTACTGTGGATATTTTCTATTTGTGTGTATGTGAATTTTTTTGACCTAATTACTCAAGGATCTGCATGTTCACTTGGTATCCCTTACAGTTATGATACTCAGATTAAAGGATGCTTCAGATATAGGAATGTTGACTATAGACTTCATAATTTGGGCAGCTTTATAAATGATCTCTTATAGGCAGCTTTTGTTGTGTATCTAGGGTGGTGGTTTTTTATTTTTTCATTCTATTAATATAATGTCATCTCCAGACATGTTCTTCCAGATTTATAATCAAATGGGCTTTGTGCTTATGTAAACAAGGATAATCTATAGCTGTATTATATTATGCTTGTTTTGTACTAATTATGTTTTTTCTTTGCATTTAAATCAGCTTGGGAATCACTCAGGAAACTTTAACTTATATTAATTTTTAGCACCCAAGAATCTGTCATACTTAATATTGTTTGATTGAACAATTCTTCACTTGATGTGTAAAGTTCATGTCTGCTGTTGGGTTTTGGTCTTATTTTTCAGGACCTATTTTGGAAAAGGCAAACTTGGAGGGCAAAAAACACTGCAAATCTTTCATTAAGTGGGATGCTACATAAACTGGGTAGTAGTCTGAAAAGCGAGGGTCATGTCATCAGAAAAATTTAGTAGTCATTTCATTGAAATAAACACTGCTTCTGTTGATAAAGATGACAGCATATCAGTTAATGATAGAATTTGATTTTAAAAACTATAAACTCAAAGAGTAAGTGTACCTGATGGAGAAAAATAAAGTATGCTTTCTTGGATCTGTGGTCTATAGGGTTACAGCGGCTTCTGTTTGAATTTTCTTAGCTCCTCCCCAAGTGTATTATAAGAATTGTCAGAGCAATGGAAACAAAATGCAGAGTAGAAGCCATATCTGATTCCATATATTTTAATAAATATGAAGATATAATCCACATCCAGCTTCTCAGCCATACTTGGTAACCACTGCTCATGATGTTTACAAATGTTTATTCATTGCTCACAAAGGTTTATCATCTTGTTCTTCAGTAGCCTAGAAACATTGACTGTCATCAACTGTCGATTTTAAGCACTTTGTTGAAATTACTCACCTTCAGTTAGTGATGGATTTACTGCAGTGTGGAGTTTCAGCTTTGTACTCTGTCTCAGCCTGATGATGTGACTCTGTCAAGGCTAGAGGACAGGTCCCCTGGGTTTTTATGGTTGATCAATGATGACCAGTGGAGCTCTTCTAAAAAACATGATTAACCTGAGCAAACAATTTCATGTATCCAGTAAAAATGGAAATTCAAAATAGCCTTCCAACTAATATATATCCAGCAACTTAATATATATCAAGTAATGTTCTATATCCTGGTGGTACAATACCCATCTACTAGGAGAGGGTTGATCAGTCAGTCACCTCAGTCGCTCACTCGTGTCTGACTCTTTACAACCCCATGGACTGCAGCAGGCCAGGCTTCCCTGTCCATCACCAACTCCCAGAGCTTGCTCAGACTCATGTCCATTGAGTCGGTCATGCAATCCAACCATCTCTTTCTTTGTCATCCCCTTCTCCTCCTGCCTTCAATCTTTCCCAGCATCAGGGTCTTTTCCAGTGAGTCAATTCTTTGCATCAGGTGGCCAAAGCTTGGAGTTTCAGCTTCAGCTTGAGTCCTTCCAATGAATATTCAGGACTGATTCCCTTTATGATTGACTGGTTTGATTTCCTTGCAGACCAAGGGACTCTTAAGAGTCTTCTCCAACACCACAGTACAAAAGCATCAGTTCTTAGGCACTCAGCTTTCTTTATGGTCCAACTCTCACATCCATACAGGACTACTGGAAAAATCATAGCTTTGACTGGATGAACATTTGTTGGCAAAGAAATGTCTCTGCTTTTTAATATGCTGTCTAGGTTGGTCATAGCTTTTCTTCCAGAGCAAGTGTCTTTTAATTTCAAGGGTGGATAGATAAATATACATACTAATAAAAATGTAATGTGATAGATTCCGTGAGCATGTAAGCACAGAGTGTCCTATGAGTACCTAGTAGGGCCATCTATTCCAGATTTGGCAGAAAGAGAGAAAGAAAGAGGAGGGGTCAAGGAAGCCTTCCCTAGGAATGACTCTAGAGATAATTACCATCTAATCCTAGAAATGTGGGATCAGTATTAGAGTGACAGGTTACTCTATCAATACAGATAGCTTTTTGTTGTAACTGTTTAAGATGGAATTGAGGAATCTTCTTTTCTCTGCACTCTTTCATTTCCTTTTCTTTTCTGTTTTCTGTCACACTTTCTCTCTACTTGTCTCTTTCTCTTCCTCTTTCTTTTCTTCCCTTTCTCCCTCTTTCCTTTATTATGAATTCATGAGCACAAAACTATATTAATCACATTCTTGGTTCATAACCCAATGTCATCATTGGATAATTCCTGGCTCTCATTCATTCACTGATTTATGATGCTATAACAAATACATATGGCATTATTAACAATTGCATACACTTATCTTTTTGCTTTCTCCTATTTCTTCCCCTTACTCCTCCTAAAATGTAATCATTATCCCAAATTGGGTATATTATAGCTTTTTGCCCAGATTTTCCAGGTTTGCTCTGTTGGGCAACATACCCAAACAACACACTGCTTAGTTATTTTTAACTCAAAAAATAATATTCTTCTATGTGTAATCTGCTGATATTATTTTTCACTCAAGATCCTACTAATATTATTTACTGTGTTTTTATTTGTAACTGAATTCATTGTCTTACTTCAAAGAATATATATTCCATTGTGTGAATATGCTACAAATTATCCTTTCTCCTGTTGGTAGACAACTGAGTTGTTTCCATTTATGGTGTTCTGAACAGAGCTACCAAGAATGTTCTTTTTCTTGCTGTCTGAGACATATTTGAAAGTTTCTGCAGAATATATACCAGGCTAATAGGTTATGCAAAATTTAAGCTTAAAAGATAATATCAGTTTGTTTTCCAAAACTATTGCATCAACTTGCATTTCTACCCAAAATATATAAGAGTTTATGTTGATACAGTCCTAACATTTGGTCCATGAGATTAATTCCTATCAGTTGAATGCCACATAATGTGAATGCTGTCTTACAGTGTGTGGTTTAATTCTTATATCCCAGGTTACTAATGAATTTGTACATCTCTTTGTATATTTATTGATCATATATGTTTCCTCTAACCTTTCAATTATAAAATTTTAGTATTAGTTTATACTAATGAATACTTGCTATATTTATATGCACAGTTGTTATGTCATTAAAGTGAAATAAAGACCTATTTTAGTACATTAAATGGTAAGTAAATTTCTAGTATAAGAAATGATGGCAAATTTAAAGAATAGGAAGTAATTTTATTTTGAAATTATTTTATGACTTTTTTCATAACTTGATGTTTATTTTTCTTTTGACAGAACGATTTCGAGACTTACTACTTCCTCCATCTAGTCAAGACTCCGAGATTCTGCCCTTCATTCAATCTAGAAATTATCCCAAGTAAGCAATAAGAGCTCCCTAGATATTGTGAAGGGAATCGGTATAATGATAGGCAAACTTTGGGAGGGCAAAACCAAAGTTTCCATTTTTAGGATTTCTGAAAAAGTCTGAATAACCTAACTAACTAGGGCATCCTCCAGCACTGTAATGTCTGAGGTTCTTCACAGGGGGGTCAGAGAAAAAAGCTTGCTGCACACGTGTCCCAGCTGTGGTTGGGAGCTGTTGCCAAGTGCAAGCCACAAGGAATCTGCATCAGTGTCTGGCTGTGTTTCTTTTTGCCTGATGGTGTATCAGCAGAGTCAGATATTTTGTGAATGATCCCTCATCTGGTATCTGCATCAACAGAGTCAGGTACTTTGTGGATAGTCATTCATCAGTTTCCTGTTTTCTATACATTAATGTAACGATTAATTTATATTTAATAAGTGGTTTTTAAAATGAAACATGCTAGATAAGGTTTTTAAAATTTTCATATATTCTTTGCGATCTTGGTAATCCTTTCTTAAATGGGCCAAACTTTTTCTTAATATGCCTCATCTTCCCAGAGAATAAAGAAGTACCAGGTTTTTATTTTGTTTCCTCCCTAAAAGCTGATGTGTGCTGGCATCTTGATCCTTCTTGCAGATGCTTGAAGTACCCTCTACTTTTTGAATAATTTGACTGTCTTTACTAGCTAGTATGCAACAGGCTAAGAATCAATAAACTATTATCTGAACTAAAAAAAAAAATTCACCATGTTAAAGAATTAGAGCTTCGTTTACACATATTTAATCAAAAGTTGGACACAACTGAGCAACTTCACTTTCGCTTTTCACTTTCATGCATTGGAGAAGGAAATGGCAACCCACTCCAGTGTTCTTGCCTTGAGAATCTCAGGGAAGGGGGAGCCTGGTGGGCTGCCATCTATGGGGTCGCACAGAGTCGAACACGATTGAAGTGACTTAGCAGCAGCAGCAGCAGCAGCAGCATGATGATGCTAAGTGATTCATTCTTTGATCAGCTTAGCAGTTTATTCAAGAATTTACTGAACTTTACCTTTAAGATAATTTTTCCCATTTACTTAGATATGATAATATTTGCTTAATTCTGATCACAAATAAATGTAGAATCTGAATTATTACTTCATTGTTTCAGATATTAATTCAGGTTTAATCTCTAGGAATAATCTTCCAATCTCCTCCCAGTGCACATAGGGACATACATGTGCCTGGACAAACCTTGCATGGACACATTGCTCTTCATGTTCATGTTGGCAGGGAGCCTGGAGGTACCCGAAGAGGTCCATGCACGTCCATCCGTATTTTTGCCCACAGCTACTATTTACAAAGACCAATGATGCTTGTTTTGCTGCCTCTTAGGCTTACTGTCTGCCTGATGCCATTGTTTAAAGAGGGGGCTCACAGTGTGTTCTCAGCTGGTAATCTGTCTGCAGCTGTTTCCCTAGGTGTCCTCAGCTATATCATTTAACATGTATCTTGTTTGTTCATAGACTACTTTTCTGACAGTGATGTGATCCAGTCTACTGTTTAACAGACATCATGAGACAGCCCTGTATCAGTGTCTAACCCTTGGAGTAGATATTCTTTTTGATATCTGTAGATTAAAAGAATAAAAATCATCCATTGATGCCACACACACCATATTAGCATGCAGACTCAAACAGATTGCTTTACCTGCTGACTTGGCGGCCTGGGTGACCTGATCCTCTGTGCCTCAGTTCCACCTGTGTGAAAAGAGGAAGATAAACATATTTACCATTCAAGCATAGTACAAAGATCAAATAAAGTAATGAAAAAATATTTTGAGCTGAGCTTGACACATAGTAAATACTGCATTTTAGCTGCAGTTGTTTAAAATTACATATAAAATTACCAAGATTTATATGTTTTCAAATACTGTAGGAAATAGATTGTTCATTTGTCTTGCAGTATAGCTTTGACATCAAGATGCTTTCATGAACCCACCCTTGTTAATATTTAGAGAAGTACAATTTGTTCAGGATTTCTAAAGTACTGCTAGATGCTGATGAGTTCAGTAGTTCAGACATGTCCAACTCTTTGCGACCCAATGGACTGCAGCATGCCAGGCTTCCTGTCCATCACCAACTCTCGGGTCCTACTCAAACTCATGTCCAATGAATCGGTGATTGAACCAACCATCTCATCCTCTGTTGTCCCCGTCTCTTCCTGCCTTCAATCTATCCCAACCTTAGGGTCTTTTCCCATGAGTCACTTCTTTGCATCAGCTCAGTTCAGTTCAGTTCAGACGCTCAGTCGTGTCCGACGCTTTGCGACCCCGTGAATTGCAGCATGCCAGACCTCCCTGTCCATCACCAACTCCTGGAGTTCACTCAGACTCACGTCCATCGAGTCAGTGATGCCATCCAGCCATCTCTTCCTCTGTCGTCCCCTTCTCCTCCTGCCCCCAATCCCTCCCAGCGTCAGAGTCTTTTCAAATGAGTCAACTCTTCGCATGAGGTGAACAAAGTACTGGAGTTTCAGCTTTAGCATCATTCCCTCCAAAGAAATCCCAGGGCTGATCTCCTTCAGAATGGACTTGTTGGATCTCCTTGCAGTCCAAGGGACTCTCAAGAGTCTTCTCCAACACCACAGTTCAAAAGCATCAGTTCTTCAGTGCTCAGCTTTTTTTATAGTCCAACTAGTGGAAAAACCATAGCTTTGACTAAACTACCTTTGTCAGCAAAGTAATGTCTTTGCTTTTTAATACGCTGTCTAGTTTGGTCATAGCTTTTCTTCTAAGGAGCAAGCATCTTTTAGTCATGGCTGCAGTCACCATCTGCAGTGATTTTGGATCCCCCCAAAAAAGTCTCACCCTGTTTCCATTGTTTCCCCATCTATTTGCCGTGAAGTGATGGGACTGGATGCCATGATCTTAGTTTTCTGAAAGTTGACTTTTGAGCCAACTTTTTCACTCTCCTCTTTCACTTTCATCAAGAGGCTATTTAGTTCTTCTTTGCTTTCTGCCATAAGGATGGTGTCATGTGCATATCTAAGGTTATTGATATTTCTCCCGGCAATCTTGATTCCAGCTTGTGTTTCATCCAGCCCTGCACCTCTCATGAGGTACTCTGCATATAAGTTAAATAAACAGGGTGACAATATACAGACCTGACATACTCCTTTCCAGATTTGGAATCAATCTGTTGTTCCATGTCCAGTTCTAACTGTTGCTTCTTCACCTGCATACATATTTCTCAGGAGGCAGGTCAGGTGGTTTGGTATTCCCATCTCTTTCAGAATTTTCCACAGTTTATTGTGATCCACACAGTCAAAGGCTTTTGAGTAGTTAATACAGCAGAAATAGATGTTTTTCTGGAACTCTCTTGCATTTTCTGTGATCCAGTGGATGTTGGCAATTTGATCTGTGGTTCCTCTGCCTTTTCTAAATCAAGCTAGAACATCTGGAATTTCACGGTTCATGTACTGTTGAAGCCTGGCTTGGAAAATTTTGAGAATTACTTTACTAGCATGTGCAATTATGTGGTGGTTTGAGCATTCTTTGGCATTGCCTTTGTTTGGGATTGGAATGAAAACTGACTTTTTCCAGTCCTGTGGCCACTCCTGATTTTTCCAGATTTCCTGGCATATTGAGTGCAGCACTTTCATAGTATCATCTTTTAGGATTCGAAATAGCTCCACTGGAATTCCATCACCTCCACTGGCTCTGTGAAGTAGCCATCATAGTCAACAAAAGAGTCCAAAATGCAGTACTTGGATGCAATCTCAAAAATGACAGGATGATCTCTGTTCATTTCGAACTAGTTCTTGAAATGTGTGTGTACATGTGTTTTCTAAGGGAAAGTCACTTTAAGAAAAAACATACATTACCTATGATGATGCTGGAGACCATTGTTCTAAAATATAACTGCTAATTAATCACATTCTTACATTCATGAACTCGAATTTGACCCATTGCCAAAGCTAGACACATCCATTCTCTTCAGAATGTCAGGGAAGACATTGCACCAAACCATGGAATATCACAATGAAAGTGAAAGTGAAGTTCACTCACTTGTGTTCAACTCTTTGCGACCCAATGGACTATACAGCCCATGAAATTCTCTAGGCCACAATACTGGAATGGTACCCTTTCCTTTCTCCCAGGGATCTTCCCAACAATATCACAGTAATGCAAGTCTAGGCCCCGACAGTAATGCTGAAGAAGTTGAAGTTGAACGGTTCTTTGAAGACCTACAAGACCTTCTAGAACTAACACCCAAAAAAGATGTCCTTTTCATGGTAGGGGACTGGAATGCAAAAGTAGGAAGTCAAGAGATACCTGGAGTAACAGGTAAATTTGTCCTTGGAATACAAAATGAAGCAGGTCAAAGGCTAACAGAGTTTTGCCAAGAGAATGAGCTGGTCATAGCAAACACTCTCTTCCAACAATACAAGAGAAGACCCTTCACATGGACATCATCAGATGGTCAACACCGAAATCAGATTGATTATATTCTTTGCAGCCAAAGATGGAGAAGCTCTATACAGTCAGAAAAAGCAAAACTGGGAGCTGACTGTGGCTCAAATCATGAATTCCTTATTGCCAATTTCAGACTTAAATTGAAGAAAGTAGGGAAAACCAGTAGACCATTCAGGTATAACCTAAATCAAATCCCTTCCTATTATACAGTGGAAGTGACAAACAGATTTAAGGGATTAAATTTGATAGACAGAGTGCCTGAAGAACTATGGATGGAAGTTCGTGACATTGTACAGAAGTCAAGGATCAAGACCATCCCTAAGAAAATGAAATGCAAAAAGGCAAAATGGTTGTCTGAGGAGGTCCTACAAATAGCTGAGAATAGAAGAGAAGCAAAAGGCAAAGGAGAAAAGGAAAGATATATCCATTTGAATGCAGAGTTCCAAAGAATAACAAGGAGAGATAAGAAACACTTCCTCATTGATCAGTGCAAAGAAATAGAGGAAAACAATAGAATGGGAAAGTCTAGAGATCTCTTCAAGAAAATTAAAGATCCCAAGGGAACATTTCATACAAAGATGGGCACAATAAAGGACAGAAACGGTATGGACCTGATAAAAGCAGGAGATATTAAGAAGAGGTGGCAAGAATACACAGAAGTATACAAAAAAAAAAAAAATCTTCATGACCCAGATAACCATGATGGTGTGATTATTCACGTAGAGCCAAACATCCTGGAATGCGAAGTCAAGTGGGCTTTAGGAAGCATCTCTACAAACAAAGCTAGTGGAGGTAATGGAATTCCAGTTGAGATACTGCTTGGCTGAACACTTAATGTCTTTATGAGCTTCTGTTTTCTAAACTATCAATGAAAACATGCTAATTAAAGTTTCTATGCCTGAATAATAATTAAATAAAAATTCTGTATTAAATATAATTCATTTATTTTAAGTTACAAAATATTAAGCATTTTCATCTTCCCATAGCTGATTAGATTTAATGTCTCCTTTGGCCGAATTCTAGCAGGTGCTGGAGGACACAGAAGGAACAGTATGATTCAGTTTGTGCTTTCCTAGGGAGTGTAGAGTTGGTCCAGATAAGGCCTAGGAATGAAAACTCTGGACATGTGAACAACACCCATGTAAAGAAGGTTGGGGTATGGAGTTCCCTGGTGGTCCAGTGGTTAAGAATCACCTTCCAACACAGGGGGTGCAGGTTTGATTCCTGGTTGGGGAACTAAGATCCTACATGCCTCCTGGCCAAACAACTAAAATGTAAAGAAGAAGCAAAATTGAAAGAAATTTAATAAAGACTTTTTAAAAAGTAAGAAGAATGTTGGGGTAGAAGATGAGGCAGTTGTGATAAGAGCCAATTGGTAAATACAAGTGGGCAGGGAATCTGTGTATGTCTCAGTTCAGTTCAGTCGCTTAGTTGTGTCCGACTCTTTGAGACCCCATGAATCGCAGCACGCCAGGCCTCCCTGTCTATCACCAATTCCCAGAGTTCACTCAGACTCATGTCCATCGAGTCTGTGATGCCATCCAGCCATCTCATCCTTTGCCATCCCCTTTTCCTCCTACCCTCTATCCCTCCCAGCATCAGTCTTTTCCAATGAGTCAACTCTTTGCATGCGTATAGTGTCGCTGTAATTTAAACATCTTATCAAGCGATACCTAATGAATAATAAAACATGGAAAGGGGTGTCCTTTATTTAGGAGAAATTAATCATAGAGAGAACTAACTAGTTCTTGAAATGTGTGTGTACATGTGTTTTCTAAGGGAAAGTCACTTTAAGAAAAAACACACATTACCTACGATGATGCTGGAGACCATTGTTCTAAAATATAACTGCTAATTAATCACATTCTTACATTCATGAACTCGAATTTGACCCATTGCCAAAGCTAGACACATCCATTCTCTTCAGAATGTCAGGGAAGACATTGCACCATGAAAATTCTCAGTGCAGGATAGATGTGTCAGACATAGATGAATGACAAGAAGGAAATGAATGCATACTTAATACAAAATAAATGTTGATTCATAGCTTAGAGGAAAGAAATGAAGATAATGAAGCTTAAGTTTGGTTGCTCATTTCTTAGCTGGCATCCCTGTTATTAACTTTAAGGATCTAGGTTTATAATGTATTTAGAATAGAGGCTAGGTGTAAATATTCTTATCCTTGCAAATGTAGCTGGGCATGTAGAATGGTTGAGGACACTAGGCAGAATTTTATTTGTAAATGACCTGCAGCCATTTTGACAAGTAGGCTAGCAAAACATATTTCAATGGCTCTGAAAGTTTAATCATAATATATATAAAAATATGGTGAAAAATAGGAATTAAATGTTGCATATCTCTATTTGGTTCTCATAAATATCAAATTCTCTGGATTGCTTAATGTCATAAGTGCTTAGAGAGGGGAATATTATTTATAACAAAATTCAAAGCTCTTTCTTTTTGGCATGGTTTGCCACCAAAGGACAACTTTGATTATTGGGACAATGAAAGCAATCTCCTAACCCAATGTCATTTCCAATGGGCTGCTTATAAATGGTTTAAATGGTGATATTGAGTAATAGAGCTAAATTGCAGGGCTTCAGGTGACCTTTCTGCCTGTCATCTATTCTCCAAGTTGCCTTCCTTTTTCTTCCCAAAGAAAGTTTTGAGTTCCTTTCTTCCAGAGACCCTCTCTCCCTCTTTAGTATTTTTGTTCAGTCTGCACATCTGTAATATTTTTGTCACCTGAACTCAGTTATGCTCATTCATAATAAAAATAACAACATTTAAAGCTTTCTACTTGCCAGGATTGTGTTATGAGCTTTATATGCATTATTTCATTTAATCTTTACCATCTCTCTATGAGGTAAGTAGGATCATTTCCCCAGTTATACAGATTTTACAGCTTAAGGGACTAAAATTTATAAGGGTTAAGTGATTTGCCCAAAGTCAACAGCAAACCTGGATCTCAAACCCAGGTCTCTCTGCCCCTAAATTATAACTAACTGTGTTATACTGCCTCTCATTTATTCAGCAGTTCATGTCTCCATTCTTCAAATATTTACTGAAAAATTACGTGCATCAGAAGCACTCAGAATTACTGAAAACACAAAAGTGATTAGGATGTAGTAAATAGTTCTGAGGAACCTGGAGTCCAGTGGGAGAAAAGCAGAATCAGAATTTAACAGGGAAATTAATGATAGCAATATGATAAGTCCTATAAATGATAGAGAAGTACACCAAATTCAATGAGAGAAGAGAAAATAAAGTACTTTCCTGTCTAGATAATTCATGTAAAGTTTAATTTTCCCTTTGAGTGAAATCTCGACGAGTGCTATGGAACCAGATGAAGAGGCTTTTTGGATTGAACAAAGAGCATAACGGCATATGGAACCATGAAAGTGGGTGGTTCATTGAGAGGTGATATTTCAGATTCAGTGGGGAGGTGATAAAGGATCAGTGCTTTCATATAGTAATGGAGAATAGCCGATAGATGTCTGAGAATTGAGCAGGCACGGTCAGCAGACTAGGATACAAAGAAGAGGTGGGAAGAGATGGAAAGGGTGAGGGAAGGAGGACTTCAGGGAAGGAATTCAAGCTTTTTCTCTTGCACCACATCCTGTCTTACTGTCCCTTTGACTAATGACAAGTGGCAGGTCTCTCTGAGCATGACTTTTCCCCTCTCTTTCTCATACAATACCGTCACTGTAGGAAAAACTCTGCTTCTCCTTTACTCTCACACACAGTACCTCTGACACCAGATGTGTGGGACTTTTTCCCATACCAACCAGTTCTTCCATATCAGCCTGGTGCCTGGCAATTCAGTTCATTTCTGACACTAACCAGAGTTGGTTGCAGAGCCCACAGATTAAGGGTTCAGTCCAGTAAGATTGCTCATCCCCATTTCAAATGCCAGTCACAAGTAATAAGTCCCCAGGTTACTCACATCTTCTGCCCAAATTAGCTGTAAAACAGGGTTCCCATGACCCCCTCCTTGGGGGTCCTTTGCTCACAGAACTCAGGGAAAGATGTATGGATTTACTGTGCAGTAAAGGATATGAAAAAGCAGGTGAAAAAGCCAGATGGAGATACGCAGCGAGTGAGTGAGGTCTGGGAGCATCCTGAGTATAGAGATTCTGCTCCCATAGAGTTGGGATGCATGCCCCCTTGGCATGGAGATGTGTTCACCAAGCTGGGCACTCTTTAAAACCCTCTTTGTGGAGGTTTTGTCACAGAGGCACGATCAGCTAGTAACTTCACGCCCAGCTCCTCTCCCCTCTCAGAGAATAGGGTGGAGCTGAAAGTTTTAAGTTTCTAATCCTGGCCTGGCGTTTCTGGTGACCAGCCACATTCTGGAGCCTACCAAGAGTTGTCTCCTTAGAGCTAGAGACGTTCCTAGAAGCAGGAAATAGAGCCAGGACATAGGAACTCTGTGTCAGATGCACCTATCATTGAGGAAATTACAAAGGTCTTAGGAGCCCTGTGTCAAGAATTAGAGTTAAAGACAGGTTCTAGGATAAAAGATTCTCCTGGTACCCAGAAGCACAAGAGTTTTAGGAGCTCTGTGTCAGGAACCAGGCTTAGATGTGTAAATGCTTATTAATATATAGATAGATTTATATGGAGATAGTGAAACAGATACTTAAGTACGTCCTTCTAATGTTGCTTTGAGGAGTGCACAGCACCTAGTGTAATTCTACTTTGTAAAACTTTATTCAATAAAATGACATAAAATACCTGACCTTTTGCAGATGTGAGTTCCCATCACTATCCTCATTCCCAGCTCTATTCTACCTTTTCCCAAATCTATGCCTCACCTCAGGGCAGAGGGAAGAGGTTCTACCCCACGGTCTGCTTTACTGTCTTCATTCCAGTCTAGGTCCTGCCAGAACTGACGTGCTTTGCCCAACAATGTTGGTTCTGGGTGATGAGAACTGTTTATAAAGTGATTAAAAAGGAAGACCACATCACATCTATTCATAATATGCTTCATAATATCCATAATATTAAAGGATTATTGTCTTTCATTTTCTCATCCTTAAACTTTGTTTTTTTTTCTTTTATATAGAAATGATATTCCAACACTTGACTGGCAGGAGATGTAAAAAAAAAAAAAAAGTGATTTTCTAGCTAGAATGTTCAGTTCAGTCGCTCAGTCATGTCCAACTCTGTAACCCCATGAATTGCAGCACGCCAGGCCTCCCTGTCCATCACCAACTCCTGGAGTTTACTCAAACTCATGTCCATTGAGTCGGTGATGCCATCCAGCCATCTCATCCTCTGTCGTCCCCTTCTCCTCCTGCCCCCAATCCCTCCCAGCATCAGAGTCTTTTCCAATGAGTCAACTCTTCGATGAGGTGGCCAAAATATTGGAATTTCTGCTTTAGCATGAGTCCTTCCAATGAACACCCAGGACTGATATCCTTTAGAATAGAATGGTTGGATCTCCTTGCAGTCCAAGGGACTCTCAAGAGTCTTCTCCAACACCACAGTTCAAAAGCATCAATTCTTCAGTGCTCAGCTTTCTTCACAGTCCAACTCTCACATCCATACATGACCACTGGAAAAACCATAGCCTTGACTAGACAGACCTTTGTTGGCAAAGTAATGTCTCTGCTGTTGAATATGCTATCTAGGTTGGTCATAACTTTCCTTCTAAGGAGTAAGCGTCTTTTAATTTCATGGCTACAGTCACCATCTGCAGTGATTTTGGAGCCCCCAAAAATAAAGTCTGACACTGCTTCCACTGTTTCCCCTACTATTTCCCATGAAATGATGGGACCAGATGCCATGATCTTCGTTTTCTGAATGTTGAGGTTTAAGCCAACTTTTTCACTCTCCTCTTTCACTTTCATCAAGAGACTTTTTAGTTCCTCTTCACTTTCTGCCATAAGGGTGGTGTCATCTACATATCTGAAGTTATTGATATTTTTAGAATGCAGCAATAAGGATTCTTAATTCTTGAATATTTTTAAATCTAGGTAAGCCCATTGTTGGACATAAGCTATCTCTAGATAGTAGATCCCAGCCCCTGGGCAAGGATTCACAAGTAAAAACGCTGCCATCAAGACTGCGAAAACACGTGGATCTCAAAAAAAAAAAAAAAAAAAAATCTACAAGAAGTGAGGCACTGCTGCAATTGTAAAGATTCCACTCAGACATTTGATAAGTCAAGGAACTCTATTCATGCAAGATGAATGGACAGGGAATAAGGATGCCTCAGTGTTGAGTGAGGGGAACTCATTCTAGACTACAGTCAGAACTGGTTCAAGGACAGAGCCAAGATGAGCTGTCGCTGGGAGGTCAGGCAGCTGAAATCTTGGAACAGGCTGAGGGAGTAAACACTTTCTGGGAGATGAATCACCCTGGAGTCTCTTTCTTGTGCCTGTGAGAGTTCTTTGCTTTTTTTGTTCTGCCTCATTCTGCGTTCCCAGCTGTCAGGCGTCTCCTCAGGCTTCAGTTGTTTTCAGGTTTTTGTTTGTTTTTAATAATTTGTGCGTTTGTTTGTGGTTGTGCTGGGCCTTCGTGGCTGCGCTGGCTTTTCTCCAGCTGTAGGAGCGGCGGTTGTGCTCTAGCTGCGGTGCGCTGGCTCCTCCCGGTGACGCTGTCTCGTTGCCAAGCTGGGGCCCTGGAGCCCCGGCTCCGTAGCTGCGGCGCTCGGGCGCAGGGCCTGGTTCTCTGTAGCTGCGGCGCTCTGGCCCAGGGCCTGGTTGCTTCACAGCGTATGGAATCTTCCCGGAACAGGGAACAAACCCTTGTCTACTGCATGTCCTGCATTCTCAGGCGGATTCTTTACCACTGCGGCACCTGGGAAGCCCTGTTTGTGTTTTACACAGAAATTGTCTATCAGTTGAGAGAGAAGGTGGCCTGAAGATCTTCCTTTGTTAAAAATCGTAGAATCCTATCTTTTAATACCCTTGGATGGAAACAGCCTCCCTTTTGCATACAGCGATAGTATCAGCTGCTCAGTCATGTCCCACTCATTGCGACTCCAAGGATTGTACCCACCAGGCTCCTTTGTCCATGAGATTCTCCAGGCAAGAATACTGGAGTGGATTGCCATTTCCTTCTCCAAAGGATCTTCCCGACCCAGGAACTGAACCTGGGTCTCCTGCAGTGCGGGCAGATTCTTTACCATCTGAGCCAACAGGGAATCCCTTTTTGCATAAGGTGATGTATATGTAGCTCCTCAACAGTATTGGCAGAGTTATCAGAGTTAAACCATGATTTTAGGACCAGTTTATGACCTATTTGTTGTTGTTCAGTCTCTGAGTTGTGTCCAACTCTTTGTGACTCCACGGACTGCAGCACGCCAGCATTCCCTATCCCAAACTGGAGTTTGCGCAAATTCATGTCCGTTGGGTCAATGATGCTATCTAACCATCTCATCCTCTGCTGCCCACTTCTTTTTTCCATAGGAGCCTACAGTGTAAATGAATAGTTTAAAAGCAGTTAAAAAACTAATCAGTTCTTAATGTTTATGGTCACATAATTTTGATAATATGCTTGTTTTATGGGAATTCCTTGCCAAATGTTTTTCTCCTTGGAGCCGTTAAATTAATTAATTTTTCTGTTTGGAAAACCTTGCTTGTATAATTCAGAACTCCAAGAAACAGATATCAATCAAAGCAATTTTTCAAAAAATGTTGCTTTTATTTATGCATGAGATTGCATTAGTATTCATCACTCATTAATTACAGAGATTTCTTAGCCCTCTACTGGTGGAATTTCCTTCCTTAAGCTGTTCCTAATATCTAACAATGTGGGTCACCACCCACCACCTCCTACCAAGCCTTCACTTAAATGTTAAGGGTCTGCCCAGGTCACCATATTTAAAATTCCCACCTGCACCAGTTCACTCTGTATACTTCTTACCTGCTTTACTAGCACCATCAATGTAACCTGGGCTATTGTTAGAAATACAGGTTCTCAGATTTCATCCCAGACTTATTGACCCAGGAAATCTGGGCGTGGAGTCCAGCACTCTATTTTAGCAAGCCCTTCAAAAATTTCTGATGCAGACTAACATTTGAGGACCATTAGAGAAAGATAGAAAGATTTCAAGGACTTTCTCAAATTTTTTACCTCCCTCCCTCCCACTTCTTGTTGTTTTTATTGATACGATTACTTCCTGGGAATGAATTACTTCCTCAAAAATGACACCTATCCTCTTCAGGGAAATAGTTAATCACATTCATCATTTCCCCAGAAAAAAATGGTTATATGAGGGATGGCTCCAAACTCTTCCATCCTGCAAAGCAGGATTTTCCAGGAGTTCCTCGACACAATGTGCCCTTTTCATATTTTATTTTGCCTTTATGTTCCCTGGGTCAGGAAGATTCCCTGGAGAAGGAAATGGTAACCCAATCCAGTATACTTGCCTGGAGAATTCCATGGACTGAGGAGCCTGGTGGGCCATAGTCCAGGGACTCTCAAAGAATCAAACATGACCAAGCAACTAACACTTTATGTCTTATCCCTAATCAAAATAATTTAAAATTGATTGTAATCATTAATATGCAATCATTAAGAAGATGAGCTTTGGAGTCGGTCTTACCAGAAATTTAATAATACTCTTTCTTTCTTTTTTTGTTTAAAAGTGTTATTAAGAAATATATTGATAGATAATTTTTTGAATTTCTAATTAAAACTTATTATTCTATACTAGAGTATAGCAGATTAATAGTGCTGTGAGAGTTTCGGGTGGCCAACAAAGGGAGTCAGCTGTACATCTACAAACTCGCCTTGCATCCAGGCTGCCACATAACATTGAGTAGAGTTCTCAGTGCTACACAGTATGTCCTTGTTGGTTATTTATTTTAAATATAGCAGTGTGTACATGTCCATCCCAAACTCCCTAATTATCCCTTAGCCTCAGCAACTTGATTCTGCTTCCGTTTTGTAAATAAGTTCATTTGAATCGTTTCTTTCTTAGATTCCACATATAAGGGACGTCATATAATATTTCTCTTTCTCTGTCTGACTTATTTCACACAATGTGACAATCTCTAGGTCCATTCACGTTGCTGCAAATGGCATTATTTAGTTTCTTTTTAGTGGCTGAGTAGTATTCCATTTTATACAAGTACCACGTATTCTTTATCCAGTCCTCTGTTGATGGACATTCAGGTTGCTTCCATGTCTTGGCTATTGTGAAGAATGAATGAACACTGGGGGACATGCATCCTTTCAGATTATGTCTTTTTCTAGATATATGCTCAGGAGTGAGATTGAGTGACAATCTTTCTTTTTAATAGATGTGTGGCCTTGAGGAAATTGCTCAAGATTTTTGAGTTTTGGTTCCCTCTGTAGTGAAAGGGAAACTATACCTTCCTGTGAGAGTTGTGATGTGGATTAGGAGTGAAGGCATATATAGAACATTTAGATAGTCCCTGAATTAAAGTAAGGGCTTCCCTCATAGCTCAGTTGGTAAAGAATCTGCCTGAAATACAGGAGACCCTGGTTCAATTCCTGGGTCAGGAAGATCCGCTAGAGAAGGGATAGGCTACCCACTCCAGTATTCTTGGGTTTCTCTTGTGGTTCAGCTGGAAAGAAACTGCCTGCAATGTGGGATACCTGGATTCGATCCCCGGTTGAGAAGATCTCCTGGAGAAGGGAAAGTCTACCCACTATGGTATTCTGGCCTGGAAAATAAATGTTCAGTGAGGAGTATCTATTATTATGATACCTTATTTTAGGTTTCAAGAGGTAAGGGTCTCAGATAGTTATTGACTTTTACTAAATTAGAATAACTTTTGAAGTAAAAGCTAATCAGATGAAGATAAAAAGAAAAATTATTTTCTAAAATGTACATTTGCATCAGCATTAAATGGATATAAATTATAGATTTTTATTATTAATGATAATATCTAATATTTATCACATGCTTACTATGTCCAGGCACCATGTTAAAACTTTTGTCAAGTATATTTACATTCAACTACATAAAACAAAAATATAGCTAAAATGATGAAGGCTTATTTTTCTCATGTGACAACATGTACCAAGATAACTGGTGGCTTAGGGAAATCCCTCATGGTCCATTGGTTAGGACCCCACATTCTCCCTGCTGAGGGCCGTTTCAGTCCCTGGTTGGGGAACTAAAATCCCAGAAGGATTCTGGCCCAGTGAGGCCAGAAAAGAAACAAAAAAATTGAGAAAAAAAAGATACTCACTGGCTTATATTGATTCAGAGTCAGCATATTACATCTCAGGTGACTGCAACTCCTGTCCCCTTTCCTTCTCCTGATTGTAAGATGCTTCATTCAGCTTCTGCCATCATGTTCTCTTTCCAGACAGAGAAAGACAAGCATGAAAGATACATGCAAGTTGAGTCAGTGTCCTCCTTTCCAAGGAACTTCTCAGCACCCCAGCTGCAAACATCTTACATCTTATCAACCTAAAGTGGGTCTTATGTCTTTGTAAGAAAAGGTGATAATTATTAATATAGTCATTTTTGTCTTAAGTGGATGCATTACGATAACACCACCACCAGTTGGGAATGAGGACAGGAAAATGGATAAAGGGCAGACAAGCAATGGTCTTTACCTTACCTGAATTACCCTATTTAAGCATTAAAATAATCAGTGAGGTATGTATTATTCATATCACCTTCTGTTTACAAAGAGTGTAATTGAGTTACCAAGTAATAGGTGACTTGCTGAAGGTTGCAGCTACTAGCTGGTGTAGCTATGGTTTAAACTTGATTTAGAGCCTACATTCTAATTTATTATATTGCTATATATTAAACAAGTTTTATTCACTTCCTTAAGTTTTTTTTTTAAAGTCTTTTAAGCTGCATTTTCCCTTCTATGCAGATTTTAAAAGACTAAGTTTTGCTGTTGAAATCTCTGTACTGAAAGAAATTGCTGTGAAAGTTTTGAGAACAGAGAATTTTACCCTGCGGTGAGCATTCTCCCTTCTTGTGAATGAGGTCGCAAGTGTATTAAGTCTCTAAAGTTAAAGGCAAGTGAATATGTGGAGCATATTTTATTCTTTCAGTACTTCTTTCAACCAAAAATTTTTGGTGCCTATTGTACACCAGCAACTGGAGATAACAACTGAGCTAACCTGTTTTAACACAGCATTCTGGTTTTCCTGGGTTTTTGAGTTAGTAGTAAATCCCAAGGAGGAAACATGCTGATTCCTAGACAATAAGGCTAGCTGTATTTATAAATATATGTTTTATTTTGTGGTGTTTTGTTGTTTTCAGAGCACTTTCATGTGCAGTACTTTGTTATACCTATTTATCCTACTTATATTGGGTTAGCCAAAATTTTGTTCAGGTTTTTCTGTAACAGCTTATAGAAAACCCCAAACATTTTGGCCAACCCAATAAAAGTTTCCTCCTGTTTATTGAAAGCTTCTACAATCAAAGAGTAAGCATAGAAGATAGAAAGATAGAAACTTATGGGACAGTGATTTTTTTTTTTTTCTGTGTGAAAAATGTTGCAGCTGGTAAATTGGGTCCCCCACTGAAATTCAAAATTTTGGGATTCTGTATTTCAGAATCATCTAAGGAAGAGAAAAATGATGGCAGAGGAAGATGAGCCAAATATTAAAACTTGTATACTCATAAAATATGATGATATTACAATTAATTCTCAAAGGCTGTCTAACTTTATAGGCTGAGATTTTATTGATGGTATTTCTGAATTCTTTCTTGGATTTTATTTTTAAATATAGTTCTATGTTCATTGTTTTGGTTTGGTTTTGTTTCAGAGTCTACAGGGATATATATAACATTACTTGCCTATCTTCCTTTTCACCCACATTTTTTTCTGTTGGTATTTAGTGCTCATTTTTCTACAACAGTTATTCTCTGCTCCTGGTAATGCTAATGTGAATTATGTTGGATTTTATTTGCATTCTCTATTAACCATTCAATTTTGGGGAAGATTCACATTCAGATAGCAGACATTACTCTCCAGTTCTTGAAAGAATTAATTCATCACTTTCTACAAAGTCTCAAAGAAGATTCACAGAATACAAAAGAAAACTAGATGGGAAATCCCACTTTATTATCAGTATTAATGGAGTTCTCTGGAAAGATGCACTGTGTGTGCTTAGTCACTTGGTCATGTTTGACACTTGTGACCCCACATACTGTAGCCTGCCAGGCTCCTCTGTCTATGGAATTCTCCAGGCAAGAATATTGGAGTGGGTATCCATTCCCTTCCCTACCCAGTGCTCAAACCCGTGTCTTCTGCATTGTGGGCAGATTCTTTATCATCTGAGCCACCAGGGAAGCACAAGAGCAATGCATCTCAGACATTAATGTGCTTACAAACCACCTGGGAGCCCTAATAAAACACAGATTCTGATTCAGTAAGACTGAAGTTGGGTCTGAGTCTCTTTCTACCAAGTTCTTATGTAGAATTGATACTTTTGGCCCACACTTTCAATGGAAACATACCATGTATTAGTCAAAGGCTAATGAAGGGCTTTTCATTCCTTTCAAGATCAAATTTTATCATAGCTGTGACCAGGGAAGAGGGAAGTGCTCTGCTTACTGAACAGAAAAGAAGAGAGGAGAATAAGGAAGCCTCTCTTCTGGTGGTCACCTGTCTTTGATAGCAAAGGAAAATGTGAAAGCCCTCTCCACCCAGCTGAGTTATCAGTGATTACTAACACCATATCTGCAATAGTGTTTTTCTTTAAAGTCTGTTTCATTTGAACTAAATGTTAATTACAAATATTTTGCTTTTGAATACATTTCCCTCTTATGTCTTTATTCTTTAACTTTCAACATTTGGTACCCTTATGTTTTAGGTGAATCTCTTGAAAGATCCATTACTCTCTTTTATTGTCTTCTTCTAGACTGACAGTAGTTTACTGAACTTGAGATTTTAGTTAATTTACTTTGAATTACATTTTATAGCATTATTTTATAATGATTATTTGTCCCATATTTTCTGTTCTACTCTCTCTTTTTTTTTTTTTTTTTGGCTATGAAGACAACATGTATAATAATGATAGAAATCATGGTCTACGTCTTAACTGGATTGAGCTTTCTACACTAATAGAAAAGAAGTGGCAAAGCCAAATACAGCACAAATAAATTCGAGGTTTAAAAGTTTATTCAAACTAAAATTAGCCAGCAACTAAGATAAAGCCCTGCTGTACACCTTGCTTTCAGCAGAAAGATAAAGTTGCCATATGGAAAAAAGCGAAGAGCTAGAAAAGGATGGGATGATTTGTTTGAGAAAAAGAAATTGTGAAATATTTGAGCCTAAAGGCATGTAAGTGGACAGAAAAGTAAAAAGATTCACTATCATCTTAATAGATAACAGTTCATATTAAATATAAATTTTAAAACAGCACTCTTTGTTGGAAAGGCTGATGTAGTATTCAAGTCTAAAGATCTAAATTCAATCTTAAAGTGTTGATTTTAACGGAATGTCTTCTTTCCAAAAGGTTTCAGAAGTAATTTTATTTTAATATGGCTTGCAGCTGGGTTTAAATATACATTGGACTGGGGTGTGAAATTTTGTTAGGTGCTTTACTTGAAACTGTCAGCTTATAATTCATGCTTCCAGGTAACTGCCTAGTGTGTGGACAGTTTGAAGAGTTTGGTAGCTTTTATTTTATATTATTGAAACTGATTTCCTCATATTAATAAGCATTTCAAGTCACATATTAGCAGATCAAGACTATATTAGCCAGTACAAAAAACAAAGAGCAAAAATAAAAATTCTCCTTAACTTTCTACAAGAAGTAAGTCTTATCAGCAGGGATCCAGCTATATGTTTTTGTCTCTTCATGCATGCTAAGTCACTTCAGGCCTGTCCGACTCTTTGTAACCCCATGGAGTGTAGCCTCCCAGACTCCTCTGTTCGTAGCATTCTCCAGGCAAGAATACTGGAGTGGGTTGCCATGCCCTCCTCCAGGGGATCTTCCCAACCCAGGGATCCAACCCACATCTCTTATGTCTCCTGCATTGGCAGGCATGTTCTAGACCACCAACGCCATCTGGGAGGCTCCTTATGTATATGTATGTGTGAATTTAAGAGTAAAAAATAAACATTATATAACATACTTTATGTTCAATAATAATCTGGCCAGTATATAGAAAGCCTACAAATCTAAGCACACACACATTAATAACATTAATACATGTTTGATATCAGTCAGTCAGTTCAGTCGCTCAGTTGTGTCCGACTCTTTGTGACCCCATGAATCGCAGTATGCCAGGCCTCCCTGTCCATCACCATGGTAGGAGATAAAAATAATTGCTTATGGTCATAAGCCACAAAGAATTTCCTATCTAGATGAATAAGTGAAGTGAATGCTGTAACTCATAGCTTATCCCTCAAAGGTTAGGCCATACATGTGGTGGACAAGAGCTAATGTGTGGGTTCTGAATCGGGTTGGAGGGCAAGTCAGAGATTCCTACAAATGGCCCAGACTCCTCAAGTAAAACATCTTCAGTGAATATAAGTAGAGATTAGATAGTTGGCTCTGTAGAAGGAGGTAGTGAAGACAATTGACTTATTTTGTCCTTGATTCTGAGAGGAACTGGAAAACAAATCTCCCCTGATACTTAATAAACACAAGCTCCATCTCACTTGGGTTAGAACAGTGAGTTCATAATACGTGCATAGCCCAATGAAAACAGAGACAAAAATTTAGTTTACACTGATTCCAGATTTATGGCATCCTCTTGTGGTCTGGAAGAGGAAAATGAAAATCCTCTTTTGGGGGGATACATTTTAATCCTCAAAGGATTCCTATACATGAGGCACCAAAGAGCTCATATTTTTATTTTATTTTTATTTTTATTTTTTTTAATTTTAAAATCTTTAATTCTTACATGAGTTCCCAAACATGAACCCCCCTCCCACCTCCCTCCCCATAACGTCTCTGTGGGTCATCCCCATGCACCAGCCCCAAGCATGCTGTATCCTGCGTCAGACATAGACTGGCGATTCAATTCTTACATGATAGTATACATGTTAGAATGCCATTCTCCCAAATCATCCCACCCTCTCCCTCTCCCTCTGAGTCCAAAAGTCCGTTATACACATCTGTGTCTTTTTTCCTGTCTTCCTATACATGAGGCACCAAAGAGCTCATATTTTTAGAAAATGTGGAAACAAATCACCACGGGTACTTGATAGTAAAGTTGTATATTTAAAAAGTATGAAGCAAATGTTTAATATGTCCAAAGAATAAAAAAGTATTCAAAGAATAATTGAGGGGCACAATTCTTCCTCTGCTAACCTACTGTGTTCCCCCTTTGCCTGGGAAAGTAATAAAGCCACTCTTTCTCCTCCGTAAAAAATAAAATAAACTAATGATTGAGACAAAGGACAATCACATTTCTCAAGACATTTTTGAAAAAGAGCCAGTGGAACTTCTAGAAGTGAGAGATAACAGTATCACACACTTGAGCAGTTTATCGCAGCCATGGAGAATTGGTGAATCGAACTGAAATAATTATCCAGAATGCAGCACACAGAGACAAAGATATGGGGAATATGAAAGAAAGGTTGAGATGTGGGAGGTGGAGTGAGAAGCTCACTTTACATTAGAGGTTTAAAAGATAAAAAAGAGATAGTGAAAGGAGATGTAATATTTTAAGAAATATTAGTTCAAATTTGGGGCTATCAAAAAATCCCAAGCAACATAATAAAAATAAATTCACTCTAGGAAAAGTCATTATTTACTTACAGAAAAGTAAAAGCAGAGGCCAACACTTAACATAAAAGTAATCAAGAAAAGAAAGGAGAGGAGAAACCAAAAGTTAGACAAACAGTTCAAGGGGGTAGTGTGGCGGGTAATGCAATATCGTTGAACCAAATTCAACAGTTCAAAGGGAGAGACTGTCTGACTGAAATGAGAAAATGAAAGGGGCCGATAAGCTGTTTGCAAGAGCTCCACTCAGAATATGAAGATAAAGACAGGCTGAAAAGCTGAAGAAGGTGAAGAATACAGCAGAGACATTCTAACCAAAGAAATGATGTTTCAGATAGAGTAGACTTTAAGGTAAAAATGTTCTCAGGCATAAAGAGAGCTAATATTCGATAGAAAAAGGTTCAGTTGATTGTTTCTCTGGTTGAAAGAATTAGAATAAAGTGTCTTTTAGGAAAATAGCTTGGTGTGTTGGATTTCATAAACAGAGAATGGAGTTTATTCTGGTGGTAGATGTAAACTGCTTATGAAGTGTATGCCCTTGAGGAAATATTTAAACTTCTAGAACCTCAGCTTCCTACTCAGTGAAGTAGAATAATACCATTTAACTCCTCTTTAATAATCACAAATAATTCACCTAAGGCAGGCAGCACTGTGCCAGTTACATAGCTTTACTGATGTCAGGAAAGTCAAGGAAAAGGCTGTTGGTTTTACACTGCAGTATCTTTACATAAGCAGAAAGATTAGGCCTATACATTTATTTTGGTTAGAAGAAAAAGCCTTGGGATGTCTAATTTACTTCGAAGATCAGTTCAGTTCAGTTCAGTTGCTCAGTCGTGTCCAACTCTTTGCGACCCCATGAATAGAGCACGCCAGGCCTCCCTATCCATCACCAACTCCTGGAGTTTACCCAAACTCATGCCCATCAAGTCGATGATGCCATCCAGCCATCTCATACTCTGTCGTCCCCTTCTCCTCCTGCCCCAATGCCTCCCAGCATCAGGGTCTTTTCCAATGAGTCAACTCTTCATTTTCCAGTGAGTCAACTCTTCACATGAGGTGGCCAAAGTATTGGAGTTTCAGCTTCAGCATCAGTCCTTCCAATGAACACCCAGGACTGGTCTCCTTTAGGATGGACTGGTTGGATCTCCTTGCAGTCTAAGGAACTCTCAAGAGTCTTCTCCAACACCACGGTTCAAAAGCATCAGTTCTTTGGCACTCAGCTTTCTTCACACAGTCCAACTCTCACATCCATACATGACCACTGTAAACAACATAGCCTTGACTAGTCGGACCTTTGTTGGGAAAGTAATGTCTCTGCTCTTGAATATTCTATCTAGGTTGGTCATAACTTTCCTTCCAAAGAGTAATTAAAAGTCTTTTAATTTCATGGCTGCAGTCACCATCTGCAGTGGTTTTGGAGCCCCCCAAAATAAAGTCTGACACTGTTTCCACTGTTTCCCCATCTATTTCCCATGAAGTGATGGGACCGAATGCCATGATCTTAGTTTTCTGAATGCTGAGCTTTAAGCCAACTTTTACACTCTCCTCTTTCACTTCCATCAAGAGGCTTTTTAGTTCCTCTTCACTTTCTGCCATAAGGGTGGTGTCATCTGCATATCTGAGGTTATTGATATTTCTCCCTGCAATCTTGATTCTAGCTTGTGTTTCTTCCAGCTCAGCATTTCTCCTGATATACTCTGCATATAAGTTAAATACTCAGGGTGACTTCAAAGATAGCTATTCTCTTATAGAAACCTCACTGTCCCAGAGGCTTGTTATACTCTGAAATTTCATTAAAAAATAACATTTCCTTTGACAACAACTGAAAGAGAATATATGGAGGAATGCCCATTTTTGCCAAACTCAGGATTGATCTGAGATCAAACCGAAGCTTGATAGTGATGTGTTTCATAATCTTCAAGGTGCTGTAAGGTTGTTCAGTGTTATTATCTACCTAATGCCTATTCAGAAAAAATATATATTTACTTTCACCCTTATTATACTGTCCTCTCAGCCTTCTCTTTGGGCACAGCTAATAGTCACAAAGTCTTTTATGTTTTAGGCTAGCACATCACATAAAATATCTTTATTGAATATATTTTCAGTATTCAATCTGTTCTCTAATGTGAAATTTTAGTTACTAAGAAACTTGCACATTTCAAAAAGTGCAATTAAACAGTAATTTTATGTTCACAGAGAAACTGGGGAAAGCGCATTTCAGAATCATAACAACAAAACTATTCAGCGTCCCCACCCCCATCCTCATCCCTTGCTGGAATTTCCATAGTAATAGATTTTTTCTTTTTTTAAACTTGTAAGTGCATGGCTATAAAACTTAAACACCCCTGAACAATTCCAAAATTCGACCCCAGATCACTTTTGCTGAGAAAAACAGACTCCTTTTCATATCCCTGTGAAGACTGGTGTCAACTGGGGAAAAAAACAAAAATCATACAACATAAGAGCTGGGAATTGAGTTAATTCAGTACCTTAGTGAGGAAAGTAGCCCAGCAGATAGCCTTTTAGGTAGCTTTGAGAAACTATTTCAACGAGCTAGGGGTGGAGGCCAGCATACATGTGATTTTGATGAAGAGGTCGGTGTAATCGAGCACACATCTCAGTAGAAGCTTGCCATTAGGCCTGAGGAACAGATACACCAATGAATGATTTTAGTGCTTTTTTCTAGTGTAGGAAGATGCAAGAATCCAGGTTCATAAAAATTTCTCCTGAAATATTTCTACCTATCTATGAAGGATTTTTTTTCTTTTTGCCTGTTTTCCCAGAGCACAGTGCACCTCATCTTTTCTTGACCCTGAGCTCCTTTCAGGGTGTACCATCATCAGCAACTGCAGTGGCTAATGGCTTAGTTCTTGGAGAACTGGATGCTGGGCAACACCCTTTACTTCACACACTCATTGAGAGAGTGTCTGTATGTTTTTTCACATTTATCCCCTGCCTGATGGAGCACAGGCTGCTCAAACAAAGCAGCTGGGTGGCAGTGGTACGCCTCCGTTTCTCCTTGGACACAGGCAGGGTTAGTTCCAAAAAATTCTCACGTATAACCCATGACTGTCACTGAAGCACCTCTTATTTCCGAGCGGATAGTTGTATTTAGGTCTGAGTTGCACAACCTACAGGTTCTCTTTACAAGCTGGATACGGTCCATCTTTCTTCACTTTTTCCTCTTCCTCACACCCTATCCCCCATCCCCACCCCAATGTTCCATCTAGGAGGCATGAAACTTCAGACTGGTCATGGCCCCCATGTCGTCTCCAGGGCCTCATTTATTGAATGGAGATAATAATACTCTACTCACATCACAAAATGTTACAGGTATAGCATTATATGTGAAAAGTACAAAGCAGAATGTGTGCAATATGGCTATATAACACGCTTCTAAAATTGTGCTGTATTTCATACTTGTGTATGTTTTTGTCTCAACCACTTCCCTCTTTATAACCTTCTTAAAGACTGAAGTTGTGATTACTCAGTTCCTAATCTGTTTCTGTTTTTTCTCCTTTTTTTTTCTTTCTTTTTTTTTTTTTTTTTGCTGCAACAGATAGTACTGTGTCTTACTCAGAGTAAACTTTCCATTATTATATGTTGAATTACGAAAGAGCACATTAACTTCCCCCGATTTATTTAATCTCCTTCAGATCAAGTTTCTACGTGCATCTCTCATCTCACACTAAACTTAGTTCATTTCTTGTGTTGATGCTGGACTCTCCTAGGGCTTGATGGTACTCTGGAGGCACTCGCGGATGCCATTAAATTAAAGCATGTCTGATATTTGCGGCCCTGTACAGTTCTTAGTAGGCTATTTCTGTGTCACATCTAATTGGTACTGGTTTGTTTTCTTTTTTTTGGATGAAGAAAATCAGAGTTAGGATAAGTAACTTGCCTGTGATCCCAATGCTAGTGAATGACTAGAACCCCACATTCTTGTCTTCTTGCCCAAAGTTATTTCAGAATATCAGAGAGTAGTTATTTAGGGTGTGGGGAGGGTGTGTGTGTGGGCTGGAAAGCAGATAAGTAGGAAAGAGGTAACTTCATGATTCCTTACTCAGTTCTTTGTTTGTCAAATAAAATGTCCTTTGTTATACCTTTTAAGAAGTGTTGAGAATGAAAAATAATTTTTCTTTACTTTTCTAAGTTCTTTGCTGAAACCCCCCACAGTAATGAGAGAGATTAACAATATTAATAATAAAGATATTTATATCATTAGACTGACTACACAAATTTGCTTTTTTGGACAATTAGTATTTTTTTAAGAAAGTTGTTTTTAGTAAGAAAGAAGCTTTAAAATGGCAGTGTTTTATATATATGTGGCTTTTTAAACATAAAGGTGTCTAGAACTAAGCAGTCCATAGAGGGTATGGCAATTTTACAGTCATCGAAGATAAGTGTTTAGGCCATCAAGTCAACACGTATTCAGGTACCAAGAAGGAGGGAAGAAGGGGACAGGGATAAAGAGATGCAACTTTGAACCAAGACAGCTTCCTTCAAGGAACCTTCCAATTTTCCTTTGTTTTGTATCTGCAGATACCTCTTTTTATTGTTACACTAAAATCCATTTATAGAAATTTTGCTTAACTGGTTTATAGGTCTTAGTTACAAGGTTATACTTTCATCAAGGAACACAGCAGTTATTTTATTGAAATTGAAATTGCCACCTGGACATTTCGATAGAAAAAAAAAAGGAGGGATGGAGTGATTGGTATTCTTTTAACTTTTTATTTTTATTGGAGTATAGCTGATTAACAACCTTGTGATAGTTTCAGATGGAGAGTAAAGGAACTCAGCCATGCGTGTAGATGTATCCGCTGTCTCCCAAACCCCCCTCCCATCCAGCTGCCACATAACATGAGCAGAGTTCACTGTGCTTCACAGAAGGTCCTTGTTGGTTATCCATTTTAAATATAGCAGTGTATACATGTTGTTTTCAAACTCCCTAACTATCCCTTCCCCTTGTTCTTCCCCTCTGGCAACCATAAGCTCATTCTTTAAGTCTGTTTTATAAATAAGTTCATTTGTATCATTTCTTTTTAGATTCCACATATAGGGATGTTATACAATATTTCTCTTTCTCTGTCTGACTTACTTCACTCAGTATGACAGTCTGTAGGTCCATCTGCTGCTGCTGCTGCTGCTGCTGCTAAGTTGCTCCAGTCGTGTCTGACTCTGTGCAACCCCTTAGGTGGCAGCCCACCAGACTCCTCCATCCCTGGGATTCTCCAGGCAAGAATACTGGAGTGGGTTGCCATTTCCTTCTCCAATGCATGCATGCACGCTAAGTCGCTTCAGTGGGTTCTGACTCCATGCGACCCTATGGACAGCAGCCCACCAGGCTCCTCTGTCCACAGAGTTCTCTAGGCAGGAATACTGTGTTGCTGCAAATGGCATTTCATTGTTTTTAACGGCTGGGTAATATTCCATTGTATGTATGTACTGTATCTTCCTTATCCATTCCTCTGTCAGTAGACACTTAGATTGCTTCCATGTCTTGGCTACTATAAACAGTGTTGTGGATTTTCTAATTGCATTTCCATTTAAATCACATTAGGCTGAACATAGTCATGCAGCCAAAATTGATGGAAGTCAGTCCTGGACGTGTAATATTTTAGCTGAGCACTTTGTTTCCCTGAAAAACATTAATATTTTGTTACTAAGCAATAATAACACCTAAATGTCCATCAACGGATAAATGGATAAAGAAGATGTGGTGTATATATATTAATATTTTATATAATTACATATATACATATACAATGGAATGCTAGTCAGCCATAAAAGAATGAAATCATGCCATTTATAGCCAAGTGTATGGACCTAGAGATTATCATGCTAAAGCGAAATGAGAAAGACAAATATTATATAATAATGCTTAGATGTGGAATCTAAAAAAAATGATACAAATGAACTTCTTTACAAAACAGAAATAGACTCACAGGCATAAAAAACAAATGTATGATTACCAAAGATGGGCGAGGAGATACAAATTAGGAATTTAGAATAATACATACACACTACTGTATATAAAATAGCCAACAAGGATCTATACTGTATAGCCCAGGGAACTCTAATCAGTATTCTACAATAACCTATAAAGGGAAATAATCTGAAAAAGAATAGATATGTGTATATGTATAACTGAACCACTGCTATACACACAAACACACAAACTAACAGAACATTGTAAATCAACTGTATGTCAACTTAAAAAAATAAGAAAGAATGGAAGGATGAATATTGAGTGACTAGTTAACAAGTTTCATCATAGTTAAGCAGGATTTCATACACATAGACATACACATGTGCGTGCACACACACACACACTCACACACACACACTCACACACACACATATATATCTGAATATACAAAGTAATGAGAGATTCCTTTGAGATTGTTGTAGGCTTTGTACTAATAAACCTAGCCAGAGCAAGAAGAGGAACAGGGTCAGCTTCTTTTCTGTTTACATGGTAAAGGTTTCAAGAAATATTTTTGCTACAGACTTTACCATGGAGAATAGCATTATTGAATTTAGACACAATAAAACAAGATATTTTAATTTAGTCCAGTATATAGTAATAAAATAAATCAAAGCTTTAACTCGTCCTTGGCTCACCATCATGGTCCTATCTACATTTCCCTTCACCTTAAGTAATATTTCCCTCAAAACAGGAATACTTTGAAACCAGTGTACTTGTTTTTATATTGGTAGTTCATAAACAACACTTTTTGTTCCTTCAGACCTATCACTATGGGAAACAATGAAATGAGGCCTGGGCTATCACGAAGCTTAAACACTAGATTTAGCATACTTGCCGCATATTATAGAAACTTAATTTAACTCATTTTCATTTTTTTCCACCCTTGTCTGCCTTCTCCACAGGCTATATATTGATGGTCCCTTTGGAAGTCCATTTGAAGAATCACTGAACTATGAGGTTAGCCTCTGCGTGGCTGGAGGCATTGGAGTCACTCCGTTTGCGTCAATCCTCAACACTCTGCTGTATGTCATTTTGATCCATTATATTAGTCCACATAGAGAGCTGTCTATTTCAGACATCTCTTTTAGTAAGAAGTAATTCCTTACAGAATTCTTCTACTTGTTCAAAACATTCTATTTGCCGAGTGATAAGGGGAATAAAAGAGTGCTTCTCAATATGTGGCCTATGGTTTTCAGCATGTTCTCTTGTAAAATAACATCACAATTATGCCTTACTCTGTCCTTTTCCTCTATTAAAGTAATTCCACTGGCCCCTATTTCTCTGCTTTCTCATCAGGGGTAAGTTGCATTACTAATTTATTTAGTCAACAAATATTTTTGACCATTTATGTGCGATTGATCTTATAGTTACTGGTAATATAGCAATGACTGAGTAGTGTCTCTGCCCTTGAAAAGTTTACTTTCAAATAGGACAAGCAAAATATAAGCCAGTGAAAAATTCACAGATAACATCATTTCAGAAAATATTAGAAGTGTGGTGAAGAGAAGAAAGATTAATGGAATATAGAAATAAAGGGTCAGGGTTATTGTAGAGGTATCGTCAGGAAATCCTCTCTGAGGAGATGACAAATGAGCACATCATTCCTGGGTCTGTTACTCAGCAGATTTATAACAGACTGAAGAATAGAAATTTCAGAAGTAAGATTGCTTAAGCAGGATATACTTATTCAGTTATTTTAGTTTGGTTTACAAGCAAAAATTAATTGACAGGGATTCTCATGAAACCACAAACAAAATCTATTCCATTCACTTTTCAAGAAAACACAATTTTCATTAAAAGTCTGTTTTATGAAGTATGAAAAAAGAGATAATAATTTGAAGTGATGTGTTTGAATGATATTTTGATTTTAAAACCTTGATATAAATTTGGGACTTTGGGGAGGTTCTTAAAAAAATAACTATATTCCAAGCCAGAAATTAGTTGTTTCTGAAAACATAATGCAAGTTATTTGGACACCTAAAGTTTAAACAAGGGAATAATATTTTGTTAACCTCAAGCTTACTTCATAATTATAAGGAGGAATCCAGACTTGGAATTGTGAATTGCTGGAATGCATGACATAGTAGGTGGTTGTGAAATCTCTTTCTTTAATGATTGTTAAGAAGGGGATAAACAACCAGCTTTCCAGAATGGTTTTGGCTCATTTTGCCTGGAACCCAGGGCAAGATGACAATTGGTGACCATCTGAGTGATAGAATTAACAGAAAAATAAGAAAACTTTTTTCCTGAGATGCAGAGCTGATCCAAGAGTTTAGTTTATTGCCTTCAAGTGGAAATGGATAATATGCATATAGTATCCACAAACATGAACACTTTAATTCATGGATTATATATATCTCTGACTCAGTATATTGCATTTTAAATTAATTTGAGAGTTAGAATAAGTGGTGTATCAGATACTAGAATGTAGATGACTGTTTTCTCTGTAAATTACTTACTAATGAGAAGCGAAATTTCAAGGATATAGGGATTCTTAATTCTTTTACCATCATAATCAGTCCTGTGTTATTTCTTTTTTAAAGGGATGACTGGAAACCATACAAGCTTAGAAGATTGTATTTTATTTGGGTATGCAGAGATATCCAGTCCTTCCACTGGTTTGCAGACTTACTCTGTGTGTTGTACAACAAGGTAAAATTAGGTTGATTTTTACTTTTGCAGTCTTTTAAATTTTAAAAGTAGCCATTTTATTTCAAATTATAAAAGTAATAGGTGCTCACTATAGAATAATATGCAGAGGAGTAGTGAGGAGGAAAAATATCCCTTAAGCTTACAAAAAAACAGAATCTTTTAATAATTTGGTGTACATCTTTTCAGATATTGATATCTATGAATTTGTATATCTAGGACATGTTTTAACATAGAATGTTTTAACAGGGAAATGAATGCATATGGTTGGTAATACATGCATATCGAAAACATTATGCAAATGTGAATGCAAATGGGATTGTGACTGAGGACAGATGGAAGAAAACATCTGCAGACAATGACGGTCGCACTTTTCAGCCTTTATTCTCATAGTTCGTATCTCTAACTTCAACATTCCAAGTGGATCATGAGCCAACTTTTGGCCCAGTATACAGAATTTCAAAAATCTCGAATTCTAAGCTGTATTCCTTCCAGAGATGAGAGCAGGCATTTTCATCTATCTTACCTGCAACTTTTACTTTTCTATTAATATATCTATTTTTAAGTTATTCAGGTAATACATATATGCATCACTGCTCCAGACTTTTGTAAGCTACATGAAGCAACATCTCCATCCAATCCGCGTAACCAGATGTTACTCATGAGCATTCTGAAAATTCTATCATACTATTTGTATTGTTCCACAAATTGCCTTTTTAAAGTGTATTTCTACAGGGCAAATATTGTGTGATTCCTTTTATATAAGGGACCTGGAGTAGTCTAATTCATAGAGACAGACAATAGAATGGTGCTTGCCAGAGGTTTCCCAGAGGGCAAATGGGGAGTTACTGTTGAATGGATATAGAGTTTCAGTTTGGGAAGATGAAAAAATTCTGGAAATGGGTTGGTGATGATGGCTGCACAACCATATGAATATATTTAATGCTAATCAACTGTATGTTTAAAAACAGCTAAAATGATCCATCTTATGCCATGTGTATTTTACGACAATAAAAAAAAGTGCAGATTCCTGGGACTCACCAAGGGCCTGCTAAATCAGGAGGAAAAAAAAACAGAGAGATGAGAAGCCACTGAAAGGATTTGAGCAGACCGATATGATTGTAGGTCATCTTGAGAGTATATGTGAAAATACAATTCTCGGGGTACTGCAGCTTCCAGAGGAGCAGAAAATGAGTAATAAGTCAGGAAAGGAGATTAATCAGAGCGGCCAGTGAGGCAGTAGGAAACTAAGAGGTAGTAGTTCTGTACTTAAGGTTGAGAGAGGAGAATCTTTCAAGAGCATCATCACCACTTTCAAGTGGGTGTTTTCTCTAGATTAATGTCTAAAACTGGACTTCCTGAGTTGGAGGCGGTGAGGACTTTAGGAATGAATTTAAATTTGTAATAGGTACTGACAAAATGTCCCCCAAAGATGCTAAAACAATTTACAGTTCCACCAAAGGATATAAGAGAGATTTACTCCAAATGTTATATTACCAATCTTTTACATTTCTAGTCACTTCTTAAATTAGGGGATCTCACTGTATTTTTCCTTGAAACAAATGAGATTGAACCTCTCTTGCTATTATCAACCACTTTTATTTCTTGTTGGAGTTCCCATTTCTACCTTTGCCTGTTTTTCTAGATTAAAATTTTCTTTCTTGAAAAGATACAGAACTTATAATTGGATCCAAGAGCACATTTAAATAATAGATGTAAGTAGCAGAGCAAGAAAGGAATAGAGGAAATATAAAATATATAAATGGCTGGATATTCAAAGTAGTTGAATCTTAAAATTTCTTCTCAAGTTTTTTGGTGGATATGTTTAATCCTTAGGAATACATGGAATAAATAATATAAATGCTTAAAACTAGTGTAAACAATGTGGTGTTGATTATCTTCTACACACACCTCTGCACACCTGTTTTGCTTTTTCACGTCAAGAGGATGGGGATGAACACAGGTCCTTCAACCCTCTGAGGATGATGTTAAAAAGAAAAAGCTTTTATTATTTTCTGCATTTGCAAACGAGTTACCAAATTCAGCGTGTGTGTATGTGTGTTTTAGTAGATACTATTTTTTGTCTACAATGAGGGATAAGCCAAAATGGAGACATGGATATTTGAAATGTGTTATTTAAATCTGCGTTCTTCTCTCTGGAGCCTGTGGGCACCGAACACATTATTGATGCAGCAGTCATTGGCGTGATCTCAGAGCAGCATTCTGGGAGACATTTAAGACAAAAATCAGTGCAAGTCATGTGTTTTGTGAAGGGCTGCCCATTACTGGCACTTGGAAATTCCTCCATTCCCTCACAGTTAAGATTCGTGCACCCCGATTCAATTCCTGAAGGGCTTTAAAATGACTTTAGTGTTTGGATATAACTTGAGGCATCTGTGGCATGGAATATAATTATTATATTTTAAGATTATGGGTTCTGAGAACTATCAGTTATCACTTTCAAAGTAAAATAGGTTTTTATTGGGATTTTATAATTTAGCATTGCCACCTATTAGAGAATGTGTAGTTTTAGTTCTGGAGGAAACCTGTGAGATGAGGTCATTGTCGTAATGAAGAAACTGGGGCCTATGTAAGTTGAGTACCTCTCTAGAAGTCTAAAGGTCAGACAGTGATGGCAATAGAAACACGTCTCTTAGTCACCTGCCAGGTGCCCTTACTACTGTAAAGCGTGCCAGTGGGGTGCTATAACCTCACTTAGTCACTCTGTATTTGCAAACTTCTTTTGCATTCCTAAAACTTTGAGTCCCAGTATATCCCTTAAAAATCATTATTTTAATGCTCTGTAGAAACAGTTGTTGTTGAGTTACTAAGTCATGTCCAGCTCTTTGCAACCCCATGGATGGTAGCACACCCGTCTCCTCTGTCCTCCACTATTTCCTGGAGTTTGCTCAAATTCATGTTGAGTCAGTGATGACATCCAACCATCTCACCCTCTCTTGCCCTCTTCTCCTCTTGCCCTCAATCTTTCCCAGCACCAGTGTCTTTTCCTTTGAGTTGCCTCTTCACACAGGTGGCCAAAGTATTGGAGCTTTAGTCTTTCCAATGAATAATAGCAACAGTACTTGGAATCAGTTGATTCACTTGCTGCAATAAGGTCCAACAAAACCGTACCATCTCCAGCAAACCTACTGTGTACACTGATGCTCAGGAAATAGTTTGGCTGCTGCAAAAGTGCTGGTCTCTTCTAGGCCTTTCGTCAGATTCTACACATCAGATTCTCATCTCTGTTCTCCAGAATGTACTATAGTTGTTGTGTTCCTTCCTTCTCTTCGAATTTTGATTTTTTTTCCTTCTCTTTAGCATTTATTTGTTTTAGGGTGGTGAAAGGAGGCCCTAAGAATAATAATTTTTTTTTAATGTAGATTTCACAAGCCAGGATTCAGCCAGAGCAAGGCCAGGGTCATGAGCAGATTCATCTTGCCTTCTGGATGAAAGAAACATCTGGGTCAAAACCCTTTTACCTACTTTGTTGAATTCACTTTTCTTCAGATATTTTTCTTGGTCCATTTATTTTTCAAGATATCAAAGTGTTTGAGAGCTTTCCCAGATGCTTTTATTTTGGCAGATACACTCCCTGTCTCATACATTTTTATATAAGGGAAATCAGTGCTGCATAGGAAGGAGCTAGGAATGATTTGATTCCTACCTTATTTTTTTTCATTTGTTTGGGTTTCTGTGATGCTTAACATGCAATTTGTGTATCACTTTTGACTTTTTTGTAAAGAAAATCATGTTCTTTCTGAGTGAAATCTTGAGTAAAATTTAGAGACAGCAAATAAATAAGTGAGAAGATTTAAAGGAATATTGCTATAGTATTTAGCGTATTTGATTTTGTGTCTGAAGATAGCAGAACTAATCCCATCCATTTCCTTCATCATAACTAATTAAATCCGCCAGGGACAGGTTACTAAGGTTAGAATGCCATGTATGTGGTGCATGTATATGTGTGTATGTATATACATGTGCTCGTAGATGTTGGCTATGGTAAGACCAGATTGCAGAATCACATATGTTAGGTTAGGAGAGAATCTGTGAATACAGAACACAGTTTAATGTCTATTTACTTTTATGTCCTCTCAGTTTTGGCAAGAGAACAGACCTGATTATGTCAACATTCAGCTGTACCTCAGTCAGACAGATGGGATACAGGTATGTGACTGGATATTATTGTAAATTAAACAAGTCTCTTGAGAACAGATGATTTACTGTAGGGGCTGTGCTGGAAGAAAATTTCTGCAGGTGGTTTGAAGAGATGATTCCCAGAGGAAAGCCACTTTTGGAATGTATCCAGCAAGCTCATGTCTCATCCTTGAAGTCAACCATTTTCTGCCTTTCATCTGTCCTCACCTGGGACTGAAGCGGACCTTTGAGCTCATCTCTCCCCTTTTCGCTGTCACCTCACCTAGAGATGAGAACACAAGTGAATAGTCTTGTGATTGTGTTCATCAAGAGGAGGTTTTATGTGGCAAGAGAAGATAAGGTCATACACAATTAAGCTTGTTTCTCTTCAAGGGAAACTAAAAAACGGAACATCCATCATGCGTTATTTACTTCACTGCTAGACCCTGTATTGAGCATCTCACACACATTATCTCATGTGATTCCAACAGATTCAAGAGGTAAATGATATTGTGATCCCCATGTCATAGATGAGGAAACACTATATAGACAACATTGAAGAGATGTATAGCCATATAAACCTGGGCATGAATGCTTTCACAAGTTTTATTGTTGTGTTTTCCATCATATATTTTCTGTAATTCTTTGAATGCAAAATATGAATGCTTGTCTGTTACTTCAAAACTAATCTAAGCCTATTTTTTTTAGTCAGATTTCTACCCTACTTGGTATGTAAAAACATTTTATCTTATGCTGTCATGAAGCAAATCAGTATCATTATGCCTCATGGTTTTGCAGTGATTAAGATATGAAGCATAAATTACATCTGGTTCTCAGTTTGTCTCCCTGGGACTCGGACACTTTTCTTTCTCACTTGACTCTTTACCATCAATTCAGATCTAATGCTCTTGTTAATTGCAAACAACAGTCCATTAGAAGTTGTTTTTTGATAGATCCCAAATTTGGAGCTCTGCTGTATTAGACTGTCATGTTCAGGATCATTTCCCCAAATTTATGATGATAATTTGCAGTATCTTACTCATATAATGAGCCAAATATGACAACTTTGCTGTACAAAAATGCTTCAACAAAGCTTATGTGTTGCACCCTCTTTGAGAGTAGGCAATTAAAATGCATTCTTTAATGCTGCAGTTGCTTCAAAATGAAGCAACTAACTGAAGTCTAGGAAAGTCAGTCATTTGTACTAATGGTATTCAAGAAGATAATGGATTTTAAAGGGAAAGAGGGAGGAAATGGTGCTTCTAAATGATTATACTTAATAGGTTGCCATTTGACACTTATATTCTTTATGTCACAGCAATTTGGTAGGAAGCCACAGCACCAGGAAAGATGATGTTATAGAAATGAATTATTTGCCCAATTCTGTGTCATATAAAGCATAGTGCTTTCTTTTTGGCAGAAGATAATTGGAGAAAAATATCAAGCACTGAATTCAAGACTTTTTATTGGACGTCCTCGGTGGAAACTTCTGTTTGATGAAATAGCAAAATGTAACAGAGGGTAAGTACTTTCCTCAAAAATCTTGACATGTGGCTAATGATCAAATTAAAATGTTAAAGATTACTTAGTAATCGGTTTGAAAATTACAGAGTCACTTAAATACTCAATTATCACTACTGAAGATGGAAGCAAAGCAAGAACCACCTCAAGTATCCATAATGCCAAATAATTAAAATTTGGCTTAAAAATAGTCTATAAAGTATTTATGAACCAAACTGTCATACCTACTTTTAAATTTGCATAGATCCCATAGCACAAATTAGGTCATCATTGGGAAAGTTTTTGTAAATCACATTAGCAAACAAGGGAGCTCTTCAAATAGTTTTGATGCATTTAAAAATTAGATTTTTGGTACATTTTTACCAGAATGAATACTGTTAGTTTTTTAAACTCTTAGAGATTTTAATATTTCTCTAAATCAGAAATATTTCCAAACATATTTTTTCTTAGAAGCTATAATTCTATAAAAACATCTTAGAGTTATGGCTATATGTTTATGATCTGAAGAGATTACAGTTGAAAGAAAGCATTCATTTTTGGGTACAGACTAGGGAGCCTGTTTGGTAATCTGTAAAATTACCATAGTGCAGGGCAATGATCTATACAAATTCTAAAAGCATTTTGAAAACCATATACCCACTCACACATTTCAAAGTTGGCATTGAAAAAGTTTTATCAGAACTTTAAATAGTTCCAAAGGCTGCAACTTCTAACATATTGCAGATATTGACATTTTAAAATTAATATGACTTTTAACATATCTGCTGGAATCTAAATATCATAGTTTCTCAATACCAACCTCATATATTTGTGCCGTTTGTAGCTTTCACGGTTAGTTGGAAATTTATATCACTCTTTTGTCTACTGGAACTAGAACCTGAACTTGGGCCCTCTGTATTGGAAGGTCAATGTCTTAGCGATTGGACCACTAGGGAAGTCCCATCTAACCTACAGAATTTTACAAATTCAGTATAATTTTGCACTTTAATGAATCATACTTTTGCTGGTAAACTGAACATACTTACACAAGAAGAATGTATATAAATTGAAGATTTAATTTTTAAAATTTCCTGTGACTCTAAGGAATCAGTGATCATTTTTTTACAATTATTAATATATAGTTGATTAATTCATAATTTTGAAGGTATATTTTGATAAATATAAAAGGATATTTGATTTTAATTGAATGAGGCAGCCTGTTAGATGAAAAGTTTTTTTTTAACTGCAGTTTATAAATGTATGGATGAATATGGTATATTGAAATAATCTCTGATTTGTCATGGTGTTTTGGCATCACCTTCAGATACTTTGTTTTAGGAATCATGGTTTGAAACTGCTTAAGCAAAATCTAAAAAGGAAAATAGTGACCCATGTAATTCAGCCTGCATCCATGTTTGAAAGCACTTCTGCATTTCCTTCCCTTCGTGAAATAACTGGGTTAAAGATGAAAGCATATTTAGAAAGCAGAGGTCCTTTGTAATATACAGGGTAATAGTTAAAGGTGAAGTATCAGATAAAGAAAAAAGTCAACTCAGTTTTGGTAATATTCTTTCTATTCTTTCTGCAACATCATCCACCTTAGATGAGGTTATCTTCTCATACTCACCTGAGTCTTCCCATGTAGCACAGACTCCTTCTTCCCTAATGACATTTCAGTTCAGTTCAGTTTAATTGCTTAGTCATGTCCGACTCTTTGCGGACCATAGACTGCATCATACCTGGCTTCCCTGTCCTTCACCAACTCCCGGAGCTTGCTCAAATTCATCCATTGAGTTGGCGATGCCATCCAACCATCTCATTCTTTGTCATCCCCTTCTCCTCCTGCCTTCAATCTTTCCCAGCATCAGGGTCTTTGCTAATGAGTCAGCTCTTCGTATCAGGTGGCCCAAGTATTGGAGTTTCAGCTTCAGCATCAGTCCTTCCAATGAATATTCAGGACTGATTTCCTTTACGATCGATTGGTTTGATCTCCTTGCTGTCCAAAGGACTCTCAAGAGTCTTCTCCAACACCACAGTTCAAAAGCAGCAATTCTTCGGTCCTCAGCTTTCTTTATGGTCCAACTCTCACATCCATGCATAACTACTGGAAAAACTGTACCTTTGATTAGACGGACCTTTGTCGGCAAAGTGATGTCTCTGCTTTTTTAATATGCTGTCTAGGTTGGCCATAGCTTTTCTTTCAAGGAGCAAGCATCTTTCAATTTCATGACTGTAGTCACCATCTGCAGTGATTTTGGAGCCCAAGAAAATAAAGTCTGTCACTGTTTCCATTGTTTCCCCATCTATTTGCCATGAAGGGATGGGACTAGATGCCATGATCTTTGTTTTTCAGAATTTTGAGTTTTAAGCCAGGTCTTTCACTCTCCTCTTTCACTTTCATCCAGATGCTCTTTAGTTCCTCTTTGCTTTCTGCCATAAGGGTGGTGTCATCTGCATATCTGAGGTTATTGATATTTCTCCCGGCACTCTTGATTCCAGCTCGTGCTTCATCCAACACGGCATTTCAAAAGATGTACTCTGCACTCCAGTACTCTTGCCTGGAAAATCGCATAGACGGAGGAGCATGATAGGCTGTAGTCCATGGGGTCATGAAGAATCGGAGGCGGCTGAGCGGTTTCACTTTCACTTTCACTTTTCACTTTCACGCATTGTAAAAAGGAAATGGCAACCCACTCCAGTACTCTTGCCTGAAGAATCCCAGGCACAGGGGAACCTGGTGGGCTGCCGTCTATGGGGTCACACAAAGTCGGACACGACTGGAGCAACTTAGCAGCAGCAGCACTCTGCATATAAGTTAAATAAGAAAGGTGACAATATACAGCCTTAATGTACTCCTTCAGACAAGCATTCTTTTATTTTCATCAGTTCAGCTCAGTTCATTTGCTCACTTGTGTCCGACTCTTTGCAACCCCATAAACTGCAGCACGCCAGGCCTCCCTATCCATCACCAACTCCCGGAGTTCACCCTAACTCTTGTCCATCGAGTAGGTGATGCCATCCAGCCATCTCATCCTCTGTCATCCCCTTCTCCTCCTGTCCCCAGTCCCTCCCAGCATCAGAGTCTTTTCCAATGAGTTAACTCTTCTCATGAGGTGGCCAAAGTATTGGAGTTTCAGCTTTAGCGTCATTCCTTCCAAAGAACACCCAGTACTGACCTCCTTTAGAATGGAGAAACCTCCAAATGATTTGCCACATGGGTTATATCAATTTACATTCTCAGAAGTGTACAAGGATTTCCTTTTCTCCACATCCAGGCCAACATTTGCCTTTTGTAAAAATGTCTGTTCAGTTCTTCTACCTATTTTTAATCGTATTATTTATTTTTTGACATTTTATGAGCTGTTAGTATATTTTAAATACTGACCTTTTATCAGTCACATCATTTACAATTATTTTCTCCCATCAGTAGGCTGTCTTTTCATTTTCTCAACAGTATCCTTTGCTGTGCAGAAGTTTTAGCTTTATATGGCCCCATTTATTTTTTTAGTTAATTAATTTATTCTGATTGTAGGCTAACTACTTTACAATATTATAGTGGTTTTTGCCATACATTGACATGAATCAGCCATGGGTGTACAAGTGTCCCTGTGTCCTGAACCCTCCATCCACCTCCCACCCCATCGCATCCCTCAGGGTCCTCCAGGTGCACCAGTCCTGCTGTCTCCTGCATGGAACCTGGCCTGGTGATCTGTTTCATGTATGGTAACATACGTGTTTCAATGCTATTCTCTCATCCCACCCTCGCCTTCTCCCACAGAGTCCAAGAGTCTGTTCTTTATCTCTGTGTCTCTTTTGCGATCTCACATCGTCATTACCATCTTTCTAAATTGCACATATATGCGTTAATATATTGTATTTGGTGTTTTTCTTTCTGACTTACTTCACTCTGTGTAATAGGCTCCAGTTTCATCCACCTCATTAGAACTGATTCAATTGCATTATTTTTAATAACTGAGTAATACTCCATTGTGTGTATGTACCACAGCTTTCTTCTCCATTCATCTGCCAGTGGACATCTAGGTTGCTTCCATGTCCTGGCTATTGTAAACAGTGCTGCAATGAACATTGGGGTACACATGTCTCTTTCAGTTTTGGTTTCCTCAGTGTGTATGCCCAGCAGTGGGATTGCTGGGTCATATGGAAGTTCTGTTTCCAGTTTGTAAGGAATCTCCACACTGTTCTCCATAGTGGCTGAACTAGTTTGCATTCCCACCAACAGTGTAAGAGGGTTCCCTTTTCTCTACACCCTCTCCAGCATTTATTGTTTGTAGACTTTTTGATAGCAGCCCTTCTGACCAACATGAGATGGTACCTCATTGTGGTTTTGATTTGCATTTCTCTGATAATGAGTGATGTTGAACATCTTTTCTGTGTTTGTTAGTATATGGCCCCATTTATTTTTAATTTGTTTCCTTTGCCTTAGGATACAGATCCAAAAACATGTTACTGTGATTTATATCAAAGAATGTACTGCCTATTTTTTCTAGGAGTTTTATGGTTTCCAGTCTTATATTTAGGTCTTTCATCTGAGATGATTTTTGTGTATGGTTTGAGAAGTGGCTCTAATTTCATTCTTTTTATATGTAACTGAACAGTTTTCCAAACACCACAAACCAAATTCAGCAATACATTAAAAGGAGTATACCCCATCACCAAGAGGGATTTATCTGAGGGATCAAGGATGGTTCAATAACTTTATGTCTTGTATGGTTGGTATATCATAAACCAATGTGAACCTACATTAGAAAATTACAGAATGAAAACATATCATCATCTCAATAGATGCAGAAAAACCTTTTGACAAAATTCAGCATCATTCAGTGAATTCAGTATCATTCATACTCTTCAAAGGATAAAATCTCTTCAAAAAGTGGATAAAGAGGGAACATATTTCAGCATACTAACCCTATATGATAAGCCTGCAGCTAATATCTTACTCAGTGGTGAAAAGCTGAAAGTATTTCCTCTTATTGGATTATGATTATGATTATTTATTTTTTGCTAGTAAATTATATTAATTTCTTCTATATTTTATATATTTATATTAATATTAATTTCTTCTATATTTTATATATATAGACATGTAGTTTGGAAATATGTTCTCCCATTCCCTACCTTGCCTTTCCATTTTGTTGGTCATTTGTTTTACTGTGCAGAAGCTTTTTAATTTGATATAATCCTGCTTGTTTATTTTTGGTTTTGTTGCTTGTATTTTTCTTGTCAGTTTCACCAGAAATTATTTGGTGTCAGAAATTATTGCCAATACCCCTGTCAATGAGTTTTTCCACTGTGTTCCTTCAAACATTTAATGGTTTAAGGTCTTGATGAAAGTGAAAGAGGAGAGTGAAAAAGTTGGCTTAGAACTCAACTTTCAGAAAACTAAGATCATGGCATCCGGTCCCATCACTTCATGGCAAATAGGTGGGGAAGCAGTGAAAACAGTGACAGACTTTATTTTGGGGGGCTCCAGAATCACTGCAGCCATGAAATTAAAAGACACTTGCTCCTTAAAAGAAAAGCTATGACCAACCTAAACAGGATATTAAAAAGCAGAGACATCACTTTACCAACAAAGGTCCATCCAATCAAAGCTATGGTTTTTCCAGTAGTCATGTATGGATGTGAGAGTTGGACTATAAAGAAAGCTGAGCACCGAAGAACTGATACTTTTGAACTGTTGGAGAAGATTCTTGAGAATAACTTGGACCTCAAGGAGATCCAACCTGTCAATCGTAAAGGAAATCAGTCCTGAATATTCATTGGAAGGACTGATGCTAAAGCTGAAACTCCAATACTTGGTCAGCTCCAAAGAGCTGACTCATTGGAAAAGACCCTGATGCTGGGAAAGATTAAAGGCAAGAGGAGAAGGGGACAGTAGAGGATGAGATGCTTGGATGGCATCACTGACCTGATGGACATGTGTTTGAGTAGGCTCTGGGAGTTGCTGATGGACAGGGAGGCCTGGCGTGCTGCAGTGCATGGGGTCACTGAGTCAGACATGACTGAGTGACTGAACTGAAGGTCCTGGAGTCAAGTCTTTGATTTCTTGAGAGTTTGGGGTAGTATGAAATAGAGTGAAATTCTTTTACATGTGAATATCCAGTCTTCCCAACACTGTGTATTGAAGAGACTCTCTTTTTCTCTTTGAATATTCTGGCTTCCATGAATTAAGTTACAGTCAGCACTTCCAAGGTAGCTCAGCTGGTAAAGAATCCGCCTGCAATGCAGGAGACCTGGCTTCAGTTCCTGGGTTGAGAAGATCCCCTGGAGAAGGGAACGGCTACCCACTCCAGTATTCCATGGACTGTACAGCCCACGGGGTCATGAAGAGTGGGACGTGATTGAGCAACTTTTACTTTCCAACAATGTACCTTTGCTTTCTATTTATCTCGTTTGTTCTTTCCTCCTTTCTTTACTTTCTTTTCAATTTAGTGCTTTTTTATGATTCCATTTTTTTCTCCTGTAGTGGCACACTAGCCTTACTTCTCTGTTTGACTTTAGTTACTTTCTTAAGGAATTTTTTCCCAAGTTGCTATCCTTGAACTAACATAACTTGGAAACTTGTTGGAAAAACAAATTCTTAGAGCTGTATCCAAGATCTGCTGAATCAGAGCATCTAGGAATAGGGCCTTGCTATCTGTGGTCTGTGAAATATCTTAGGTGATGCTAATGAAGTTGAGATTCGAGAAGCATTTCTGTAGCTTTATATTGTATAGCATTAGCCTCAGGTCAGTTCAGTCACTCAGTTGTGTCCGACTCTTTGCGACCCCATGAATTGCAGCACGCCAGGCCTCCCTGTCCATCACCAACTCCCAGAGTTCACTCAGACTCATGTCCATCGAGTCAGTGATGCCATCCAGCCATCCCATCCTCTGTCATCCCCTTCTCCTCCTGCCCCCAATCCCTCCCAGCATCAGAGTCTTTTCCAATGAGTCAACTCTTCTCATGAGGTGGCCAAAGTACTGGCATTTCAGCTTTAGCATCATTCCTTCCCAAGAAATCCCATGGCTGATCTCCTTCAGAATGGACTGGTTGGATTTCCTTGCAGTCCAAGGGACTCTCAAGAGTCTTTTCCAACACCACAGTTCAAAAGCATCAATTCTTCGGCGCTCAGCCTTCTTCACAGTCCAACTCTCACATCCATACATGACCACAGGAAAAACCATAGCCTTGACTAGACGGATCTTAGTCGGCAAAGTAATGTCTCTGCTTTTGAATATGCTATCTAGGTTGGTCATCACTTTTCTTCCAAGGAGTAAGTGTCTTTTAATTTCATGGCTACAGTCACCATCTGCACTAATTTTGGAGCCCAGAAAAATAAAGTCTGACACTGTTTCCACTGTTTCCCCATCTATTTCCCATGAAGTGATGGGACCAGATGCCATAATCTTCATTTTCTGAATGTTGAGCTTTAAGCCAACTTTTTTGCTTGCCTCTTTCACTTTCAAGAGGCTTTTAGTTCCTCTTCACTTTCTGCCATAAGGGTGGTGTCATCTGTATATCTGAGGTGATTGATATTTCTTCAGGCAATCTTGATTCCAGCTTGTGTTTCTTCCAGTCCAGCATTTCTCATGATATACTCTGCATATAATTTGAATAAGCAGGGAGACAATATACAGCCTTAACGTACTCCTTTTCCTATTTGGAACCAGTCTGTTGTTCCATGTCCAGTTCTAACTGTTGCTTCCTGACCTGCATACAGATTTCTCAAGAGGCAAGTCAGGTGGTGTGGTATTCCCATCTCTTGAAGAATTTTCCACATTTCGTTGTGATCCACACAGTCAAAGACTTTGGCATAGTCAATAAAGTAGAAATAGATGTTTTTTTGGAAGTCTCTTGCTTTTTCCATGATCCAGAAGATGTCGGCAATTTGGTCTCTGGTTCCTCTGCCTTTTCTAAAACCAGCTTGAACATCAGAAAGTTCACAGTTCACGTATTGCTGAAGCCTGGCTTGGAGAATTTTGAGCATTACTTTACTAGCATGTAAGATGAGTGCCATTGTGCGGTAGTTTGAGCATTCTTTGGCATTGCCTTTCTTTGGAATTGGAATGAAAACTGAGCTTTTCCAGTCCTGTGGTCACTGCTGAGTTTTCCAAATTTGCTGGCATTATCACAGTGTATTTCAAACAATATTATCCCACCTCATGTACTTCCATCCCTCTACATCTCTTTGGCTTTTGTTCTTATTCATCTTTCTTCTACATATACTATAATTGCCATGATTTATTACTAATTTTGTTTTAAATATCAATTATAATTTAAAGAAATTAAAAATTAGACAAAATATTCAGTATACTTATTTACAGATTCACCATTTATGGTGTCTTTCATAGCTTTGGGTAGATTTACATTTTTTTTCTAGCTGCATACAAATTTTTTTATTTCATGATATATTTACTCTAAAATGTCATAGCTACAATTTTTTTTATTACAATTCAGTTTTTAAATTTATTTTTATTGGAGTGTAGTTGATTTACAATGTTGTGTTACTTTCTGCTATAGATTTACATTTCTATCTGATTTCTGATGAATTCCATTTATATGCCTTAAAGTGCTGGTTCATTGATAAATTCCCTCACCTCCTGTTAGAAAAGTTTGTATTCTATCTTTAATTATGAAAATTACAATATTTTTGTTTGGTATAGAATTTCCTTGAGATAGAATAGTTGACCTTATTTGGCCTTTCAGCACTTTGAAGATTTCATTTCATTGCCTCTGACTTTGTTCGTGACAAGAAGTCCATCTTTCATCTCCTTCACCTTCTACTTATTATTTGTATATGTGTTTCCACCCCTACCCCTGCCAGCTGCTTTTGTGTTGTTCTCTTTGTAAATGATTTTCAGAGTTTCGTTTGTTGCCTATAATGTTATATGTATGTGCATGTGTGTGTGTGGATATCCTCCTTAGGGTTCATTAGATCATTGGATTTGTTTGTTTTATCAAATTTGCAAAAATTTTGGCAATTATTTCTTCATTTTTTTTCTTTCCTTTCTGTCTTACTTGTCTTGAGACTATGATAACATTTATGAAAGATTGCCTGGTATTGCCCCTTTTGACCTTGAGGCTCCATTTACTTTTCTGCCCAATTTTTGTTCTTTCTGTGCATCCATTTGGATAGATTCTGCTGCTATATCTTCAAGTTTGCTTATCTTTTCTTCTTCAGTGCATATTCTTCTGTTAACCCATTAGTTAACCCATACTATATTTATCATTTTAAATTTGCATTTAATCTCTAGCATTTCCATTTAGGCCTTTAAAAAATCTTTTTCCTTTCTCATCAAGCTGATGCTTAACCTTAAACATATGAAGCATGTTTCTCATCACTGTTTCGATGACTGTATCTGGTAATTCCATCATTTCTGTCATTTTTGTCCTGATCATTTTTGACTGATCTTTTCTTCTTTATTAGTTTGCTAGGCTTTCCATAATAAAATTCCACAGGATTGATGGATTAAATAAGTTTACTTTCTCACCATTCTGGGGACTGAAATTTAAGGTGATAGCAGGGAACAGTGACAGACTTTATTTTCTTGAGCTCCAAAATCACTGCAGACGAGAAATTAACAGACGTTTGCTCCTTGAAAGAAAAGCTATGAGAAACATAGCATATTAAAAAGCAGAACATTGCTTTGCCAACAAAGCTCCGTACACTCAAAGCTATGGTTTTTCCAGTAGTCATGTATGGATGTGAGAGCTGGACCATAAAGAAGGCTGAGCACCAAAGAATCAATGCTTTGAACTATGGTGTTGGAGAAGACTCTTGAGAGTCCCTTGGACTGCAAGGAGATCAAACCAGTCCATCGTAAAGGAAATCAGTCCTGAATATTCATTGGAAGGACTGATGCTGAAGCTAAAGCTTCAGTACTTTGGCCTCCCAATGCGAAGAGCTGACTCATTGGAAAAGACCCTGATACTGGGAAAGATTGAAGGCAGAAGGAGAAGGGGACGACAGAGGATGCGATGATTGGATGGCATCATTGACTCAACAGATGTGAGTTTCGGCAGGCTCCAGGAGATGGTGAGGGACAGGGAGGCCTGGTGTGCTGCAGTACATGGAATCCCAAAGAGTCAGACATGACTAAGCAACTGAACAACAAAAACAAAGGTTGATTTTCTCTGAGACCCTCCTTGCATTGCAGAAGACCACCCTCTTGCTGTCTCTTCACGTGGTCCTTCTTTTATCTGTGTATGTGCATCTCTAGTGTATCTTTAATACCTTCTCTCATAAGGACCCTACTCAGATTGCAATAAGGTTCACCCTAATAACATCATTCTAGCTTAATTATGTCTTTAAAGGCCCTATGTCCCAATATAGCCACATTCTGGGGTAGTAAGGGTTAGAGTTTCAACCTGTGAATTTGGGGGAGGGGGCAAGATTCAACCCCTAACACTTTTAGTTACAATTCATAATTTCTTGCTATATACATTCCTGGCAATTTTTTGATTTGGGCGGAATGACTCATGCACTGGAATCAGGATTGCAGGGAGAAATATCAACAACCTCAGATATGCAGATGATATCACTCTAATGACAGACAGCAAAGAGGAGCTAAACAGCCTCTTGATGAGTGTGAAAGAGAGTGAAAGAGCCGGCTTAAAACTCAGCATTCAAAAAATGAAGATCATGGCCTCCAGTCCCATCACTTTATGGCAAATAGGTGGGGAAAAACTAGACAATGACAGATTTTATTTTCTTGGGCTCCAGAATCACCACAGATGGTGACTGCAGCCAAGAAATTAAAAGACACTTGCTCCTTAGAAGAAAAGCAATAGCAAACCTAAACGGTGTATTAAAAAGCAGAGACATTACTTTGCCTACAAAGGTCTGTACAGTCAAAGCTATGTTTTTTTCCAGTAGTCATGTATGGATATGAGATCTGAACAATTTAAAAAAAAAAAAAAAAGCTGAGCACTGAAGAATTTATGCTCAAACTGTGGTGCTGAAGAACACTCTTGAGAGTCCCTTGACTAGCAAGGAGATCAAACCATTCAGTCCTAAAGGAAACCAACCCTGAATCGTCATTGGAAGGACTATTGCTGAAGTTGAAGCTCCAAATCTTTGGCCACATGATGCAAAGAGCCAGCTCACTGGAAAAGACCCTTATGCTAGGAAAGATTGAGGCAAAGGGGAAAAGGAGGCAACAGTGGATGAGATGGTTCAATGTCATCACTGACTCAATGGACATGAGTTTGAACAAACTGTGAGATAATGAAGGACAGGGAAGCCTGGTATACTGCACTTAACGGGGTCACAAAGAACAGGGCACAACTGCGTGACTCAACGACAACCACAGTTTTGTACTTTTAGATGTCTGATTCCAAAATTTATTTATTCTTTTCAATACTGTTGCACTTGTTTCTGGCATACAGTTTGTTACTTGGGTTTAGTTTGATCTTTCCAGAGCTTGCTTTTAAACTACGTTGGTAATGTCAGGAAGATCCCCTGGAGGAGGAAATGGCAACCCACTCCAGTGCTCTTGCCTGGTAAGTCCACTGGACAGGGGAGCACCATGGACTACAGTCCACTGTGTTGCAGAGTTGGATGCAACTGAGCGCACTTGCACACAGTGTGTGTCCAGGGCACCCTGCAGTCTAAGGCTGAAAGTCAGGTGAGCAAGTGAAGTCGCGCAGTCATGTCCGACTCTTTGCGACCCCATGGACTCTAGCCTGCGAGGCTGCTCCGTCCATGGGATTCTCCAGGCAAGAACACTACAGTGGGTTGCCATTTCCTTCTCCAGAGGATCTTCCCGACCCAGGGATCAAACCTGGGTCTCCTGCAGGCAGACGGTTTACCCTCTGAGCCACCAGGGAAGCCCAGCCTAAGGCTAATTTTAGCAAATCCTGCCTACACTTTGCAAATAAGGTAATTCCTTTTAAAGTCTCCTATCCATTGCCAATATACTATATACGTAGGTATTTCCATTTTAGCTTGTGGTAATATGAATTGTTGATAACCTTATATAAACTCAGTATTTTTTGGCCGGCTTCTTCCTAGTAGTTCTTTACTCAGCTTCACAAGGAGATTAGCACTCAGCCACAGACTTGAAGATACTTCACTGCAGATCTCCAGAGCTGCTTTCTTTTGATACCGCCTCACTTTCCGTATAGCTACTTAAGTCTTCATGAACTCCATTCCTTTCTCTTTAACTCAGTAAGACCACCAGTCTCTGCGTGAGTTCCCCTCTTATAAGATTCTGCTGCTTCTTTTAATCATTTGTTACATTATTTTTAAATTTTCTTTTTAATTGGAGGATAATTGCTTTACAGTGTTGTGGTGATATCCGCTGTTCATCAATGCGAATCAGTAACAATTACGTATATATCCTCGCCCTCTTGAGCTTCCCCCCTTCCACCCCTCTTGTGCTTCATCTTTTAAATCGCCTTCAGGCAACAAGTAGAGACAATTTTTGTGCTCACCTTATTTTTTTCATTTTTCCTAGGGATGAACAGTTCTGTGCTGCCTGTTGGCCAGTATCTGGACATAATTGTTTTATATATTCTTTGTTTTGTCCTATTTTTTAAATGCAAGAGGGTAAATCTAGTCCCTATTACTCCATCATGGGTGCAAATAGAAATTTATTTTGTGGTTCTTTGTTTCATTTTTCAAGGTTAAAAGTTTTCAATAAACTTATATTTTCAGTATTTATTATAAATGTAGGTACCCATTTAAATGGATTATCTTTCTGTTCAGCAACAATTATTCTCAGATAATGAATACATACTGTATTTATCCAAACTGTGATTAGAATTGTTAATCATTTTGATATCCTAGGAAGAATTCAATACAAACCAACAAACTTTGAAGGAAATCAATGTGAAATAGTAGTCATTTCATAGAATGGATTTATTCTATTTGTTAGGAATATGTATAATTTGTCTACTAAAATGTTGGTGAATAATAAAACCTGCTTGGCATTTGTTACAATTATTGTGCAACATAAATAAAAGAAAACATATCCAGATTAATATTCTTAGTGTTTTAATGTGGACATAAATGAGTCACTTAAAATTATTCTTCCAAATTGGTAGTAGCTTCCTTGTCTTTTGTCTTATTCACCACGTCTGGTGAAAATCCATGAGATCTTTAGAGAAAAAAATTGTCTGTAAAGCATCAAGTATGAGAAGAACTGATATGGTCCAGGGTGGATGGGAATCTGTTCATAATGTCACATGAGGCAGTTGGCGTCTATCAGCTGCTGCTCCCGACTTGATTTCTGCTCTCATCAGTGACATGCAGACTGCTCAGTCTCTCTGCTAACTAACAAATAGGTGTTATATTTTTTGAATTCTCTTGATTTCTAGCATAAAAAGCATGAGGTAAATAAAATATCCTCTCTTACATTTGGTAATACAGTGGTTGGAAAATTATTTGTATACAAAGATGTATACATTAAGAAATTAACTTTATTAACACTTTAAACACACTAGAAACATACTTCTTGTCATGTTCTGCCTAATTTTCCATCTGATCTTCCATTTTCTCTCTTTATCTTTCCAGGAAAACAGTTGGGGTTTTTTGCTGTGGACCCAATTCGATTTCTAAGATTCTTCATAAGCTGAGTAATCGAAACAATTCCTATGGGACAAGATTTGAGTACAATAAAGAATCTTTCAGTTGAAAACCTCTGAGATGAACAAGGACTCTAAAGAAGGAATGAGTGCAATTTCTAAGGCTTTGAAATGCAGCTGAATCAAACAGCTGTGTCGTGCCAAACAGTAGCAAGGTTTTCTTATTTATGATTATTTTAAATGGAAATGCAGAGAGAATGTGGCAGGATGACAGGTCACATTACACATTTAATCTGGAAACCAAAGAGGCCCTGAAGGATATCTGATGTGATTATTCACTTTTCACTGCTCAGATTAAAAGAAAACTATTAGGTGCACACTGTTGATTTTTATGGCAGATTCAAGAACTCCCTAGTGAGGAGTTGCACTTGCTCATTGTGAGGCTGATAGCCTTGGTTCTCTTCTAAATTGTTTTTGGTTGAACAAATGCAAGATTGAACAAAATTAAAAATGCATTGAAACTCAGATTACATTTTCTACATGAGTATAAACAGAGAAGCATTGATTTAGCAAAGCTCCAGGCCAATATACTAGGTGTCTGAAAATACAGCACAGAATTCTGAGTTGATACGGGTACTTTGTGCCGCTTGCTCACTACTGATGCTAATACCTCTACTTGATATCTGTAAGCTTTATGCTCATTGAACCTTTTGCAGATGCTGATATAATATGTATTGATTTTTTTTTAATATTTTTCTTTCATCTTCGTTCCTTTGTCTAGGGAAATCTGCCTTCCCTTGGCATGTGTTAGACACGATGATTTAATCACTTCTTTCCATTCCCAATTTATTTAATCTATTACTATTGCATTTTAATGAGGAAATGTCATTAATGTAAATTATAAAGGGACATACAGACAGATAATTTTATTTTCCTTTTTCAGCATTTTGATTTCCATTATTATTTCCTTTTTTCCTCAGTGTAGTTTATCTTTAGGTTTTAGTTTCTCAGTCTGCATTTTGAAGACTAAGAGTATTGTGGGTATTTTGTCTTCCAGTGGTCACTGAGATATAAATTCTTTCTCTTTTTTTCACACATTGGTTTATAATGGAGACAAAGTGTGGTCACTTCCTTGAATAGGAAACCTGTATTTTACTCTTTATACAAGAGGAAATAATTAGTTATGAAAATTTAAGTTCTGAATCAAGAATATTAGTGATTCACTGTCTGGCATTCTGGGTCTTGATAAAGAATTACTGAGTTTAAAGTCACTGTAGGGACTGTGCTGTGTGATCCTATCAGCTTATGCTCCCTGCCCATTATATTCTCAGCTCAGAAAATATATTTCACTGCCTTAAGAATTAAGGCATTTTTACAATTTAGTGGTTTTCTTTTGTAGACTTGCTATCAAATATAGCACATTGCTGAAATCAGCAACATAGCTTGTGTTGCCTTTGTTAAAATTTTGCATGATATAACATAACATGATGGATTCTACTGTCATCCTTTTGCTCTGACTCACCAATAGCAATCAAGCATGCTAAACCATCTAGCATTAAATGCCCATAAACATATTACAGCTATTTCTTCCTCTCCTTGGAACTCTTTCTTGTTCTCTGTGGAAGGAAAGTGAGTCAGAAAAAGATATGGGAAATGTGCAATGTTCCTGCAGATTTAGCTCTGAAGGCATATTTAATAACCAGTACATCTTGGCAACACTTTCTAAAATAAAAATAATTTTCATAAAAACACATAACAGGAGAAAACTGGTAAAAAGAAATGAGTTAGTACAGGCTTATATGCAATATTCTTGACTAATTATAATTTATTTATGTGATTATGTTAATAAATCTCATTTCAGTAAAACTGGCAGAAGAAAAGTGATCTTTCCAAGTAGGTCTGCAATACTAGATGAAACTCTTTGCCTATTCTATTTAAACTCCAGTGGATGTTCAAACACTGAGTGTTAGACATAGGTAATTTTTGCTTCTGTAAGTAGGAATGAAACTAGGACTTCATCCTGTGTGTATGAGAGCTTTGTTTTGTTTTGAGGAATTCTTTCTCTGGGGCTAATTCTTATCAGACTGATCTTTAAAAAGTAATTTTAATGACAATAAATGTTAAAATTGAAATGGTATCCTTGAAATCTCTGTAAGCTTCCATTAGGTTTGCAAAAGATAAAGCAGGCAGAATTTTTTCAGGAGAGGGCACAAAGTTGAGTGTGCAGCAGTGTAACCTTAGGCATTTCAGTTCTGGGGTTGTTAATGTCCCTGGCTAGTGGTGTGACTACGGAAAATTGCTCTTCACTCTGGGATGAAGATTTCTCATTTGGACCAGACCTGTAGTTATTAGTCTTTTTAGTAATGTATATTTTTGAGAACTTGATTAAAGTGAATATTATGACACACCTACAAAATATTACATTTAATTTTGGCGGGCCCACAATCTCCAAAAGCAGGGACTCCTTTTTGAGAACCTCTGAACAAAATAAGGGTTTCCCAGGGGGTTCAGTGGGTTAGAATCCACCTGCAATGTAGGGAATACAGGAGACACAGAAGACACAACTTTGATCCCTGGGTCAGGAAGATCCACTGGAGGAGATCATAGCAACCCAGTCCAGTATTCTCAGCTGGAGAAGGCTGTGAAAGAGGAGCCTGGCCGGCTACAGTCCCCAGGGTAGCAAAAAGTAGGACATGACTGAGCTATTGAGCAAACACACACACAAACAGAAGAATCATTTTTATATTTGGTGTTTTTTTTTAACCTATACCTTTCAGTTCTCTGATTTTTTTAGGGGAAACTATCAATTTTTTTACAGGATTGTTCTAAGAAATGAGCTATGTAGACAAAGGAAAGGAAATTCTCTTTATATTCCCCCAGACCAAGAATCCATTGGAATTTTCCATTCCGTTTTTAATCTTTTTTGGATCTCCTGTTTTGTGTAAGGGAATGCTATGATTTTTACATATCAATTATTTTATAATACTAAACTCAGATTCATACACATACACGCAGACCCCACTCACATATATTTAGAGCTTGCTGTTTTTGTCTTTTGGGGTGTTTTTTCATTTTGTCTTTATTTGTTTTCTTAATTCAAGTTAAAGTTTAGATGATTGATAGTTTTGTTTTGTTTTGTTTTTTAATTTAGTGACTTTAAAACACCATTCAGGCATTGTGATAGTATAAACACTTAAAACAAAGAAACAGAGCAATGTAAACAAAGCATAGGCTGAATTGATTTAGTCAATGTATTCGTGTTACTCATAACCCCCCAAATCAGAGTGTGTTTGAAGCATTAACAGCAGGTAATGGATTTAAATTATAAGCCATCATTAAAGAAGCTTGCTGGAAGCAAATGGGCCAGGATTGTCATCAATAGATCAAGTTGATGATAAAGAATATTTATTATATTAATAAGAAAAATTTTAAGTAAAAAATTGTGTTTCTTTTCTTTAAGGATGGTAAACTCAGTGGAACAGTGATTTTTCTAAACACCCCATGAGACACATTTTAAAGTGCTTCTCCAATAAGCAGATCCCTTTTCTTGCATTATCCAGGAAACTTTAATATATTATAGAAACATAAAGTGATGAGGTGGTTGGATGGCATCACTGACTCAATGGACATGAGTTTGAGCAAACGCTGGGAGAGAGTGAAGGACAGGGAAGCCTGGCGTGCTGCAGTTCATGGGGTCACAAAAAGTCAGACACGACTGAGCAACTGAACAGCAACAAAGTGCTGAAGCTGGAACTACTCTGATCGTGCAGTTGAAGACTCTGAGGCCCAAAGGGAGATGAAAACTTGCTTCGAGTCATTCATTGAGTTTGTCACAGACTAAACTTTAGTCATCACTGCTACTGAAAACGGAGAAGGCAGTGGCACCCCACTCCAGTACTCTTGCCTGGAAAATCCCATGGACGGAGGAGCCTGGTAGGCTGCAGTCCATGAGGTCACTAAGAGTCGGGCGCGACTGAGTGACTTCACTTTCACTTTTCACTTTCATGCATTGGAGAAGGAAATGGCAACCCACTCCAGTGTTCTTGCCTGGAGAACCCCGGGGACGTGGGAGCCTGGTGGGCTGCCGTCTATGGGGTTGCACAGAGTCGGACATGACTGAAGTGACTTAGCAGCAGCAGCAGCAGCAGCTACTGAAAGGGGCTTTCCCGCTTCATGTGACAAATACATCTAATGAGTCACATCTGTTGGCTTGAACCTCCCCGTAAACTCTGTTTAGTGCTAGGTGGAAAATAATGTATGAGTGTTAATTCCACATTCAGGTACAGAAAATCAGTCTTTCCCCCTATGTCTTTTCTAATTTCTTACTTAGTCTTATATGTTTTGCTGATTAGAACCTATTTCCAGATAACAGTTCTAAAATGTGTCAGTGGTGGTAAAGGGATTTTGTTTTCCAGGAGTTTATAATGGAAAAATACGTAGCAGTATAGTTTCTAGGAAATGCTAATATTGCAATTTTAAATTTAGAGTCATAGACCGAAGTCATAACTTCAACAGCCTTCTAACCACCCAGGGAAATGTTGATATTAAAACAAATGACTTTGGTTCTCTGTTCGCATGACCATAACACACTTCTTGTTCAGGAGAAGAGAGTCAGCTTTCTGTAAACTCCTGAGACAGGAAATAAATGAAATCAAGCATAATGAGATGGACATTTAGTTCTACTACCACAGAACAATGAGAACTCTTTTTCCTTCTGTCTAAATCTCCCCTCCATTACCCCAACTTCTTTATTTCATTCTGTAGTATTCTCAAAGGACAGAGTTGCAAAAGCTAGCTAGATGAGGTTTTCCAAAGGAAAAAAGCAGACTTTCAATACTTGGCAAAGAAATGTCCAATAAGGGAAAAGAGAGAAAAGGTCATGTGAATCATTTAAAATTAGCAGAGTTAAGCAGCATTGTTTTAGAACAGACACCAATAATGTTTCTGAAGCTAATACAGAGAATTTTTATTTTCTCCTATACAAAAGTTTGATGTTCTTGTTTATAGAATCTAAAAATAGATTTTTATTGTATTTTACACTGGTGCAAATACCCAGTAGTCTTAATGCAGAGTCTTAATACTGTAATTTAAGAATTGGTAAGGGCAGGAAATGCCTCATAGGAGCAAACCTGGAAGGGAGAAAAAGGGAATCAAAGAAAGAAAAACTGTTTAACAGATCAGGACATGTTAATGCCTTTTTTTTTTCCCCCCATAGCATAAATGCTCAAATGTGTGGCAAAGCTAGCTATTAGTCTGGTTTGGAAAAATGTAAAGAATGTTGTCTTTGGTTCATCTTTAGGAATCCTCTCATTTTCATTGTTACTTGAATTTTTGTAAAAGCTTTGCTTTTGATCAGAATTCTATTTGGCTTCTATAAGAATTAGAGCTTTGATGAGCTGCCGGTTGACCTGGAGACAACACTGATATTTCGATGAGGACCAGCACCACATAAATACTTGAGTATATGTGGCAATAAAGGGAGGCTGCCATGCACTGCTTCAGCTGCCGACGCTGCACATTGACATTCTGTCACTGCAAGGTCATATTTCTCAGCACTTATCCTTCTAGCCAGAGAGTGAAATCTTCCTAAAAAGGCAGATGCTGAGAAAGACATTCTGCTGTATCAATAGTGTATCTGTTCACCTACATCAGCACGTTCATCTAAAGATAGTTATCATATTAAGATAACTATAAAATTCATTTTAGTGGTGAGAAATATCCCCAAGGCATAATAAGGGAGGCAAGCTTGCCTACTGTATATATACAGCACAGTATATATTTATATATATATATGTAAGCACAGTTCTCTCAGTCATGTCCTACTCTTTGCGATCCCATGGACTGTAGCCCACCAGGCTCCTCTGTCCATGGGGATTCTCCAGGCAGGAACACTGAAGTGGGTGCCATGCCCTTCTCCAAGGGATCTCCCCAACCCAAGGATCAAACCCAGATGTCTGGCACTGCCGGTGGTCTTTACCATCTGAGCCACCAGGAAGCCCATATATATGTGTATGTATGTATATATATATATATGGCTCAGCTGGAGCGGATACCTTGGAATATTTAACCACTTTCTCTTTAGCCAATGGATTGGCTGCTATATATATATACTCAGCTCTCCAGCTGAGCCTTGTGTGCTAAGTTGCTTCAGTCATGTCTGACTCTTTGCGACCCCATGGACAGTAGCCCACTGTCCATGAAGATTCGCCCGTCAAGAATACTAAAGTGGATTGCCGTGCCCTCTTCTGGGGGATCTTCCTGCCTCTGGGACCTAACCCGTGTTTCTTAAGTCTCCTGCATTGCCAGGTGGGTTCTTTACCACCACCTGGGAAGCTGAGCCTTAAGGTATGCAAAATACCTTATGACACACACGCTGGAACCTGACCTGGGTTGAACACCAGGCTCAAGTGATTAGATGTGCTGCGCAGTTTAAGCTGCAAACCCCCCGAGACTATCCAGTTCAAGAAAATACCAGCTCTTAAGTCAGCTTGGCATCGTGAATCACATACCCGGGTACCCACTAGGTACAGTTATATTCTTATGTAAAGGTGGCCAATATTTGCTCACCAGATGGCATTAGGAGAAAAGTGTCTTTATGGTCTTGTCCTTTTCATTAAAATTTAAGTTCAGAGTTGGGAAAAGTAAACATCACTTTAAAAAGTGGGAATATTTGGCAGCAGTTCTGTTCTTCCCTGAGAGTGTGCTAATTTGATCACTTTATTCAGCCACCTCCAGTCTGTAGAGTGAACAGGATCCTGGGTTAGAAATCAAAAGACTTGTAGCCTTTAGCCCTGAAAAGTATTGGACCACATGCATAAAAATAGAAATAGTATCCACCTCTGCTAAACTCACAAGGCCGCACTGTGGCAAGCATGCGGAGGAGAGGAGGAGAGGGTGGTGAAGAAGGATACATTCCGGGCAAATCTTCCTTAATAGGTGTTCTGATAGTACAGTCAAAACACTTCTCTGTGTAAAAACACGGGCTTTTCTGAGTTACAGCCATTGTTAACTAAAAGAATTTATATTTTCTGGGCAAGTAGAGAAGTACCCACAAGCAAATCGGCACCACTATCTCTCTCTCCTGAGATTTCTATAAACAAAGCCGCCTTTTTGTCTTGTATAACTGCCTTCTGAATTCCTCTTGAGTATTTTAGATCAGGCACAATGTGGCTGGAGATAGCTGTATTTATCCATGAGAGTTGAACTAGGAATTATTGGAGGGTCATTCAAGTTACCTGCTTATTTAAGGGTGATAGAGAAAAATCAGGTGCTTTTGAGACATCCTAGTGAATTAAAACAAGGCCTAATCTTAGAACTAGAAATAATTCTTAAAAAGCTTCGTAGGAATAATTATACATAGCACCTGGATTGTAGCTATTTTTTTGTGGATGGAAATAAAATTATCTTTTTTCTTACTCTTAACAAAGACACCATATTATATATTTTCATCAAAGCTTTGTAGATATTTGTATTTAAATTATATATATGCATATGTATGTGAGAGAATATTTTTATGATGGATTTAAGGAAAATTTTCCTATATGAAATCACATTCTACAATAATGTGTAATGATACTTTCCAACTTTCATTAATAATTGGAGAAAACATAGTTCACTTATCACAATGTGAGATGCTCAGAATTCTAGGCCCTTGATTCTTGTTGAGCTAAATGGAAGTGTGATTTTATACAGTGCTGGAGAAGAAGCACTATGTCAGATTCAATACTTAAAGAATTGGGAAAAAATACACTTATTTATATATGTAAGTTTATTGTTGTAGAATTATGGTACATTGTAGAAAACCTTCATTGTTTTGGTAAACAAATAAAGTTTGGGTAAATATTCCTAAAATTCCTTTCATTATAAACGAATTTCATGCCTTTGGCAGTAATAATCAAGATTTTTTTCCCAGGATTTTGAGTACGTTAGTGTTTTTTCATCCTATGAAAGACCAAATGATCACACTAGTATTACTTGTGAAGTTATTAAACGAGCGATATTTAAGAAATGTTCCTTTGAAAGATTTTGAATGTAGTATAATTCCAAGCTTCTCACGGCTCTTGTAACTTTCAGTTCAGCAGGATGTATAATTGGGAATTATGGAATTCTAGTCTCTAAACTTACTATGCTGGGTTTGGGGTTTGGATTTTATTTTTGATTTCTTTGTGTTGTGGCGTTATTCTCCAAGCTCATAATTATTCTCATTAAAGCACTGAAATATTTATATAATTTTAAGATGTCGAAACTTTGCATATTTCTCCAGAAAAATTAATAAAATATAATGTGTTCATTATGAATTCTAATGATGAGTTTTCATACTTCATTATTGACAATTTCTGTTTGCCTAAACATTGACTATACTGTAAATATTTACACCCATACAGAAAGTTCTGCTTAAAGAATTTTGATTTATTTTCCCCAATATGTCATCATCTCTGTTTTTTTGAAATTTACGCATTACACGAAATAAAGAATAATAGGATAATAGCTCACAGGTATGTTTGACATTTACATAGGTGGAGTATGAGTGGTTTGCTTTGTTGTAGACACCTGTGTTCCAGTACCATTTGAAAACTAGCTGTGTGAGTTCCCCATCAGAAAAATGCAGACCAGAATTTTCTCTAAGATTTATTCCCTCGTGTTTCTGTGCTGGCTGTGAACCTGTCATCTTAGAGTGGACAGAATGAGTGAAAATGCTTCAGTATACATGCTTATGGTCACCTTTAGGTTTTAAGGCATGCAAAATTGGAAAACCTTCTTTGCATCAGGATAAAAATTATTTGCTTCAGAGTAAAGGACTTTCTGATGGCTCAGTGTTAAAGAATCCACCTGTCCGTGCAGGAGACAAGAGTTCAATCCTTGGGTCAGGAAGATGTCCTGGAGAAGGAAATGGCCACCCGCTTCAGTACTCTTGCCTGGAAAATCCCGTGGACAGAGGAGCCTGGTGGGCTACAGTCCGCGGGGTCGCAAAGAGTGGGACACGACTTAGCAACTAAACAACAAGGACAACAACAAAAGATGTTATGCTGTCTGCGTCTCTAAATGGATGCTCTTGATGTTCCATTGTTACTCATTGTTTTCTTTCATCTAAAAGTCGTTCGTTGATCAAATCAGCTGCCACAGAGCCCTCATTTATAGAGCTTTTAGGAGTAGTGACTTGTTTGTAGGGTTTAAGCAGATTACTTCACTACATGGAACTGCATTTTTCTCAATCAATTCCTGCCGCATTACAATCCTTCAAGGGATTTATTTTCAGGGTATCTGCCTTCCTGAGATGGTGTCTTGCCTCCTGTGTTTTGCCAAGCGGTCAAGCATTCTATAATGAGCATTCCAGTAGGTCAAGTTCAGACACATTTAAAAAGCAAGATTAGCAGTTATGTGCTTGCATTCCCCATGTGCATTATTTGCTTTGTATCATAATGGGGTCATGAGTGCATGTTTTAATAGCATTCTGTGTTGTAAAATTACTCATCAGCAGCGGCCAGAAAGAACACAAAAGATAATTGGGAAAAAATGCTTTGGGAGGGTGTGCAAATCAAGGAGACTTTGATGGAAACCTCAATTCTGAAGATTAAAAGTTCCTTTAAAATGCCTTTCCTTATTCATATTGATTACCTTGCTGTCAGGAATGTGTTTGCCAGAGCTCAAAAATATGAAAATGTATGACAATAAAAGTTTCTCATCAGGCTTTTTATTAGGCAATGAAATATACAAGAAGTCTTTTTAAGTGGCTTGTGTTGCAGAGACCCTGTTTGCAGCTTGGTGGTAAATATGTCATCTAGTGGGAGATATAAGCCAATATCTAAGCCTGTTTTTGCATCTCAAATATAGACCCCATAGTATTGTATAAATAATATTTTTTACTTACAATGACTGTTAATTGTGACAGATTTCCAAGTCACCTGATATACATTTTGACAAGATGATTTCTGAAATGTAATTCCAGGCTTGTGCTGACAGAAGACTTCTGTAGGCGGTATTGATTAGTAGGCAAATTTAGACTTCGAGTTTTTAGAATAGCTCTCTGCCTTGGGTTTCTTTTGATTCCCTGGTGGCTCAGATGGTAAAGAATCTGCCTGCAGTGCAGGAGACCTGAGTTCAATCCCTAAGTCACAGAAATCCCCTGGAGAAGGGAATGGCAATCCACTCTAGCATTCTTGCCTGGAGAATTCATGGACAGAGGAGCCTGGCAGGCTGTAATCCATGGGGTCCCAAAGAGTCAGACACCAATGAACAACTAACACTTTCACTTTTGGGTTTCTTTTATGGTGGTGGTCAGAAATGGTTAGTTATTTATTTAAATCTGTAATAGGATACTTGGGGGAAAATACATTTTCGTATCCCAAAGCAGATGGAAATAACATTCCTAGCAATGTTCTACAACTGTGTAGCTTCTGTTAAGCTTTGCCTTTGGAGTAGTTGCTTGTACCCTTTAACCCTTATCTGTTAGTAACAAGAAGTGTATCCCAAATTAGATAAGCTGGCAGACGAGACCTGGGAGCCATGACTATGCTCTGAAGTTGAACTGTGACTACATTTTCTCTTCTCAGTTGTCAAATGTAAAGTCCATTCCTCACCTGTTTCATTGAGTCCAGCTTTAGCCTGAAACATTGAACTTAAAGGCTTTTGCACAGCAAAGGAAACTATAAGCAAGGTGAAAGACAACCCTCAGGATGGGAGAAAATAACAGCAAATAAAACAACTGACCACGGATTAATTTCCAAAATATACAAGCAGCTCATACAACTCAATATCAGAGAAACAAACAATCCAATCAAAAAATGGGAAAAAGATCTGAACAGACATTTCTCCAAAAAGACATACAGATGGCTAACAAACATATGAAAAGATGCTCATTATTAGAGAAATGCAAATCAAAACTACAAAGATATCACCTCACACTGATCTGAATGACCATCATCAAAAAGTCTACAAACAATAAATGCTGGAGAAGGTGTGGGGAAAAGGGAACCCTCTTGCACTTTTGGTGGGAATGTAAATGGATACAGCCACTACTGAAGACGGTATGGAGATTCCTTTAAAAACTAGGAATAAAACCACCATATGACCCAGCAATCCCACTCCTCGGCATATGTTCTGAGGAAACTAAAATGGAAAAAGACATATGTATCCCTATGTTCATTGCATCACTGTTTACAATAGCTAGAACATAGAAGCAACCTATTGGAAGGAATCCATCAACAACGTCCATCCATCCATGGAAGTTGTCCATCAACAACTGAATGGATAAAGTTGTGGTACGTATACACAATGGAATATTACTCAGCCATAAAAAGGAAGGCATTTGAGTCAGTTCTAATCAGGTGGATGAAAATAGAGCCTACCATACAGAGTGAAAAAGTAAAAGTGAAAGTCACTCAGTTGTGTCCAACTCTGTGACCCCATGGACTATACAGTCCATGGAGTTCTCCAGGCCACAATACTGGAAAGAGTTGCCATTCCCTTCTCTAGGGGATCTTCCCAACCCAGGGATTGAACCCAGGTCTCCCACATTGCAGGCTGATTCTTTACCAGCTGAGCCACAAGTCAGAAAGAGAAAGATAAATATTGTATATAATACATATATATGGAATCTAGAAAGATGGTACTGATGAATTTTTTTGCAAGGCAGCAATGGAGAAAAAGATACAGAGAACAGACTTATGGACACAGGGAGAGGGGAGGAGAGGGTGAGATGTATGGAGAGAATAACATGGAAACTTACATTACCATATATAAAATAGATAGCCTATGAGAATTCGCTGTATGTTTCAGGGAACTCAAACAGGGGCTCTGTATCAACCTAGAGGGGTGGGGTGGGGAGGCAGACAGGAGGGAGGTTCAAAAGAGGGGGGATGCATGCATACATATGGCTGATTCATGTTGAAGTCTTCACAGAAAACAACAAAATTCTGTAAAGCAATTATCCTTCAGTTAATAAATAAATTTATAAAAAGTTAAAAAGAGAATCCTTCATTTATTTTTTCCTGTTGGTTCCTCAGCTCAGCTATAGACTTTAGAACCTTGACATTCTATGCTATACTCAGCACATGCTGTGTTCTCAGTCACCCAGTCGTGTCTGACTCTTTGTGGCCACGTGGACTCTAGCCCGCCAGGCTCCTTTCTCCATGGGATTCTCCAGGCAAGGATACTGGAAAGGATTGTCATTTCCTACTCCAGGGGATCTTCCCGACTCAGGGAGTGAACCCACGTCTCTTACGTCTCCTGCGTTGCTGGCAGATTCTTTACCACTGCACAACCTGGGTCCAGGCTCTGCTTCTGTATGTTCCCCAGTCATCTTCTGAATTAGCCTATTTTCCTTGGTTCCAAATTTTCCTTTCCCTTGGGGCTTGGGCAAATCATCCATGCACTGGCTCTGCTCAGCAACAGCCCCTCTGCACCCCTGGTTGCAGTCGTTGCCCGTCACATACCAGTGTGCTACAGAATCAGATGTCTCTATGGCAGGCTGTTCAGTAGTTTATTTACATAGGAAGTGATACTGCAAGTACAATCGAGTCTTTTTCCTGGTAGTTCTGTTCTATAAAGATCACACAAGCACACACTCTGAATTTGTGAATACTGAACTTTTGATCCCAATTTAGTTCTTGTGAGCATCTGATCCCGATATTTTTATCAACCAATCAATACATGACCTATATGTTTGTGTGTTTCTGGTTAAAGATACTTTATTTAATATATATTGTCATTAGCGTTGAATTCACAGCCAGCAGCACTATAACATGCCTGAATGAAGGTTGTCTAACACACGTATATTCTCCAGAAGGTACATCATGGATAGATTATGATGGTTTTACTAGGCCTCATTTATTATTAGTTCAGTTCAGTCACTCAGTCTTGTCCAACTCTTCGTGACCCCAATAGATATGTTAATATATGTAAAAACTGTGCAAACACTTGTGTTCAGCAAAGGTTAACATGGCAGGCCTGAGGTTGCTGTTTTTCTTATGAAGTCCTTTTTGCAGGATTGGCCATCTGGGAACCTAAATTTCAGGAGCATTCCCACCACCCTAACTGCTAAGAGGGACTCAGTATAGCTAAACTTTTGTGCAAACAATGAGTTTTGTACTGAACACCTGCTTTCCTTCTGAGGGCCTGGAATTTTGGTGAGTGCTGGGCAGAGATCTTATGTGATCAACCCCCCGTAAAACCTTGAACATTCTCTAGTGACCTTCACTGGCTGATAACATTTCACAGTTTGTCACAACGTATTGCTGGAGAACTTCTGTGTGTCTTATATGATCTTGCTGGGAGAAGACTCTTAGAAGCAATTGCCTGGTTTCCTCTGGACTTCACCCTACACATCTTTTCCCTTGGCTGATTTTGCTCTGTCTCCTTTTGCTGTAATGATTTTTAGCTGTGAGTGCAATTACATGCCGAGGCTTGTGAGTTTTAAATAAGAATCATGAAACCTAAGTCACACTGGGCTCCTCGGCCACAACCTACATAACTCTTAGTACAGAGGGTATCCACTGGTTTTGTACCTGAGGAGTTAGCTAACCAGATTACTTTGATACAAGTTAGGCTGAAATTGTGGATGAGAATCCCATGGATTTGGAGGGCCAACTGTGTTCCTGTGCCACGTTGTACATAAGGAGCTTGAGCATCTGCAGGTTTCGGTGCCCATGGGGGCTCTTGAGTCAATCTCCCATGCGCACTGAGACCACTATACCTTGTATTCTCACTGTTCTATGTGCCTGAGAGGGAAGTGGATTAGCGCCTTTCCCCTACCCTCAGGTCTCCCTTCCATTCATAGAGCTGACCCCCTTGCTGTCTTCTTTATTATATCTCTTTTCTCTGTTTGCTTTCTTTTTTTCCATCTGACAGATTAAGAGCAGTAAGTACCCCATATTTGGACATCCTTTGCTAACAGTTGAAGGCTCCATTTGGGACTTTCTTAAGCCTCATACACCAACCGAGGTTTACCAATAAACTCCAAGTTGGAGTTAGACACTGGCCCAGTTACTAATATCACTTTCTCTCTTCTTCTAATATTGTGTACTGTATAAACCTCTTATACCTTGGAAGGAAAGCTATGACCAACCTAGACAACATATTAAAAAGCAGAGACATTACTTTGCCAACAAAAGTCCGTCTAATCAAAGCTACGGTTTTCCCAGTAGTCATGTATGGTTCTGAGAGTTGGACTGTAAAGAAAGCTGAGCACCGAAGAACTGAAGCTTTTGAACTGTGATGTTGGAGAAGACTCTTGTGAGTGCCTTGGACTGCAAGAAGATCCAACCAGTTCAATCCTAAAGGACTGATGTTGAAGCTGAAACTCCAATACTTTGGCCACCTCATGAAAAGAGATGACTCATTGGAAAAGACCCTGATGCTGGGAAAGATTGAAGGTGGGAGGAGAAGGGGACAACAGAGGATGAGGTGGTTGGATGGCATCACCAACTCAATGGACATGAGTTTGAGTAAATTCTGGGAGTTGGTGATGGACAGGAAGGCCTGGCGTGCTGCAGTCCATGGGGTTGCAAAGAGTCGGACACGACTGAGAGATTGAACTGAACTGAACTGAACTGAACAAAAACTGACATGCAAAAATAAGGGATGCTAAGCAGAGGCAATGTGGGATTCCAACCATTTTTTGATCCCCTTTGAAAATTATCAAAATACTCCCCAAAGCACTAATACTCCTTGTCTGTTTCCCTCCTTTTTCTTCTCATCCTCTTCTTCAACCTATTTATTTCTTTGTTTCCTTTGAGTGGATTGTGGTGAATGTAATCTGTGTTGATAGAATTAGCTGTTCTCTAAGATATTCCTTTTTCTTTGTTATCTTCCTTGTATTCTCCCGCCCATCACTTTAACTGATTAAGTCTAATCTCTTTTTGATTTAAGATTAAGTCAGATCTCGTAATTCCAACTGTGACCTACAGAAGAGGTTACATTCCCAAGAAAAACAAGCTCTACCCCATTAGCCACTCTTTATTACACTTCTGAAAACCACTACTTGCCAGTTTTCCCACCAATATTTGATTTATTTCAACACAGAAGATTCACTATACCTGAGACAGTAGTTTTAGTCATTACACAACATGGTGATTCTGTTTTACTTGCTTATCTGATGTTGTATTTTTGGTGTTATACCTTACCAAGGACCCTTTAGGTTCTTGTCAAAAGGAAGGCTGCTGATTTGTTTCAGCTGATTTCATAGACAGGTGTCTTTCTGGACCTACAGAATTCCAGCATTGGCCATATAATGCAATATGGAGTTAGAATTCCTTTTGAGACAAATCCCTTGAATTTTAGACTCTTATTGCTTAAGTTAAAATCTTACCTCTGTTATGTGGGCCATTTTTTAAGAAACGTTTTATCAGTTTTTAGTTTTCCTATTTGTAGAATGAGGGTTACGTAAGTTAATAAATATGACGTATTTAGGGACACTAAGTAAGTACTCATTGCTATTAATAATAGCAATAATTTTAATAAGTACAGAAAGATAAGTATGAAAGTCTGGAAGCAGGAAGGTACGAATTAAAATTCCTGGTTCTGCACACTTAGATTTGTGACTTTGGGGCAGGTATTTTTTGTTCACATTTTTTTCCTTATTAAAATTAAGGTGAAAATCCACTTTTAGGGTATGTGAGAACCAGAAATTATAAAATAATATGGTTTAGAATTATGTCTAGCATAAAATAGATAAAGAGGTAACTATCATAATTATTATGGGAGAAAATAAATAATCTGAAGAAATCAGGTAGTAGACCATTGATAATTCATGCCTCTTCCATATTATTTATGAAAATGTGCTTTAAAATATTGCTCTGAGGTGATTACATTTCCATTACAATTTCATAGTCATCTGTCTGCTTCCCTGTCAGCTCCCCGAATTGTTCATTTCTTCAGTGAAGGACACACTCTTAGGGTCTTAATCATCTTTGTATTCTAGGTCTTAGCAAAATATCTGATCCTCGATAGATTCTCAGTAACTGTTTGCTAAATTAAATTTAATTCTCATTGTGCTATTACAACTAAGGAGCATGACTAATAGGAAATATTGGGACCTGTTAGGACATATTCACAAGCACAGAAAGAATTCCAAACTGGCTGTCCTCAAGAAAGAAAGCTATTATAAAGAAAAGCTAGAAGGGATCAGTTTAAAATTTATATGATCAAAATTATGTTTTTAGCACTTACACATGATTTGAGTCATTAAAAAAGATAGATCAGACTTAAAAACTAGAATATTAATTTTGATTAGTTTTCTCTCTTCCTCATGGCACCAAAATAACTCTTAGTTATTTTCCTTTTTTGGAATTTCTTGCCTCTCTCCTTTTCTTGTTCCATATCCATCTTAGTTGTAGATACAACCTCAACATCAGCTCACTGACTCAGTGGCCAAAATATAGAACAGCATTAAATTTGAGACAGCTCACGTAACATAATAGAAATGATTTTTCCATGTGTATTTGAAAGCATTTTATTAAAAGATTAATATCACTATCTCTCTGCTTTCTCTTTTACTTACACTCAAAATTCTTTTAGGCAGCAATTGAGACATATCTTGGGCTTCCCAGGTGCCTCAGTGGTAAAGAATCCGCCTGCCAATATAGGAGACTTAGGAGACATGGGTTCGATCACAGGGTCAGGAAGATCCCCTGGAGGGGTAAATGGTACCCCACTCCAGTATTCTTGCCTGAAAAATACCATGGACAGAGAGGCTTGGAGGGCTACAGTCCATAGGGTTGCAAAGAGTTAATGCAACTGAGCACACACGAAATGTATCTTAATGGAAATTTTCCAGGACGAAAATGTTCATCCCAGTGATCCCACTCATCCCAGTGATCTATAGCTAACTGAGGATCAGGAGAGCCCTGCTTACTTTTGCTTTGCTAGAAATATCTCATTATCAAAGGAAACAAATTCAACATTCTCAAACACACACCTTTCAGTTTTGTTTTCAAACCTTGATTCAAGACACACTAGTCATTAAATAACCAGAAAGATTAGCTTAAACGCATTTTCTTCCTTGAACTTTTCTCGATGCTACCACCAGATGCACACACACACAACACACAGTATCACACATATGGCAATAAGCTATACCAACTTGGAATATTAGAAAGAACATGAACTGTAGAGTCAGATGTGGGTTTGGATCACAACTTCATACTAGCAGTACAACCTTGGGCATAGCCTCTTGGCATTCTAGTTTCCTTATTTTTCAAGGAAAGAAAAGATAATACTAAACTCAGAATTTTAGTGACAGTAGAATGAAATCAAATGCATTAAACACCAGATACTGACATATCATATGACAAAACTCTATCTAAATATGAAGTCCATAAAATCTTTCAACTTCTGTAATTTTTCTCCATTGACCATAAGCCAAACTTGCTCTATGTTTATAGCTTGTGTGTATAGTTCTTATATTTATTCATGGACTCTAAGCATCTGAAGGGCAGAATTTCTGTCTCTTCATTTCTGTATCTGCACAAATTCAAGCTAGTGAAGTCGCTCAGTCGTGTCCAACACTTTGCAACCCTATGGATTGTAGCTCACCAGGCTCCTCCATCCATGGAATTTTCTAGGCAAGAGTACTGGAGTGGGTTGCCATTTCCTTCTCCAGGGGATCTTCTCAACCCAGGGATCGAACCAGGGTCTCCTGCATTGTGGGCAGACACTTTGCTGTCTGAGCCACCAGGGAATCCAAGCTTGGGGATGCCTAATTTCAGATCAAGCTTTCATCTATTTCTTTCTACCAAAAATTGTTCTGAATTAAAGGTTTTTTTTTTTTTTTAATTCTTGATTCCACTATTGTCTATCATTAATGGCCTTTTCATCATGACTTATCATGCAATAGAATCTCTAATAGGAATGTTCACCATCTATATCTTAGAACATAGTCTTCTAGAATCACTAGCCGATTTATCATATCGTTATGCTTTCAGTTCCTGCTGAGAATCTTTCCTGTGAGCATTTCTGTCTTCTCAGGGTCACTCTTTTCACCAAGTTCAGTTCTCCGTCTTCTTTTATTGGGAGTATTTCTTCATTTTAGCCAAGCGTGACTTTTTCTAGAGCTATCAGCAGCCCTTACTTTATGGAAGTTCTCAATACACTGAAAGTGAAGCTGATCTTACTTTCTAAGGATAAACTGTTTCTTCTGTTTTTATTTTTCTCTACTTGCTCAAGTCCAGCCTTTTGTGAGTTACACTCTTATTCTTCCATTTACCCTCCATCACATGCTTACTAGGGGTCAGGCACTAGAAATATCATGTCTGAAAATCACTGCAGGCCTTGTCTTCATGGAGTGTATAGTTTGGTGGAAGAAAATACATTAAACTTAATGCACACAAATAGATATATAATAAAAGTATGGTAAGTTCTATGAAAAGAAAGTAAAATATGTGATAAGAGGTTAAGAAAGAAAGATTGGAATTAGATTGGCAAGGCAATTTGGAGAAAGTGGCATTTAAGAAGAGATCTAAAAATATGAGTAGAAATTTGAGAAAAGTGTGGGGTGAAGTGAGAGGGCGATCCTAAAGCAGAACTCACGTGTTTAATTAGCTAAAACATATTATGTGGTTAGAGCACTGCAGGTAATGTGCAGAGTTGCATGAGACAGACTGGAAAGACTGGCAGGGGCCACATCAGGGAGCTCTTTGTTGAGTATCTGGAATTTAACTGGAGGAAAATGTTAACTTTCTAAAGGGTAATAAGCATGCTTGAAAACAGTCACTTCAGTCACTATGTGTATTAGAAAAAGGTAGATGAAGAAGGTAGAATCCAGTCAAGAGGTTATTGTAGTAGTTTCAGCAACAGATGATGATGGCTTAGACCAGAACTAAAGTAGAGATTTATGGCCCACACTAGATGAAAGAGCAATGTCAGAACTTCCATGGCTGTTGGTGAAGGGAAGATCACAGAGCAGGTCAGAATGGATGTCCCAGATGAGGCTAGGAAAACCACCTCTGGTTACATTGCATGGAGAGACTTCCAGAAAGCTCTGTTTGCCAAGATGATAAAGAATTGCTGATGAGAAGGACACTCATATTTTTGAGATGCTCAGTGGTGTCTGTGCTCTGGAAGTCAAGGCTAATTGTAGGAAATGTAGTTTTAGAGAAGTATCAATGAATCCAGAGGGGAATCATAGGATACTAACACTGTATTTGAGAAAGCTTGGAACGGGGGCATATGACCATGGGATCCAGTGGTCTACCACCAAGAGGCTGCCGGCTTGACAATTTGATGGTGAATGAGCAAGTCCAGTAGCCGTGGCCTGAGAATGGTTCTGAGCATGAAGGGCTTGGTCCTCCCATGTGTGATGGCGTTTGCTCTGTCAACTTGGATATGATGAGCCACAGTGCCCTGAGTCCCCTGTTGAGGGAAGGGAGCAAAAGGAATATTCTCTCAGAGCTGGAGGAAGCATTCGCAGCATTCATACATTCTCTCCAGCTAGCCAGTCGGATGTTAATATGAGCACCGCTGTGAAGGGATTTTGCAGATATGATTAAACTTTTTAATGAGTTGATTGTGTGTTAATCAAGAAGGAGATTATTCTGGCAATCAGTTGTAAAGCCTTTGTCTATAGGGTTTTGGGCTTTCTAACTAAGAGACCCTCCCTGGTGAACAAGTTTCACCTCATGCTCTTGGGGTTCCAGTTTGCTTATCTTCTTTCTAACTGCTTGCCATAAGGATTTCAGATTTATTTCATCAGTCTTGCATTGCTGTATAAGACAATCCTGTATAATAAACAAATAGATAGATAGATGGAGAGATAATAGATATTCGTCTTAGTTGCAGAGCTCTCTGTAGGGTTGGCTGAGGACTCTGTTGTATTACATTTTCTCTTATTTCCACATCCTACTTCCTTTTCTCTCTTAGAGGTGGTAATCCTATAAGTACCCCCTAGCAAAACTCCTGCATGAAAACTTGTCTTAGTCCATTTCTCAGAGAACCCCATCTAAGAATCCCTCCATATTTAGAGGAAGAAGAGTTGAACCTAGAAGAGATGCTGAGAAAGAAAAGCCGGGAAGTAAGAAAGAAAATCACAAGCAGATTGTCTCCCAGAAACCGCAAGAAAATTGTTCAAGAGAAGAGCAATAAGAAGTTATAATGGTGCCCAAATATCAAGTAAATGCATCACAAAAAATCCTCTGATATGGCAATGTAGAGACCATTAGTGACCTTGGTAAGAAGCTTCATAAAGAGATGGGGACAGAAAATAAGCTGGGGTGGGTTGAGTAGCACATGAGAGACAGAACACAAATTTAAAACAGCTAAGAAGCTTGACTGTACATAAGAAATAGGGGAAAAGTTGAGTGGAAATGATATCAGTGGAGAGCAATTTTCTTCTTAAGATGAGCATATCTAAATACGAACGGGATAAGGATCCTACAGAGTGGGAAGAGCTGAAGATGCAGGGAAGCATGAGGAAAGCTGATGAAGCAAAGGCCCCGGGAAGTTCAGGAGGGTTGGGATTATAGAGACATGGGACAGGAACATGTACATAGAAAGAGCAGGGGTTAAAAAAAGATGAGCAAAATTGAGATATAGGATGTTTATCTTGTTTCTAGCAAAAGAATAGAGGATTTCCTATTTGGCAGTTTCATGTACAAACAGCAAAAACAATTACATATAATTTATTCACAAAATTTAATATTGAAAGTATGATATTAATATCATATACATACCTGTGTCTATAGGTATGTCTATATTTATATCTGTACCAAAGGACTTTATATCTTAATAAACTGGCAAAAGAGTGAAATTAGCAAGAACACTAATGAACTATTGTTGTCACAATTGTTAAGGGGGAACTCTCATGATTTTATAACTACCTTCCCTTCAGCCACTCTGAATTTCTTGATTTGGCTTAAGGCCAGGGACAGCAAACTTTTCTCAACAAAGGGACTGATAGTAAACACTGTAGGACTGTTGGCCATATGGTTTCTGTGCAACTCTCCAATTCTATCGCTGTATCATGAAAAGTCATAGACAGTACGTAACATAAGCGAATGAGTGCAGCTGAGATCCAATAGAATGTAAAGAACAAAAACAGATGGCAGGCAGGATTTAGGCCACGCGCCATCACTTGTCCACACTTGCTTTTACCCATGCCATGAGTTTGTTGAGACCATCGACCATCCCATCTCACCAGTGATGTTGATGAGTTCAGTTCAATGATCAGTTTATCGTTGAAGTCTTTTGTGTCTTCCAAGTTCATATTAATGTACCTCTTCCCTGGTGGTGAAGACTCAACCTGCCAGTGCAGGAGATGCAGGCTCCATCCCTGGGTCAGGAAGATCCCCTGAAGAAGGAAATGGCAACCCACTCTATTATTCTTGCCTGGGAAATCCCATGGACAGAGGAGACTGGTGGGCTTCGGTCCAAGATGTCACAAAAGAGTCAGACACAACTTTGCAATTAAATGACAACAACAAATGGTGTTAGCATAGTATTCTTAAAATACCTACAATACTTATGCAATACTTATTATGTAATAATTTATGTATTTTATTCTGATTTCACTGAGAATGGAGATCAACTCTTATTAACCTTTGTATCCCTAGCACAGTACCAACATAGAGTGGAAGTCCTACAAACAATTGTTAATTGAATGAATGAATAAGCAAAGTATAAACCATTACTGCCAACTCAAACAGAAGTCCTTCCTGCTGGTGTGGTTGAGCAGTTCAGTACTACACTGAGAGGTGGTTTAATAGCCACGAGTGTTTTAGGGACTGTGAACCTGTTACTGGCATGATGTATATTTCTATGTCTTAACTGTTTCTCTGTTTTAAGGTATCAGCTCAGTTCAGTCGCTCAGTCATGTCTGACTCTGCGACCCCATGAATCGCAGCACGCCAGGCCTCCCTGTCCATCACCATCTCCCGGAGTTCACTCAGACTCACATCCATCAAGTTAGTGATGCCATCCAGCCATCTCATCCTCTGTCGCCCCCTTCTCCCCCTGCCCCCAATCCCTCCCAGCATCAGAGTCTTTTCCAGGGAGTCAACTCTTCGCATGAGGTGGCCAAAGTACTGGAGTTTCAGCTTTAGCATCATTCCTTCCAAAGAAATCCTAGGGTTGATCTCCTTCAGAATGGACTAGCTGGATCTCCTTGCAGTCCAAGGGACTCTCAAGAGTCTTCTCCAACACCACAGTTCAAAAGCAGCAATTTTTGGCGCTCAGCCTTCTTCACAGTCCAACTCTCATATCCACACATGACCACAGGAAAAACCATAGCCTTAACTAGATGGATCTTAGTCAGCAAAGTAATGTCTCTGCTTTTGAATATACTATCTAGGTTGGTCATAACTTTTCTTACAAGGAGTAAGCATCTTTTAATTTCATGGCTGCAGTCACCATCTGCAGTGATTTTGAAGCCCCCCAAAATAAAGTCTGACACTGTTTCCACTGTTTCCCCATCTATTTGCCATGAAGTGATGGGACCAGATGCCATGATCTTCGTTTTCTGAATGTTGAGCTTTAAGCCAACTTTTTCACTCTCCACGTTCACTTTCATCAAGAGGCTTTTTAGTTCCTCTTCACTTTCTGCCATAAGGGTGGTGTCATCTGCATATCTGAAGGTATTGATATTTCTCCCGGCAATCTTGATTCCAGCTTGTGTTTCTTCCAGCCCAGTGTTTCTCATGATGTACTCTGCATAGAAGTTAAATAAGCAGGGTGACAATATATAGCCTTGACATACTCCTTTTTCTATTTGGAACCAGTCTGTTGTTCCATGTCCAGTTCTAACTGTTGCTTCCTGACCTGCATACAGATTTCTCAAGAGGCAGGTCAGGTGGTCTGGTATTCCCATCTCTTCCAGAATTTTCCACAGTTTATTGTGATCCACAGTCAAAGGATCATGATGCATGTATGTGCTCAGTCATGTTCAGCTCTTTGTGGTCCTGTGGACTGTAGCCGGCCAAGGTCCTTTGTCCATAGAATCTTCCAGGCAGTTGCCATTTCCTACTCCAGGGATCTTCTCAGTCCAGGGATTGAACCCACATCTCTTGCATCTCTTTCATTAGTAGGCAGATTCTTTACCACTAGGGCCACCTGGGAAGACTGTATATCATTATTTCACTAAATAGATTTGCTATATTCATATTATGCAAAATGATTTTGCAGAAACAAAATGTTTGATTATATTTTGTCTCTCTTTTTTCAAGATAGTTAATTTGTGCTAAGTTAATGTGCTCTATGAGAATTTGATAAATAACACTTACTGAGTACTTAAGCTGTTATTCAGTTGCCCAGCCACATCCAACTCTTTGTGACCCCATGGACTGCAATACATCAGACTTCCCTGTCCCTCACCATCTCCCGGAGTTTCCCCAGGGTTCATGTTCATTGCATCAGTGATGCCAGTCAGCCATCTCATCCCTTGAAGCCCTCTTCTCCTTCTGCCCTCAATCTCTCCCAGCATCAAGGACTTTTCCATTCAGTGCTCTGTTCACATCAGATGACCAAAATACTGGAGCTTCAGCTTCAGCACCATTCATTCCAGTGAATATTCAGGGTTTATCTCCCTTATGATCGACTGGTTTGATCCAGGAGTCATTTCCCACACCACAGTTCGAAGGCATCAATTCTTTGGCGTTCTGCCTTCTTCACGGTCCAACCCTCACAACCGTATGTGACCACTGGGAAACCATAGCCTTGACTATACAGACCTTTGTCAGCAGACTAATGTCTCTGCTTTTCAACGCACTGTCTAGGTTTGTCATCCCTTTCCTGCCACTAATAAATGTTTGTATTATTCTCCAGACAATGTTAAGGAACATTCTATTATAATCTACACTTTAAAAATGCAAAAACCAAGGAATGTAGAGGTAAAATAATTTATACAAGGTCATACAGTTAATGAGACTGAGCCAGGACTCCAATTCATAGAGTCTGACTTCAGATCCCATGCATTTTAAAGGTTTTCCTGTATCTTTAATGTACTGAATATCACAGCCCATGCCATGTTAATCACACATGAACAATTTATCATCTTACCAATTCTTGTTAGTTTTTAGGTCAATATTGTAGGCAGAATAATGCTTTTTCCCATCTCCCCTCAAATGTCCCTACCCTAATCCCCAGAATCTAGGTACATGCTATTAACATAGCAAAAAAGGCTTTGGGGATATGATTAAAGTGAAGGACCTTGAAATGGAATTTCTAGGAATACCAGGTTGACCCAAATTATTTTGATTGCTTAAAAGCAGAAAACTTTTCCTTGCTGCAGTCAGAGAGAGAGAGAGATGTGATTACAGAATAAGGATAAAAGTGAGGCAATGCTCAATGCTATCTGTCTTTAAAGAAGGAGGGAGGGGGCCATGTGATGAGGCAGATGGCTTCAGGATGCTGAAAAAGGCACGGAAATGAACTATTTCCTCATGTCTCCACAAAGAACACAACCTCACTGCCACTTTGATTTCAGCCCTTTGAAACCTGTAACAGTAGAACCTGCAACTCTGGTCTACTGAATTACAGGATAACAAACCTGCGGCATTTTAAGCCACTGTGTTTGTGGTTATTTACTGCACTAACAATGTTGCTGTTCAATTGCTAAGTCATATCTGAATTTGCAACCTATGGACTGCAGCCTGCCAGGCTCCTCTGTCCATGGGATTTCTGAGGCAAGAATATTGGAGTTGCCATTTCTTTCTCCAGGGGATCTTCCCGATCCAGGGATCAAACCATGTCTCCTTCATTGGCAAGTGGGTTCTTTACCACTGAGCCACCAGGGAGCCCCCTGCAGTAGCAATAGAAAGCATATAATCAGCAACAAAGTTCTCTCCAGTACTAGAGAGAGGAGAAATGTTTTCATTCTTTCTGTATTTTCTGTCTCCCTCTCTCCCCCTTTCTCTCCACACATATGTGAACACTCACACAGACACATCTATCTTTATAATTCCTCTGGCAAGAATGTTTTAAAATGACATGATTTGATAAGGAAGAGTGACCAAATTCAGGTGGCGCTAGTGGTAAAGAAGCTTCTTATCAATGCAGGAGACATAAGACACTGGGGTTCGATCCCTGGGTCAGGTTGGGAAGATCCCCTGGAGGAGGGCCTGGCAACCCACTCCAGTATTCTTTCCTGGAGAATTCCATGGGCAGAGGAGTCGGGCAGGCTACAGTCTGTGGGGGTCACAAAGAGTCAGACGTGGCTGAAGCAACCTAGCATGCATGACCAAATTCAAGGAAGAATGCAGAACTTTCTCAAAAAGCAGTAAAAACAAGTGGTTCAAACTTGTCTTGGGCTTGGTTTTCAGGTCCTTTCCAGCCTTCCCTACCCTGTCACATGATCTCCTGTCTATCCTAATCATTGACCCTGACTCTGCTTTGATTCAAACTATTTTGATGACCTGGGCTTATTCTTCCAAGTATGGATTCCTGGTTTTGCTGTTTTCATTCCTATATGATTCTGAAATGTACACACATATTTCTACCTAGCCAAGACGTACTCATTTCTAAAAATATCTTACCTGAGAACCAATTTACATGCATGTTTCTCCCTACCTTTCTGAAATGGCCTCAGTCTGTATTTTCTTGATTTTAATGAAAGAAAATGCTCATTACATAAATGTCATAATTTGAAAAAGTTTCATGAGAAGAAGCACCAAGTGAAGTGGCAATTATGTCTTCAGTTCGTCTCAGAGAGACTTGCAACAGTTCTTTCTTCTTCTAAGTTCTTCACCTTAGCATTTTCTTCACTCCTTTTGATCTCTTATTTTTAGACTCCATCTGTTTGCATTTTTTGATCAATGCAACCCTTTTCAAAAGCATATGACAATTCATTACAAAAACCATGAAAGTATTCAAATGCTTTGACCCAGAGATTCTACTCCTGGAAAACAAATGAAGTGAAATAAGATGCAAAATGTACCAGGATATTCATTATAGCAATAATTTACAGCTAGATGAAATCTAAATATTCAGGAAAGACAGTTGATAAAGTACGGCATGTTAACAAAATTGAATAACAAATAATGAAATTTATAATCATGAAGAACGGGATTCAAATCCCAGATAAATACCTAAACTACTGAACACATATGTAAATAAGGAAGGCAAATCTCCTATTTAAGCCACAATCTCCTCATTTAAAAATATGAATAATATTCTTATAATGAAAACATGAAGATTAGATGAATTAACATATGTTAATATGCTGTGTTTATCACAGTTCTTGGAACATCATAACCACTCACTGCATTAACATCTTAGCTATTCATTTTAAAAGAAGAAATTAGAAGTCATCATAAAAATGATTAAAAAACATACAAGAATTGGCAGATTAACATGAAGTTACAAGAATATCGCTATTAAGAAAAGAACTCATGAAGCAATTAGATAAACGTAGGCTATCGAGAGTTTTAATAAGGTTTTGATTTAAAAGAAAATACTTTAAAAGATACCTTACAATTTTAAATAGCTAAAGGATTTGAGAGCGCTTAAAGCCTCCAGTGGTTGCCAAAGGGAATTTTATATTCATTATATTGTACAAACTGGCAAATGCTTTTGAAAATAAGCAACACAAAGTTAAAAAACTCATACTTGCATTTTAGCAGCTTTCAAAAGGAGTCTAATCAGAAGGCCAGTGGACCTCTGTTTTACTGACATTCCCTCCAAAACAGAAGCTCACAATAGGTGGCCCCAATGAGGCCTTTTTTTCATAATGACAAAGAAAGCTGTTCCTACAAATCAAAGCCCATATAAACAAGGGAAAGGCTATTTTAAAACATTCACAATCAAAGCCAGGTGTCAGCCAGCAAGAGACATTGTTGAAATGACTTGTATCCATCACATATTTATTTCTACAGATGGAGAATTATACATTTGACTTGTTGGAAAGGTTGGGTGCTAAAAATAGTCTTTAAAAAACTAAAGCACAGAGAAAGGAACAAAAAGAGAGGAAGCTACTTATTTCTTTCTCTGTAACAAAATGTGACTTCTAACGTAGTAATAGAAAAACAGCAGAGCCCCAGATGAAGCAATTTATAAAATCCACACTATAAAATAATGCCGCAGAATATGATGCTGATTAGCATTTCATGAAACTGCCAAGTATCTTAAAATATCAGTTATGTAATTTTGGTATCTTATTGAGAAAACCACGGAGTCAGTGTAGTGGTGGTTTTATCACAGATGTTGTTGCTACTCAAAGTGGATAACCTGAGCCTCTAGAGAAACAAAATGATAATTCTATGTTGAAGTTCAGTGATAAAAGAGGGAATTGCTTTGTGAGAAGGAAGAGAATGACTTCATACAGATCCTATCAGCAGCAATGAAAATTCCTTGGTAGATTTTGATTCAAGATGCTTTGTAAAAATGATTAAAAATGTCACCTGGACTGAAAATTTCTTTCAAATCAAACTTAGCTAAATAATTATTTCGCATTCTGAGATCAGACTAAAGGCAACCACAATCACTATTCCTGTTTCTTGAGAATTTTCTTCAGACCTCATCAAAATTTATTTTGCCACTCTTTGCCCTGTTTTACTTGTTTCTGTTCTTTCAAATTTTGGTGCTTTAGAAGATTCTTGAGAGTCCCATGGACAGCAAGGGGATCCAACCAGTCCATCGTAAAGGAAATCAGTTCTTAATACTCATTGGAAGGACTGATACTGAAGCTGAAACTCCAATACTTTGGCCACCTGATGTGAACAGCTGACTCACTGGAAAAAAGCCTGATGCTGGGGAAGATTGAAGGCAGGAAGAGAAGGGGACGACAGAGAATGAGATGGTTGGATGGCATCACAGACTCAATGGACACGAGTTTGAGCACCTTCCGGAGATGGAGAAGGACAGGGGAGCCTGGCGTGCTGCAGTTCATGGGGTCACAAAGAGTTGGACACAGATTAGCAACTCAGCAACAAGAACAACAAAATTCCTTACTAAATTGAATCCAGTCCTCAAATGTTATTGCTAATTATTTTAAATCTTGTAGTTCTGGTTTTGTACCAAGAGGAGGACATAAACCGTAGTATTTGCCCTATAGTTCCACAGACCATCCTCTGTGTTGATAAACATGCTGCTACCCATCCCTGGCCTGATTTTCTCCTCTGGGCATCAGAAATTAGATAAGCCAGCAAATGATGACTGACAGCTAAAGTGAGTTAGAAGATGAATCTTGCTATATAAACTGAGTTTATTGACTATGCCAAAGCCTTTGACTATGTGGATCACAATAAACTGTGGAAAATTCTGAAAGAGATGGGAATACAGACCACCTGACCTGCCTCTTGAGAAATCTGTATGCAGGTCAGGAAGCAACAGTTAGAACTGGACATGGAACAACAGACTGGTTCCAAATAGGAAAAGGAGTATGTCAAGGCTGTATACTGTCATTATGCTTATTTAACTTATATGCAGAGTACATCATGAGAAATGCTGGGCTGAAAGAAACACAAGCTGGAATCAAGATTGCCAGGAGAAATATCAATAGCCTCAGATATGCAGATGACACCACCCTTATGGCAGAAAGTGAAGGGGAACTAAAAAGCCTCTTGATGAAAGTGAACGTGGAGAGTGAAAAAGTTGGCTTAAAGCTCAACATTCAGAAAACGAAGATCATGGCATCTGGTCCCATCACTTCATGGGAAATTGATGGGGAAACAGTGGAAACAGTGTCAGACTTTATTTTTTGGGCTCCAAAATCAGTGCAGATGGTGATTGCAGCCATGAAATTAAAAGACGCTTACTCCTTGGAAGAAAAGTTATGACCAACCTAGACAGCATATTGAAAAGAAGAGACATTACTTTGGCAACAAAGGTCCGTCTAGTCAAGGCTATGGTTTTTCCTGTGGTCATGTATGGATATGAGAGTTGGACTGTGAACAAAGCTGAGCACCGAAGAATTGATGCTTTTGAACTGTGGTGTTGGAGAAGACTCTTGAGAGTCCCTTGGACTGCAAGGAGATCCAACCAGTCCATTCTGAAGGAGATCAGCCCTGGGATTTCTTTGGAAGGACTGATGCTAAAGCTGAAACTCCAGTACTTTGGCCACTTGATGTGAAGAGTTGACTCATTTGAAAAGACCCTGATGCTGGGTAGAATTGGGGGCAGGAGGAGAAGGGGATGACAGAGGATGAGATGGCTGGATGGCATCACCGACTCAATGGATGTGAGTCTGAGTGAACTCCAGGAGTTGATGATGGACAGAGAGGCCTGGCGTGCTGCAGTTCATGGGGTCACAAAGAGTCGGACACGACTGAGCAACTGAACTGAATTGAATCTCTAAGAATTGATGGCATTACTTCAATAATTGTACATTTGTTCTAGATGAAAATTAGCCAAAATCATTTGGCCAATATATATAGCAAGATGATTTTTACTTTTCTCTGAATTTCTAAGTGCACTCATAAACAGTCTAACACTACATGGCATGCCTTATAGGAATTGTAGGATATTTTAATTGAAAGGTACTATACAGGTCAATGGATCCTCTCTTAAATACCATTCCAGAGATGTAGAGGTTTAGGTGTCAGACTGAGGTGGATTTCTGGAGCTTGGATTGGATAATTCTGTTTTAAAAGCATGGCCATCTCAAGAGAGAGAGAGAGTGAAAAGACAGTGTTTAGGGATAAGGCTGGAAGTATAAGTCAAGCAGTCAAATGGAGATACATACCTAAAAATGCTGAGCAATTAAATGCAAACTAGACAAAAGGGAACTAAAAGAGACTAGGAATTCAAGCACAGAGTTGTTGAGTCTGGATGAGATGGTGGAAGAAGAAACTTAGTGAAACACGCTGAAATACTGTGGCAGAGTCAGAGGGTCTTTTTCTAGAGCATGTTTGGCCTCATTTCTGAATGAGGAGTTGTTATAAGCCCTGAGCCCGTGTAAATAAGTATGACTGTAGACTCAATACTTAAATTCTATTTCTAGAATTCAAGTCACATTTGTCATCCAACCTCTATGTGAAGAACTCTAGTGGCAAACACTTATTATTTTCCAAAAATGTCCATTTTGGTTTTGGAAAACTGAATATTGGACAGTTTTTCCTTTTATTATACCCAAATGGGTCCCTGATAACTTCCACCCACTAGTCTTTTATGCTGTACATATCAATAGAAGGAATGGAATATCAATTGGATTATTTTTAGAAATTCAACTGGACCAAAAATTCAAGAAACAAGATTATCTGGACATCTTAATTTAGGGTCTTAATTGCCAGGAAAAATAGAAATAAGTTATTTTACTAAAACTACAGACAGGCTAATATTCATGTAATTGTTTTCTACTGAAAAATGTTTCACAGCATTTTAAACATTCTCTAATAAAAAAAAAGTCCTTTTTAGAAGATATTTTTAAAGTGCTATAATAAGATGATTATCTTTATTTAGTGAGGACATCTTGAGACAGGTACTTAGCTTGATTCTTTGCAGGAGAAGGTCCTTGATGTCAGTGACCCTCAAATGTACAGTCAAAATTATGGCAGGAAAGGTCTGAAGACTATTTTCCACTTGAAGTCCATAACATATTTTGGAGCAAGAATGTAAAATATAAGGGGAATGTTATGCTTTCTTAAGATAATTGGAATGTATTTATCAAGCTCAAAGGAGTCAATTAGTGTAAATTTGTTGCTATTTTATTAAAATCAAAGAAAGGTGATAATAAAAGAGACAAGTCATTCCACAATCAAGAGGAAAAGAATCACAATAGTTCCCATATTTTACAAGAGCACTTTCATTCAGATACAACTAGCAGTTACTTATTATCAAATGGCATCCTTTCCATGGAAATATGAGCTTGAGAAGAACTCTCCAGGGAATGATCAAACTCCAGCAAAGCAAGCACAGGTGGCTTCTACCTGAGTAGGAGGAGGGGTACATTTTGTATTGATAACAGTTCTGATAAGGGGCTCCAGAGACACATGCCAGGGATTTCCGCTGGGACATCCCCCGGGGACTTCAACATCATTTAAGTTATAGTGAGGTCAGGTTTTTTGCCCCAACTCTATTGCCTAAACCTTTCATAAATGGCTCTGATACAACACATTGTGGTAATCCTCTTTTTCCATGAGCAGGGGCTGCTTTTCTTCTGGAAGCTGGTTTCTCTTTCGACGACATAACAGGCTAGTAAGTCCTCCCAGCACAGCAGTAAGGACAGACCCAACCACAGCTGCGCCAGTGAGCCACGGCCAGATTCGACGTGCTTGTTCTAAGTAGGGCTTAATGTAATCTTGAAAAATGTCCGGTTCTGAAATAGAAAGACATCCCAATGTTTTTACTATCATCATCATCACTATCATACTTGCTCCATACTTTGGAGTCAGAGGCTTAAGTCTGAATGTCAGCTCTGCTACTTACTAGCTATAAGAGCTTGGGAAAGTTACACCTAATACCCCAAGGCTTCAGTGTCTTCAACAGGAAAATAGGAAAACAATACCACCTTGTTTGGATGTTTCAAACTTCATAGATAATATCTGACCTGTAAATTGTATAGTGACTGCTCCCTGCCAGCTACTCTAACTCCTCTAGCTATTTATTGTTATTTGACTCTATATTTCTAAATAATAGGCAAATACTACTATCTCTTAATTTCTCAAGTTTATCTCTGGAGTTTGTCATGCATAAGCAATAATTTTAGCTCTCTCACAACTTCCCTTTTCTCCATCTTTTCAATATAATAACATCATGATTTGGGGCCAAATCCACATCTAGGACTTTCATTATTTATAGTATTTAAATTTGATTCAAAATTGAACCTAATAGTATTCTATGATTACATTATGATTATATTTTCTTTCTCACATCATTTTCCTCTTGGAGTTAATGATTTATTATATATACTATATATATATATTCGCTTGATTTTAAAGGAACCATCACTATTTACAAGACACTCTAAAATGTCCGTTTTGTGATACAAAGGAAAGAAGAGAGTGTATCTTGGGTTGACCTTGCAAAAAAATATGACTTTATGTGACTCAAGTCTTAAGCAAAAGTAATGCATGTAACTTTGGGGTTGGTCCCTTAAAAAGAAAAAGAATGCCTTCTCTTTTTCCCTCTTCTCCTTCCAACTAATGCAAATAGCATGTTGGTGAGCCAGTACAGGTCATGCGATCAAGGGTACACCCTAGGTCTTATAGAACTACAAGAAAGCAGCAGCTCTGGTCCCTGAAATTATGGAGCATGTATTTGACTATATACCAAGACTGCTATTTGAGCAATAAATAAACTAACTTATCTAGGCCATGGATATTTGAGCCTATATCTGCTCCCCAACCTTACCTTTCCACTGATGTGGGAATTGTAACAGCTTTTTTTATAACCTATTTTGATGGCTACGATTGATTAGTTCTGAGTGAACCTCTGACTCAAGATGGGCCAATCAGAATTGGCCATTACTCAGAATTCATTGTGCAGAATTGAGCCCAGTGACTCAGGAGCCGGTAATAGTCTTAGCGCTAGAGAAGGGGTGGGGAGGGGAAAATGAGAAAGGGCAAGAGAGAGAAGATGAATCTTTACACTGCTTGTTTCCTGGTTCCTACTGTTCCTCAATCTCAGCTACATTTTTGTCTTTTTTACATTTCTAGCGTTCATTCCTTCCTTGGGTTTTGTAAACCAATAAACTATCTTTTTATGTAATCTTGTTTCTATGGAGTTTCTGACATTTGCACTTCAAAAAGTCCTAATTATATTTAAAGGTTAATTAGATGCCTGCAATAATAAAAGATGGAGTAAGTACCTTAAGATACTCTGAAATTACAGTTATATGAAAGCTACATTATCATAAAAAATTACATCAACCAAATAAAAAGAAAATGAGTATTTTTTTAAATAAAATAACTAGGAAAGAATGGGTAGCAACCTGTTGTGAATGTAAAATGAGATTCTCAATGTTCACCATAAACTCAAGAACTCAGAACAATTAAAACAAGAGAATTTGTTAAAAATTAATTTTATATTATATTTCAATCTTCATTCAAAGGAGAAAAAAGTGGCATTTCCCTGACTTAAGTGGGACTACAGAGCTCAGACCCTGTCTGTTTCCCCTGTTACTTTCTGAGTTCCTGTCCTTCCCACTGCCTTTTGCCAGCTTTCACTAAGATACTTCTAACATTCTTAGGCTCCATTAAGCACAATTTGAAAAATATAGCCAATTACTGTTTCTCTTCATCATGAAGGGGCAATAAGCTGCAAAGAATTAACATTATAAAATAAATAATAATAAAATTTATAACTTTGGATTAATATTAATTTAAACCAAAAGCTAACAGAACTAAAATAAATTTTAAAATGTGAAAAATATTTTCATCAAGCATAAAAGTTAGTTTTAATACATTTAAAAGTCATATTGAAAATGAGACTACAAATGCTTAGCTTGCATTGCTATTAATCACTTCAATATATCATGCATTTTGACTGTGACAAAAGGCAGATACATAGAGGTTACATAATAATTATGATTTTCTTTATTGCTTGCTGCTCAGCTCAAATGCTTTCAAAATTTTCAAATACTATGTCTTTATTTGTCCTTCTGCTTTCCAGCTTATTTTATTATTTCTCTACTTTGGTTCATTTCAAGCAGTTTTAAATTTTACTATCACCAGTGGACTATCTTTGAAACAACCTGTATTTCTTAATGACTTCAATCTAAACTTTTGACTTTTCCTTCTCAGTTATTTGTTTTTCAGCCTCAATAGTGCTCCTTTGAATTATTTCTTAATATAAAAAGTTTCCTATTATTTTTACCTACTTAAAATTTCATTTTTCTTGTTACCTATTCTCTATAGAATAATCATATTGTTTTCTATTTGTTTGGTGCTCTGTCATTTCCAAAGCATATTCACATGCCCATTTATCTATACAAGAAATGCATGAGGTAGTTAGGAGTCATTATCTTAATTTAATGAATTCCTAATCTGCAACTTAGAAAATTTGCCTATAATATTTAAACTCTTTAATGCATATGTAAACTTAGGTATGATGCCTTTCACAGCAAAAGTAATGGATACCTCTTATTTATTATTATTATTCTATACTGTTCATGGGGTTCTCAAGGCAAGAATACTGAAGTGGTTCGCCATTCCCTTAACCTGTGGACCACATTCTGTCAGACCTCTCCACCATGACCTGGCCATCTTGGGTGGCCCTGCATGACATGCCTTAGTTTCATTGAGTTATACAAGGCTGAGGTCCATGTGATCAGATTGGCTAGTATTCTGTGATTGTGGTGATGAAAAGGCAAAAAGTTAGGACACTGAAAGATGAACTCCCCAGGTCAGTAGGTGCCCCATATGCTACTGGAGATCAATGGAGGAATAACTCCAGAAAGAATGAAGGGATGCAGCCAAAGCAAAAACACCCAGCTGTGGATGTGACTGATGAGAGAAGCAAGGTCTGATGCTATAAAGAAAAATATTGCATAGGAACCTGGAATGTTAGGTCCATGAATCAAGGCAAATTGGAAGTTGTCAAACAAGAGATGGCAAGAGTGAACTTCAACATTCTAGGAATCAGCGAACTAAAATGGACTGGAATGGGTGAATTTAACTCAGATTACCATTATATCTACTACTGGGAGCAGGAATCCCTTGGAAGAAATGGAGTCATAGTCAACAAAAGAGTCCGAAATGCAGTACTTGGATGCAATCTCAAAAACGACAGAATGATCTCTGTTTGTTTCCAAGGCAAGCCATTCAATATCATGTTAATTCAAGCCTATGCCCCAACCAGTAACGCTGAAGAAGCTGAAGTTGAATGGTTCTATGAAGACCTACAAGACCTTCTAGAATTAATACACAAAAAAGATGTCCTTTTCATTATAGGGGACTAGAATGCAAAAGTAGGAAGTCAAGAAATGCCTTAAGTAACAGGCAAATTTGGCCTTGGAGTACATAATGAAGCAGGCAAAGGCTAATACAGTTTTGCCAAGAGAACACACTGGTCATAGCAAATACCCTCTTTCAACAACATAACAGAAGACTCTAAACAGGGACATCACCAGATGGCCAACACTGAAATCAGATTGATTATATTCTTTGCAGCAAAGATGGAGAAGCTCTATCAGTCAGCAAAAACAAGACTTCTGACTGTGACCCATGAACATCTTATTGCCAAATTCAGACTTAAATTGAAGGAAGTGGGGAAAACCACTAGACCATTCAGGTATGACCTAAAACGAATCCCTTATGATTATACACGGGAAGTGAGAAATAGGTTTAAGGAACTAGATCTGATAGACAGAGTGCCTGCTGAATTATGGACAGAGGTTTGTGACATTGTACAGGAGACAGGGATCAAGACAATCCCCAAGAAAAAGAAATTCAAGAAAGCAAAATGGCTGTTGGAAGAGGCCTTACAAATAGCTGTGAACAGAAGAGAAGTGAAAAGCAAAGGAGAAAAGGAAAGATATATCCATTTGAAAGCGGAGTTACAGAGACTAGCAAGGAGAGATAAGAAAGTCTTCCTCAGGGATCAATGCAAAGAAACAGAGAAAAACAATAGAATGGGAAAGACTAGAGATTTCTTCAAGAAAATTAGGGATACCAAGGGAATATTTCATGCAAAGATGGGCTCAATAAAGGACAGAAATGGTATGGACCTAACAGAAGCAGAAGATGTTTAGAAGAGGTGAAAAGAATACACAGAAGAACTGTATAAAAAAGATCTTAAGATCTTCATGACCCAGATAATCATGTTGGTGTGCTCACTCACCTAGAGCCAGACATCCTGCAATGTGAAGTCAAGTGGGCCTTAAGAAGCATCACTATGAACAAAGCAAGTGGAGGTGAGGGAATTCCAGTTGAGCTCTTTCAAATCCTAAAAGATGATGCTGTGAAAGTGCTGCACTCAATATGCCAGCAAATGTGGAAAACTCAGCAGTGCCCACAGGACTGGAAAAGCTCAGTTTTCATTCCAAATCCAAAGAAAGGCAATGCCAGAGAATGCTCAAACTACCACACAATTGCACTCATCTCATACACTAGTAAAGTAATGCTCAAAGTTCTCCAGGCCAGACTTCAAAAATTTGTGAATTTCCAGATGTTAAAGCTGGTTTTAGAAAAGGCAGAGGAACCAGAGATCAAATTGCCAACATCTGCTGGATCATCGAAAAAGCAAGAGAGTTCCAGAAAAACATCTATTTCTGCTTTATTGACTATGCCAAAGCCTTTGACTGTGTGAATCATAATAAACTGTGTAAAATTCTGAAAGAGATGGGAATACCAGACCACCTGACTTGCCTCTTGAGAAACCTGTATGCAGGTAAGGAAGCAACAGTTAGAACTGGGCATGGAAAATCAGACTGGTTTCAAATAGGTAAAGGAGTACATCAAGGCTGTATACTGTCATTATGCTTATTTAATTTATATGCAGAATACATCATGAGAATCGCTGGGCTGGAGGAAGCACAAGCTGGAATCAAGATTGCTGGGAGAAATATCAATAACCTCAGATATGCAGATGACAACGCCCTTATGGCAGAAAGTGAAGAAGAACTAAAGAGCATCTTGATGAAAGTGAAAGAGGAGAGTGAAAAAGTTGGCTTAAAACTCAACACTCAGAAAACTAAGATCATGGCCTCCAGTCCCGTCACTTCATGGCAAATAGATGGGGAAGCAGTGGAGACAGTGACTGACTTTATTTTTTGGGCTCCAAAATCACTGCAGATGGTGACTGCAGCCATGAAATTAAAAGACACTTACTCCTTGAAAGAAAAGTTATGACCAACCTAGACAGCAGAAGCATTACTTTGTCAGCAAAGGTCCATAGTCAAGGCTATGGTTTTCCAGTAGTCATATATGGATGTGAGAGTTGGACTATAAAGAAAGCTGAGTGCCAAAGAATTGATGCTTTTGAACTGTGGTGTTGGAGAAGACTCTTAAGAGTCCCTTGGTCTGCAGGTAGATCCAACCTATCCATCCTAAAGGAGATCAGTCCTGGGTGTTCACTGGAAGGACTGATGTTGAAGCCAAAACTCCAATACTTTGGCCACCTGATGTGAAGAGCTGACTCATCTGAAAAGACCCTGATGCTGGGAAATACTGAGGGCAGGAGGAGAAGGGGACGACAGAGGATGAGATGGCTGGATGGCATCACCGACTCAATGGACATGAGTTTGGGTAAACTCCAGGAGTTGGTGATTGACAGGGAGGCCTGCCATGCTGCAGTTCATTGGGTCACAAAGAGTCAGACACGACTGAGCGACTGAACTGAACTGAACTGAATTCTTATTCCAAAGTAGTTCCATCAATATTTCAAATGAATCAGCTTGCAAGAAAAGTTTCTTTTTCAAACTTGTTTCAGTCACTGATTTTGTTCAATTTTCTCTTCTGGATTCCCAGATTGTTTCCTTCTATGCTCCTTAGTGACACTTGGCACAATTATCTATGTGTTATAGTTAGTTATATATGTGTCTTACTTTTCAAACTTGATCACAGACTCTTGATAGCAAGTAGTGTATCTTTTACTTATCTTTCATTCTTCTTTTCATTATTTTATTCATTTACTGAGACACAATATATGCCACATGGTTGTTCACACATGTGAAAGGATCAGAGCCCCTTGCCTGAAGGAAACAACAACTGGAAGAGGAGACTGACAAGTAAACAATTTGTTTTAAGAACAATGCTGTTCTAATGAAAGTATGTAAAAGATATAATGGGATCATAGGGAAAAGACCTCCTCTATCTGTCTGGGGAGTCAGAGAAGCATCCCAGGAGACTATCCCTCTGAGTAGAAAAATGAATCAGGACTTGAATGTAGGATGCTGATAGCAAGCCATCCCTGGCAGAAGGAACAGGATACACCTTTGCATACACATAGGCAAACATAAGTGAACAAATCCATGAACAGCAGAGCCTTCATCAAATCCTGTGTGCAGAATGAAATATTCCAATTGCTGTGCATGCTTCCTCCTCTCATTTTTAAAAATAATTTACTCATTTTAATTGGAGGTTAATTCCTTTATAATACTGTGGTGGGTTTTGTCATACATTGATATGCATCAGCCATGGGTGTATATGTGTTCCCCATCCTGAACCCCGCTCCCACCTCCCTCCCCATCCCATCCCTCAGGGTTGTCCCAGTACACTGGTTTTGAGTGCCCTGTTTCATGCATTGAACTTGGACTGATGATCTATTTCACATATGGTAATATACATGTTTCAGTGCTATTCTCTCCAGTCATCCTACTTTGGCCTTCTCCCACAGAGTCCAAAAAAAAAAATGTGTCCCTATTGCTGTCTCACATATTGGGTCATCAGTACCATCTTTCTAAATTCCATATATATGCATTTATATATTGTATTAGTGTTTTTCTTTCTGACTTACTTCACTCTGTATAATAGGCTCAAGTTTCATCCACTTTATTAGCACTGATTCAAATGTGTTCTTTTTAATAGCTGAGTAATATTCCATTGTGTATATGTACCACAGCTTTCTTATCCATTCATCTGCCAATGGACATCTAGGATTGTCCATGTCCTAGCTATTGCAAACAGTGCAATAAAACAATCCCATTCACCATTGTGATGAAATGAATAAAATCCTTAGGAATAAAAAGTGACAGTGAAGTTGCTCAGCCGTGTCCCACTCTTTGCGACCCCCATGGACTGTAGCCTACCAGGTTTCTCCATCCATGGGATTTTCCAGGCAAGAGTACTGGAGCGGGTTGCCATTTCCTTCTCCAGGAGATCTTCCCAACCCAGGGATTGAACTCTGGTCTCCTGCATTGTAGGCAGACGCTTAACCAGCTTAGCCATTTATCCTTAGGAATAAATCTACCTTAAAAAAAAAAAAGACCTATGTATAGAAAACTATAAAACACTGATGAAAGAAATCAAAGATGACACAAATAGATGGAGAAATATACCATGTTCATGGGTCAGAAGAATCAATATAGTGAAAATGAGTATACTACCCAAAGCAATCTATAGATTCAATGCAATCTCTATCAAGCTACCAATGGTATTTTTCACAGAACTAGAACAAATAATTTCACAATTTGTATGGAAATACAAAAAAAACTCAAATAGCCAAGGCATCTTGAGAAAGAAAAATGGAACTGGAGGAATCAACCTGCCTGACTTCAGACTATATCACAAAGCTACAGTTATCAAGTACGGATGTGAGAGTTGGACTGTGAAGAAAGTTGAGTGCCACAGAATTGATGCTTTTGAACTGTGGTGCTGGAGAAGACTCTTGAGAGTCCAAGGGACTCTCTCTGCAAGGAGATCCAACCAGTCCATCCTAAAGGAGATCAGTCCTGGGTGTTCATAGGAAGGACTGATGCTGAAGCTGAAACTCCAATACTTTGGCCACCTCATGCGAACAGTTGATTCATTGGAAAAGACCCTGATGCTGGGAGGGGTTGGGGGCAGGAAGAGAAGGGGACGATATAGGATGAGATGGCTGGATGGCAGCACCGACTCAATGCACATGAGTTTGGAGGAACTCTGGGAGTTGGGGATGGATAGGGAGGCCTGGCGTGCTGCGATTCATGGGGTCACAGAGTCGGGCACGACTGAGCGATTGAACTGATTGACTGACAGTCATCAAGACAGTATGGTACTGGCGCAAAGACAGAAATATACATCAATGGAACAAAATAGAAATCCCAGAGATAAATCCATGCACCTATGGACACCTTATTTTTGACAAAAGAAGCAAAAATATACAATGGAGAAAAGACAATCTCTTTAAAAAGTGGTGCTGGGGAAACTGGACAACCACCTGTAAAAGAATGGAACTAGAACACTTTTAACACCATACACAAAAATAAATTCAAAATGGGTTAAAGATCTAAATGTAAGACCAGAAACTACAAAACTAGACCAGAAACTATAAAACTCCTATAAATCATAAGCAAAACACTCTGACATAAATCACAGCAAGATCCTCTATGACCCATCTCTCAGAGTAATGGAAATAAAAGCCAAAATAAACAAATGAGACCTAATCAAACTTAAAAGCTTTTGTACAACAAAGGAAACTATAAGCAAGGTGTAAAAACAGCCTTCAGAATGGGAGAATATAATAGCAAACAAGGCAACTGACAAAGAGTTAATCTCTAAAATATACAAGCAGCTCATGCAGCTCAATACCAGAAAAATAAACTCCCCAATCAAAAAACGGGCCAAAGAACTAAACAGATACTTCTCCAAAGAAGACATACAGATGACTAACAAACACACGAAAAGATGCTCAACATCTCCCATTATCAGAGAAATGCAAATCAAAACCACAATAAGGTACCATCTCATGCCAGTCAGAATGGCTGCTGTCAAAAAGTCTACAAACAATAAGTGGTGGAGAGGGTGTGTAGAAAAGGGAACCCTCTTAACACTGTTGGTGGCACTGCAAAGTAGTCCAGCCACTACAGAGAACAGTGTGGAGATTCCTTAGAAAAACTGGAACTAGAACTGCCATATAACCCAGCAATCCCACTGCTGGGCATACATACCGAGGAAACCAGAATTGAAAGTTACACGTGCATCCTCCTCTCATTGTTAAAATCAAATGTCAAGTCTTTTGGAATATATTAGAAGAACGACGCTCTTAGCAAAGTAGCACCATATAGAAAGCAGGAGTACATTCGGTTTCATCTTTTAACAAGTTATGCACATGACAAAATGACCTGCTTCTCAATTTTTTAAAGCATCGCTAAGTTCAATTATAAGAGAAAATGTTTGACTAAAGCAAGAAGTCATCAGCAGCCTTCTGTGGAAAACACTTGAGTAATTATAAACAAGACTGCCTAAATGATCAATAATGAACTGCCTTAACTAAATTATATTGAAAAATTTTAAGACATTTTTAGTAAGGTGGTTTAAGTTTAGCAATGAATAGAGATAAAATTTAAACTCCTTGAAAGTACTATAGGAGCAATAGAATAATTCATAAAATGGAAAATAGGCAACTATTGTTTATTTTAAAGCAAAACTTCTCTAAAACTTATGCAAATCAGCAAACAGCTGATGAAAATGCTCTAAATACATAAAACATTTAAAGTCAATGTTATTTTAAAAAATCTAACAATAAATAATAAATACCATTAATCCCTTAAAGTGATACTCTTTTCCCTTTTCTTCTCCAATACTTTTTGTTGCCTTTTTGGTAAAAAGTACCCATTTGGACGTTAGGGAAGGAACAATGAGGTGGAGCCTGGTGGGCTGCAGTCCACGGGGTTGCAAAGAGTTGGACATAGCTGAGCATGAACACATGCATGCATACAATGAGGTGGAACATGAAAGTCACTACCACATTGTGATCGTAAAGGACTGTAAAGACTGGAAGTTTATATGCTGATGTCTCCCACATCAGTATCTGCAGGCCACAACCTCTTCTGAGGTTCAAGGCCATCTAGCTACCTCAGAGACATCTTTACTCTGATGTGCCATTCACCCCATTTCACTATGTAACTGATACCACCTTGAGATTCTCTCCATGTCTGGCCCTGCTCCTATTGTTACTGCCTTAATGAAGTCAATCACCATTTATCATAGGCCAGAAAGCTTGAAGTCATCTCTAATATTTCCTTCTTTCTCACCTCTTACATAAATCATTTTCCAAGTTCCATAAATTTTGCTTTCAAAATAACTTCAAATTCTTTTGTCCTCTCTAACTCGCCTCCTATCACCGCTGCTGCAATTCAAATTTCCTTCAGCTCTCCCCTGGATACTCGTAATATCATTTTCATCAGCCTCCCTGAATGTGCTTTGCAACTGCCATAAAACTTCCTACAAACTGCAGCAAACGTAATCTTATGAAAACTCAGATTCGATCCTAATTTGTTTAAAATTCATTAATGAATCTGTTATCCTAGCAATATGGCCCAAATTCATAATCAAGACTCCCTTTTTAACTAATGAATTCCTCCTGTCATGGATATTCCCTGAAATGTCACTTTATTGACTCCTAGAGATAGGCACATCTCTAAATAAATGAGTCATTAGGTAAATAGTGGTTTAAGGTCTTTTTCTTTCACTAGGAAGAGACTATGTTGTTTGCCATCGTATCTGTAGTGTCTCAAAGAATGCCTTGTACAAGACAGTTACTAAACATATGTATGTAAAAAGAATAAATAAACCAATAAAATCACCTAAAAAATACCTAGTGCAATAGAAGGCTTGAAATACATTAAAAATATCTAAAAATGAGCTGAATATTAAGAGGTGTGATTTTTTTTTAGCAAGCTTTATTTATATGTATTGTACTATACATAAGAAAGTGTTAGGCCCTCAGTCGTGCCCATCTCTGTGACCCCATTAACTGTAGCCCACCAGGCTCTTGTGTTTATGGGATTTCCCAGGCAAGAATACTGAAGTGGGTTAAGTATACTTTATTTGTGTGTAATTACATGTAAGGCATACTTACATGCATTTATTCTTCATGATAAATATCACTTGTGTTCAATTTAATTCATTGATTTTACCCTATACCAGATATTCTTTGGTATTTAGACTAGAGAAGCTTGCAAGATATCAATTCTGATTTTGTAGGGCTTACAGCCAAGGTAGAAAGAAAGGAAGTGACATCGCTCAATTCTGTCTGACTCTTTGCAATCCTATGGACTGTGGCCCAACAGGCTCTTCTGTCCATGGGATTTTCCAGGCAAGAATACTGGAGTGGGTTGCCATTTCCTTTTACAACAGCCAAGGTGGAGAGGGGAACAAATCACATGTAGAAAAACTAGCATGCAGTTCTAACAAAGGAGTGATTAAACATGACTATGTGTATATATGTATATATAATTAGTTCATATTTGAAAGTTTGACAAATAGATGAAGAGGATCAGACTTTAGCTAGAGAGAATAGTGTGATCAAAAGCATGAGCCCATGAAAGAGTCTATTATGTTCTGGAAATGGAAATCATAACATCCTGATGGTGAATCTTTGAAAAATTGTTATCAACATGTTCCTTTCTTTACACACTATGGGTGTTTCTAGAAGGAAGGGAAAACATGTCACTGGAGATGACCCTTCTTTTTGACTCACAGGAATTTACCCCCTTTATCACTTCTCTACCCTTATCACATCTTTACCCTGTTCACAGTGATCTTAAGGTTTTCAAAGAACTGATCTCCTCCACCAGCCATTTTAGTCCTCCTTCCATTGGCTATGATCTTCAGATAAAACAGAACAGGTCAATCAAACCCATATCTGTCCAACTAATGGCTCCCCAAAGGGCAAGAGAATATTGATAAAATACAGATTCTCCCGTTGACCTTAAAATGTGGTTCTGCTATGCCACATACTAGCTATATGGCCTGGGACAAGTTATTCACATGCTTTACGCCTCTGTTTTCTCATCTATGGTCTGGAAAAAGAAATAATAGTATCTTCATAAGGATAGTTATGAAGGTTAAAGCAAATAATGCGTACAGCACCTCTAGAAGAGTTCATGACACCTAAAAAGATTCATAATGTGTTGGCTATTATGAAGTGACTCAGTTTTTCTCATCTGTGTAAGTTTCCATTGCTCATGCTTCTCAAATTGGACACTTTAGCATTCCAGAAATGCATAGTACACTTTATACCTCTATTTTGTTATTCTTTTAGTTTAGAATATTCCCTACTCTTTTCCATCTGCTACCTGCCCGCTCTCCCTTCACGGCCTAATCTTGTTTCTCTAGTCTAACTATTCTGAAGTCATTGTTTTCTCCTCTGTGCTCTTGTAGTATTATGTTTACGGCTCCTTTGCTGCACTTAACACAGCCTGATGTTTCATGGTTTCTTTGCCAGTGGTCTGACCTGTACACCGAATTTAGAGCTCCTTGAGGCTAGAGGTATGTCATTAATGCACGTGTCACTAAGGTGTAACAAAAGGTAGGAAGTTGATAAATGTCATTTATCTGTTCATTTAATTTTACTAATTTATTCACTTTTTCTTGAATTATCCACGACTATAATGAAACATCAGTGCTTGTTGAATACCTCTTATCCACAAGCTCTGTGTTGTTTTATTGCTTTTGACCATCTTCTGTTAAGTGGAGAGGACCCTGTAGAATTGAAATCTGGCTCTTACGTATGCTGGTATTTGATACTGAGAAAGTCACTGAGATTGTTGTAGCATCAATGTCTTCACCTCATTCTAGGGATAATAAGACTTACCTAATATATTCCGACTAACAATGCATGTAGAGTATGGAGTAGACTCTCAGATTGTGGGGGAACATTGCTATCTGTTCCTCATTTATCAAGAAAATATACGCATACTTAAACTAAGGAAGATTATTTAAAGCCTAAGTATAGTTCCAATCCTAGGCTTTTATAGCACTACCTTAATCATAGTCATAGCAATTATTATTATATCTATTAGCATTATTATTATTAATAGGATTTAATATCAAAATGTTCACAAGTTTTCTTGATAACCCTAGCAGGAAGTTCCCAAAGACGATTCTACAACTGGTAGATATTTTTCTTGTGCAGACTGCACTAGGTTCTTAGTGCCCTTAATTATCACAATATCTCTTTGCGGTATTATATTCCCAATATCTTAGGTTAAGAAGCTGAAATTCAGGGAATGGAAGTCAGAATTCCCAAGGTCACACCAAAGTCTGTTTAAAGCATCAGGTCTCACACTCATTGTTTTCTGATTTTAATTCTTGTGCTCTTCCCAGGTTGCCACACACAGAATGCCTTATATTAAGCACAATGGATAAGAGCTTAAAGATTCTTGCAGCTTGGGCCATGTAATAATAAATCAGTGATGAATGAAGGATTATAATGCACTTTCCAAGTTAAAGCATTGGGGGATAACACTTTAAAGTCATAAGGTTTTGCACACTCTCAAAAAGATTGGTCACTTCAGACTGAGCAATTCATATGAAAGAAACTGAGCTTTACCTGAATCTTGTAGGTAGCTATAGTCATAGCCTAGATCTTTGGATGAAATAAAGAAATCACCGTTTCTGTAGAGAGGGATGAAAGGAACCATGTAGGATTCCCGGTTGTGCCCAATGGGTGCATTAGCTTCTGGATAAACATCTTGAAGAGGATGATACTTTCGAAGCCACTGTTCAAAAATACTGCAGAGGAAAGGATTATTCAGAATCAGAAACATATTGTTGTTGAAGAAATATCTGGAGTTCTTAAAGTAAAATAACAAGGCATATCTTAAAATCTAACACCATGGAAATATACCAAACATAGTTTTCATGCTTTGAAAAGATTTTGTAAAGCCACAGTTCATGCTGTCAGGCCCTGATGAAATCCACTCATTTGAGAGAAATATTAGAGGATAATTTTAGAAAAGGAATTTCTTAGATGATAAGTGAAAGTTAAATGACAAGTTAAAACCCTTCAGAATGCCACAGAGCAAGTGTAATTATTGGCTGAGTGACAGCCGAGACATAGTCATAAATAATATATGTCTCTTATCTCAAAGAAAGTTCACCCAAAGAAAGAACATGCAAAACTAAATTGGAATCAGTATTAGAAGTTGGCTATTTTTTGGTCATGGTTGGGGACTTTATTTCAACCTCCTTGTTATATTTAGAGAAGGATATGTTTAATGAGGGCTGCCCCTGTTGGTTCGGCAGTAAAGAATCTGCCTGCACTGCATCAGTCCCTGGGTTGGGAAGGTCCCCTGGAGAAGGGCATGGCAACCTCCTCCAATATTCTTGCAACTCAGGGACAGAGGAGCCTGGTGGGCCACAGTCCATGTGGTCACCAAGAGTTGGACACAACTGAAGTGACTTAGCACGCATGCACAACTACTTGATGAGTCTTGTTGAGAGAAAGAGCTCACCTTCCATGACAGAAGTCAAACATACTTAGCACTTAGCATTTCCCAGCTTCCCAGGAAGCTAGCGTATGACCACATGATCAATACTCAGTCAATCAGACATACCCATTCAAGACTTTGAAACAGGAGATACTGACACAAAGAAGCAAAGACAATGGAGAAGCATTCTAGCAGTGGGCAAGGGAAGTGGTGCTAACAATATCCTGTTTATAAACATGAGATCAGAGGTATCAGTAAAGGTAAGCACTGCCCAGAGGTGCCCTGTGTTCGAGAGCACAGCTTTGGCAGATGATTTGGCTGCTGTCCTCCTCTCTTGTTCTTACCTGTTTCTCAACCTGCATTTCCACGATCTCCTGAATTATCCATTATTTTTTCAGCAAATTTGTTCCCTGTTTAATTCAGCCAGAGTGAGTTTCCGTTGCAAGCAATTAAAAACCCTGACAGAAACAAAAGCTAAAAACTAAGAGATCAAAACTGTCCAGTAAGGATGGAAGTGAAACCAAGTATAACAGAACATGTAGTGGATAATTAAAAGGGTGACAAAGAGAACGCCTCTGTAGGATCAAACCACATAACATAGAGGGAAGAACACTAGACCTGGGGTCAGAAAACTCCCCTTGGGTCCTAGATGTGTGATTTAAGAGCTGTATACATTGTATAAGCTCATAAGCAAATCACAGAAACTCTTGAAGGCTTAGCCTTCACATCCTTAAAATGAAAGTAATAATATCTATCCCATCTGTTTCCAAACAAATTATCCAGTGTGGTAGTTTTTAGGAAAGTGCTAAATAGATAAGCTATTGTTATTTAGCTCTAGAATTTAAGCTCAGAGGCAAAAGTTTTGTGCAAGAAGCTGGTGTCTAAAAAAGAGAGTGCTGTGATGAACATTGGGGTACATGTGTCTCTTTCAATTCTGGTTTCCTCGGTGTGTATGCCCAGCAGTGGGATTGCTGGGTCATAAGGTAGTTCTATTTGCAATTTTTAAGGAATCTCCACACTGTTCTCCATAGTGGCTGGACTAGTTTGCATTCCCACCAACAGTGTAGGAGGGTTCCCTTTTCTCCACACCCTCTCCAGCATTTATTGCTTGCAGATTTTTGGATCGCAGCCATTCTGACTGGTGTGAAGTGGTACCTCATTGTGGTTTTGATTTGCATTTCTCTAATAATGAGTGATGTTGAGCATCTTTTCATGTTTATAATAGCCAGGACATGGAAACAACCTAGATGTCCATCAGCAGATGAATGGATAAGAAAGCTGTGGTACATATACACAATGGAGTATTACTCAGCCGTTAAAAAGAATTCATTTGAATCAGTTCTGATGAGATGGATGAAACTGGAGCCAATTATACAGAGTGAAGTAAGCCAGAAAGAAAAACACCAATACAGTATACTAACACATATATATGGAATTTAGGAAGATGGCAATGACAACCCTGTATGCAAGACAGGAAAAAAGACACAGATGTGTATAATGGACTTTTGGACTCAGAGGGAGAGGGAGAGGGTGGGATGATTTGGGAGAATGGGAATTCTAACATGTATACTATCATGTAAGAATTGAATCGCCAGTCCATGTCTGACGTAGGGTGCAGCATGCTTGGGGCTGGTGCATGGGGATGACCCAGAGAGATGTTGTGGGGAGGGAGGTGGGAGGGGGGGTCATGTTTGGGAACGCATGTAAGAATTAAAGATTTTAAAATTAAAAAAATAAAAATTAAAAAAAAAGAGAGTGATGTTTCAAGCAAACAGAGAAGTTAAAAAAAAATTTTTTTTTTGAAGTACGATAAAGACGAGAACAAGGAAGCCAGATGGCAGCAGTGATGATTGCTTTTTGGTGATGAAAAAGAACTCTATTTGTTTAAAAAATCCGGACTTCAAATGCTAGTTGTGGTCAAAGTTGTTTTCATTGTGAATTAATTGAAGGATCAGTAAGCTGCTGATAAATACCTCGGTTATTAAATACATTTTCTGAGTATTTACTTATGTTAAGTTTTGAAGAAATATGAACCTATGTAAAGCTCAAGTTCTGTGGGTTTTGACAAAGTTGTCTTAATGTTGAGACAACTTTAAGACTCTAAAATGTTTTAACCTGTTTAATTTTCCTTTTATTCATCTGAATAATGAGAGTAATATTTAAGTCATGAAGGTATTGCAAGGATTAATTAAGCAACCTAAATGTCTATTGACAGATGAATGGATAAAGAAGTTGTGGTATATATATATATATATATGTATGTATGTATGTATATGTATATATACACACACAATGGAATATTGCTCAGCCCATAAAAAAGAATGATATAATGCCATTTTCAATAACATGGATGGACCTAGAAATTACCATGCTAAATGAATTAAATAGGTAGATAAAGACAAATATCATATTATATTCCCTTATATGTAATATAATATGTAATTATAATATGTAATATGTGAATATAATATAAATGAATCTAAAATAGGATACAAATGAACTTATTTATAAAACAGAAATAGACTCACAGACATAGGAAAAACTTATGGTTGCTAAAGGGGAAGGGAGTAGAACAGTAAAATAGGAATTTGGGATTAACACATATACACTACTATACATAAAATAGATAAACAAGGACCTACTGTATTCAATGTCTTATAATAACCTCTAACAGGAACTGTATTCAGTGTCTTATAATAACCCATAATGGAAAATTATCTGAAAACTATATATACACATGGGCATTCCTGGTGGCTCAGTGGTAAAGAATCTGCCAAGTCAGGAGATGCGGGTTCAATCCCTGGGTCAGGAAGGTCACTAGGAAAAGGAAATGGCAACCCACATCAGTATTCTTGCTTGGGAAATCCCACGGACAGAGGATCCTGGTGGGCTACAGTCCATGGGATTGCAGAAGAGTTGGACATGACTCAGTGACTAAATAACAACAATGTATGTACATATATATGTACAATATAAACTAATCAATTTGCTGTACGCCTGAAACATTGTAAGTCAACTCTATGTCAATAAAAATTAATTAATTGAAAAGATTAAAGGGTTAATTAAAATAGCATAAGTAAGATACTGGAACAGATCCTGGTAAAGACTGAAATCTGAGAAGGGGGCAGCAGAGGATGAAATAGTTAGATTGCATCACTGACTCAATGGACCTGAATGTGAACAAACTTTGGGAGATGGTGAAGGACTGGAGAGCCTGATGTGCTGCAGTCCACGGGGTCTCAGAGTTGAATACAGCTTAGTGACTGAGCAGCAAAAACTGAGATGTATGGCTAAGCGTTGGACAGACGGTGAGAAGAAGCTGTCCTCCCCCATAGCGTCTTTCTCTTCTTCATGATTCATGTTATACTGGAAGAACGTTAGCTGGTGAGAGATGTGAGACATGCTATCATAGAAATGCCAAAGCTGTGCATATTTGGACTAGCTCTTTTAAAATGGTTATTATTCTTTAAGCAGAAATGGGGAAACAGTATTCAAGAGGATTGTTTTTTTTTTTTTTTTTTTTGGTGTGTACCTCTATTTCCTCAACTGAAGAAATTAGGAACTGGCTTAACAAATAATCCCAAATTCTTTTCAAGTATTTTATGAATGTATGTATTTTATGAATGATTCTTCTTATTTTGATGTCTATGGTTTTCTTCTTTTCATGAAAACATTACTTGTTCATTACACAAAATTCAGAAAATAGAAACATGGAAAAAGGAGAAAATTTTAAAAAACACACATACTTGCTCAATATTTCTGTTAGTTTTTTAAATATGCAAATTTAATACTATATACATATGTTAACAAAAAGAATTATAACATAGACACTATTTTATAAGACTTCTTATTAGTACTAAATGTTGAAGTTATATTTAAGCATGTTTAAACAATATTCAGCAGTTTTCACGTGGTAAACCTATTTTTTAATGAGAAGGAGGCCCTTCGATAATTAATCTCTCCCCATCCCTATTAAACTTTGGCTGATTTAGAAACAGTCCAATATACAATGAGCTATTAGATAAGAGCTTCAGGCAGACATTGTGCCTTTTGTCAATTGAGAAAAATTACTCTTATAGTTCAGTTTATATATAATCTTACTTCTGCCAAGAAATAAAAATTCTTTACCTAAATAGGACAAGGACATCAATTCTTAGCACCAAGAGATATAATGGATGAAACCATTAATGTGCTCACCCACCTTATCCACCTTTTAAAATGAAAGTATTAATCCTGTTTAAATTCTTCATCAGTAGATCTCATCTTCAGCTAATTTCATCAAACTATGTCTAGAATGGCTCACATCAGAATACTAATGTTTAACTTGGATAAGCACACTGACATTTTGGGAAGCAAATTATCTTCTTACCAAAGATTTATTTAACCTGCATCTAGATGGTTTTCTAGAAGCCTGAGCAACAGTGAAATGCACAAGAGAGGGTTTAGGAAAAGGTTAAGCTGATCACAGACAAAAACAAGGAGGAATGTGTTTTATGTATAAAAATAGCACGGATGTCAGGTCACTTCCATTCTTATAATAAGACAAAGCTAGATAAGTGGAAAATCAATAACTTTTATTGGACTCATGAGAGAACTGAGGTCACAGAGCAGACTACTTCTCCCCAAACTGCAGAGATAAGTGCAAGCAGAGGAACTCAACTGCTATTCCCTTTTCAGGAGGAGAAGCTGGATCCATAAACCCAAACACTTTGATAAATGCCTGGAGATGCGATGAGAGAAGCTAGTCATGAGATGGACAGCTAGTGATGAGAGACACTCCTGGAACCCATAGAGAACTCCTGGAATTCCCACGCATTCCCTGGCTTTTACCTCCAGGAACTCTGTCCAATTTTCACAATAAAGATCTGAGAAAGATCCTCTCCTGGCTGTGTTGAGGGAGGGAGAGAGTATCCATTGTGAAATATGCCCAGAGGTCTTCTCCACACCAAAGCCCTTCAATTCAGAGAAAATAACCACCAAAGTATTATACCAGTAGGAGGAAGGGAACTCCTCTCAGTCCAGCCTCTTTCAGCCTTCCTGTCTCATTCAATGCCACATGGGTCAGGGCTTCTAGGAAACAGATTGGGAATATGACAACTAAAAAGGGAGATCAGAGGTGGAAAAATCAAGAAGCTATACCACTGCAGAAACACTCATGACAGTCACAGACCCAAGACACTGGACAACTAAAATATTGAAATTTAATCAGAATACTATAGAACACTTTCCCTCTTCTGTACTTTACCATGGTACCAACAGAGTTCTAGTACGATAAAAGTGAATTATAACTAAAAGATCTGTGAGACAAATAGTTTCTGAGGAATAGTATCACTTCGAGTCATAGAATAAATGTTTGATTATAAGCAAAGTGTAAAATAATAGTCTCTGTGGAATAGTATCAATTTGAGCCACAGCATAAATGATTATAAGCAAAAGTATAAAATAAAGATAGATGAATGCAAACTCATATGCATACCTACATACATCTACCACGTGGAAGAATTCCAAATAATTATGTAGACACTTTGAGTACATAAAGGAGCTGTGCACAACTCCCACTCCTTATATGTGGGCTGTCTGTAGTAACTTTCCCCCATAAAGTACAGTATGGAAGGGCAGTGGAACCATTGAGGAGTTGGAAAGTGAAAGTGTTAGTCGCTCAGTCATGTCCGACTCTTTGCCAACCCTATGGACTACAGCCCACCAGGCTTCTCAGTCCATGGAATTCTCCAGGCCAGAATACTGGAGGGGATTTTCCCGACCCAGGGATCAAACTCAGGTCGCAGATTCTTTACCATCAGAGCCACCAGGGATGCCCTTAGGTTTGAGAAAACTGGTGAATATGGTATCTGCCAAGTGACCAAAGCTAACACTGCCCATGGTCAGCCATGTTGACAGTGTGTGCCCTTGATATGATGGGGAGAGAAGACTGCTTTCCCCTCGGTCCTCTTCCTCCTCAAGTAACTCCAGTCTACAAAATTCTAGTCGAGGGGCATTCTGTAAAACACCTGAGCAGTACTCCTCAAAACTGTCAAGGTCATCAAAAATGAGCAAAGCTCCAAAAATAGCCACAGTCAAGAAGGAGGGAGGAGACATGATCACTAAATGTAATATGAGATCCTGGATGGGATCTTGAAACACAAAAAGATATTAGATAACAACTAAGTAATCTTAATGGTGGCTCAGACAGTAGAGCATCTGCCTACAATGCAGGAGACCAGGGTTCAAGCCCTGGGTTGGGAAGATCCTCTGGAGAAGGAAATGGCAACCCACTCCAGTACTATTGCTTGGAAAATCCCATGGACAGAGGAGCCTGGAAGGCTACAGTCTATGGGGTCGCAAAGAGTCGGACACGACTGAGTGACTTCACTCACTCACTCAAGTAATCTTAATAGACTGTAGTTAATAATAATGTATTGAAATTGTTTCATGAATTGTGACAAAACTTCCATACTGATGTAAATTAAGAATAGGGGAAACTGGATGTGAGATATATGCAAACTCAGGTATGTACAGAGAAAATTATTCTTAAATTTCCTTTTCAAAAATAGAACAACAAAGAAACCTAATGTGATTGGATATTAGGGAACTGATTTGCTTTAGCACATTCACTGGTACAACAAAATTGTATAAATACAATAGAATTCTTTTTCATTGACTTATTCAACCATTTCATAAATAGTTGAATACATATATACATCTGTAAACTGATTCTTTGTCAGGTATTGATGTAGTTCTGTGTCCTTGTAGTACTTAGATCTAGTGATGGAGATGAATACTAACCAGTAATTTCAGAAATGTATCTTTAATTACAGACTGGCAAATACAAAAGCAAGATGGTAATACAATTTAGTGAAGAGGTCTGATTGATTCTGCCTCCTTTGGGAAAGTCTCTGATGGTGTTAAAGAATGACTATTTAGAGAAGTGATATGTGAATGTTTCTGAAAAAGAGAACAGAATTTGCAAGAACCTTCAATGGGATGCTACATTCTCTTATCTGTCTCACTCCTCCCATAGCTTCACTTATTTTCTATAGCTGATGACTTCTCAATTTATATTTACAGAGTAAATCTTGGTCTGAAATCTCAGCCCAAATTTCCAGCTGCCCAACTGGCACCCTCATTGAAATATCTCAAAAGAATCTTAAAGCACAGCACACAGAATCTTCAAAAATCATATTAACATCTCTTCCTTATGCTACCCTTCTCCATTGATTTGTAACTTTGGGAATAAAAATATCTGTCCAGCCAGAATATGTAAAAGACCGATGTATCTATGGAGAGAACAGTTTGAGATGAAGCTAGAGAGGAATTGGGGGCAAAATCAAGAAGGGCAGTTGAGGACACGCAAGAAATATTTTCAATTTCTCCTAAGAGGAACAGGAAGTCACTGTTTGTCTCTGCAGTGGGGAGAGATAACATGAATAGATAATTTTATAATAAGTATAAAATTTATAAAGATTGCACTGTGAAGAAAGAACTGGAGGATAGTCAGAACTGATGTGCAGGGAACAAGGGATGTGGAAATCAGCAATAAAATGTATCTACATTAAAAAAATGATATGTAGCTTTCCAAGTGGTACAGATCAGGAGTGAGGCATCACAGAAGACTCCACATTTTCTGGTTAAAGGGGACTCACTATCAAAACAGAAGCAGAAAAAAGGAAACTGGACAAATTCGGTAAGGCCCTGGAGGCAGATAAAAACCCAGGTCTTTGGGCTGATATACCTGGGCCGCTTCTTCCTCTGACACTCTAGTCACCCCTGCTGGGGACTTGTTTTTTTTCTTCCTTATTCTCCCCGAGTGGATCCTGAATTACTTCTGTCACTGACTAAGCCTTGCATTTGGGGGCAGGCAGGGTTTGGCAACAGGACTGGAAACGTACAGAAAAATAGATGCTAGAATATGAGTTAAAGACTCCACTTCAGAAGTTATCTCTGAAAAAAGAAAATAGTCTATAGTCATCAACTATAGTCTATAGTCATCCTATTTTCTTTCCCTGTGGGAGGAACAAACCTAGAGACATTGTTTTCAGAGCAAGCAAAAGTATGCTGGAAAATATCAGTGCTATCTCTAGCTACAAAACCTCACCTTTTTAATCTTCCTTTTCTCTGTGCCTAACACATAGTAGGTGTTCAATATTTACATGATCATTGTTGCTGCCCTCCTGAGTTTATAATCTCACCCAGGAGAATGAGTTCTTAATAAAGCCATTTCTATTAGTACAACCTCTCGGTGTATGTTGCTTACTGACTTAAGCCTCAACAAATCAAGGAAGTAACTGTTATATTGATCCCATTTTACAGAAGAGAGCATTGACTCAAAGGGTTGAAACTCTGCCAATGCTGACCCAACAAGACTGTGGCAGAGAATCCAGTGTTTCATGTCAGATTTATGTTAGCTTTACAACTATACTCAACTTGCTGAGCTGTGGCCAGAGCCCAGGTGTTCTATTCCAAGTTAAACAGCCTTCCACTAACAAGCGAAATGTTAGTGATTACTATTTAAAGCAGAAAGATGGGCAGAGCATTAATGCTTTGCTTCAGGTGGTGCTAATGGTAAAGAACCCATCTGCCAATGCAGGAACTTGAGATGCGGGTTCGGTCCCTGGGTTGGGAAGATGCCCTTGAAAGGAGCATGGCAACAATGCCAGTATTCTTGCCTGGAGAATCCCATGGACAGAGGAGGCTGGGAGGCTACGGTCCATAGCATTGCATAGAGTCGGACACGATTGAAGTGACTTAGCACCCACTAAGTGCTTTAGAACTGTGCACAGAAATTAGAACTAGGTATCCTTTGTCATTTTACTTTACCTGAGAAATGAACATTTTATTACAAAGTGTCTCAACAGTGCAGAGAAGAGTTGTGAAATATTAACATCGATAGTCTAAAGACTTGTGATTTTTCTTTGTGGAACTAAGACCCTTTTTACTTCCTCCCAAAGGCCATGAGAACCCATAGACCAACACCAGCTTAGTAGGTCACAAAGTGGTGACAGAGAAGGGGGCCAAAGAGAACGGCCTTGGCACGGATTCTGGGTCTGTGCATTGACCTGTCCTTGAGGACCAACTTAGAGCTCCTCCCAAGGGAGGCCAGTGAGCAGCCGTGAAATGACTCTGGAAGTGCTGAGTCTTATCTAGAAGCTGACGCTCACTGCAGCCACGTGGGAGAAAGAGGAGCTAAGGGAAGAGGTGAAGCGCATGCTGTGAACACAGGGGAGCCCTGCAGGATGTGCGGACAAAAGGGCAGAAATCCAGCTCCAACCGTTTATAAGCAAAGGTTCAATGCTTGAGTGCGTGCTACGTCGCTCAGTCATGTCGGACTGGTGGAGACCTCATGGACTGTAGCCCTCCAGGCTCCTCTGTCCGTGGGATTCTCCAGGCCAGAATACTGGAGTGGGTTGCATGTCCTCCTTCAAGGGACCTTCCCGACCCAGGGATTGAACCCTCACCTCTTATGTCTCCTGCATTGGCAGGTGGGTTCTTTACTACTAGCGCCATCTGGGAAGCCCAAAGTTTCAATAAAAAGTCCTAATTTTGACGCTGGGATTTGGGGGCCCCAAAAGAAGCCAAAACCATAAAATTTCCTGAGACCTTGAATCAGATTTTTGGTATTGGTTTTGTGAAGGGAGAGAGGATAATCTTTGTTAGCCTCAGTTTACTCATCTGTAAAATGTGGATAATAAACTTCAAAATGTCATGAGATGCCAGGGGCCAGAGTGAGGAACTCCGCCCATGACAAAGGTCATGAGGAAGGAGGCTTGGCATATGCAAAGGCGTGATCAAGCCTCAGGAAACCCCCTGTTCCCGAGCATCTACCCCCAAAACCAGAGTCTGTTTTATGCTCTCACCTACACCTCTGACTTTACAGAGGGCTCTCCCCCATAACTGTTTCTCCTGGAGAAGGAGTAAATGTGCAGCTCCAAGGCAATAAAAATTCCTGGGCGTGACAAGAGTGTTTCAGCTTACGGACTCCTCTGAAGGTTATCTAGCCCGCCTGTATAGGTTCATCCAGCCACATGTGATTGTTTATAGCCTCCTAATCTGAGAGGCACGGGATGTTTTAGACTTACTAAAGGCAAATTCTTTTGGGGAGTTGGAAATTATTAGTATAGTGGGTTGGTTAGGAATTATATTGGTGAAGGGTTTTTCATTTGTTGTGCCAATAATTGGTGCTAATTCCCTGCCCTGGGTGTGACAAGGGTGTCTCAGGTCAAACCTCTCTGCTGACAGACTAGCTTTTGTGACAGGATTATCCATACTCCTGCCACTATGCACATGATTGTTTACTACCTCTCAACCATAAACAGCACAGAGAGTTTTGGAGTATTTTGAAAGTCTTAATTAGCATAGGGCTTTTCTCATTGTTGAGTCAATGATTGCCACCAGGCCTCCATATCCTTCGGCACCTGGGAATATATTAATCAATGTATTTGGAATATAGCAAAGGAAATATAGTATTTTTTAAGGTTAGCAATACTAGACCTTTTGAGTTAATGAATTTTCTGTTTTGTAATAGATCACTGTACTTTGTTATAAATCACTGTGTCCTTGCTACGTAAAAATGTAACTTTATCACTATCTTAAGACTAAATAGATCTTAAGGGGAACATTGGTGAAAGGATTTTCATTTGTTGGGCTGATGTTTGCTGCTAAATCTCCATGTTCCCTGCCCTTATAATGAATATAACTAGCATATAGGAGAAACAAGTATTAACCTTTAAGCATATAGGAGAAATAAGTATTAATCTTTAAGATTAATCATGTTAACCTTGGGTTAAATAAATTCCTTTCTTGATTGTAACTCACTGTACCCTCACCCTATAGGAATGTAACTTTATTTGGAGGGTGGTGCCTGGTTTAAGAAAAAACACCCTTGGAAGAATTACGTTTTTTGGTTATCAAAAGAAAGGATCATAAAATGTCAGCAGGTCTCACGGCCATAAGATGATGTAAAATCCCCAAGACCTTTTTATGTGAAGCACCTGATTTTGATAAAAGTCAGGACTGCTGACCCCCGCATGACTCTGTATTCATCCTTTGTTATGTGTAACAAAAAGTATATAAGCAAACCCAAAAATAAAGAAATTGGATCAGTTTCTGGAAAGACTGATTCCCTCATATCGTTCTTTTCCACTCCCCGTTTTTCTGGCTGAATTCCCATCTGGAGCGTGGGTGCTCGCCACATCTACTTACCTGCCCCAGTTTTCAAGCCCACGCAAGAAGGAGCCCAAGGAGGGGCACCTTCTGATATTCAAGTGGCACCGGTGGCCCAACATAGATGGTGCAAATTCCTTGTCTTGGAATTTTATTGGTATCCCACGTAAACCAAGTTATTCAGTCTCCTTTTCTCTCCTACTGTTTTCTGGCTGAATTCCCATCTGGTGCATGGGTACCCACCAAGCCTATTAATTTTGCCTGGGTTTCTAAGATCGGACTTGCGGGTGTGTGTGTGGGGGGGTGGGGCTCAGTGCCTCCTCTCCTTTGGGAGAACGGGAAGACGCCTGTGGCCTATGTAGGTGGTGATTCGTACTCCATGTGAACCAAGTTATTCAGCCTCTTTTTCTCTGCTAATTTTCTAATCCCTCTCTATCTGTAATTAAATAAGTTATTTCTTAGGACACCAACACTGTCCCCACCTTCAAATTCCCTGGATCTACCGGGGCTGGACCCTGGCAATGAGATATAACTGAAATTAGGTGTACAGTGCACCCAGAACAGGGCCAACACACAGTAAGTACTCAACAGTGGGTAATTGTTGCTGTTATTCTTACACCCATCAGAAGGCATCATTTCTGCAGTTTAATATAAGGAGCCAGTTTGAATTCCCTTAGAATAGAGGTTTTATATTTCTATTCCTTGGGAATTTTGGTGTATCACAAGAAGGATGGAGTTAGCTTAAAAAACAAATACGTCAGTGAATTTTATTTCTTGTTTTAAAGAAATTATATGAACAGAGAGTGAATTAATTATAGAAGTTAACTTCACAGATGCTGAAACTGGATTGCTCAGATTCAGATTTTGGTTGTGATACTCAGAAGCTGTGCAAACTTGGGCAAACTACTTCACCTCTGTGTGCTTCAGTTTCCTTCCGAGTAAAATGACAGCTACAATATGGGTTGAATTGTGCCTCCCCAAAATTCATGCGCTGGTTTTCAGAAAGTGGTTATATTTAGAGATAGGGTCTTTAAAGAGCTAATTAAGTGAATATGAGATCCTTGGGGTTGGTTATAATCCATTATGTCTGGTGCCCTTATAAGGAGGAGAAATTTGGATATAGACAGGTATAACAGAAGGAAGAGTCTGTGAAGACACAGGGAAAAGAGAGTCAAGAAGAAATCATGAAGTGAGGTCTCAAAAGTCACCAGTTTTGCCCATACCTTGATCTTGAAATTTCTAGTCTCCAGGATTGCAAGAAAATAAATTTCTGTTGTTTAAGCCACCAAGTCTACGGTACTATGTCATGGTAGCCATAATGGATTAATACACAACAGCACATTATCTGAAGGGTTTCTTGCAAGTATTTAGTAAATAAATATATGTAAAATTACTTAGAATAATACATATAATAGAATACAGAATGCTGTTACTTTTATTAAAAGTATAGCTACTTTGTTTTTAAGTTTCTTATTGGAGCATAATTGCTTTACCATCTTGTGTTAGCTTCTGCTGTGGAACAAACTGAACCAGCTCTAGGTATACATACACCCCTCCCTCTTAGGCCTCCCTCCTGCCCCATTCCTTTCTACGCCCCAGGTCATCGCAAAGCACTGAAATGAGCCCCTTGTGCAATGCAGCAGGCTCCCACTAGCCGTTTATTTTACACACGGTAGTGAATACCTGTCAGTGCTAATCTCCCAGTTCATCCCTCCCCTTCCCCTACTGTGTCCACATGGCCATTTTCTTGGTGTGTTCTTGAGTTTTGAGTCTGTTTTGGAGTTCTTCTTCCTTCGTTGTTGCTGTTTAGTTGCTAAGTCATGTCCAACACTTTCTCAGTCCCAAGAACTGCGGCCCACCAAGATGTTTCTGTCCATGGGATTTCCCAGACAAGAATACTGGAGTGGGTTGCCATTTTCTTCTCCAGGGGATCTTCCAAATGCAAGGATTGAACCCATGACTCCTGCATTGCAAGTGGATTCTTTACCATGAAGCCACCAGGGAAACCCCTTTTCTTTTGATTTCCTTAAACTTTTATTTACCACTGTATCTTTTGCTTCTTTAAGGCTTAGGGCATAAAAACACCAACCAGATTTACTGCTTCCCTTCTTTGATCATTATATATGTCATGCTAGATTGTAATTATTTGATTATGTGTAATTCTCCAACAGTGTATGGGGGATCCAGGAAGAGGAATTGCTTCGTCTTATTGGTCACTGCAGACCAAATGTCCATCAGAGTGCCTTCTCATTAACAAGAGGGCTAGATTCATGTAGGTCAAAAATATGCAAAATTTGAGAATTTTGTAGTATTTTTGGGAGAGAGCCCACATTTTATCAAATTCTGAAAGAGTATGAACTAAATATTAAAGAATCATTTACTTAGTGGTTAACTATTAGAACTGATAGAAGGAGAAATCCAAGAGATGCTGATGATTTAAGTTGGTTATCTCTAAAAGTGGAGTTACTCTCTGACCCACACCAGTTAGCAAAGTGTCTGGCATGCAATAAGCATTGTTGTTGTTGTTGTTTTTCAGTTGCTTAGTCACATCCAAAACTTTGTGACCCCATACCTGGCCTCCCTGTCCATCTCAAACTCATGTCCATCAAGTCAGTGATGCCATCCAACCATCTCATCCTCTGCTGTCCCCTTCTCCTACCACCTCCTTCCTCTTCTGCTGAGACCACTGGAAAAACTCGGAGCCTTTCTTCGGATTTGAAATAACAGTGTCCCAATAATTCCTCTTCTTCATGTTGCTGGCTAATGATATTCTAGAACTCATTTAAGGAGTATTTGGAAATTTTTACTGAAAAGCAATACTTTTTAAAAGAAATGGACACTTTAAGAGCATAAATTGTTAGGAATGAGTAGCTGCAAATGAAAAGCCTGCTAAGAAATTCAGCCTCAGTTGACTATAATTCCAAATGTATACTCTACTCCACAATTTCTTAGCTTAGTTGAGGAAAGGGCAAAGAAGTCTTTGGGATATGGATGCTGAGTGAAAACCAGATTAAAATCATTTAAGCTAACGATAAAACTTGAAGGAACTTAGGGTACAAACCAAAATATCAATGATAGCAAACTGGAAAAAAAAAAAAAAAACCCAGCAAACTAAAAGTCTAAGGGGAGAAAAAGGCAGTTTCAGAAGTTACTGTTTTTTCTTTTCCCATAAATACTTACTGGTATCATTAAGTGGCAAGGTATACTACTAAGGACCATGCACACCACCATATGTAAAATAGACAGCCAATGGAAGTTTGCTGCATGACTCAAGGAACTAAAACCAAGGCTCTGTAACAACCTAGAGGGATGGGAAAGGGTGGGAAGTGGGAGGGAGCTTTAAGAGGGAGGGGACACATGTACACCTATAGCTAATTCATGCTGATGAATGGCAGAAACCAAAGCAATATTGTGAAGAAATTGTCCTTCAGTTAAAAATAAATAAATATTTTTAAAAACATGAAAAAAAGCAAGCCATAGTGCTTCCCAAGTGATGATAACACGCACCCAGAGTTGACAGACACTGCATTAGACAAAAGTTGAAATCAAATGAGCCAAGCTGCACTCACAGACCAGAGCTAGTCAGAGTGAATTTGTGAAAAAAGTATCCTAAAGGGCCAGCCCTCTCAGCTGATGCTCAGTGTAAGTGAGAGGAAGGCTATTCATGTGGCTCAGTAGACACTACTGATTGACCTTCAGAGTCTCTGTGCTCTTACCTGGGAAGTTGTGCCAATAAACCTTACCTTGTTCCTTTCACTATGATGCCCATTTTATAATTCATTAAACGCTGTATTTTGAACCCACTACATGTTAAGTTCCAAGGATGGAAAAGAAGTGTTCCGATTCTCATGGATCTCACTCCATACCATGATAAAAAGATAAATAAAATTTCAAAGCAATGTAAATGACTTTGGAGGGGGCATGTGTATAAAACCTATGGGATTACAGAAGAAGCAGCTAACTGCTGGAGTCAAGGACAGTTTCACAGTAGGGATGATATTTAAACTGGATGGATAGGTTATGGGGAAGGCATTGCACAAACCAACAGGGATCCTGGGCACTCATGCTACTGAAAAATGAAAGTGGCTTGGTGTGTCAGAATGGAATATAGAGTTGTGTAGGATCAACAGGAAGTGAGACAAGAAAGGTGAGATGAGTCAGACTGTAAAAAATCATCTGTCCACCAAGGAGATGGAAGGTTGTAGGGATGGGGAAGTAGTTTTAACTCCATCCTCAGAGTTAATTTGCCATCTAAGTACATTAGATAAGGAGTGAACATGACTGAACTTCAATTTTGTAAATGCAATTATAGTGGATATGATTAAATAACAATAAATCAACATCTATTACTTCTGTCTATTGAAGATCGCACATTGTGAGAGTGGGCCAATAGTGACACATATGCAGACAATTATTAGTTTTCTGCAGGTAGTTACAATGCCTCTCTTTCAAAAAAAATCTCTCTTCTCTTAAACTTTCCTTCACTTTCTTCTTTTTATCATCAGAGTGATGCTTGTAAACAATAAATCAATTCAGTAATGATTCCCATTTATTAGGTAGTCATGTATCTAGTAGTAGGCTTGGGATTTTGACATATATCATCATATTATTTCTCCACCAAGACTACAAGAGAGGTATTAGTAACAGTAGCAGTAGTGAGACTTTAGCTCATATAACACTCACTATATATCAGGTACCATTCTAGGTATTCCTATATCGGAACTCAATTAATCCCCAAAATACTTCCATAAGGAATGTTTTGTTGTTATCCCTATTTTGCACATGAGAAAACTGAACCACAGAATGGTTCAGACAATGGCCCAAGGTCACATAGCTTGGATTCAAATCCAGGATTTGGCAGGATTCAAATGCAGGAGTGGCAGGATTCAAATCTAGGCAGTCTGATCTCAGTACCAGCTCTTAGCCTTAGCAAAGTATGGCCTCATGGTGGTATTCACATTAAAATACAGAAAAACAAACACGCAAACAAAAAGCAGGAGTTTAAATAACTTTCCTCAGTTTATTTAGTTAATAAATGTAGCAGCAGGACTCCAACTCAGGTTTGCTGCACTCAGCGCTTCCCATAAATGCTTCCAGTTGTGTGTTTTGCAAACACGCACACACACACACACACACACAGAGTAGACCTGTGTGACTTGCACATTTTCCAATTTAGTCAGGAAAAGAAAAAGAATGTTGGAAAAGAGATTTTGAGTCTCAGAGATTTTCCATGACTGAGTATTAGAAATAAAAGCTCAGTCTGTTCACTGCTATAATCATAGAACTTAGAATAGCATCTGTACACAGTTGGCACTCAATAAATGTTGGATAAATAACTATCCCAGAAGGATATGGAGAATATATTGTACATAGTCAGTGAATGGTGGTGGTGGTTTAGTATTTAAGTTGTGCCCATCTCTTGCGACCCATGAACTGCAGCCCACCAGGCTCCTCTGTCCATGAGATTTCCCAGGCAAGAATACTGGAGTGGGTAGCCATTTCCTTCTTCAGATATTTAGTGAATATTTATTCACTAAATGGGGGTTTATTGAGCATCTCCGCATGCAGGCAAGTCAGGCAGTATACATGGTAGTGTGGAAGATAAAAGGCTACAAAAGGCAGAGTCCTTCCCATAAGCAATATTTAGGAAGGATTTATACCATTTACACATATTTTTTGTATCTTTCCTTTAGTCAAGGCTCTAGGACCTGTATATGATGTGAAAAGCCTTTTTAGGTATCGATACTTAAGTCATTCTTCGTGGTAGTAACAATGTGTTCAAGGTGGGCATAATTAGTACACAGTTTCATCCACCTAACATCCCTTTCATGGACACCAGACAATGCTCTGTGGTTTCCAACTTTCCCTGTGAATTATGTTTTTAAGACCATTACCTCTGTCATAGGGGCTTCCCAGGTGGCGCTAGTGGTAAAGAACCCATCTGCCAATGCAGGAGATGTACCAGCTGTGGATTCGATTCCTCTGTCGGGAAGATCCCCTGGAGGAAGAGATGGCAGCCCACTCCAGTATTCCTGCCTGGAGGATCCCACGGACAGAGGGGCCTGGCGGGCTACAGTCCTTGGGGCCGTGAAGAGTCAGACACGACTGAAGTGACCTAGCACAAACGCATGCTTATATAAGCATCACTTTCAGTATGATGTTAATGGCTTTACTGATTATGGTAGGATTCACCTCATTCTGACGGTCACGGTGGAAAGTCCATCCAACTGTATTACCTGTATAGATGGAGAACGCCTTCATTTGGAAAGAGAACTCCTTCCTTCAGACAAAAGGGTATTGCTACCATTTTAGCACAGTGCCCTTCAGACACAGCTTGTACAATTTCAGCCTCTCATGAAATTGATACTGGTTTGATAGGAATTCAGAGAAGTTATGGAATTATTCCTTCACCTAATAGCCTACATCACAACCTAGAGATACATGCCTTCATAGTTAAACAAAGACTATAAAATCAATTTTATTTCCCTTGCTGGCTTTAAGAGTCCATGTTAATAGAAATTACTAAGATCCTTATTTTTCATCTTGGCTCACTAATAGGATATTTGTCAATTTATCAATATCCATACCTGGCCTGCACATTTCCTGGTCTCCGTCTCTTTTCCAGAACATATAATGAGAAAACTGAATAGGTTAATTCGGTACATATGGATTTTAAAAGGGAGTAATGAGGAAAGTGAGCTGAAAGGACAAAAATCTATGATTGTCAGCTTAAGGCCTTTGCACTTCTCCACATGTAATGAGTCTCTGTTACCATTTGAGAGGGTGAATGACATGAAAAAAACTTATGCATAAAAGGATTTATATGAAAGTGTCATACTTTTTTTAGTTGGAGGGAATTAGAGGATTTTTTGGTTGGAGAGATTAGAGGCAAGAAACCAACACATACTTCTAGGTAGTTAAGTATCTTACAGCCTCTACTAAAAATGTAAGAAAAATCAAAGGTAATGTGTGTAAATGAGATAAGGGAGCAAAGAAGATCACAAATGTTTGAACACCAAGGATGTCATCTGGCAGAGGGAAAAAAATCATTCTGAGCTCAAGTACTGCATTTCAATGAACAGCAAATATTCCATGCACGCCTAAGAGTATTTATGATGTTGTACAATTATAGAAACATATGCAACACAAATGCATAAATAATTTATAAAGTAATAACACTAGTATCATTAGCCATTTAGATGAAAAAATATACAATGTTTTCAAGACTAGCATAATGAACAAAGAAGACAGTGTAAAACATCCTTTAGAAAGCAAATTCATCTGGAGCTGAGAACCTGACATCTTAATCACAACTAATGATTCTGACTGCTGGAAGGAAAGAGCCCAGGAAAACACAGGTCAACGACTGAAGAAGAGATTATTTTCTGTGTGGTTTTCTTTAAAATAGTAGTTATATACCCATTTAGTCACTTTTTTTTTTTCTGCAGCTGAAATCTGCATCTATGAATATGTCCTAATCTTTCCTTTCCTACTCCTCTACTCTCCTATTCAACCTGAGAAAAACTGATGAATAAAGTTCTTACAAAGGTCAGTGATCTGTCCCCCAACCTGGAATGCTCCTATGGAACACTTCCTCATCTTTACGCGGGTATGTCCCAAACTACATTTGTATATATTGTGTACCTATCATTTTTCAACTTTAAAATTTCCTCTTAGTAAGATTTATCTTTTATTAATATACTCTGCTTGGTAAGTTGCCATTCTTATATTTTCCCTTAATTCGTTATATATGGTATCCCTTAGCTCCCTGCACATATTTAAAATAATTTATTGAAGTATATTCCTAGAAAGTCAAACATCTAGATTCCCATCATCACAGTTTCCATAGACTGTTTCTTCTTCCTTGAGTATGGGATACACTATTTTTCTTTTCATTTACTATGAATATAATTTTTAAATACTCAACAACATACTACCAAACCAAATTCATAAAAAGAATTATACAGAGTAACCAAGTGGGATTTATCCTAGGAATTCAAGGTTGGTTTAACATCCCAAAATCAATTAATGGAGTTCACTCATGATCTCCTAACTAAAGAGAATAATAGGATTAAATATGAGAATAGTTTTTAATTAGCATTAGAAGAAATTCAGTACAACAATAGTAGCATATAAAAAGTTCCAAATGTTTCTGTTATTACTTACTGATGTTAGGTCAACGAATACATTTGGAAAATTGAATTTCAGCTTGGAACAAAAGAATATAGTCACAAGTAAATGAAATTTCAACACTGCCCCGGCTTTTGGTATGTAAACCCTAAACGGGGAATTCAGGGATCCAAACAGAAGCATTCAAAGGCATATGATGGACTCTGGTTTGACTTTGACTTACGCAAATTCACGGGTATTGAAAAGTCATTCCTGGGTCCTCCTATTTCTTCCAGTTCTTCATATGAATGATATCTCCCCCCCAAACTTAGCTACATTAGATACTTAAGTAAAGTCATATTTGGTACTATTTACAAATTTTTCTTTTTGCAAGATCAAATTTAATTTCCATGGGTCAGGGGCAGATGAGTACTAAGCTTATAGTTGTAGGCAGTCTGTCTGCTTGACATTTTTAAAATCAAGCAGATTTAAATAGCAGTTTAAATCTGTGGTAGAAGTTTAAATAGCATCAACTTTCTTGAAAAAGAGGCTAAGAAGAGTCAGGTAAGATATTAGCATCCTAGCCAAATATCCTTCACAACAAGGAAGAATTTGATTTCCAATATGAAGAGTTTCTCCTGTGCCTCAGCAGTAAAGAATCCACTTGCAACGCAGGGGACTTAGGTTTGATCCTCGGATCAAGAAGATCCCCTGGAGAAGGAGATGGCTACCCACTCCAGAATTCTTGCCTGGAGAATCCCATGAACAGAAGACACTGGTGGACCATGGGGTTGGAAAAGAAGCAGACAAGACTGAGGGACTAAACAACAAGCTTGAAAGAAAGAAGTCTAGGTGTACAGAGAAGAGGTTAATAGAATGCTGTATGTTCGTGGATATCTGTGTTCGTAAAATTAACTTTTGCCAAATCTGTGGTAATGGAACCGGTGCTAATTCTAACCTATTCATCAAGAGCATGAACATAATGGTTCTGAGAGCATTAAAATTCTGATGCCCAAGCTTCCACATTTATTAACTAAGAAGTTCTATGTCTGGGGTCTGTATCTGGGTATTTTAAATAAAAGTATCCCATGGATTTAAGAAGCAAGGATTGAGAACCACTTTTATAGTAAATAACCTGTTTTGTTAGGTTTGATTTATAAAATGAATGAGACAGACACTGAACAGAACATTAGGTATCTCAAGCTGAGTGGAGCTGCAAAGCTACTAATTGATTAAAAAAAAAAAATAAGCCATTCACAGTTCCCATAAAATTGAAAATGTGTAATTGTGTTTTGGTAAAAACAAAATCCCAAGAGATTGCTCTAATTGCTTCCACAATATTTATTTTTATGTCTTTTGATTCATTTTGAAAGAGTGGCATTGTGACAGTGGGATGCATACTGATTACTGTGGTGAAAGGTAAAAATCTTCTCAGATGGTCTCTCCCTGAACACAGATGAAAAATAGTTGTGTTTTCTGTCTTTGTTTATTTTACTATTATAACTTGAAGAATCATGACACTTTATATCTTGAAGGCAATGAAGAAGAAAAATTGCATTTTCATATTAGCTGTCTGTATCAAATCAAGCAAGAATAAAAAGAAAATTGACTTTTTTGCTAGAAGTCTGGTGGATAGAGTAACCTGTTTTAAAGAAAATAAGGAAAAATTTCCATCACATATTTGCCAACATCTGGCCAAAGTAAAATGTGTAAAATGGGGATGCTGCTTATTCAGTGTGAAAAGTGAAAAGATTTTCTATTTAGATATTAGACTAGAGAAATGAGGATTTAAGGGTCACCTCTTTTGGTACCTTTGATGATGTGCATCACAGACAGTATTTGGGGGAAAATCTCATGAAATTATGATTGGAAGAGTGAATAAATCGATAAACAAAAGCAAAACACAGGTAGATATTGCATGGATTTGAGAAAAAATGGAGTGTTTTTATTGCCCACGAAATAATCATTAGGAAGGTCATTGCAAAGTAAATAAATGCTGACCTATTTTTCCAGCCCCAACAGGCGCCTTTCACGCATATCTTGCTAATTTCTGCCCGGAGTTCAGGGCTGTCCCAGTTTTGAGGACTGATCTTGATCTCAGTAGGAAGAACTGGTTATTGTTGTTGTGGTTCAGTTGCTAAGTTGTGTTCAACTCTTTGCGACAGCATTGACTGTAGCCCACCGGGCTCCTTGTCCACGGGATCTCCCAGGCAAGAATACTGGTGTAGGTTGCCATTTCCTTCACCAGGGGATCTTCCCAACTCCTGTGTCTCCTGCATGGCCATGTGGATTCCTTACCCTGGGCCACCAGGGAAGCCCAGGAAGACCTGGGACGTCACTACAATAGAACTTTTTAAGTCCCACCGTAGACTAACCCTGACTGTCTGTTGATATATCTATTCCAATAACTCTGCTACTTTTCTGCCATGTTTCCTGGATCTGGCTACTATCTTATTAACTTATTTGTGAAGTGCCTCTAGAATTGAGTCTCCACCTATCTAAACAAAACTTTCCATGACAATTGGGTGTCTTGCCCCAAATTGAATCTACTTGAGTAAGCAATTTTCTTTTCTAAACAGACTGTCCCTTTCAACTGCAGCTAATACAATGTTATCTGTCCATCCCCTGCCAAGAATAGAATAGAATATTCAGCACATTCTCCTTCCGCAATTAAGAGTTAGTATTTGTTAATTCCCAAATTCAAATACCTCCTGAAAATGCAGCAAATATTTCTGAGTGGCTACTATGATTCTTGCACATAAAAATCTTAAAAATATATTTCCTGTACTTAAAAGCCACACAGTCTGGAGAAGAAGACAGATACATGAATATGCTATTTTAATGCACACTAGGATGCTGCTGCTGCTAAGTCACTTCAGTCGTGTTCAACTCTGTGTGACCCCATAGATGGCAGTGCAAAGAGACAAGTAAAAGACAGTAAAAAGGAGGAAGTGATCAGCTTCTATTGAAAGAAAGGAAATAGAAAGTAACAGTGTTTGAGCTGAAGATCAAAAGGCTGCTAGAAGACCAGGTGATAAATGAAGACCAAGAAGCTGGTGGAGCATTTCAAGGAAGAGATTCCAGTTTGCACAAAGGCTCCATGGAGCGGGGTACATTTGTGACAATTCTACGTGGTGATATCTTAAGGAGCTGGAGCGTATACTTTGCCTTCAACTCTTGGTGCCCTGAGTTAAGGTATCTACTTTTCATTCTCTCCACAAAGGTTGTGTACTGCCATTCTCTGAAGTTAGATGCCTGTATGCAAATAGGAAGAAGCTTCATGATTCATCATGACATAAAATCTTTGGGGTTTGTCAGTCTAAGAGGAAGTGAAAGACACTTTGAAGAATGCTTTATTTCCTTTTCTCCATAGAAATAATTCTCAAGGGAGGAGTCTCTGAGGGAATTTTTATTGAGGGGGTTAGATGCTATGGAAGAGTATTTTATATTCAGATCCTGTGATAGTTATTATACTATTGCTTTACAGACCCAAATATACCTTACCACTATCAATAATAAGGTGGACAAATCAATATATTCTGTTGAGGTCATTCATCCTCTTTGTCAAGTTGCAACACTGTTTGCTCAATACATTCATGTGCAGAGTAGGCATAGTGGCAGAGATGGAGGCCAGGAAATGGGTTCAACCATATAGCTCATACAGTTTTCCTTCTCAGGAAGGCTGACCTAGCTACCACCACTGAGTGCCAAATCTGCTAACACCAGAGATCTATTACAAGGTTCTGATCAAGTAACAACCCTTGCAAGCAGAGCATAACTTACTACCTGATATGTTGATTATACTGGATTCCTATCATCATAAAGTATACCACAACTGCTTTCACCAGCACAGATGAAAATTTGCGTACAACTGATGCTTTTGAACTGTGTTGTTGGAGAAGACTCTTGAGAGTCCCTTGGACTGCAAGGAGATCCAACCAGTCCATTCTAAAGGAGATCAGTCCTGGATGTTCTTTGGAAGGACTGATGCTAAAGCTGAAATTCCAGTACTTTGGCCACCTCATGCGAAGAGTTGACTCATTGGAAAAGACTCTGATGCTGGGAGGGATTGGGGGCAAGAGGAGAAGGGGACGACAGAGGATGAGATGGCTGGATGGCATCACTGACTCGATGGATGTGAGTTGAGTGAACTCTGGGAGCTGGTGATGGACAGGGAGGCCTGGCATGCTGCGATTCATGGGGTCGCAAAGAGTCGGACATGACTGAGTGACTGAACTGAACTGAACTGAACTGTACTTTCTCTGTACTTCTTCTGCAACTACCACCACCCGTAGACCCACGAAATGTTCCTTTATTGCTGCATTCTCCCACTCAACATTACTTCTGACTACAGAATCCATCTCACAGCAAAACCAATGCAACGCAGCTATTTCCTATGGAACTCACTAGTTTTACCATGTATTCCTATCTAAAAGCAACCAGCCTGATAAAATGATGAATTGGCCACCGAAGATTCAGTTAGGTGCCAGTGAGGAATCACATCCTAACGAGCTGAGGCCCTCTGTTTTATAAAGACAGTAAATGCTGTGAAAGACAGTGGTGGTGGTTTAGTCACTATGTCATGTCTGACTCTTGCAATCCCTGGACTGTACCTGCCAGGCTCCTCTGTCCATGGGACTCTCCAGGCAAGAATACTGGAGTGGGTTGCCATGTCCTTCTCCAGCAGATCTTCCCAATCTAGGAATCGAACCCAGGTCTCCGCCATTGCAGGCAGCTTCTTTACCAACTGAGCTACAAGGGAAGATCTGAAATTATATACTGTTGAAAGACAGTATATGCTTTGAAATTCTCCTGTGTATATTCTCTACAGGCGCTAGAAATAAGAATGGAAATGGAATGGTTCCTTTCACAATAAATTCTTATAACACACTTACAAATGTTTTTCCTGTCACTATAGTTTTGAAATTGTCTGGTTTTTAGGTATTAATTTTCTGAAATAGAAGAACTGTTTCCACATGGGTACATAGAAATATTGCATTGAATTGGAAATTTAATTGAAAAATATTTTAGATGCCTCGTGATACTGAGTGTACGCATATGAAAGAGGATTACTATATTCGTTAATGATTCTATGTTAAATGATCCTGATTATTAAGGTATATTTGAGTTTCTTCCATACAGCAGTGCAGGAAGCACTATGTAAGATATTCAGGGAATTCTCTGGGGCGTTTTTAATGTTTCTACATTAAATACTAATGAATTAGTGGAAGACTATTGTAACCAGAGAAAGGTAAAACAACTTAAAATTCAGGTTCTCTAGGAATAAAAGTTCGATATTAGTCAATGGATGGGCTCCGCTTGTTATTAGCTACTGTTTCTCAGTCCCAAAGATACCTTATTCTGCTTCTACTGGGAATGAGACTGAGTAATCGGCACACCTCCTTTGCCAACCGGATCCTTGACAGACACTGCCAGTAGAATGGAAGAAGAAAAGGGACTTGCTCATCCTTGTTTATTTCAGCAACTGCTCGTTACCCTCAGAAGGGCAGCGGAATATAGAGAACAAATGTATGGATAAGGTGGAAAGGAGGGGTAGGATGCATTGAGACATTGGGCTTGACATACATAAACGCTAATGATACCATGTACAGAATAGATCACTAATGAGAACCCGCCATATAGAACAGGGAATTCTACTCAATGCTCTCTAGTGACTTACATGGGAAGGAAATCCAAAAAAGAGGGGGCATATATATATGGCATAGCTGATTCACTTTGCTGTACAGCAGAAACTAACCCAACATTGTAAAACAACTATAATCCAATAAATTTCTTTTTTTAAAGAGAAGGGAAGTAGAGTCCAGCCTCCAGCTTTTTTATCTAAACTCCGAGTCATCATCACCGTTCCCTCTAAGAAGTTTCAACATTGTTGGGCTAGAACCCCCCACCGAAGTCTGATATCTAGTTCTGTAAAATGCTGAAGACCAGCTGACTAGAGCCCCCAATGAAACATTTGAATTCCTGCTCTATGAGGCCCCTCTTCCAATGTCTAAACACCACGAAGTACCTATCCTAGCTGAACAATACCTTCTGTCAGAAGTCTGAGTCCGTTTCTGTGTTTTGTTGTTTAGTCACCAAGCTGTGTCTGACCCTTTTGCGACCCCATAGACTGTAGCCCACTTCCTCCAAATGCCACTTTTCTCTCACCATCCCCATATCTCCCCTCAGCCTTGGAAGGGCTACTGCTTCCTCTACTTCCTTTCCCTGGATGTATTCTTTCAATTTCTTTGTTCACTTTTTAATTCTCTAATCTGATATGAACGGAGAAGGCAATGGCACCCCACTCCAGTACTCTTGCCTGGAAAATCCCATGGATGGAGGAGCCTGGTAGGCTGCGGTCTAAGGGGTCGCTAAGGGTTGGACACGACTGAGTGACTTCACTTTCACTTCACTCAATCTGATATGAAACACACACACAAATCCTTATCATTTTTCATTATAAACTACAGAAAATTAAGTTCTTATTGGCTAAATGATCATGGGTTAATTTTTTTTTCATACAAAGTTAAGAAAAACCCAGTCAGTAATCATAGAGCATATTTTGAAGATACAAGGCATAGGACAGTACCACACATATTTGAGATGTATTCCAGATTTCATATATTTTACAGGTGAAAAAGTATATTCACATACTCAAATTGTTCCAAGCATACAAGTTTTTTAATAACAAATGCACACATCCATTTTTGAATTAAAATTAAAAATCACATCTTGAGTTGCACTAGTGAAATTTCCAGTGCTCAGCAGTCACATTTGCAGACCTAGATCATTAGCCTTCTTACTTATATTAGACTACAATGATATAAGGTAAAGTTAAGGTAAGGTGAAGTCGCTCATTTGTGTCCGACTCTTTGCAACCCCACAGACTGTAGCCTGCCATGGGAGTTTCCAGGCAAGAGTACTGGAGTGGGTTGCCATTTCCTTCTCCAAAGGATCTTCCCGACCCAGGGATCGAACCCAGGTCTCCCACATTGTAGGCAGACGCTTTACCATCTGAACTGTATGTGGCAGTCGTAGGATGCCAAAGATCAGAATGCAAATAAAATAACACTATTCAATGATATTTCCATTTTCCATCTTTTTTCTAATTTTACATGTGCCCACAAGACTGACAGAGTTGGGGAACAGAGCTCTCTCACGTCAATCCCATCATAATAACAGTGCACCATGAGAAATATTTTGGGTGGAAAATGGGGCTACTGCAGCACTTGACTCTTTTTTTTTTCTTTTTGTTTTTGTTTCTGAGCTTTGGTACTTACTCATGAACTTTGCTTCCTGAGTTTACACCACTCTGCTTCAGCAGTTCCTCTGACATCAATTCTGTCTCTGCCTCTGAACACGCTTTTATGTCTTAGCTATTCATTGATCTCTCAGGATTCCTCACTCCCTATTCTCTGTCCCACGGTCTTTGTTTGATTGCTTCCATATTTACAGTCACCACTGACACTAGTATTGCCTTTACTTGTAACTGAGAAGACAAAATTAATACTTGTCAGTAATCAGTTCTGTTTCTGCTTAAGAGGTAAAATGTTGCAAGAGGTTGTAGCTCCTAATTTAACAATAAGAAAAAATCATAATTAAAAAAACAAACAAACATATGTTTGTCTCATCCAAGAGCTAGAGTCACAATGAAACCAGCAAACTGATTACGGCGGGTGATAAAAAATGCTGAGAGGAGACAGGATATGTGAACTGTTTCACCCTTGGCAGAATAAAAGACATTAACCTGGGCAAGAGGGAAACCACTGAAATTGTAACAAATTGATTAAGCTACATGTGGGCTATGGAACAGTTTAGGAGTCCTGGGAATCCCAGGCAGAGGAATACACAACCGCTTGCCAGTCCTTTTCTCCAGGACTCTCCTGGACGCCTATGGAAAGACTGGGAAGCCTGCCTGTGTTCTGAAGATGAAGGAGATGCACCTGGAGGGCCCACTGTGCTCAGGGGTGAAGGTGTAACTGACTGTGCTCAGACCCCAGATCTTTCTTTCATATGAAGAAAGCTACTGGGAAATGGAAGATGCTGGTTTACAAACCACCTTGGGAACTTTCCCCCTTGTAATCTGAAACTCACCCGAATAACAGAGGGCTGGGACAGCCAGAAGCAAGAGGCAGACCACTTCTGATTGGTAGGTGGAGGGTTTAATACTCAAGGGATCTACATCACAGAGGCTGGTCTTGGGGGCTTCCAGGTGGCTTAGCATTAAAGAATCTGCCTGCAATGCAAGACCTCAGGAGACTCCATTTGATCCCTGAGTCAGGAAGATCCCCTGGAAGAGGGTATAGCAACCCACACCAGTATTCTTATCTGGAGAATCCTATGGACAGAGCCTCCTGGCAGGCTACAGTCCAGAGGGTAGCAAAGAGTCAGACAAGACTGAAGCAGCTTAGCACACATGCATGCGGTCTTGTCTTGGGCAGCTGCAAGATGAGTACATCTCTGCATTTCCCACCAGAATCTTAAAAGTTTACAGAGAGGCATTAAAAAATTATTTTTATTGGTATATAGTTAATTTACAATGTAGTGTTAGTTTCAGGTGTATAGCAAAGTAAATCAGTTATATCGGTTATATACTATACATTTAGTAATAGTTTAGTCTCTAAGTCGCGTCCAACTCTTGCGACCCCACTGATTGTAGGCTATCAGGCTCCTCTGTCCATGGGATTCTCCAGGCAAGAATACTGGGATGCCATTTCATTCTCTAGGGGATGTCAGAATCGAACCTGGGTCTCCTGCATTGCAGGCAGATTCTTTACCAACTGAGCTACAAGGGAAGATCAAAAAATACAATATTTCCAACCACTGTACATACTGTATGGGAAGTCGCTCAGCTGTGTCCAACTCTTTGCAACCCCATGGACTATAGAGTCCATGAAATTCTCCAGGCCAGAATACTGGAGTGAGTAACCTTTTCTTTCTTCAGGGGTTCTTCCCAACTCAGGGATCGAACCCAGGTCTCTAGCATTGGAGGCGGATTCTTTACCAGCTGAGACACAAGGGAATCCCATGCGTGTATATGTATGTGTGTCTATGTATATGTGTGTGTTCATATATAAACACATAGAAAGATAGTGAAATACTATATATATATATATATATATATCCACTCTTATAGATTCTTTTCCCATATAGATTATTACAGAGTATTCAGTAGAGCTCCCTGAGCTATACAGTTGGTCCTTATTGGTTGTCTATTTCATATATGGTAGTGTAACTGGACAACTGAATTCTGTCACATATGTTTTCCAGATGTTCTCAATAGCACCTCACTATCTCAAGCCTTTTTGCATTTCTTTTTCTTGGGGTTGGTCTTGATCACTGCCTCCTGTACAATGTCATGATCCATAGCTCATCAGGCATTCTGTCTATCAGATCTAATCCCTGGAATCTATTTCTCACTTCCACTGTTTAATTGTAAAGGACTTGATTTAGGTCGTACCTGAATGATATAGTGGTTTTGCCTATATTCTTCAATTTAAGTCTGAATTTGGCAATAAGAAGTTCATGATCTGAGCCACAGTCAGCTCCTGGTCTTGTTTTTGCTGACTGTATAGAGCTTCTCCATCTTTGGCTGCAAAGAATATGATCAGTCTGATTTTGGTTGGTGCTGACAGTCTGGTGATGTCCATGTGTAGAGTCTTCTCTTGTGTTGTTGGGAGAGGGTGTTTGCCATGACCATTGTGTTCTCTTGGCAAAACTCTAAGCCTTTGCCCTGCTTCATTCTGTATTCCAAGGCCAAATTTGCCTGTTACTCCAGGTGTTTCTTGACTTCCTACTTTTGCATTCCAGTCTCCTATGATGGAAAGGACATCTTTTTTCGGGTGTCAGTTCTAGAAGGTCTTGTAGGTCTTCATAGAACCGTTCAACTTCAGCTCCTTCAGTATTACTGGTTGGGGCACAGACTTGGATTACTGTGATATGGAATAGTTTGCCTTGGAACCGAACAGAGATCATTCTGTTGTTTTTGAGATTGCATCTAAGTACTGCATTTCAGACTCTTTTTTTGATTATAGTGGCTACTCCATTTCTTCTAAGGGATTCCTGCCCACAGTAGTAGATACAATGGTCATCTGAGTTAAATTCACCCATTCCAGTCCATTTTAGTTCACTGATTCCTACAATGTCAGTGTTCACTCTTGCCATCTCCTGTTTGACTACTTCCAATTTGCCTTGATTCATGGACCTAACATTCCAGGTTCCAATGCAATATTACTCTTTACAACATCAGACATTACTTCCATCATCAGTCACATCCACAACTGAGTCTCTTCATTCTTTCTAGTGTTATTTCTCCATTCTTCTCCACTAGCATATCGGACACTTACCGACCTGGGGAATTCATCATTCAGTGACTGTTCATGGGGTTTTCTCAAGGTAAGAATACTAAAGTGGTTTGCCATTCCCTTCTCCAGTGGACCACTTTTTCTCAGAACTCTCTGCCATGATCCATCCATCTTGGATGGCCCTATATGGCATGGTTCATAGTTTCATTGAGTTAGACAAGGCCGTGGTCCATGTGATCAGGTTGGTTAGTTTTCTGTGATTGTGGTTTTCATTTTGTCTGCCCTCTGATGGAAAAGGATAAGAGGCTAATGGAAGCTTCCTGACTGGAGAGACTGAGGGGGAAACTGGGTCTTGTACTGATGGGTGGGACCATGCTCAGTAAATCTTTAAGCCAATTTTCTGTTGAAGGGTGGGGCTGTGTTTCCTCCCTGTGGCTTGGACCTGAGGCCAAACTATGGTGGAGGTAATGAAAAGCCTGCTAGCTCTCCTTTGTATTTGCTCAATTCTTTGTTCTGTGAGCAGGCCAGGCTGTGCACTAGGTTGTTAGGTTGCCTTTCTTGGGAATCGGAACTGCCTTTCTGCAGTTATGGTTAGGTCTATATTCTGTAGGTTTTTTCTTTTTTTCTCTCCTGGTTATGTTGCCCTCTGAGGTTCCAAAAGTCCCCACAGACTCACCTGTGAGAGGGTTTCCTACTGTGCGGAAACTTCTCCTCCTTCACGACTCCCTCCCCATGACATGTCTCTGTCCCTAACTCTTTGGTCTTTCTTTTTGTCTTCTATATTTTGTCCTACCTCCTTTCGAGGAGAATGGGCTGCCTTTCTGGATGCCTGGTGTTCTCTGCCAGTGTTCAGAAGTTGTTTTGTGGAAGTTGCTCAGCATTACAAATGAGCATTACAAATAGCTGAGAAAAGAAGAGAAACAAAAGGCAAAGGAGAAAAGGAAAGATAAACCCATTTGAATGCAGAGTTCCAAAGAATAGCAAGGAGAGATAAGAAAGTCTTCCTCACTGATTAATGCAAGGAAATAAAGGAAAGCAATACAATGAGAAAGACTAGAGATCTTTTCAAGAAAATTAGAGATACCAAGGGAATATTTCACTCAAAGATGAGCACAATAAAGGACAGAAAGGATATGGACCTAACAGAAGCAGAAGATATTAAGAAGAGGTGGCAAGAATACACAGAGAACTATAAAAAAGATCTTCATGACCCAGATAACCACGATGGTGTGATCACTCACCTAAAGCCAGACATCTTGGAATACGAAGTCAAGTGGTCCTTAGGAGTCATCACTATGAACAAAGGTAGTGGAGATGATGGAATTCCAGTTGAGCTATTTTAAATCCTAAAAGATGATGCTGTGAAAGTGCTGTACTCAAGATGCCAAGAGATCTGGAAAAGTCAACAGTGGCCACAGGACTGGAAAAGGTAGGTTTTCATTCCAACCCCAAAGAAAGGCAATGCCAAAGGATGTTCAAACTACTGCACAATTGCACTCATCTCATACACTAGCAAAGTAATGCTCAAGATTCTTCAAGCTGGGCTTCAACAGTATGTGTATCATGAACTTCCAGATGTTCAAGCTGGATTAAGAAAAGGCAGAGGAACCAGAGATCAAATTGCCAACAGCTGCTGTATCTTAAAAAAAGCAAGAGAGTTACAGAAAAACATCTACTTCTGCTTTATTGACTATGCCAAAGCCTTTGACTGTGTGGATCACAACAAACTGTGGAAAATTCTTAAAGAAATGAGAATACCTGACCACCTGACCTGTCTCTTGAGGAATCTGTATGCAGGCCAGGAAGTAACCGGACATGGAACAACAGACTGCATCCAAATAGGGAAAGGAGTACATCAAGACTATAGATTGTCACCCTGCTTATTTAACTTATATGCAGAGTACATCATGAGAATTGCCAGACTGGATGAAGTATAAACTGGAATCAAGATTGCCAGGAGAAATATCAATAATCTCAGATATGCAGATGACACCACCCTTATGGCAGAAAGCAAAGAAGAACTAAAGAGCCTCTTTATGAAAGAGGAGAGTGAAAAAGTTGGCTTAAAATTCAATTTTCAGAAAACTAAGATCAATCACAGCTTCCAATCCCATCATTTCATGGCAAGTAGATGGGGAAACAATGGAAATAGTGAAAGACTTTATTTTGGGGGGCTCCAAAATTACTGCAGGTGGTGAGTATAGCCATGAAATTAAAAGACGTTTGCTCCTTGGAAGAATAGCTATGATCAACCTAGACAGCATATGAAAAAGTAGAGACATTGCTTTACCAACAAAGGTCCATCTAGTCAAAGCTATGGTTTTTCCAGTAGTCATGTATGGATGTGAGAGATGGATGAGAAAGAAAGCTGAGCACTGAAGAATTGATGATTTTGAACTGTGGTGTTTGAGAAGACTCTTGAGAGTCCCTTGGACTGCATGAAGATCCAACCAGTCCATCCTAAAGGAAATCAGTCCTGAATATACATTGGAAAGACTGATGCTGAAGCTAAAACTCCAATACTTTGGCCACCTGATGTGAAGAACTGACTCTTTTGAAAAGACCCTGATGCTGGAAAAGACTGAAGGCAGGAGGAGAAGAGGCTGCCTGAGGATGATGGTTAGATGGCATCACCGACTCAATGGACATGAGTTTGTGTAAACTCTGGGAGTTGGCGATGGACAGGGAGGCCTGGTGTGCTGCAGTCCATGGGGTCACAAAGAGTCGGACAAACTAAGTGACTGAACTAACTAACTATCTCAAGCCTAGGTCTTGGGCATAGCTCCCACTGTCAATGAATGGTAGGCAGACTGTCCATTCCTAATACTGGCAAGTAGATTAGGAGCCTCTGATTGCCTGGTTTCAGCTCTAAAGAAGACCACAGTAGTCACATCTTCTCGATGACCTCCTTCAGCAGGGGGAAGCATTTCACCTCCACTCCTGTCATCAGACAAAAATTAACTGCCTGTGGGAGAGAGCTAAGAATTCTGCCACCAGACTCCATGCTATAACTGATATTAGCACACCCACACAACACAAATCTGGAAACTTGTTCTGATTTCTCTTCCCCCCTAAAATAAAAGGGACTTTGCTGCTTCCGTTTTTGAGGAAATGATACCTTTTTTTGAAACGATTTTTCTTTTGGTAAATACTTCTCTTTCTCCAGATAAACTCCTCTGTTTAAGGATACAGCTATAGAAAACTCTTTCCATTACTGCGATTTTTGACATTGTGAGTCTAGTAACATGTCTCTCCTGAGATTCCAACAGATTCTCATCCTCACTGCTATTTCTAGACTATTGTGACATTTTGTGCTTGACAATAGTTATCTTGGGCCTTGTTGACTTCAGGATGGAAATAACATTTGTGTCGTACATCCTTGGTTTTCTCTGTTCTCAGCGTTGCCAATCCTACATGCAAAAACTTTGTTTTTATATTTCCAGAAATCTTCATATCATCTAAATCACCTTAGTAAAACAAATGCATATGATAAAAAGACATTTTATGAATAATTTGACAAATGAGGTTCTGAATATAGCATTTCTTATGGATAGTTTGCACATTAGTTATCATTCTTTGATTAATTTTTTCTTTGGGAAAAATATGGGATAATCTCCTCTAGATGACTATCTTTTAGAATTGAAACCATCTATCTTTTTTCTTTATTTTTTAAAGCATTTCAATGTGTTTCATTTCAATGCTTTTTTCCCCCTTTTTTTCCTTAGCAATATTTCACTTAAATTATAAATTCAGGCATGTATCTCTTACTGTTTGTTAAAGGAAAGAAAAGCCATTCCAAAAAGATCTTTTTCTTAATTCTTCTCCTCAAAAAATATGCTGTCCTTTCTTTTTTAGTTTGTTACCACATTTAAAAAATTTTGACCTAATTTGACATTTTCAATTCCTTTTCTGTTTTCATTCTACTACAGTTAGACTTTCAGACTCGACTCACCACTTGTTATGATTAAAATTATGCTCCCTTAACCCAAATTCATATGTCAAAGTTTGCATTTACAGAACCTTCAGTTCAGTTCAGTTCAGTCGCTCAGTCGTGTCTGACTCTTTCCAACCCCATGGACTGCAGCACGCCTGGCTTCCCTGTCCATCACCAACTCCCAGAGCTTGCTCAAACTCATGTCCATCAAGTCGCTGATGCCATCCAGCCATCTCATCCTATGTTGTCCCCTTCTCCTCCTGCCTTCAGTCTTTCCCAGGATCAGGGTCTTTTCAAATGTGTCATTTCTTCACATCAGGTGGTCAAAGTATTGGAGTTTCAGCTTCAGCATCAATCCTTACAGGGAATATACAGGACTGCTTTCATTTAGGATGGACTGGTTTGATCTCCTTTCAGTCCAAGGGATTCTCAAGAGTCTTCTCCAACACCACAGTTCAAAAGCATCAATTCTTCGCCACTCAGCTTTCTTCACAGTCCAACTCTTACATCCATACCTGACTACTGGAAAAACCATAGCTTTGACTAGACGTACCTTTGTTGGTAAAGCAATGCCTCTGCTTTTTAAAATGCTGTCTAGGTTGGTCATAACTTTTCTTCCAAGGAGTAAGCGTCTTTTAATTTCATGGCCGAACTCACCACCTGCAGTGATTTTGGAGTCCAAAAAATTAGTCTCTCACTGTTTCCATTGTTTCCTCACCTATTTGCAATGAAGTGATGGGACCAGATGCCATGATCTCAGTTTTCTGAATGTTGAGTTTTAAGCCAACTTTCTCACTCTCTTCTTTCACTTTCATCCAGAGGCTATTTAGTTCTTCTTTGCTTTCTGTCATAACAGTGGCATCATCTGCCTATCTGAGATTATTGATATTTCTCCTGGCAATCTTGATTCCAGCTTGTGCTTCATCCTGCCCAGTGTTTCTCATAATGTACTCTACGTATAAGCTAAATAAACATGGTGACAATATACATGATGTACTCCTTTCCTATTTGGAACCAATCTGTTGTTCCATGTCCAGTTCTAACTCTTGCTTCTTGATCTGCATGCAGATTTCTCAGGAGGCAGGTCAGGTGGTCTGGTGTTCCCATCTCTTTATGAATTTTCCAGTTTGTTGTGATCTACACAGTTAAAGGCTTTGGCATAGTCAATAAAGCAGAAGTAGATGTTTTTCTGGAACTCTCTTGCTTTTTCTATGATCCAACAGATGTTGGCAATTTGATCTCTACTTCCTCTGTCTTTTCTAAATCCAGCTTGGACAATGGAAATTTACAATTCAGGTTCTGTTGAAGCTTGGCTTGGAGAATTTTGAGTATTACTTTGCAAGGATGTGAGATGAGTGCAATTGTTCAGTAGTTTGGGCATTCTTTGGCTGAATCATAGAATGTAACTATATAGAGATAGGGTCTTTGAAGAAGTAATTAAGTTAAGATGAGGCCGTTAGAGTGGTCTTCTAGCCAATCTGACTTGTGCCCATATAAGAAGAGAAAAATTAGGACATGGACGTGTACAGAGAGAAGACCCTGTGGAAATATTGAGAGAAGACAGCCATATACAAGCCAAGGAGACAGAAACTAAACCTGCCAGTACAGTGATCTCAAACTTCTAGCCTCCAAAATTGTGAGAAAATTAGAATGTAAGCATCTTAATGTCAAAGACCTTGTCTATTTTGTAATGGTGTGCTAGCAACTTGAATATGCATTTCTAAAAAATACAATAATAACTATTAAAGCTACAACTTCAGATTGCTACCGATATTAGCAGAATTTAATGGCTGAGGAAAGTAAGACTTAGAGGAGAATAAATAGCTTGCCAGAGATGACGTAGCTAGATGCAGCAGCCTGGCGATTCAAAACGTCACATGCCTGATGCTAAAATCTGTGACTTTAATCACATGATTTATTGCCTCCGAGTCTCCTGATTTCTGACCTTTTGATAAATTTTGCAGTCCTGTTCATCCTTTGAATCTGATATTTGGTGCTCTTTCAGCAGGCCTAAGCTTTGGATATCTATATGATTATGGTGAGTACCTTCTTATAGTCACACTACTTCTGCCTTCTTTGGTTAAATCTCCCCTGTCATGTTAGATATTCCATTCTTACCCTGCCCCACAAGACCTTGAAACACTCTTCCCTTTACTTTGCAAAACAGTGTGTCCTTGGGTAAGTTACACTCTCTGGGCCTCAATTTCTTAACACTCTCTTTCAGATTTAAAAGTTCAGCAATAATAGTCACAACTCATGATTCTTTGTCTTTCATTTGGTATTTTAAGTTATCATGATTTTAACTTCAGCAATTTAATTTCCCTACTACTAAGACATACTAATCCTACAAAGAGTTGGGAGATTCCCCACATCGTAGGAGGGCCATTCTTTACGGATTTAGTTGTAGCACATGGCCTCTTCATCAATTAATCAAGTACAACAATGCTTTAATAAGTATTTCATGAATGTCTCCTATGTGCTAGGGTCTTTGTTAGGTGTTTGGTGTGTGTTGAGATGCTACAGATGATCAGTGCATAGTTGTAACCATGTGTGTGCATGCTCAGTCACTTCAGTCATGTCCAACTCTTTGCAATCCCATGGATTGTAGCCTGCCAGGCTCCTCTGTCCATGGAATTCTCCAGGCAAGAATACTGAAATCCGCTACCATGCCCTCCTCCAGGGAATCTTCCTGAACCAGGAATTGAACCCACGTCTCCAGCATTGCAGGTGGATTCTTTACCACTGAGCCACTGGGGAAGCCCAGATGTGGCCTTAAAGGAGTTCAAAATTGAGTGGGAGATACAGACAAACCTATGATATGTCTAGTCAAAGCAACTGATATCAGAGTTAAATCCAATGATAACTGCAACAAGAAAATCAGTTGTGGAAGTATGGATAAGCATGACTAGAATGGTATAACTACTATTTGTTCTAGGGATTTAAGTCCAGGGAGCATCTTTAAAGCTGGTAGAATCCAAAAGTATAAAAAGAAACCAAGAAACAGGGAGGTCCTCCTCTACCATCTGATCTGATTCCTAGAGCAGAATTTCAGACACTCCTCTGGTTTCTGAGTTCACCTCCTTCCCTAACCCTGGGATTTCTGTCTTTCTAAGCAAGCTTCAGCCTTGCAATCACCAGCAGGCAGGCAATCTGCTGTTCATTCCTGAAGCTCCAGGAACCTGCCTTCTGCTTAGACTATTTCTGAGCTGCCACGTTGGCAAGGCATTTGGTTTGCAGGCATGTGGGTCAGGGCAACCTTCTTAGCAAGATGACCCAGGAGGGGCTTGAGGAATAGAATGGGAAGGAAGCTTCATCAGCAATCACAGCTGAGAAGTCACTCCAAAAGATATGGTTAATCTGTAGCTGAGGAGTGAGGAAGGCTTGGCATCCCTGGAATGTTTTGTTTCAGGTTAGTACCTAGCTGGGATTCCCTTGCCCTCAAGAGACAGACTACAGGAGAACTGAGGAAGTGTTGTTGATCCTAGAGAGCCCTTGAAAATAGAGTAAAGAACAGAAGTAGTACATATGCTTCATAAAAGTGCCTTATACTCTACTCTCTTTACGAGAACTAGTTGTCATATGTGTGTGCTCAGTTGCTTCAGTTGTGTCTGACTCTCTGCGACCCCATGGACTGTAGCCCACTAGGCTTCTCTGCCCATGGGATCCTCCAGGAAAGAATACTGGAGCGAGTTGCTCTGCCCTCCCTTCAGGGGATCTTCCCGACCCAGGGATTGAACTCGAGTCTCCTTGTGTCTCTTGCACTGCCGGCAGATTCTTCACCGCTGAGCCACCAGCGAAGCCCCAGTTCTTGTATAATGCATTATAAACTGTAATGTCACTTTCCTATGAGAAAAGGAATAATATTACCACACTGTGAGTCAGGAAACAGAGGTGGGGAGAGGTTCAGCCACCTTCCCAGGGTTTTACTTATATCTCAAAGCAGAGCCAGGACGCGCTCACAGGCCTTCTGCTCCCAGGTCTCGTGGTCCTTCTGCTAGAGGACTTCTCACCCACGCTTAGAGTCTAGAAACTGTGCTAGGAGATTCTAGAGGTTGGGCGTCCCTTCCTGCCTTCTCCAACTTTGCCGCACTTACTTCCTGAGTCAGTGCCTGCTGCCTGCTCAGCAAAGATGAAACCTACCCACATCAGAGGAGGGTTTAAGATGAATGCATAAAGAATAAGTGTTTATATATATATGTATTTGTATGAATATATATATATATGAGACATATGACATATAAAATGACATCTTAGATGTGTGGAATATCATCAAAATATATTACATGATATGCCACAGGGTATGTCCAAGGGATGTTTGAATAATTTGGAGCCTACATTGGAAACCTTTGCAAAGTTAAGGATAAGTTATTCTATTTTGGGCAAAAGCTAATGCGGTTGCAGACTTCTGTACTATATATGTGTGTGTGCATGTGTGTGTGTGTGTGTGTGTGTGTGCATGTGTGTGTGTGTGTGTGTGTGTGTGTGTGCGTGTGCGTGTGTGTGTGTGTGTGTGTGTGTGTGCGTGTGTGTGTGTGTGTGTGTGTGTGCATGTGTGTGTGTGCGTGTGTGTGTGTGTGTGTGCGTGTGTGTGTGTGTGTGTGTGTGTGTGTGTGTGTGCGTGTGTGTGCGTGTGTGTGTGTGTGTGTGCGTGTGTGTGTGTGTGTGTGTGTGTGTGCGTGCGTGTGTGTGTGCGTGTGTGTGTGCGTGTGTGTGTGTGTGCGTGTGTGTGTGTGTGTGTGTGTGTGTGTGTGCATGTGTGTGTGTGCGTGTGTGTGTGCGTGTGTGTGTGTGTGTGTGCGTGTGTGTGTGTGTGTGTGCGTGTGTGTGTGTGTGTGTGTGTGTGTGTGTGTGTGTGTGTGCGTGTGCGTGTGTGTGTGTGTGTGTGTGTGTGTGTGTGTGTAGTATGGGCTTCCTTGGTGGCTCAGTGGTAAAGAATCACCGGCTATTGCAAGAGACACAGGTTCGATCCCTGGGTTAGGAAGATCCCCTGGAGAAGGAAATGCAGCCCACTCCAGTATTCTTAATATATTACATATATCATAATAATAATAATATCATATATTAATATATTATATCACACACAAAGCAGAAAGAGGACTTATTGTTTGTTGAATTAACAGCTGAATGAATGCATTCATGCAGAGATGTGCTTGTTTTTGTCCACTTGAGCCCTCCTAAGCAATGAGGTATTAAGGGAAAGGATGTATTTCTAAAGCTCTCTCTCTGTTTCTCTGACAGTTATCCATAGAGTACCCTCAGGCATCAATGTTCATCTTCCTTCCGGAGGAATTTATGGGCATAAACATTCCAGATTCCATAGCTAAAAACATCAGCTTAGCTTGATGGGTGCTGTAGTCTTAGGTTGCTTTAAAGTTCCAAATGTCTCTGTCTTTAGCATACCCAAAATCTGATTTTCTTAGAGAAAAAGAATAAACAACATTCCAAACTATTCACTTTTTTGAGGGAATCACTCTTCAATCCTTTCTTCTTTTGAGAAAGTCTTTTGCAGATCTGAGAACAGCGTAGAGTCCCTTGTCAGACCTTAATCTTTATAGCAGAGAAAAATAATTTATAGTATAAACTGGACTTATCTATTTGCCAGTTACCTATTAATCATAACTAAAAGCATGATTACAATGTCACTAAGAAACCCGCTAAAGCCCTGTAATTGTCCTAATGCATTCTACTGTCATCTCATCAAAAGCACATTATCCAGAGGACTATAAAGTCGAGAAAGAACCAAGGAGTTTGAGATCAGTCCATTCTTTTGACAAGAATACTGAAGAACAAACAGTTAAAGACTCTGAAGCTATAAACATTGAATATGAAAAATTATATAAAAGGTCATATATTAACTTCTGAATACCAAGAAACATGCCATTAATATTTAAATGACAATTAACAACTGCAGAAAATATTCGTAAGGTTAATGACAAAAAAGACCAACTGAGAAATTATGAGGAGCCTGTACAATTCAACAATAAAATGACAAGTTAACCTAATATAACATAGCAAAAAATGTAAATAGACGCACATAGGAAATAGAAAACACAGATAAATATTTTCCCACTTGAGTCAAAAGAATATTAACTTTGAGACTAGCTAGTGCAAGTGAGAGTACAGGTTGGCCAACACACTTTATTTGTGGAAATGTGTAAATAGCTAGAACAACCAGTTTTGAACGGCAATTTAAAAATATTGGCAAATTTTAAATATATTTAACTTCTCAACTTTCAATTCCAATATGAAAAATCTATTCTTTAGCTATACTCACAAATGTCCAAAATCATATATACATGATTTAAATTTTTATAAATAAATACTATATTAAATACTATAAATACTATTAAATACTATAAATAAATACTATATTTGGTATATTATTTTACCAAAAAAAGATAGAAAAAAGAAACAATCAAAATGCCTGTTAATAAGTGATTGTTGTTGTGTTTAGTCACTAAGTCGCATCTGACACATTTGCAACCTCATGGGCTATAGCCCACCAGGATTCTCTCTCCAGAAGATTTCCCAGGAATTCCTAGGCAAGAGTACTGGAGTGGGTTGTCTTTTCCTTCTCCAGGGGATCTTCCTGACCCCGGGATTGAATTTGATTACTAAAGAAAGTTGCAACCAATACAATGAAATTCTATTTTTTAAAAAATATTTGATTAAATCACTTAAACAGTGACTAGATTAACACTGCATGATAATAATCTCTTTTAAGATTTTTATTTATTTATTTTAATTGGAGGCTAATTACTTTACAATATTGTAGTGGTTTTTGCCATACATTGACATGAATCAGCCATGACATCTTAATATCATAATGAAGTTAGTGCTGACCTTGTGGAGTCCCTAGAATCTGTCTTAAAGTGCCATTGTGTTCCCGGATATGAAGGAGTTAATGAAGGATAAATTTTGGAAAGTGAATTTTATTTGTAATACCTAAGTTTGAAAAATAAGTTATAAAATTTCTAAAAACCTTAAAATGGTCTCAATTTTGACTTGGCTTACTTATTGACAGACTTATTTACTTATTTATTTACTCACTGGCTTACTGCTTACAACCTTTGCCTACAATATAAAGTATTAAAAAAAAAAACCTTTCTAGATAGCAGATATTTTGTATCTAACTAGAAGAATTTCCCGAGATTTATGTAGCCTTTACTATAATCTTGATTGTTTAAGAGAGGAAAAAAAGCAAATGTTTCTTGTTCCTCACTTATAAAAGAATGAAGATTCTTTACAATCCTGTTACCATCTTTTTACATTTTTTAAATGTTTTATTGACACTTTGATTAAAACTATAATGAAATATTATTTCTCAGCCATTCATAATCCTACTTACTCATGCCCACAATTCCTCTTTCGATTTTTGCCTTGCTCAAATCAGATGCTCCGTATAGAAACTGTGAAATAAATCTTGTAGAATATCTTTTAAATTACCTTCGTGATTTCTTAGAGGGTTCTCAGAAAATAACAAAGTTTTGTTGCTTCACCATACAAGAAGAGAGATGCTAGAAATATTTAGGTTCATTCATTAGTTACGTTTGATGAATTGCATGAGAAACATTCTCAAATAAGAAGCTATTCAAGCTGCTGCTGCTGCTAAGTCACTTCAGTCGTGTCTGACTCTGTGTGACCCCATAGACGGCAGCCCACCAGACTCCTCCATCCTTGAGATTCTCCAGGCAAGAACACTGGAGTGGGCTGCCATTTCCTTCTCCAATGCATGCATGCATGCTAAGTTGCTTCAGTCGTGTCCGACTCTATGCGACCCTATGGACAGCCGCCCACCAGTCTCCTCTGTCCACAATATTCTCTAGGCAAGAATACTGGAGTGGGTTGCTATTTCCTTCTCCGGCTCAGGCTACCTAGGTTAAATTGGTATAAGTCATTGCCATTAACTTTTTCGAACTTCTGGGCTTTATGACAGTTTCCCAGAGATTCATCCATGCCTCACTGTCCATGTCACATTTCTGATTATCAGAGTCTTGATGGTGTACTGCTTGATATTAGGCAACAACAGTATATTGTGACCAGCCATACTTTCAGTTATTTAAAGTGCTAAGTTGGCTACAACCATACTTCTTTTTAAAGACTTTTTTTGAAAGAGAAGTTTTAGCCTTACAACAAAATTAAAGGAAGACAGTGATTTCCAGATACCCCTACCTCCACCACACACACATAACCTCCCCCTCATCAACATTCCCCACTAGAGTGGTGCATTTGCTATAACTGATGAACCTACAAAGTCATGCCACAGGCAAGCAAAGTCCATAGGTTACTTTACGGTTCACTCTTGGCCTCGTACGTTCTATGGGTTTGGACAAATGTATAATGATGTAACCATCATTATGCTATCATACGAATTTTACTGCCCTACAAATCCTCTGTGTTATACTTGTGTTCATTTCTGCTGCTCTTAACCCTGACAACAACTGATCATTTCATAATCTCCACTGTATTGCTTTTTTGAGAATGTTCTATAGTTGGAATCATACAATACATAGCCTTTTCAGGTTGGCTTCTTTTGCTTAGCAATATGCATTTACATTTCTTTATGTCTTTTCATGCCTTGATAGCTCATTTCTTTTTAGCACTGAATAATATATTATTGTCTGCATTTATTTATCCATTCACCTATTGAAAGACATTCTGTTTGCCTCCAAGTTTGGAAGTTGGAAGTTGCTATACATATTTATGTTCAGGATTTTATGTACACATAGGTTTTCAACCTCTTCATATAAATACCAAGAAGCATGTTTATTCGATCCTATGGTAAGAGTATTTTTAGTTTATGAGAAGCTGCCAGACCGTCTTCCAAAGTGGCTTGCATAATTTTGCATTTCCACCAGCAATGACTGAGAGTTCTCACAGCTCCATATCCTCACCAGCATTTGGTATTGTCAGATGCTCCCAGTTCTTATAAGTGTATAGTAGTACCTCTGTGTTATAATTTACATTTCTCCAATGACATATAACATGGAACACTTTTTTATGTGTTTGTATGCCATTGTATATCTTCTTTGGTGAAGTGTCTGCTAAGACTTTGACCCATTTTTTACTTGGGACCATTTTCTTATTGCTGAGTTTTAAGAATTCTTTGTGCATTTTAGATAACTGTTTTTACCATATGTGTTTTACAAATGTTTCCTTCCAATCTGTGGCTTACAATGAAATTCTATGAAGTCTTTAAAAGGAAAGAGATAGATCTGTATGTACTGATACAGAAATATACCTGATACAGAATATTAAATAGAAGGAAAAGTACAGAATCAAGACAACTTTGTGCGTATAAAACAAATATTTTTCTTTCTAGAAATACCAAAGGAAAATGGTAATGTGAAACTTCTATTATTTTGTTAATTTGTTTCTTTCTCTACTTTTAAAAATTTTCTAAACATTTAAAATTTATTTATTCTACTTAGATGGTAGTATAGACTTTAGGCAATTTTCCTCAATTTGCTTATTCCTCAGGTTGTACGTGTGATTTAATTTAAAATTAAGGAAAAAATAACATATTTTAATAGAATTTTAAAGGAAGTCCTTCAAAGAAATCAAGAACATGCCAGTTTCCGCAAATTTGACCCTAGCTTTCTCAGTTTTCACTCATGGAAAACTATTCTCCAGCCAGCCTGGCCAAATACCTCAGTTTGCTTTCCTCTATCTTACAATTTATCTATTTAGTTTCCTTAGTATGACATACACTTCCTTACCTTCCTGTCATGTCTGTAATTTCTCCTCATCTTTAAGAATCAATCTAAGCATAGTCTGATTTTGGTGTTGACCATCTGGTGATGTCCATGTATAGAGTCTTCTATTGTGCTGTTGGAAGAGGGAGTTTGCTATGACCAGTGCATTTTCTTGGCAAAACTCTATTAGCCTTTGCCCTGCTTCATTCTGTATTCCAAGGCCAAATTTGCCTGTTACTCCAGGTGTTTCTTGACTTCCTACTTTTGCATTCCAGTCGCCTATAATGAAAAAGGTATCTTTTGGGGTGTTAGTTCTAAAAGGTCTTGTAGGTCTTCATAGAACCATTCAACTTCAGCTTCTTCAGTGTTACTGTTTGGGGCTTAGACTTGGATTACTGTGATATTGAATGGTTTGCCTTGGACATGAGATCATTCTGTCGTTTTTGAGATTGCATCCAAGTGCTGCATTTTGGACTCTTTCATTGACCATGACGGCTACTCCATTTCTTCTGAGGGATTCCTGCCTGCAGTAGTAGATACAATGGTCATCTGAGTTAAATTCACCCATTCCAGTCCATTTTAGTTTGCTGGTTCCTACAATGTCGACTTTCACTCTTGCCATCTCCTGTTTGACCACTTCCAATTTGCCTTGATTCATGGACCTGACATTCCAGGCAACAGTTAGAACTGGACATGGAACAACAGACTGGTTCCAAATAGGAAACGGAGTACGTCAAGGCTGTATATTGTCTCCCTGCTTATTTAAATTATATGCAGAGTATATCATGAGAAATGCTGGACTGGAAGAAACACAAGCTGGAATCAAGATTGCCGGGAGAAATATCAATAACCTCAGATATGCAGATAACACCACCTTTACGGCAGAAAGTGAAGAGGAGCTAAAAAGCCTCTTGGTGAAAGTGAAAGAGGAGAGCGAAAAAGTTGGTTTAAAGCTCAACATTCAGAAAATGAAGATCATGACATCCGGTCCCATTTGGGAAATAGATGGGGAAACAGTGGAAACAGTGGAAACAGTGTCAGACTTTATTTTTGGGGGCTTCAAAATCACTGCAGATGGTGACTGCAGCCATGAAATTAAAAGACGCTTACTCCTTGGAAGGAAAGTTATGACCAACCTAGATAGCATATTCAAAAGCAGAGACATTACTTTGCCAACAAAGGTCCGTCTAGTCAAGGCTATGGTTTTTCCTATGGTCACGTATGGATGTGAGAGTTGGACTGTGAAGAAAGCTGAGCACTGAAGAATTGATGCTTTTGAACTGTGGAGTTGGAGAAGACTCTTGAGAGTCCCTTGGACTGCAAAGAGATCCAACCAGCCCATTCTGAAGGAGATCAGTCCTGGGATTTCTTTGGAGGGAATGATGCTGAAGCTGAAACTCCAGTACTTTGGCCACCTCATGAGAAGAGTTGACTCACTGGAAAAGACTCTGATGCTGGGAGGGATTGGGGGCAGGAGGAGAAGGGGACAACAGAGGATGAGATGGCTGGATGGCATCACCGACTTGATGGACCTGAGTCTGAGTGAACTCTGGGGGTTGGTGATGGACAGGGAGGCCTGGTGTGCTGCGATTCATGGGGTTGCAAAGAGTCGGACACGACTGAGCGACTGAACTGAAATGAACTGAACTGAAGCATAGTCTTCTTTAGAAAGCATTTAATTTTCAGGACAAAGTTAAGTTCTTCCTTCTCTGGATTCACATACCTCTCACATTTTTTTCATGGGCTTTCCGGGCAGTTCAGCCATAAAGAATTTGCTTGCAATGCAGGAGATGCAGGTGACAATGTTATATTGCTATGTATTTTTGTCTCTTGTCTTTTTGAAGGTTTATAAAGAAGGTTGAGAGCCAAAGAACTGATGCTTTCAAACTGTGGTACAGGAGAACAGTCTTGAGAGTCTCTTGGACAGCAAGGAGATCAAACCAGTCAATCTTAAAAAAACCAATGCTGAGTATTCATTGAAAGGACTTATGCCCAAGTTGAAGCTCCAATATTTTGGCCACCTGATGCAAAGAGCCAACTCATTGGAAAAGATCTGCTGATGGGAATGATTGAGAGAAGGAGGAGAAGGGGGCAACAGAGGATGAGATAGTTGGATAGCATCAGTGACTCAATGGATATGAGTTTGAGTAAACTCCGGGAGATAGTGAAGGACAAGAAAGCCTGGCATGCTGCAGTCCATGGGATTGAAAGGAGTTTGAACAACTTGACTGCTAAACAACATCAAAGCATCTGGAGGTCAGGCCTTTTTATTCATACCAATAGATAAAAAGGCACAGTAGCTGGCATAGTATCTAGAATATAGTAAAAACTTAAAATGCTTAATGAATGAATGCATTTTTAAGGAAAATGATTTGTCCTCAATCTAAGAGTAGTCAAGTCAAGCCAAATCTAGTCAAGGCTCTGGTTTTTCCAGTAGTCATGTATGGATGTGAGAGTTGGACTATAAAGAAAGCTGAGTGCTGAAGAATTGATGCTTTTGAATTGTGGTATTGGAGAAGACTTTTGAGAGTCCCTTGGACTGCAAGGAGATCCAACCAGCCCATCCCAAAGGAAATCAGTCCTGAATATTCATTGGAAAGACTGATGTTTAAGATGAAATTCCAATACTTCGACCACATGTTGCGAAGAATTGACTCATTGCAAAAGACCCCGATGCTGGGAAAGATTGAAGGCAGGAAGAGAAGGGGACGACAGAGGATGAGATGGTTGGATGGCATCCCCGACTCGATGGACATGAATTTGAGTAAACTCCAGGAGTTGGTGATGGACAGGGAGTCCTGGCCTGCTGTAGTCCATGGTGTCGCAGAGTCGGACATGAATGAGAGACCGAACTGAACTGAACTGAAGAGTAGTCAAAAGGAAAACTCATCTTTGGACTTTCCGAGAATTCTCCAATGTGGTTAAGAACATGGCTCTTTAGTAAGACTGCATTGTTTAACTCTCAGTTCTGCTCTCTGATTAGCTATATATCTTGGGACAATTACAGAACTTCTCCAACTTTCTTTTTTAAAATATAAAGTAAAGATAATAATAGAACATTGCAGACTTGTGGATTAAGTGAAATAAAACTTGTGAAGAGTTTAGAGTCGAGCCTGCGTGCGCGCATGCTCAGTCGGAAGTCGTGGACAATTTGCAATTCCGTGGACTGTAGCCCACCAGGCCCTTCTGTCTACGGAATTTTCCAGACAAGAATACTGGAGTGGGTTGCCATTTCCTCCTCCAGGGGATATTCCTGATCCAGGAATCAAACCTGCGTCTCCCAAGTCTCATGCATAGGCAGCCAGATTCTTTTTGACGGAGCCACCTGGGAACAGTGCCTAGCACATAGTAAAAACTAAATGCATATTTTCCTTCAGAATTACTGTATTAGATCCATTCTCTTATTTTTTTAAGAAAAAAAATATTAATTCATTACTTTTAAAAATTTTGGCTGAGCTGGATCTTTGTGGCTTCTTGTGGACTTTCTCTAGTTGCAGCAAGGAGGGATGATGCTCTCATTGCTGTGCATGGACTTCTCATTGCAGGGGAGCACAGGCTCTAGCGTGCAAGGGCTTCAGTAGTTATAGCTCAAGGGCTCACCAGTTGTGGCTCACCAGCTTAATTGCCCTGTGGCATGTGGGATCTTCTCTGACTGGGGATGTGTCAACTACATTGGCAGGGTGGATTCTTAAACACTGGACCACTACAGGAGTCTCATTCTCTGATTTTCTTTTCTTTTCTCTCTCTCTCTTTTTTTTTAACTTAAAGTGGTTGAAAGAATTGGAATTACTCTATGTCTTGAGAGTCCCTTGGACTGCAAGGAGATCCAACCAGTTCATCCTAAGGGAAGTCAGTCCTGAATATTCATCGGAAGGACTGATATTGAAGATGAAACTCCAATACTTTGGCCACCTGATCTCAAGAACTGACTCACTGGAAAAGACCCTGATGCTGGGAAAGACTGAAGGTGGAGGAGAAGGGGACGACAGAGGATGAGATGGTTGGATGGCACCACTGACTCAATGGACATGAGTTTGAGTAAGTTGCGGGAGTTAGTGATGGACAAGGAGGCCTGGTGTGCTGCAGTCCATGGGGTCGCAAAGAGTCAGACACGACTGAGCAACTGAACTGAACTGAACTGATGTCTTTATTTGCCCAACAATGGTACATTTTGGTGGTAACCTAATTTGTTACTGGAATCTTCTCACTTTCTCGACACATGTGCCTTGAGGCATATGTCCTTATTTTGGACCCTAAGCTTCCATTGTCTTCTTCAGTTCATGTTTCTAGCTTGTGCCTGGTTTCCATGAGGTAAGAGTTATTTTTCTGATTCTGAATATCCTTCTTGTCTTGTAGGCCTGCTGCTCTTCAGAGTTCCATTCGTGTTTCATCCTTTTTATGTAGTTTTCCAAGAATGGCTGTAATGATCGCATGAATTATAATATACTACAGTTGTTTACTTATTTGTATTTCCTACTAGATTAAGCTTTGCTAAGCCAGTGACCTTATCTCATTATTCTGTTTAGCCAATGCCAAGAACAAGGTCTAATGGTCTAGAAACATGCTAAATCTTGAAGCAAGTTTATAGCTTTGAATGATTTGTGATTTACCAGACTTACAAAAAAATATTTTTTAGCTAAAATGACTTCTCTATAGTTTCCTTTGTAGCTATGATGAAAGTAATTTGCTAAGATTTTTTCAATTATTTATTTATTTTATGCAAATTTATTACAGATCTTCTAATTACAAAGTAGATAAAATGTTGTGTGTGGGGGGAAACAGATATAATTCAAGACATGGGTCCTGCCAAAGTAGCTCAGAGATTAGTGGTAGAGACAAAGCACAATCAATAAGAAAAGCACACAATCAATAAGAATGATATAAATGATGTATTCAAAAAAGTAGAGAAAGTGATGTGAGTTAACAGATAGGAACAGGATTATGCTGGCCATTATTTTAACAACCAGCTCTCTCAGAGTGAAAGCCTTGATTTGTAGCTTTTGCCAGTTTCCTGATGTAAATACTCCTACCAATACTGGATTCTAGCTATGCTTGAGATCACCAAATGCAAAATTGTGAAAATATGTACATAATTCAACCTTGCTAGTGATTTGGGGCTGGCTCCAAAATGCCTTTGGATGGGAGAAATGGTTTTCGACAGTCATGGTCTGGTCATTCATCATGGAAGAGCTACAGATTGAAAATAGTCTTGAAGATTGTTAGAAATTAGATTAGTCATGGAAAATACATTCCAGATTTGGAGACTGGTAAAAGCAATGCATAGCAGCAGTAATGAGTGTGGAACATTCAGGCAAATGTAACTCAGCACACAGTAGGTATTCAAAAAATATGTTTATAAATAACTGAACAGTAGTAAATAAACCATCTGATTGGAAAATGCATCTCTGTACACTGAGAGCTAAGAGGACAGCTCAGATGTTGCAGCAATTCACAGGTCTCTTTCTTCATAAAGATGCTTTGCAGAGGAGATGATTGGATGACACCACTGACTCAATGGACATGAGTTTGAGCAAATTGTAGGAGATGGGGAAGGACAGGGATGCCTGGCATACTGCAGTCCATGGGGTCACAAAGAGCTGGACACAGCTGAGCAGCCATAAGATAGCATTAACAAATAATTCTAAGAAAGAAGAAAATTTTAGTTTTCAAAGGTGGGAGAGGCTTCTAAACGTTGTATATCTTCATAATAGCTTTACCTCCATTAAAAATGCCTCCAAATATTGAATTAAATTATAGCATTTTCTATATAGATCAAGGAGGGCTAGATAAAGGTCAACCATTTTCTCTCACCTGGCTTATAAATATGGAATTTGGTGGTTGGCAGGAGTCAAGAAATGTTTTTCGTAAAGGACCAGAAACTAGATGTTTTCTATTTTGTGGGCCATATGGTCTTGTTTCAACTCTGCCATTTTAGCACAAAAACAGCCATAGACAATATGTGGATGAACGATTGTGGTTGTGTTCCAATTGCATCTTATTTACAAGTAAGGTAAGGGACAGATACAGCCTAAAAGCCATAGTTTGCATGTTTCTTGCCTGGGGCATCAAGAGATCTAGGAAATTTAGGTTTCTTTAAAGTTCATGGGATGGCACCAAAGATCAAAAAAATGCCCAAAATTCACAAAGATAATATGACATAAAAATGACTCAATAAACAGGATGAGATGGTGCGAGACATCACTGACTCAATGGACATGAGTTTGAGCAGACTACTGGAGACAGTGAAGGACAAGGAAGCCTGGCATGCTGCAGCCCATCGGGTCGCAAAGAGTCACACAAGACTGAGTGACTGAACAATAGCAGAGTTTAATCCGTTTTGGTAGGATATTTCCCCAACACTATTCCTTCTGCCTTGATGTCTAGGTTTGGTGGTTTTGATGTTATTTGCTATCATAATTTTGGTACTTACATACTTTCTTGAAAACTGATCTCTGAATAAAACTTGATATGGGATATTACTTAATTCTTATAATATTAAAGTTGCCAAGAAAGCAATAAAATCTGCTTAATAATCTTCCACTCACTTCTTTGATACCATATCCATGTTCTTGGGAACATGAGGGAGGTAGAGATGGTGACAGCTTCTTCAACCACTCATCCATTGATGGACCCTTATGTTGTGCCCACATCCTGGTTATGGGAAATAATGCCGCTATGAAGGTAGGAGTGCCCTTTTTGAGTTAAGTATTTTGTTTTCTTTGGATACATTCCCAGAATTGGGACTTCTGGATCATATGCCGGTTGTATTTTTAATCCTCCATAGCATTTTCCATAATGGCTATATCAGTTTACAAATTTCACCAACACTGCGCAGGGATTCCCCTATCTCCACATCCAGGCCAGCATCTATCTCTCATCTTTTTGTTGATGGCCATTCTAACAAGCAAGAAGTACTGTTTCATTTTGGTTTTAATTTCGCATTTTTCTAATGACTAGTGTCTTTCTAATGCTGAGTGTCTTTTTATGGACCTGTTGGCTTTTTGTACATCTTCTTGACATCCACTACATTTAAAACCAACAAGCATGTAATTTATGAAGTGCCAACCAACCTGTCAACAAACGAGTGATGAAGAAGGAAGATGGGATCATTGGCAGATCCTGGTACCTGGGACATCGTTCCGTTCATGTAAATGTGCAAGGCATTGTGCATACTGCTTTGAGAGGCATCTGCTATCCCAGTAAGCGGACTAGCAAATCCTGTTGGCAAAAAGAAAATTGGAAAAAAAAAATAGTTTGTTTTAATGATTGAAAATCTAAGTGAGTTTCTCATTTGGTTTACAACTGCACTTGAAAAATAATTGCTTGATTCAAAACAACAAAGTGAATCATAAAATGCATTCTGTATTGGGATTGTTCACATTCTAGATACCCAGTGAGCATTTACTAAATCTTTGTAGAGTTGAATGGTGTTAATCTGGTCACAATGGACTGATTAGCCAGATGGAATTGGCTAAGCCAGTCTGTGTTCCATCCTTTTGCTTCTGCCTACTATTCCTCCTTTAGATCCTAAAAAGTAATAAGACCTTTTTGCAATAATCAGCATAGTCACTCTCACTTCATCCTGTACCATGACTTAAAAACAGCTGTTTCCAGCTGTTATGTGTCCTCTTACTTTCCAGTTCTGGTCGTTACTTTTAATTTTTATTTCTGATTCCAGAGAAAAATTAAAACTTGTGACCACTGACATTACAATTCATCTTTGACAGTCTGGAGGACTTCGGGTAATGTGTTTCATTTTGCAAAATATTTCAAAGTTAATTAGGACTCCATTAAATGGCTCTATTCATTGCACCAGGAATAATAATTATGATAAGAGTTATTTTTTTTCTGTATGTTAATTGAGCTAAATGCTTTCTGTGACATAAGTCCTTCAGTCTTTGCAGCAGCTCTACTGATTAGAAATTATCTCCACTGGAAAGAAGAGAAAAATGAAGCTCAGAAAAGTCCTGAGTTTTCCAAGCTTGCACAGGTAGTAGCAGAGTCAGTATTTTAACCCATATCAGTTCGACGGCAACATCTCAGCTCTTGATATTCTGTGTTCTCTCCCATACATTACCAGGGAACAGGTGAAGTATGATATCAGTTCAGTGTCCATTCAGGGAAAACACGAAAGAAAAGTAGAACTCAGATTTAAAATCAAACAAAGTGGGAGGAACAGAGTTAAACTGTAAATCAGAACCAAGCTAAAGGAAAATGCCAAGGACATATTGAATTTCAAAATTTAGCATTATCAGGAAAACAGAAACTGTGAGGTTATAATTTTATTTTAAAAGGTAGGATAGAAACAGTGCAGACAATAGGAGGCAGAGGGGAACTAGTTTCCTTTCAAACAATTGGGATTATTTTGTTGTCAGCTCCATTTTTAAAGTGTAGCTCTTTACTTTTGAATTCAATGCTTTGCGTTCTCCTGCCGCTGAGGCTGACAGTATCTCTGCCTCCTCAGCTGATGTTTTTGTCTCCTCCTTTTGAGTTTTACACTTATTCTCAGAGATAATATCGAGCCCAGCTACCTCCGGAAGCTTAGCCCAAGACCACACACTTCTCTCTCCCCTCTGGCATCGCTTGTGTATGACAACTTTTGTGATTGTGTATGTGTGTGTGCGCTCAGTTGCTCAGTCATGTCTGACTCTTTGAGACCCATGGACTGTAGCCCACCAGGCTCCTCTGTCCATGGGCTTTTCCAGGAAAGAGTACTGGAGTGCGTTGCCGTTTCTTCTCCAGGGAATCTTCCTGACCCAGGGATCGAATCCACATTTCTTGCTTGTCCTGCATTGGCAGGCGGATTCTTTACCACGAGCGCCACCTGAGAAGCCCAAGATTGTATATACACGGTTCTTAATATGTGCAGGGATTTTTCTGAAAGCTTAACATGATTATTTTCATGTAACCTTCAGAATGATTCTGCAAATTAGATATCTTCATAATCTCTGTTATGTACATTTGGATAAAGCAGTTTAGAGAGATTAGGCAAACTGTCTAAGATTAAAAAGCAAATAACAGAAGCTAAGGTTGGGGCCACAAACCTGTTTTATTCCAGAACTTAAGCTCTTAAATGCTTTGGTTTATTGCTTTTCCTATTAGTAATAAGTCATATATCATGGGGGGAATTTCTGTAGAGCAATGGTCTTTAAGCTTTTGAGTAGAACAAAATGAAAGCTTTAAAACCATCTTTTATGCATGCTCTCACATATTTTAAGTAGTTTCTAAATTGCTTTAATTATAATTGCAAACAGTTTTAGAGGAAAAATTCAGGGGTAGATATTGCAAATAGTATAAATTTTAAAATAAAAATTTTTAATCGATTTATAAAAAATGTTTCCAGTGTAATGATTTGATATTTGCCATCATCCATATCAAAAGTACCTAAATAGGCTCTTCTATTATAATCTGAAATTTTATAGGATTTCCTTTTTTTCACTAGATCTCATGTTCTTGTTCTGTTTTCCCACAGGAGTGTGCCAAAATGTTATATATTATGCTCGAAATATTTTTTAAAAATTCATCAGCCTATCATACTTTTTTTAAACAAAACTAGGTATAAAAGTTAAAATTACCTTTTAAAAACTTCATGTGACAATATAATCTAGATTGTCATTAAAAATTTTAGTAATACATATTTTATTAGAATGATGTAAGACTAAATATTTTATAAAATAAGTTATTAAAATTTTATTGAAAATTCATTTATTAACAATATTTATGAAAGATTGTTATTAAAAAGGGCTTCCCTGGTGGCTCAGACAGTACAGAATCTGCCCACAATGCAGGAGACCAGGCTCGATCCCTGGGTTGGGAAGATCCTCTGGAAAAGGGATGGCTACCCACTCCTGTATTCTTGTCTGGAGAATCCCATTGACAGAGGAGCCTGGTGGGGTGCAGTCCACGGGGTTGTAAAGAGTCAGACACAACTGAGTGACTAACATCCATTAGTTAAAAATTATTGCAGATATTTACAATACACTGCAATAGTCGTTGCTAGAAAGAATAAGGCTCAGCGTATTCAATTCTAAATTAAAAAAAAAAATCATTAGTCCTGAAAACTTTATTCTCATAAGAAACTAGTTAAATAAAATAAAAAATAATTAATAATAAAAAGATTTTTATAGGAGTTTCACTTAATTACATAGTCTTTTTCTAGTATATGTCAAAAGTGACATAGCTGATTCAGCATCAAAATAATCTAATCCATCGGTGACAACTCAAACAAAAATTCTTTGATGAAAGTAGCTATAAATGCTTTTATTTATAAAGCACTTAACTTTCAAGATACTCACTACTTTTTGTTAGAGCCATTTATTCCAGCAATGCTGGCACCAATATTCTGAGTTCTTTGCTGGTTTAGTACCTCGTATGATTTTACCCCTTCTGGGTGATAAGTATGGATATAGGCTAGAGGTATGCCTTTCTTCTGAAAAGTTGAAGGGAGATTATGCAAGGGTAGGTGGTAAAGAAGAATCTCAGGAGATTTCTCACTCAGATTCATTTTAGTAAAGTATATTTGGGAAAAAGATCTGGAAATAAATTTTCTTAAAACTCTCTGTGCCAGGTACCCTTTAAAGTGTCTCAGTGAACCTGTAGTGGTGTTTTTTAGCAATTTGAAGATACTGTTTGTAGAGAAAAGACTTTTAGAGAAGAGCTAACTGAGTTTTAATTCTACGTTTTTTTTCTGAAAGTATTACTTGTCTCAAGCTATGTTTTGTGAGGCTTGTTTTCTTCATTGGTAAAAGAGGGAATAATTAATACTCATCTCATACCCTTAGTCAGTCAGTTCAGCCACTAAGTCCTGTCTGACTCTTTGCGACCCCATGGACTGCAGCACACCAGGCCTCCCTGGCCATCACCAACACCTGGAGTTTACTCAAATTCATGTCCATTGAGTCAGTGATGCCATCCAACCATCTTATCCTCTGTCGTCCCCTTCTTCTCACGCCTGTAGTCTTTCCCAGCATCAAGGTCTTTTCCAGTGAGTCAGTTCTTCGCATCAGGTGGCCAAAGTATTGGAGTTTCAGCTTTAGTATCAGTCCTTCCAATGAATATTCAGGACTGATTTCTTTTAGGATGGACTGGTTGGATCTCCTTGCAGTCCAAGGGACTCTCAGGAGTCTTCTCCAATACCATAGTTCAAAAGCATCAGTTGTTTGCTGGAAGATTTCTGATTACAGTATCAATTTCCGTGCTTGTGATGGGTCTGTTAAGATTTTCGATTTCTTCCTGGTTCAGTTTTGGAAAATTGTACTTTTCTAAGAATTTGTCCATTTCTTCCATGTTGTCCATTTTATTGGCATACAACTGCTGATAGTAGTCTCTTATGATCCTTTGTATTTCTGTGTTGTCTGTTGTGATCTCTCCATTTTCATTTCTAATTTTATTGATTTGATTTTTCTCTTTGCTTCTTGATGAGTCTGGCTAATGGTTTGTCAAGTAATCAGAAATCTTCCAGCAAACAAAAGCCCAGGTCCAGATGGCTTCACAGCTGAATTCTACCAAAAATTTCGAGAAGAGCTAACACCTATCCTACTCAAACTCTTCCAGAAATTGCAGAGGAAGGTAAACTTCCAAACTCATTCTATGAGGCCACCATCACCCTAATACCAAAACCTGACAAAGATGTCACAAAAAAGAAAACTACAGGCCAATATCTCTGATGAACATAGATGCAAAAATCCTCAACAAAATTCTAGCAATCAGAATCCAACAACACATTAAAAAGATCATACACCATGACCAAGTGGGCTTTATCCCAGGGATGCAAGGATTCTTCAATATCTGCAAATCAATCAATGTAATTCACCACATTAACAAATTGAAAAATAAAAGCCATATGATTATCTCAATAGATGCAGAGAAGGCCTTTGACAAAATTCAACATCCATTTATGATAAAAACTCTCCAGAAAGCAGGAATAGAAGGAACATACCTCAACATAATAAAAGCTATCTATGACAAACCCACAGCAAACATTATCCTCAATGGTGAAAAATTGAAAGCATTTCCCTAAAGTCAGGAACAAGACAAGGGTGTCCACTTTCACCGCTACTATTCAACATAGTTCTGGAAGTTTTGGCCACAGCAATCAGAGCAGAAAAAGAAATAAAAGGAATCCAAATTGGAAAAGAAGTAAAACTCACTGTTTGCAGATGACATGATCCTCTACATGGAAAACCCTAAAGACTCCACCAGAAAATTACTAGAGCTCATCAATGAATATAGTAAAGTTGCAGGATATAAAATCAACACACAGAAATCCCTTGCATTCCTATACACGAATAATGAGAAAGTAGAAAAGAAATTAAGGAAACAATTCCATTCACCATTGCAACGAAAAGAATAAAATACTTAGGAATATATCTACCTAAAGAAACTAAAGACCTATATATAGAAAACTATAAAACACTGATGAAAGAAATCAAAGAGGACACTAATAGATGGAGAAATATACCATGTTCATGGATTGGAAGAATCAATATAGTGAAAATGAGTATACTACCCAAAGCAATTTACAAATTCAATGCAATCCCTATCAAGCTACCAGCCACATTTTCACAGAACTAGAACAAATAATTTCAAGATTTGTATGGAAATACAAAAACCTCGAATAGCCAAAAGCAATCTTGAGAAAGAAGAATGGAACTGGAGGAATCAACTTGCCTGACTTCAGGCTCTACTACAAAGCCACAGTCATCAAGACAGTATGGTACTGGCACAAAGACAGACATATAGATCAATGGAACAAAATAGAAAGCCCAGAGATAAATCCACACACATATGGACACCTTATCTTTGACAAAGGAGGCAAGAATATACAATGGAGTAAAGACAATCTCTTTAACAAATGGTGCTGGGAAAACTGGTCAACCACTTGTAAAAGAATGAAACTAGATCACTTTCTAACACCGCACACAAAATAAACTCAAAATGGATTAAAGATCTAAATGTAAGATCAGAAACTATAAAACTCCTAGAGGAGAACATAGGCAAAACACTCTCAGACATAAATCACAGCAGGATCCTCTATGATCCACCTCCCAGAATTCTGGAAATAAAAGCAAAATAAACAAATGGGATCTAATTAAAATTAAAAGCTTCTGCACAACAAAGGAAAATATAAGCAAGGTGAAAAGACAGCCTTCGGAATGGGAGAAAATAATAGCAAATGAAGCAACTGACAAACAACTAATCTCAAAAATATACAAGCAACTTCTGCAGCTCAACTCCAGAAAATAAACGACCCAATCAAAAAATGGGCCAAAGAACTAAATAGACATTTCTCCAAAGAAGACATACGGATGGCTAACAAACACATGAAAAGATGCTCAACATCACTCATTATTAGAGAAATGCAAATCAAAACCACAATGAGGTACCACTTCACACCAGTCAGAATGGCTGCGATCCAAAAATCTGCAAGCAATAAATGCTGGAGAGGGTGTGGAGAAAGGAACCCTCCTACACTGTTGGTGGGAATGCAAACTAGTACAGCCACTATGGAAAACAGTGTGGAGATTCCTTAAAAATTGCAAATAGAACTACCTTATGACCCAGCAATCCCACTTCTGGGCATACACACCGAGGAAACCAGAATTGAAAGAGACACATGTACCCCAATGTTCATCGCAGCACTGTTTATAATAGCCAGGACATGGAAACAACCTAGATGTCCATCAGCAGATGAATGGATAAGAAAGCTTTGATACATATACACAATGGAGTATTACTCAGCCGTTAAAAGAATTCATTTGAATCAGTTCTGATGAGATGGATGAAACTGGAGCCGATTATACAGAGTGAAGTAAGCCAGAAAGAAAAACACCAATACAGTATACTAACACATATATATGGAATTTAGGAAGATGGCAATGACGACCCTGTATGCAAGACAGGGAAAGAGACACAGATGTGTATAACGGACTTTTGGACTCAGAGGAGAGGGAGAGGTGGGATGATTTGGGAGAATGACATTCTAACATGTATACTATCATGTGAATTGAATCGCCAGTCTATGTCTGACGCAGGATGCAGCATGCTTGGGGCTGGTGCATGGGGATGACCCAGAAAGATGTTATGGGGAGGGAGGTGGGAGGGGGTTCATGTTTGGGAATGCATGTAAGAATTAAAGATTTTAAAATTTAAAAAATAAAAACTAAAAAAAAAATAAAAAAAAATAAAATAAAACGCAAAAAAAAAAAAAAAGCATCAGTTGGTCTGTGCTCATCTTTCTTTATATTCCAACTCTGACATCTATACATGACTACTGGAAAAACCATAGCTTTGACTAGACGGACATTTGTCGGCAAAGTAATGTCTCTACTTTTGAATATGCTGTCTGGGTTGGTCATAGCTTTTCTTCCAAGGAGCAAGCGTTTTTTAATTTCATGGCTGCACTCACCATCTGCAGTGATTTTGGAGCCCAAACACTAAAGTCTCTCACTGTTTCCATTGTTTCCCCATCTATTTGTCTATTTATAAAACAATTTCTCTCACTATTATAGCAAGTGTGATACAATTAATATAGAATCTAGCACAAGACAAATGCTTCCTGAATAGTACCTATCATTTCTATAAGTTTGCTGCATCTGATAAACCGGTGCCTATCCAGAGAGCTGCTAACCAAGAATATGGGCCACTCCAACTGCAGAAAAACTGCTTTTGCCACAAATTTCCACCTTAAGGATCCATACCAGCACCAGACACTTCTTGACTCGACCCCATGAACTGTAGCCTGTCAGGCTCCTCTGTCCCTGGGGTTTATCAGGCAAGAGTACTGGAGTGGGTTGCCATTTCCTTCTCCAGGGGATCTTCCTGACCCAGGGATGAGACCCATGTCTCTTACACCTCCTGCATTGGCTGAAGATTCTTTACCACTAGCACCACTTGGGAAACCCCTCCTAAACTCGATTTTTCTACAAAAGCCTGCCTGCTTGCCCTCAGCCAACAATAGATGTGTCAGGGTGATCCTGAAAACTAGATTGCTATTCTAAGCATGTTTTCAGCTAGGCTAGAGTTTCTTTCTTTCTTTCTTTCTTTCTTTTGCTAGCTTGCCAGATGATGCATCTAGGAAGGTCTCCAATGTTCTTATGAAGGGTATTTGAATGAGAAGCACATGGGGTTTGTCAGAATATATTGTGTTATGTGCTCAGAAATAGTTCAAAGGTATAGGTTGGACAAACACCCAACCTCTTTGTGATAAATACCAAATTGTTAATACAGACAGTCTGATTATATTAACAATTTTAAATGGACTATGTGTATCTAATCTCTTAAAATAGGACTGGAAAGTCCTCTGAAACAGAGACCAAAGATGTTGCTTTGATTTTCCATAGTCAGAAACAGAACCTTGCACATCTTTGTATTTAAAAGAAAATATAAAATATTTCTCAACATATATATGTATATATATGCAGATACATATATATGTATATACATACACATATACATATATATACATATATACATATATATGTTGAGAAATATTTTACATATGTATACATATATACATTTCTGACGCAGGATACAGCATGCTTGGGGCTGGTGCATGGGGATGACCCAGAGAGATGTTATGGGGAGGGAGGTGGGAGGGGGGTTCATGTTTGGGGATGCATGTAAGAATTAAAGATTTTAAAATTTTAAAAATAAAAAACTAAAAAAAAATAAATAAAAATAAAAAATAAAAAAATAAATACAAAAAAATGTATACATATATACAGATATATATGTATATATGTGTGTGTTTGTATACACACAGATGGAATAGTATTCCAGCCCCCAAAATGAGAGAACATTTGCCATTTGCAGCAACATGGATGGACTTGGAGAGCATTACGCTAAGTGAAATAAGTCAGATAGAGAAAGCCAAATGCTGTATAATATCACTTATATGTGGAATCTAAAAAATACACCAAACTAGTGAGTATAACAAAAAAGGAGCAGACTCACATATATGGAGAAGAATTTAAAAACTATCAGTGAGGAGAGAAGGGGGGCAGGGCCGGTATAGGCATAGATGAATAAGTATGAACTATTAGGTGTAAAATAAGCTACAAGGATATATTGTACAAGACAGGGAATATAGCCAATACTTTATAATAACTATAAATGAAAGATAACCTTTGAAAATTGTGAATCAGTATGTTGTACACCCGTAATTTATATAATATTATATGGTAACTATACATCAATTTTTTTTAAAGTCTTAAAAATACTTCTCAATTCTTCACTGATACCATCCTGTAAAGATCAGGAAGAGGAAAAATAACATTTCTCTCCATAAAATCTACAAGGGACCTTTAAAGAGCTCTATGCTCCTACTTAAGTGACCAAATAAAGAGAATGTCATAGATGTAAATAACATAAAATGTGAATAAATTATTTTCTATTTTAGTTCTTCACACAATTCATTTTTTGCCTGGTGAATCACCTTGAAAAAATAGAAAACACCATCAGTAGTTTCTCTTGCCAAGATTTTATTCCCTTTTGGAAGAGCGAGTCCAAGAGGGATTCTAGTCTATAGATCAAACTTTTCAAATGTCTTTCATGTACATGATCTCATTTGAATCCCAGGGGTGAATATTATCACTGTCCCAAGTTTCCAGATGGGAAGACATAACAGAAGTTAAAAAACACACTTAAATTCAAGCTAGAAACCGAGGCAATCAAGGAATTGACTATGGCTCTGACTGATTTCAAATCCCATGCTCTTTTCTACACACTAAACTGGGGTAGAGTTCATACTGACTTGCTGACACACCTTGAAACCTTTTATTATGCACTATGAGATGAATTTAGTGACTTGCTATTTTCATCCGTTGACTATCATCAGCAAGGTGCAGAGTGCATTATTGCCTCTCTCTTGTCCAAGGGTTCCTCACGATGGAAAGTCTAATAAGCCAGCAGGGACCTTGTTAGCAGTCACAAATGCCAAAATGGCTCGAAGTTCTTTGTGAAGGGCAGTGACAGTTGCCCAAATTACTCTGTTATGCCTTCAACTCTGCGTGCTACATTCCTATGGGAAATTAATAAACACAGTTTCAGACTGATGATAACAATAGGAAATTTCAGCTTGTCACTCCATCTATCTTTCTCTTTTGTTTCTTCCCCAATAGCACTCTGGAGAGTTTTTGTGTTTGTTCGCTTGTTTTTTAATATTGATGCCGATCTCTGAGCCCTGGAAGTTCAGATTTAATTGGTACAGAGTGGAGCTCAGGCACTTGGAGTTTTAAAACACCCCAGGTGGTTCTAATGTGCAAACAGGGTTGAAATTCAATGATTTAGGCAAAATTGCTCTCTAACCTCTACACTTGAACTCACACTTTAAAAACTTTACCTCCAAATATATTATTTTCTTCACCTAAAATATTTTGCTCCTATATTGTGACAGTCTAAAAATGCTTCTGTCTTTATTTTTTTTTTATTTTAAAATCTTTAATTCTTACATGCATTCCCAAACATGAACCCCCCTCCCACCTCCCTCCCCATAACATCTTTCTGGGTCATCCCCATGCACCAGCCCCAAGCATGCTGCATCCTGCGTCAGACATAGACTGGCGATTCAATTCACATGATAGTATACATGTTAGAATGTCATTCTCCCAAATCATCCCACCCTCTCCCTCTCCCTCTGAGTCCAAAAGTCCGTTATACACATCTGTGTCTCTTTCCCTGTCTTGCATACAGGGTCGTCATTGCTATCTTCCTAAATTCCATATATATATGTGTTAGTATACTGTATTGGTGTTTTTCTTTCTGGCTTACTTCACTCTGTATAATCGGCTCCAGTTTCATCCATCTCATCAGAACTGATTCAAATGAATTCTTTTTAACGGCTGAGTAATACTCCATTGTGTATATGTACCACAGCTTTCTTATCCATTCATCTGCTGATGGACATCTAGGTTGTTTCCATGTCCTGGCTATTATAAACAGTGCTGCGATGAACATTGGGGTAGAATGAAACTAGATCACTTTCTAACACCGCACACAAAAATAAACTCAAAATGGATTAAAGATCTAAATGTAAGATCAGAAACTATAAAACTCCTAGAGGAGAACATAGGCAAAACACTCTCAGACATAAATCACAGCAGGATCCTCTATGATCCACCTCCCAGAATTCTGGAAATAAAAGCAAAAATAAACAAATGGGATCTAATTAAAATTAAAAGCTTCTGCACAACAAAGGAAAATATAAGCAAGGTGAAAAGACAGCCTTCTGAATGGGAGAAAATAATAGCAAATGAAGCAACTGACAAACAACTAATCTCAAAAATATACAAGCAACTTATGCAGCTCAACTCCAGAAAAATAAACGACCCAATCAAAAAATGGGCCAAAGAACTAAATAGACATTTCTCCAAAGAAGACATACGGATGGCTAACAAACACATGAAAAGATGCTCAACATCACTCATTATTAGAGAAATGCAAATCAAAACCACAATGAGGTACCACTTCACACCAGTCAGAATGGCTGCGATCCAAAAATCTGCAAGCAATAAATGCTGGAGAGGGTGTGGAGAAAAGGGAACCCTCCTACACTGTTGGTGGGAATGCAAACTAGTACAGCCACTATGGAGAACAGTGTGGAGATTCCTTAAAAAATTGCAAATAGAACTACCTTATGACCCAGCAATCCCACTTCTGGGCATACACACCGAGGAAACCAGAATTGAAAGAGACACATGTACCCCAATGTTCATTGCTTCTGTCTTTAAAAGTCCACATCATGAACTTCTACCTTGAAATATTTTCATATTGATAACTGCTCCAATGTGTACCCATGAAAATGATGTTTTAAAAAATTGAGCAACTGCTACAAAGCAGGCACTAGGTAGGCATTTTCACATGTATTACCTAATTCAGCATACTCCTTTCTAGGAAGCTGGGCTATAAATGTTACATTTTATCATGCCTGTCAGAGTCTAAAATGTGAAAAAATACATGGTTAAATTTTTAGAACAGAGTACACTGAATTTATTTAATTTTAAGTGCTTCTTTAACCTATTTTAACATTTCATAGAGTTTCAGGGATATAACTGGAGGAAAAAACCAAACAGAAGATAGAAAAATGTACATTGATGCATATTAAGATCAAAGAGAAGGGACAGTTGACAGCAACCCCCCTCCCCTCAGCTATATTCCAATTCACTCTCCTGATGCAGCTTTCTTCTGGAACTATGAAGTACATAGCCTCACAGGTTGCACACAAAGATTTTACGAGGTTGTATTTCATGGTTGAGTACTTTTCAAAAGTTTATAATTTAGATGACTTGCAGCAGAAATATAATACTGTAGATTAAAAAGGATCCTTGGATCTATGCAAGTCCCTAGTTCCAATAAAGCATTAACTTTCATTCCAACTTCAAGGTTTCTTACACAAAGTGCTAGCTCTACAGTCATGGATATAATTAATTAGTATTTATGTTTATTAGAAAATATTTTTAATTTGACTCAGGAAGTCTCTTCAACTATGGGAAACAAAGCAATGAAGCAAACACGGTTGTGGGTGACTATTTACCGTGTAATTATTAGATGGCAGTTAAAAGGTTCAGATGGTGCAGAATCCACCTGCAATGCAGGAGACCCTGGTTTGATTCCTGGGTCAGAAAGTTCCTCTGGAGAAGGGATAGGCTACCCACTCCAGTATTCTTGGGCTTCCCTGGCGGCTCAATCGGCAAAGAATCTGCCTGCAGTGGGGAGGCCTGGGTTTGATCCATGCATTGGGAAGATCCCCTGGAGGAGGGCATGGCAACCCACTACAGTATTCTTGCCTGGAGAATCCCCATGGACAGAGGGGCCTGGAGGGCTATATACAGTCCATGGGGTCTCAGAGAGTTAGACATGACTGAGAGATACAGCATACACAGCATAAAAGGTCACAAATGATCCACAAATTATGTAAATTTCTTAGAAATGCAAACACTCAAACCCTACCAAAAACTGTGAATCAGAAAGTCACTGGGATTCACCATTTGTGTTAAAAAGTCTTTCCCGTGGTTCTTAGGCACACTAAGTCTGCATTAGAGAACTGCTGCTCTAATTTTCATCACTTGCCCAAAGACAATGGTGAAACCAGTCAAAATTATAGTCACCTCCATGAGCTCAATAAAGAAAGTAGAATTATTTCCCGTGTTATCACTTGAAATTGTTTATTTTAAATATCAGACTGATTTCTCCTCTTGGTAACACCAATGTTCATGTGTGTATATATACACTTGTGTGTGTATGCAAAGAAAACGACATGGAATCCTTTTGTTTATATACATATTTACACAGTAGACATGTGATTTACATTATCCAGTGATTTTTTCAACAATTCTTAGACCTTATCTCCAGTTTATAAACATATCTATAAAATTTTCTTACACATTAATCATAATGGTTCATTCTTCATTTATAATTTGTCTGAAGGTTGTTTTAAGGTAAAATTTTAAATGGCATTCCATTATTCGTGTATAGGAATGCAAGGGATTTCTGTGTGTTGATTTTATATCCTGCAACTTTACTGTATTCATTGATTAGCTCTAGTAATTTTCTGGTGGAGTCTTTAGGGTTTTCCATGTAGAGGATCATGTCATCTGCAAACAGTGAGAGTTTTACTTCTTCTTTTCCAATTTGGATTCCTTTTATTTCTTTTTCTGCTCTGATTGCTGTGGCCAAAAACTACAGTAAAGTTGCAGGATATAAAATCAACACACAGAAATCCCCTGCATTCCTATACACGAATAATGAGAAAGTAGAAAAGAAATTAAGGAAACAATTCCATTCACCACTGCAACGAAAAGAATAAAATACTTAGGAATATATCTACCTAAAGAAACTAAAGACCTATATATAGAAAACTATAAAACACTGATGAAAGAAATCAAAGAGGACATTAATAGATGGAGAAATATACCATGTTCATGGATCGGAAGAATCAATATAGTGAAAATGAGTATACTACCCAAAGCAATTTACAAATTCAATGCAATCCCTATCAAGCTACCAGCCATATTTTTCACAGACCTAGAACAAATAATTTCAAGATTTGTATGGAAATACAGAACACCTTGAATTGCCAAAGCAATCTTGAGAAAGAAGAATGGAACTGGAGGAATCAACTTGCCTGACTTCAGGCTCTACTACAAAGCCACAGTCATCAAAACAGTATGGTACTGGCACAAAGACAGACATATAGATCAATGGAACAACATAGAAAGCCCAGAGATAAATCCACACACATATGGACACCTTATCTTTGACAAAGGAGGCAAGAATATACAATGGAGTAAAGACAATCTCTTTAACAAGTGGTGCTGGGAAAATTGGTCAACCACTTGTAAAAGAATGAAACTAGATCACTTTCTAACACTGCACACAAAAATAAACTCAAAATGGATTAAAGATCTAAATGTAAGACCAGAAACTATAAAACTCCTAGAGGAGAACATAGGCAAAACACTCTCAGACATAAATCACAGCAGGATCCTCTATGATCCACCTCCCAGAATTCTGGAAATAAAAGCAAAAATAAACAAATGGGATCTAATTAAAATTAAAAGCTTCTGCACAACAAAGGAAAACTATAAGCAAGGTGAAAAGACAGCCTTCTGAATGGGAGAAAATAATAGCAAATGAAGCAACTGACAAACAACTAATCTCAAAAATATACAAGCAACTTATGCAGCTCAATTCCAGAAAATAGACATTTCTCCAAAGAAGACGTATGTATGGCTAACAAACACATGAAAAGATGCTCAACATCACTCATTATCAGAGAAATGCAAATTAAAACCACAATGAGGTACCACTTCACACCAGTCAGAATGGCTGCGATCCAAAAATCTGCAAGCAATAAATGCTGGAAAGGGTGTGGAGAAAGGGAACCCTCCTACACTGTTGGTGGGAATGCAAACTAGTACAGCCACTATGGAGAACAGTGTGGAGATTCCTTAAAAAATTGCAAATAGAACTACCGTATGACCCAGCAATCCCACTGCTGGGCATACACACCGAGGAAACCAAAATTGAAAGAGACACATGTACCCCAATGTTCATCGCAGCACTGTTTATAATAGCCAGGACATGGAAACAACCTAGATGTCCATCAGCAGATGAATGGATAAGAAAGCTGTGGTACATATACACAATGGAGTATTACTCAGCCGTTGAAAAGAATTCATTTGAATCAGTTCTGATGAGATGGCTGAAACTGGAGCCGATTATACAGAGTGAAGTAAGCCAGAAAGAAAAACACCAATACAGTATACTAACACATATATATGGAATTTAGAAAGATGGCAATGACGACCCTGTATGCAAGATAGGAAAAAAGACACAGATGTGTATAATGGACTTTTGGACTCAGAGGGAGAGGGAGAGGGTGGGATGATTTGGGAGAATGGCATTCCAACATGTATACTATCATGTAAGAATTGAATCGCCAGTCTATGTCTGACGCAGGATACAGCATGCTTGGGGCTGGTGCATGGGGATGACCCACAGAGATGTTATGGGGAGGGAGGTGGGAGGGGGGTTCATGTTTGGGAACTCATGTAAGAATTAAAGATTTTAAAATTAAAAAAATAAAAAACTAAAAATAAAAAAAATTTAAAAAAAATAAATGACATTCCATATTCTTAGTCTTGTGTATTCAGGAAAACTCACTAAATGGCACAGACTGAATCAAGCAAACATCTTATAGGCAAAGTGTTATTCAAGCTGCCTTCTCTTCCTTGTTCTTACTTATAACTGAATTGGTAGTACCTCCTACAGCTGGTACACTTCATTAGGTGTGATAAGTCTTTTATATACATTAATGTAAATGCTAACTATTTTTGAAGCAAAGGTCGAGTCCCAACCATCTTAGTCTCTGTTTCTCACAGTCTATTCTGATTTTAGCACTGAAAGTCCTGGGTCCTATGTAGAGCCAGATTTATAGGCATGCAACTGAGTGTTCCTCACCCAAACCTATCCATATCTGGTTTAATGCTTTGCGGTTGCTATCTTGAAATTTTCAATAATTTTGGAATGAACTGCTTCATGTTTTTATTTTGTGATATATTCTGGAAATTATATAGCTCATTTTAATTCTGGAAAACCCCATAGTCTTGGGCAAACAAGGATGGTTAGTCACACTGCAAAATTTCTATATATAATATTCCTTCATCAGCTTGATTTGATAGGGCATTTCTATCATACAGAAGTCTATTAAATCATTTAAATGTATCCTACAAGTTCATTTATGTCTTTGCTTTTTAATTAGATAAGATCATTTAATGATACTTTCATATGCAAGTCACAGATTGTCATTCTATTTATAATTTTCTGTATAACATATTTGCATAACATGTTAGAGTTCATAAAGCATATTTTTTTCACTTGACATTCCCAGTAATGTACTAGAAAAATATTAACCTGATCTCAGAGGAAAAATGAGGGTGGTAGTGAAGAATATATAGACTTGTACTGTCTGTCAATTTCCATAATGTGAACAGTCCCATGATTGTTTCTTTCAAAGTACCAACTGGGTCTCATTGAGTAAAGGGTTGGGAAAAGATATTGTCAATTTTCAAAGCAGATATGAATTAGCACACCCTTGTATGTTCCTCACATAAAGTAGAGTAAAGCTCAGTAAAATAAGCATTTGCTTATTTTACAAATAAATTTAATGAGATTGAAAATCTAGATGACACATTAAAAGTCGCATGTCTTCTGAACAGCTAATTCCAAAATTGTATCAATCATCTCATTTCAAATCCCATGTCTTCCCCTTATATCATTCTGTTTTTCTTCTCTTTTGTATCTATCTTGTATATATCTAACTTGTATATAAGAGTTATTGCTATGAATGTGTAAGAGATACATATGCACAGATGAAAAAAAATTAACATCAAATATAGTTAGGTGCCGCTAGTGGTAAAGAACCCACTTGCCAATGCAGGAGACGTAAGAGACGAGACATGGGTTCAATTTCTAGGTTGGAAAATACCCCGGAGAAGGAAATGGCAACCCACTCCAGGATTCTTGCCTGGAGAATACCATGGAGAGAAGAGGCTGGTGGGCTACAGCCCGTGAGGTTGCACAAGAGTCAGATATGACTGAAGCAACTTAGCACACAAAGTTAGCCACAGGGAAGAATAATTAGTAAAGATTCTATTTATATTAAGGGTAATTATTTTTAAGATGCTCTGATTAAAATCACTTGAAAATGTTTGAATTTTTTCATAGGTGTACTTGCATTCATCAACCTTCAATTTAAAATAGAGTCTTCCCTAGGCTAACAAATTACAAAGCCTCATCTTCATAGTTTAATTATAAATGGAAATATAATTCATATCTTTGTTATGACTTAATTACCACTTGGCAACAGATTATTGCTTTGACTATGCTCTCAACTACTGTGTAGTAGACTGTTTTATTACATACTTATGAAACAATCCTCACAGTAACTCTGTAAAGAGGATACAATTGAAGCAACTTTCAGGTGGTGAAACTAATGCTTAGAAAGGTTCACTGGTTTATCCAAGGTCATTCAACTGGTAAGTGGTGAAGCCAGAATTTGGGCTAGTGATCTATCAGATTTCTGCTCTCATTCTGTTATACTTCCTTACTTGGTGTAGATTTATTAATTGTATTGAAATATAAATACATTGCTGCCATCTATGGGGTTGCACAGAGTTGGACACAACTGAAGCGACTTAGCAGCAGCAGCAGCAGCAGCATAAATACATTAAGATGACAACAGATCTTTTTTTCTAGTTAAAATAATACGCTTAATTCTTCTAAAGGAATTCCCTTAATTCTGTTTATGAAAAAAGTTGGGAAAAAAAAAAAAACACAAAGCATCAAGGACTTCCCTGGGGGTCCAGTTGCTTTGGTCTTCACCTTCCGATGCAGGTGTTGTATTCGACCCCTGGTAAGGGAGCTAAGATACCACATGCCTCGCAGCCAAAAAACCAAAACAGAAAACAGAAGCAATATTGTAACACATTCAATACCGACTTTAGAAATGTCCCACGTTAAAAAAAAAATCTTAAAAAACAAACCAAAAAACACAGGGTATCGTATCCAGCCCAGTTTTCTATAAAATACTCTTTCAGCATAGAGAAAGCCCTTGATATTATGGATATTCCCACTCTCTTTTCGATGAGTACCTTAAAAGCTTTGTATCATAGAACTTCAAAGGCATCTAGTCAGTTGAATCAATCATATTCTTGTCACAAAACACAGATAAGTTTGAAATTATTTGGTAATGCCACCAATCTACAAGGTCAGATGTTTATCCAGTGTTTGGCTCTGTCAAATGCAATTCCCTTACTGAATGTCAAACGTTTGTAGACTATATTTTTCCTCCTTTTCCCTTAGTATTCATTGTCACTTGCTGCTGTTGTCAATTCCTCTTCCATCACCCCACGCCATCCATCAGCTTCCTAGACATTTGCTCTTTTCCTTTCTGCTTTTCTTTTTAGCCATGCAGGATCCTAGTTCTTATTATAGAGGGCTGTCAAACAGCATCAATACCATGCAAAGCCATATCAGAGTGCAAGGTGAAAAGAAAAATCAGTAATACTGAATCTGTCTTTATTTAAATTTTTGGTATTTCATTTTTTAAAAGTTTCTAGAGATATAACTCCATCTCAAAGATGGCTTTTATGACTCTTTCTAAGTAGAAAGTACTATCATTTTGCTCCAAGTTGGATATCAGCTCAGCTTAGATCTTATATATAATGTTTCTGAAATATATAATATATAATGTTTTTGAAACATTTTTTGTCCACTGGAGGTCTCAAATATTGGTCTATTCCATTGTTTAGAATTTACTTTCTAAATGGAGTTAAAAAATAGACTAAGCAGTGACTTTATCACTTAATGAAATTTTTCCATTAATAGATAACCATTTACAGATACCTGTAAAGATCATGTAAATTTTACAACGATGTATGAGGTAGGTATTGTGATTTTCCTTACTTTGTAAATGAAGGAATTCAAGTCAAGACAATGACCAAAGGTCAACTAATTAGTAAGTAATAGTATTAGGATTTTAACCCAGGTAATCTGTTAACCACTGGAGAAGGAAATGGCAGCCCACTCCAGTGTTCTTGCCTGGAGAATCCCAGGGACAGGGGAGCCTGGTGGGCTGCCGTCTATGGGGGCACACAGAGTCGGACACGACTGAAGCGACTTAGCAGCAGCAATCTGTTAACCAGGTTTCCCCAGTGGTTGAGTGGTAAAGAATTTGCCTGCCAATGCAGGAAATGGCAACCCACTCCAGTATTCTTGCCTGGGAAATCCCATGGACAGAGGAGCCTGGTCCTCTAAGTGTTGGATACAACTTAGTGACTAAACAACAACAACAAATCTGTTAACCACAACTTTATGTTTCCTATTAAACTCTATTTGGAAGACTTGGGGATATGACCTACCCTGGTGATGGTCTAACTTTACTACCTATTAGCTGCATAACCTTGTCAAGTTAAATTCTCTGAATCTCAGTCCTTCATCTATGAGTGTAATAATGAATACGGTATTAGTCATTTGAAAGGAGTAATTAAGATAATGGATGTGAAAGGCTGTTAGGAACTGAAAATGTAGGGCTACATTGATGTCAGCAGTGGTTTTTAATTACAAGGGACTCTAGGAATTTGCGAGACTATTTTTTAGCAGACTGAAAAAATTTGTGTTTTTTCCCTTTTTTTCCTTTGAACTTTACCTGACGTTCCAGCTCATCTTTGAGGATATCAGATCCTCAGAGTTTCTCTGACAATAAACACTTGTTTAGGTCCCCTCTATTTAATAACACTCATAATTCCCCCATTTTAGTCATTTATTTTCTTTAGATTACAGTTAGTTATTCACGGCTCAGTTCTTACACTGTAAATTCCAAGACAGAAACATCTGCATCATATTCGCTAGTTATTCCTAGTGTCATATCTTTTTGCCTTTTCATACTGTTCATGAGGTTCTCAAGGCAAGACTGCTGAAGTTGTTTGCCATTCCCTTCTCCAGCGTACCGTGTTTTGTTAGAACTCTGCATTATAACACATCTGCTTTCAGTGGCCCTACATGGGCCATAGTTTCATTGAGTTAGACAAGGCTGTGATCCCTGTGATCAGTTCGATTAGTTTTCTGTGCTAGTGGTTTTCATTCCATTTGCCCTCTGATGGATGGCGACTCTTCCCTGGTGGCTCAGAGGTTAAAGCATCTGCCTCCAATGCGGGAGACCTGGGTTCGATCCCTGGGTTGGGAAGATCCCCTGGGTCGGGAGGACCCCCTGGAGAAGGAAATGGCAACCCACTCCAGTATTCTTGCCTGGAGAATCCCATGGACGGAGGAGCCTGGTCGGCTACAGTCCACGGGGTCGCAAAGAGTCGGACATGACTGAGCGACTTCACCTTCACCTTCACCTTCTGATGGATGAGGTCAAAGCTGTGGTTTTTCCAGTAATCATGTATGGATGTGAGAGATGGGCCATAAAGAAGGCTGAGCGCCAAAGAACTGATGCTTTTGAACTATGGTATTAGAGAAGACTCTTGAGAGGCCCTTGGACTGCAAGGAGATCAAACCAGCCCATCCTAAAGGAAATCAACCTTGAACATTCATTGGAAGGACTGATGCTGAAGCTGAAGTCCCAAGACTTTGGCCACCTGAAGAGCCAACTCATCAGAAAAGATCCTGATGCTTGGAAAGATTTAAGGCAGGAGAAGGGGCAACAGAGGATGGGATTGTTGGATGGCATCATTAACTCAATGGACATGAGTTTGAGCAAGCTCCAGGAGATGGTGAAAGACAGGGAAGCCTTGCATCCTGCAGTCCATGAGGTCGCAGAGTCAGATACAACTGAGCAACTCAACAGCAATAATTCCTAGCATATAGCAAAGTGCCTGCACAGAGTGGATACTTTATAAAAGTTTGTTGAATAAATATGGAATATTTTTCTTTCTAAAACCATGTAACTCCAGTTGATGGCATAATTTTATTTGACCTTATTTTAAATTTAAGTTCTTGATTTATTTTTACAAACAATTTTCAAGTACAACAGCATAATTATAAAATCAGTTAAGCTGTAATTTCTGGAACATGCCTTTAGTATCCCAAGGTTTATGATTGAGTAAAATGGATCTTGGCTCTGAAATGGCTCTTATGCTTTTATTTAATAGGCGATCCTATCAATATTCTCCTGATGGAATCATTCATTACATATAGAGAAGACCCTGAGCTTGTCTGAAAAATAAGTACAGTGTTGCTCAGCGTGTAGATGATAATAGATGTTAGGAGAGGAGAGATAGGCAGTTCTTTTCTCAAACAAACCATATTAATATAAATAATTATTCACCCATAAATAATGGAATATATTTTGGGAAGTTCCATAGGAAAAAAGGACATGGAATGGCTAAGGAAAACAGAATTTCATGGCCTTTTTATACTTGTTGGAAAATGAGCTTAAGTGGGAAAATTTTATAGAAAATGGAGAAAAGTAAATAATGGCACGTGAGAGAAAACAATTTACTTTTTCTCAGTCAAGAATTGAGGTTTCAACATAAGGGAGGCATCCTTCAGTTCAGTTCAGTTCAGTCGCTCAGTCGTGTCCGACTCTTTGTGACCCCATGAATCGCAGCACGCCAGGCCTCCCTGTCCATCACCATCTCCTGGAGTTCACTCAGGCTCACGTCCATCGAGTCCATGATGCCATCCAGCCATCTCAACCTGGGTCGTCCCCTTCTCTTCCTGCCCTCAATCTCTCCCAGCATCAGAGTCTTTTCCAATGAGTCAACTCTTCTCATGAGGTGGCCAAAGTACTGGAGCTTCAGCTTTAGCATCATTCCTTCCAAAGAAATCCCAGGGTTGATCTCCTTCAGAATGGACTGGTTGGATCTCCTTGCAGTTCAAGGGACCTTCAAGAGTCTTCTCCAACACCACAGTTGAAATGCATCAATTCTTCGGCACTCAGCCTTCTTCACAGTCCAACTCTCACATCCATACATGACACCACAGGAAAAACCATAGCCTTGACTAGGCGGACCTTAGTCAGCAAAGTAATGTCTCTGCTTTTGAATATACTATCTAGGTTGGTGAGGCATCCTAGACCAAAACTAAAATTCCAAGCAATTACTAGATCCTAAAGTGTAAAAAACTGAAAAGGCTCAAACAGAAAGACCTAACACACATCTGTTAATATGTTCACTAAATCCATTTCCTCAAACTCCTACTCACAACCAAACTCATACTCAGTTGTGGCCTTGTCAATGAATTGTGGACAGTAGAATGTGGGCAGTAGGCAGGTAGATCACTTCCAGGTTTGGCCCATATATTCCTCTTCTAGGATCCTCCAAATACGCTTTTCCCTTATCTCCCAGAAGATGCAGAAGACCACCAGGGAGATGGGGTTTAGAGAAGCTATTAAAATGGTCATGTGAAAGACTGCTCACCAATCATTAACATCCACACTGGACTTGGCATGAGCAAGAAATCAACCAATTTTTATTAGGTTAGGCCACTGGGTTTGTTTGTTACAGCTTCTACGACTTGTCAGTTTGGACTACCATAACAAAGCACAATAGACTGACTGTTATAAACAACATAAATTTATTTCTCAGAGTTCTGGAGGCTGAAAGTCTGAGATTAGGGTGCTGGCATGATCAAGTTTTGATGATAGCACTTTCAGGTTGCAAACTGCTACATTCTGGTATACCCTCACATGGCAGACAGCAGAGAAGGGAAGCAAATTGTGTCACTTACAATGGCACTAATCCTATTCATGAGGGCTCCACCCACATGACCTCATCTAATCCCAATTAAACCCCAAAGGTCCAACTACTAATACCATCACACTGGGGAGGAGATTAGGTTTCAACACAAGAATTTGGAGAGAACACATTCAGTCTATAATATCCTAGCATGTTTCTCTTATACATTCTAATTTCCTTTCGTAAAACAAAGGGTCATAAGTTTAATAACTTGAAAAGTCTGGAGTAAAAGAATATTTTGACACTTCATTTACCTGTAGAGAATTGGTTTTGTTTTAAACAAAACCCGGACATAATATTGTGGTAAAGGCATATGATTTTAATTTTATGCACTTCAATGAATACTAGGAAAAGGCACTGTGACAGAAGCTGCTACTTTTTTTTTTTTTTTTTTTTTACCAATACTAATTCCTTTCTTTTCCAAATAATGACTATACTTAGAGCTAAGTGTGGCCATGTCTGTGTGACCATGGGGATAAAATAGAATTGATAAAAAACTCTTCCAGTGTAGGTCTTTAAAGAGGAATGGGCATGTGCTCCTTTCCCCATTTTGTGTGCTTCCTACTGATTAGAGTGAAGGCATTAGAATGCTTTCTAGAGGTGGAAGTTGAGCATCAAGGACCATAGAACTGTACTACCAGTTCTAGATCATCTACCTCTGCATTGTTTCATCAGAGCAAAATAAACAACCACTTTTTCAGAGCCACATTATTATTTTCTTACAATGTTTTAACAGAGGAGAAATAGACTCAGCAATGTCCTATGAAACTCATGGCATATGGAAGGAATCTCAGAAAGGATACTTAAAATCACAGTTGCTGTTGGTGTATATACAAATGGGGCTTCTTATCCTGATTAATTACCATGCTTCAAGTATTTATTACAACTGATCCTTTTTATTAATGTATTCTTTTCTACCTTTTTAAACACCAAAGTTATAATTTCAAGTTCACAAGCTTTCAAAGCTTTTATTTTCAAGTCACCTACTGTGAAGTCACTGTCACAAGATTCTGAATTTATTCTAGTATGGAAAAGAAAAATACAGATAAGGTTAAAATTAATGACCAAAGGTAACAATTCTAAAACTTTGAATAAATCCTAAACAGTACTTTCTTCATTGTAATATTTAACATTTAACAAACATTATCGTATTTGACTGGAGGAGGAAATGGCGACGCACTCCAGTATTCTTGCCTGGGAAATTCCATGGACAGAAGAGCCTGGCAATCAACAGTCCATGGGGTCACGAAAGAACTGGATACAACTTACTGACTAAATAGCAATAATCTTATTTGATACATGGACATTCAGAGATAATACAGAAATATTATCTCCACTTTATAAACGAAAAAGATGTGCTCTGTGAACTTCATTGACTTACACAAGGTCTCAAGTCTTGAGCTCAAGACAGCGCGTAACAGGAGCAGCTGTCAGTGTGCGACTATTATTGCGAGACTGGTCGCTAGCCGTCCCCTCCACCAACGGTCAGAGTCACGGTGGTCCCCACGGCAGCGGTCCCCCAGGGTGGCAGTCTGTGGAACCTGGCCCAGTTGCCTGCCAGCGCTGACACCGGGCAGGGCAGGGGCCCTGTGTTTGGCTTGTAAAAACTGCGAAACAGCGGCGCCCTCAGTGACAGCCGGCGAGCATCCACGCGGGAGTGGCGGCCTGTGGGCTGCTGTGAGGACTGCCGATGGCGAAGGTGACCTCCTGCCTGGCCTCAACCAGCTGCCCCGCAGGTGCGAAAGGAGCCTGTTCTGACATCTGAGGGAGGCTCCGTGAGCCCCTTCTCTGGTTGTTAAACTTTTATTATACTTTTAGAGTATGATACTAAAATTATACTGTAAAAGTATATATAATTTTGAAAGTATTAAAACTTAATGCTCTAAAAGTATAGTATACTATACTTTTAGAGTATTAAATTTTATCTTCCCTGGGTTGGGAAGATCTCCTGGAGAAGGAAATGGCACCCCACTCCAGTATTCCTGCCTGGAGAATCTCAGGGAGGGAGGAGCCTGGTGGGCTACAGTCCGCGGGGTGGCAAAGAGTCGGACACGACTGAGCAACTTCACTTCACTTCACTTCATACTTTTAGATAAAATTTTGCGGAACAGATAATAGTATTTGTTGTTTTGGAGGTTTACAGGAACATCGTGACCTGACCCACATGGTCAGCTGCAAGAACAAGAAGTATGGAACAATTAACCACACCCCTCGGTCACCTAGCCTTTAAAAGGACTTTGCTAAAAGGCTTCTGGGAGTTTGGGTTTTGTTTTCTTGTTTTGTTTTTTTTTTTTTTTTTTAATTGCAGAAGAGGGGTGAACCACCCCTCTTCTGCGATAAACCTCTTTCTCCTCCAAACTCTGATGTTTTGGTATCATTTGGCCTCACTATGCACTGGGCACAGGGACTTGAGGTGAGTAACAGTTATTTTTCAAGGATCTGAGTATCTTTATAATAATCTAAGCATTTCCCAATGAGATTATGAGCTCAGAATTCAGCATTTGTATTCAAGGTTCTATGATTTACGTTTGGATTTCAGCTCTTATGATTTATGTGCTGCAAGCAGATGGCTTCCAGCATGCTTTTTTTTAAATCTATGAAATGGGGATAATAAATAGAAATCAAGGCTGATACCAGACAGATAAATTGTATACTAAAATACCTTATTTAGTAGTAACCTCTCAATAAATGTTAGCTGTTTTTTTCTGAGTTTTAATTTTTGAGACAATAAATTTATAGGACAATAAAAATATGAAACCCTAGGGAGTACCATTTATGTTGTATTTTATGATAATTTCATTCCCTAGCACAATACAATAAAATTTGGATATTGCCCCTAGAGTTGTACAATGTAGTAACCTTAATGAAATTTTTTTTTAAACAATTGAATAGCTTTTATCTTGAGGAAAGTGGTATCTCACCACACACTCAGCATAAAAGATAAGCTCCTATTTCACATGTATTCCCTTGGATCTGGCTAAAGCTGTGATATAAATTTCTGCTGAAATTGACCTAAGTAAATAAATAATCACTTTCACCCTCTTAAATTTCACTTTTGAAAGGATAATTATTCATAGTCTCTGGCATGAAATTGATTGGCTCTAAAAAGATGGAGACTAGAGTTAACCCTTGGCATTTATAGCTGTGATATTTTAAAAGACCAGATTTTCCTAAGTAAGTTTCTTGAAATTTAAAAGTCAAAAGTTTATTAAAAAAATTTTTTTGAAGTAACATTGGTTTGTGATGTTATATGTTTCATGTGTTCAACATTATATTCAACTTCTGTACACAATATATTCAACTTCTGTACACAATATAGCAAAAGTTTAGTTCCATCTGTCATCATACAACTGACTCCATTTGCCCTTTCTGCTCTCTCTCAACCCCTTCCCTTCTGGTAACCACTATTCTGTTCACTGTATCTATTTATTTTCCTTTTGTTTATGTATTTGGTTTTGTTTTTTTTTTAGTAAAATAATAGAATATCTGTCTTTGTCTGACTTATTTCATGTACCCTATTACCCTCAAGGTTCATCCATGTTTTTGTAAATAGCAAAATTTTCTAATTTTTAAGGGTGAGTTATATACCATTGTGTGTGTGTGTGTGTGTGTGTGTGTGTGTGTGTGTGTGTGTATGTGTGTCTGTGTTTATCTTATCTTTACTTCTCATCCACTGATGGACATTTTGGTTGTTTTCATATCTTATAAATAATGCTGTAATGAATATATGAACATAAGTAGTGTTAGTTGCTCAGTCGCGTCCGACTCTGCAACCCCATAGACTGTAGCCTGTCCATAGAATTTTCCAGGCCTGAATACTGGAGTGGGTTGCCATTTCATTCTCCAGGGGATCTTCCCAACCCAGCGAATGAACCCAGGTCTCCTGCATAGAAGGCAGATTCAGGGGATATATTTTTTCAAATTGATATTTTCTTATTCTTCAGATAAGTATGCAGAAGTGGAATAGCTGGTTCATATAGTAATTCTATTCTTAATTGTTTTGAGGAATCTTCATATTGTTTTCCACAGTGGCTGTACAAACTTGCATTCCCACCGGCAGTTGTAGAGGGTACTTTTTTTCTCCCCATCTTCTTCAACACTCTTTTTTGGCCAAGTCACAGTATTTGCAGCATCTCAGTTCCCTAACCTGAAATTGAACCCATGTCCAGTACTTTTTATTTCTTGCCTTTTTGATAAAAGCCATTCTAACCGGTATGAGATGATATCTCATTGTGGTTTTGATTTGCATTTCCCTAATAATTACTGATATTGAACATTTTTTCATCTGCCTCTTGATCATCGTTGAAAAAATGTCTATCCAACTCCTCGGTACATTTTTAAATTAGGTTCTGTGTTTTTTGTTTTCTTTTTGCTGTTGTTGAGTTGTATGCTGCTGCTGCTAAGTCGCTTCAGTATGTCCAACTCTGTGTGACCCCATAGACGCAGCCAAGAAGGTGCCTCTGTCCCTGGGATTCTCCAGGCAAGAACACTGGAGTAGGTTGCCATTTCCTTCTCCAAAGCATGCATGCATGCTAAGTCACTTCAGTCGTGTCCGACTTTGTGTGATCCTATGGACAATGGCCCACCAGGCTCCTCTGTCCACAGGATTCTCTAGGCAAGAATACTGGAGTGGGTTGCCATTTCCTTCTCCTGAGTTGTATGAATTTTGTATAATTGGGATATTAACCCCTTATCAAATATATGATTTGCAAGTATCTCCTTCCATTCAGTAGACTGTCATTTCATTTTACTTATTTTAACTGTGAGGAAGATTTTTAGCTTGAGATAGTCTCATTTTTTATTTCTGCTTTTGTTTCCTTTATCTGAGGAGACACATTCAGAAATATATCGTTGAGACTCATGTCAGAGAACAAAGAGGAATAGGGAAACATACATCTAATCTACTTTCTCAGAAGTGGAAATGTATACTTTTATTAGTGTGTTGACTATGATTCTTCTATATTTTGGGGCATCTAAAATGTCCAATGTTTTCACAAAAGAAATTCTTCTAGGATTCCCACGTAGAGTAGAGTGATTAGTGCTGGACCATGAAACAGATGCAGGATTAGAAGTGTATCAGAGCTCTAAGTTCTGCTCTGCCAACTTAGGGAAGCCAGAATGGGATACACATGTAATATTTTACATATGTAATATTTCTGCTGCATTTTGAAATATGGTGGTCACCTAGAGAAAAAGCACTTGTGCTTGTGCTGAAAACTGAAGTAACCATATACAGTACTTTCCAAGGAATGCCATTTTTACCTGAAGGCACAATTGAGAAATTAACTATGATTATTCAGAATTAGGCAGTTTGGTAGACAATTTATTCAAAGTAAGTATGTTACTTAATACAACTGATAATATTTTTTGCAATGAGAAAGTTTTAGCTTTCAAGCAAAAATAAGAATTTTGGAATGTTTAATTCCATAACTATAATTTTGCCAGATTCTCAGTATTTAAAGACATTCCTCATGAGATTGTTGGTGATATTAATAAATTTGACATTTAGTACTGTACAATGAGAAATGTCAGCATTTGAAAGATCTACATATTGCAGTGAACCTGTATTTTGCAAATGATCCATATGTGATATTACAAACTAATTATGATAAAAATCATTCATAATGTAAGATAGATCAACAAATTTTAATATAACAAATACAAAAAGCTTATTGATCTGCTTTCAGCTTTGACAGTAAAACTGAACATTTAAGAAATTATACTAGTTAAGTTTTGGTAGAGAAAGATAAAGAAGATCCAGAATTATCAAAAAAATATTTTACTGTTCCTATTCCAGTTTTATATGTGTGAAGATGGATTTTCTTCAAGGTCTTCAATTAAATATCTTGTCATAATATGTTGAGTGTGGAAGCAGACATAGAATCCAGATGTTTGGGCTTTTTTTGGCAAATATATAAATCAGTGTCATGCCACTCACTACTTTTTTGAAAATATATTGCAATTATGTTATTTATACTAGCATGGAATGACTAATATTACTTTATAAATATTTTCAAATCTTATGTTTTAGTTTTAAAAATGGCAAGTAGCTATCAACCTAACCCACATTAAAAAAAAGCTTTTTGGAGTTCTCCATACATTAAAAGATGTATGTAGATGTTAGTAGATATTGAAACCAAAATATAGGATTTTAGATCAGTCGTTGTAGAAGATTATAAAGCAGTCGTACAAATACATGAGGCATAGCCAAATTGTATTTGGTTCCTCAAATCTCCCAATGCATAATTTTTAAGTGAACAAATGCATAAAATAGAATTCTAATTTTTCTTTGCAGTGTTTTTATTGCTAATGAGTGGTGGCATTTTTCCCAAGATTTGTCCCAAGGAAGTGAAATCTCCACAGACCAAATGCCTGACTCTACACTTAGAAAAGACACATTGTTAACTTTCTCCTTAAAGATCTAGGCCCTTAAGTTGAAATATTTATTGGAAAAAAAATCTTATCCTGTGGAAAATGGCTATTTGCCATTTTTTACCTTCAAAAGGTAAAAAATCTAAATAAATACTATTATTAGTAAATACATATCATTAAACTAGTAACCTATGCTTAATTATAAGGGAAGTTGGGATGACTAATGAGATTGCAAAGAAGACAGGTGCTGGGGGGAAAGGAAACATGTCCTGCATACACAGTTGGAGGTACGGATGTGTACATCCTCACAATAGCCTCGATATGTAATTATTAAATACACTTTTAAATGAGGGAGAAGACACTCATAATGTTAGAATTGATGCTCAAGTATATTGCTACATGCCTTCAAAATTAGTACTTTAATCCCTTTTAAATGGCCCTGTCTCAATATGAGATATTTTTCTTCTGAACTTCCCAGATGGCTCTAGTGGTAAAGAACTCACCTACCAATGCAGGAGACAGTAAGAGACTGTATTTGATCCCTGGGTCGGGGAGATCCCCTGGAGAAAGAAATGGCAACTCACTCCAGTATTCTTGCCTGGAGTATCCCATGAACAGAAGTGCCTGGCAGGCTGCAGTCCATGGGGTCGCAAAGGGTTGGACACAACTGAAGTGACAGTACTTTCTCTAATGTAGCACTCCATATTATTTCAGGCTTTCTAAAAAGGTAACATTACCTCCTAATAAAAAGAATCCCAATTCAAAGCAAACTCACTCAGACAATAATATCCAGGATACTTATTTAAATTTCTTACATATAATAGAAAGGATCCTATTTGCACTGAGAGTTTGAAGTAAAGAGAAAAAAGAATATTCTTTGGGTCAAATTAGTTGAATCAGCTCATTCAACTAGAAGGAGACAGGATGTCTCCTAAACTCATTGGAATAATTACTTCACTGAAGATGGTGCTTCAGCTTAATTTGTGAATATTAAATATTGCAATAGTGTTGCAAGGATTAAGTGATATACCATGTGGGAAATGAGAAGTCTGGCACAAAGCGGATTTTATTATTATTATGATCAGGATCATTGCCTGTTCAGAATATCAACAAGGTTGGCAAGGTGATAATTCTGGGGTTAAGTAATCCAGGCAAAGAAAAATTTTCCTGGTCTGCATGAACTCTTTCTCAAAACCTTCCACCTCATTCTAAGTCAGAGTACACCAATCTATACAACCTACTTAGTTTTTTGATTTCGACGGCACCCCACTCCAGTACTCTTCCCTGGAAAATCCCATGGATGGAGGAGCCTGGTAGGCTGCAGTCCATGGGGTCACTAAGAGTCGGACATGACTGAGCGACTTCACTTTCACTTTTCACTTTCCTGCATTGGAGAAGGAAATGGCAACCCACTCCAGTGTTCTTGCCTGGAGAATCACAGGGACGGGGGAGCCTGGTGGGCTGCCGTCTATGGGGTCACACAGAGTTGGACACAACTGAAGCGACTTAGCAGCAGCAGCAGCACTGGTAAAGAAGATGGGTAAGGAAGAGCTTGAGCCTTGCCATCACTAGAATGGCTCATCACACTTAACCAATCTCCTTGGCATTCTGGTTTACACAGTAGTTCTCAGTTTAATTTATATTTTGAGTTTGTGTGACCATTTCTGGATATACTAAGAAAGTCCATTTCTCAGGCAGGGAGACTGGAAACTAGAACATCCTTTGAGACATCATTGTGACCTGTCACTGACCTTTCTCTTCTGGTATGAACGCTGTTACCTCATTCCCATTATCTTTCATGAAAACCCAGAACTGACTTACCATTTCCTAGACTGGCTTCCCTGGCAGCTCAGTGGTAAAGAATCCACCTGTAATGCAGGAGGCCGCTTACAACACAGGAGACTCAGGTTTGATCCCTGGCTCAGGAAGATCCTCTGGAGAAGGAAATGGCAACCCACTCCAGTATTCTCACTTGGGAAATCCCATGGACAGAGGAGTCTGGTGGGCTACAGTCCCTGGGGTCACAGGAGTTGGACATGACTGAACAACTAAACTACCACCAGACTGCTCCTCAAAAAATTCTGGCAAATGAAAAGGTAAGATACTTTCCAGGTAGTCACAATAAAATAGAAAGGGTGGATAGACTGCCTGAAAAAACAAAGATTCCAGAGAATCATAATAGAAGGGATTTTTTAAGAAGAGCTGCTACATAAACTAAGTGTTTTAGTGTTGCACAGCTTAAGAGGACAAAACAAGTACTAATTATTAGAAGTCAGTGGCAAAAGTTTCATAATTCTCAATCTGATGCTTACCTTTCTGCCTCCTAAAATAGCCACCAAGTGTTTATGATACTCTGTATTCTAGAGTCTACAAGAGTTTCCATACTCCAACCAACTCATCTTCATCTCCTTCATCTTACCTTGGATAAAGTCCTCACCATTCATCATCCTCCCACAGCTTATTGATTAGTATATTCTACACCTTCTATTGTTGTTTTTGCTCAGTTGTTAAGTCATATCCAATGCTTTGCTACCCCATGGAATGCAGCACGTCAGGCTTCTCTGTCCTTCACTATCCCTGAGTTTGCTCAAACTCATGTCCATTGAGTTAGTGATGCCATTCAAGCATTTCATCCTCTGTCACCCCTTTCTCCTCTTACCCTCAGTCTTTCCCAGCATCAGGGTCTTTTTGAATGAGTCAACTCTTCGCATTAGGTGGCCAGAGTATTGGAGCTTCAACTTCAACATTAGTCCTTCCAATGAATATTCAAGGTTGATTTCCTTTAAGATTGACTGTTTTGATCTCCTGGCTGTCCAAGGGACTCTCAAGAGTCTTCTCCAACACCACAGTTCAAAAGCATCAGTTTTTCAGTGCTCAGCCTTCTTTATGGTCCAAATCTCACATCCATACATGACTACTGGAAAAACCATAGCTTTGACTATATGGGCCTTTGCCAGGAAAGTGATATCTCTGCTTTTTAATACACTGTCTAAGTTTGTCAGGGCTTCCCTGGTGGCTCAGAGGTTAAAGCGTCTGCCTCCAATGCGGGAGATCCGGGTTCGATCCCTGGGGCGGGAAGATCCCCTGGAGAAGGAAATGGCAACCCACTCCAGTATTCTTGCCTGGAGAATCCCATGGACGGAGAAGCCTGGTAGGCTACAGTCCATGGGGTTGCAAAGGGTCAGACACGACTGAGCGACTTCACTTTCACTTTCTAGGTTTGTCATAGCTTTTCTTCCAAGGAGCAAGCATCTTTTCATTTCATGGCTGCAGTCACCATCTGCAGTGATTTTGGAGCCCAAGAAAATGAATCTGACACTGTTTCCGTATTTTCCCCATCAATTTGCCGTGAAGTGATAGGACTGGATGCCATGATCTTAGTTTTATGAATGCTGAGTTTTAAGCCAGCTTTTTCACTCTCTTTCACATTCATCTAGAGGCTCTTTAGTTCTCATCACTTTTTGCCAGTTTAATGGCGTCCTCTGCATATCTGAGGTTGTTGATATTTCTTCCAGCAATCTTGAGTCCAACTGTGCTTCACTCAGACCAGCATTTTGCACGGTATTCTCTGCATATAAGTTAAATAAACAGGGTGACAATATAGAGCCTTGATGTACTCCTTTCCTAATATTGAACCAGTCCCATATTCTATGTTCAGTTCTAACTGTTGCTTCTTGTCCTGCATACAGGTTTCTCAGGAGACAGGTAACGTGGTCTGGTATTCCATCTCATTAAGAAGATTCCATAGATTCTGTGATCCAATCAAGGGCTTCAGCATAGTCAATGAGGCAGAAGTAGATTTTTTTGGAATTCCTTAGCTTTTTCTATGATCCGCCTTCTTTTTCTATATCCGCCTTTGCTATTTCTCACTATAAACACGGGCTTCCCTCATAGCTCAGTTGATAAAGAATCCATCTGCAATGCAGGAGACCCCAGTTCGATTCCTGGTTCAGGACGATCCGCTGGAGATGGGATAAGCTACCCACTCCAGTATCCTTGGGCTTCCGTTATGCTCAGCTTGTAAAGAATCCACCTGCAACATGGGCAATCTGGCTTCAGTCCCTGGATTGGGAAGATCTTCTGGAGAAGGGAAAGGCTACCCACTCCAGTATTCTGGCCTGGAGAATTCCATGGACTGTACAGTCCATGGTTTTGCAAATAGCTAGACACGACTGAGTTAATTTCACTTTCACTATAAACACTATTCTAGCCATATATATTTTCTCCTTTTTTTATCTACACTTATGTTTTCGTACTTCTATTTCACTGCGTAAGTTGTTTCCTCAATAGAAATGCTTTTCCTGCCTTTCTTTTCTTGGTGAGAAATTACTGATATTTCAACTTTCAGGTCCAGTTGCACCAGCTTGGGAGATAGTTCTGGTTTAGCTCTGGGTTCCTATCTCATTTTATATTGACCATCATATTGCGTTTTCCTTGTGGATTTGTGTGATGTTTTCTCACTAGACAGTGATCTTCTCAAGGTCAGAAAGTGTGTAAGAGTCATCTTTGTATGTCTTTGAACTTTCATAATTTCCCATAGTACCAGGTTCATGAAGGACTCTTTAAGCTGAATGCAATTAGATTTCATCTTAACATAAAGAACTTCCTTTTTTTCCCTAATGAGACAGGTTGATCTGTATCCTTAAATGGCCACATAGACATACCATTAGGGTGGACATGTCAGCAAAGTGCGAGATGATGAAACAAATATGTTGAGAAGAGTCTTCAAACTATAAGTCCCATGGTTCTATGTTGCAATGTGCTTGAGGCTGAAATATACCATTCATTTAGAGTAGTTCCTTGTTCCTGTACCTTCTTCTATTTTAGGTAACAGAAGCCACTTTTGCTCTTTTCTCCTTGATTCTGGGAATTCACCCTGAAAAGCAATAGCTTTTATCTCCAGAAATGCTCCTTCCCTGAGTCTATCTCAAGAAATTTTCTTTTCTGTCCTTGCTCCTCTCTGTTTTTCTCTATGCTTCACACATCATAATCTGCTTTCTCAGGATTCAGTCTATACTTTGCTTCTAAGCTAATTGTCAGAAAATTAATGACTGATAACCAAGTTGTCAAAAACTAATTCCAGTTTAACATAATAATAGCTGCCATTTATTGCAGAAATCTTATATGTTCCTTACATGTATTATATTATTAAATCCTTATATGAATGCTGTAAGTTATTATTCTTATCTACATTTTCCAGATGATGACATTAAAGCCCTAAGAAGTTAAATAGCTTACTAAAGGTAACAGATGTAGGAAGTGGTAGAATTTAAATCAAATCCCAGTCACCTAGATTGCCTTTAACTACTTTGCTAAACTGCCAACTCATACTCATCCTCCAATATACACTCCAGTATGAAGTTTGCATTAACATTATTATAAAGTGTGCAATGCAACACACCATGGGTATCAGAGATTTGCACGTGAGAAGATTCTTCTTTGAATCCATAGCCCATACTCCACAGGGACCACCTAATCAGAAGACTACCTTTTATAATGCATGCTAATTTTTCCTTGCTTTCCGGGTATCTTTCATGCAATTCATAAATCGCACATCTTCAATCTTTACTTCAGCATTTAAATCCAAGAGGAAAGCTGCAGTTCCTCCATCCCAGGACTGACCGTGGGAATCTGTTTTATGGGGAGTACATTACATACCTCTAACAAGACCCAAATGAAAAAAGAAAAGGCAGCAATAATGGTGAAGTTCAATCAAAACCCACAGTTCAGCTCCACCTGCATTAAGTGAGGGGGCGGAGAGCAGTGTTTGCCTGTGCTCCTGCTTCTCCAGCCTTGGCTTCCTGGCAGCTGCACCCACTTGGGCACTCTCTGAAGTCCAAGACACCTCTCATCCTTAGATCCTATCCTGGTTTTGAGATGAACTCTGTCTCTCCAGTGAGCAAACTATTCTCTCGATCTTGATCTTTGTCTTTGTCCTTCCCCACTGAAAGGAACCACTGTTTCTTGGAGATATGGCTGATTCCAGACTTTGGGCAGTGTAGGCACAAGATGAATCTAGAATATTTTTTTTTGCACCAGAAAGAAAAAAAGCTAAAAATGATAGGTCATGAAACAGAGACACAGAGTCACAAAAATAAGCTTAAAGGTATGTTCAGTGGTGATATCTGGGATGGTTATTGTGCAGTGGGGAATCTGGGCCACACCTAGAGCAGGTGATCAAATTAATATCTCCTAAGTGAGACAGATATTCACCATCTACCTTCAGCTATCATACTCTCTTAGAAAGACACAAAACCACTTCTATAAAATTCTGGCTAATAATACACTACCTGGATCCATTCTGTTAAAAATTCTATTTAAAATGTGTTATGTGCATGCTCGGTCATGTCCAACTCTTTGCAACTCCATGGACTACAACCACCAGGGTTCCTCTGTCCATGGAGTTTTCCAAGCAAGAATACTGGACTGGTTGCCACTTCCTACACCAAAGGATCTTCCCGATCCAGGGACTGAACCCACATCTCCAGAGTCTCCTGCACTGGCAGGTAGGTGTTTTACCACTGAGTCATCTGGGAGGCCCACCCACTAAAAGTAGGAACATTTTATTAAAAATTGGAAGACTATATTCTCTAAAAGTTGTGAATCTCCTTTAAGAAAAGGTTGTGACAATATTTCAGATTAAAAGAAACTCAAAGAGACAGAACAACTAAATGTCACCTGACCCTAGACTAAAGCCTGTTACAGAGAAGAAAAAATGATATAAAGGATATTATTAGTGAATTAAAAATATTACAATATAAACAGCAAATTAAAGCATTACACCTATACAGAATTTACTGAAGTTGTTAACTGTTCTGTGCTTATATAAGAGAATGATACAGTGAAATATCCAAGGGTAAAGCATATTTTACCCTTGCAATGTATCTATGCAATTTATCCTCAGATGGTTCAGAATAAGAAAGGAAAAAAAAAGATAAAATATAAACAGTAAGCAAATATGAGTAGAAAGTATATGTGTGAATGAGAGAAAGAAAACTTAAAATGTAAACAGTAAGTGAATCTGAATAGAAAGCATATGTGTGGTTTTTTACAGATTTTATTGTTGTAATTTTTCTGTTTAAGCTTAACATTATTTCTTAGCAAAGGTTTAAAGATAAGAATAAATAAATGTGTCCCTTGTAAAGAAAAGCTCTTGCTGGTGGCTGAGATCAATGTTTTCTGACATCTTGCTACCAGTAAATAAGCTTCATAAAACTGGTATAGACAAACTAAGTATTGGGTTAGGTGCAATTGGAAGAGTTTTAGATAATATTTATGTTTTCACCATCAAACACACATTGAATACTTATTAATATTATGTTCTATAATGTCCTTTCTCTCCTCAAGAAAGAATACTAGATTGTGTGTACATAAGAATGCTTTACAGGAGAAAATAATTTACAAACATAACATTAGTATTAACAAATTATTTACAATAAGCCTGATGTCCTCTACTGATTCTGCACATTAGAAACTTATTTGAAAGCCACTGGCTCTGTTGACATGACTCAAGTCACTTTTCTTTTTTGACTTGAGATCCAGAGAAATGAGGATCCCTACGTTATTTTTAAGATAAGCCTAATTTCCCAAATAACAAAGTTCATGCTTTCTCACTGTTAGAAAATATGTCTGAATAACCTGTAAAGGTCTTGATCCCTGCCTCCTGTATAATGTCACAAACCTCTGTCCATAGTTCTTCAGGCACTCTATCAGATCTAATCCCTTGAATCTATTTGTCACTTCCACTGTATAATCATAAGGGATTTGATTTAGGTCATACCTGAATGGTCTAGTGGTTTTCCTGACTTTCTTCAATTTGAGTCTGAATTTGGCAATAAGGAGTTCCTGGTCTGTGCCACAGTCAGTTCCCAGTCTTGTTTTTGCTGACTGTATAAAGCTTCTCCATCTTTGGCTGCAAAGGATATAATCAATCTGATTTTGGTATTGACCATCCGGTGATGTCCATGTGTGGAGTCTTCTCCTGTGTTGTTGGAAGAGGGTGTTTGCTATGACCAGTGTGTTCTCTTAGCAAAACTCTGTTAGCCTTTGCCCTGCTTCATTCTGTACTCCAAGGCCAAATTTGCCTGTTACTCCAGGTATTTCTTGACTTCCTACTTTTGCAATCCAGTCCCCTATAGTGAAAAGGACATCTTTTTTTGGTGCTAGTTCTAGAAGGTCTTGTAGGTCTTCATAGAACCATTCAACTTCAGCTTTTTCAGCATTACTGATCGGGGCATTGATTTGGATTACTGTGATATCCGATGGTTTGCCTTGGAAATGAACAGAGATCATTCTGTCGTTTTGAGATTGCATCCAAGTACTGCATTTCAGACTGGACATGGAACAAAAGACTGGTTCCAAATAGGAAAAGGAGCACATCAAAGCTGTATATTGTCACCCCGCTTATTTAACTTCTATGCAGAGTATATTGTGAAAAACGCTGGACTAGATGAAGCACAAGCTGAAATCAAGATTGCTGGGAGAAATATCAAAAACCTCAGATATACAGATAACACCACCCTTATGGCAGAAAGTGAAGAAGAACTAAAGAGCCTTGATGAAAGTGAAAGAGGAGAGTGAAAAAGTTGGCTTAAAGCTCAACATTCAGAAAACTAAGATCATGGCATTCGGTCCCATCACTTCTTAGCAAATATATGGGGAAACAGTGGAAACAGTGACTGACTTTATTTTGGGGGGCTCCAAAATCACTGCAGATGGTGACTGTATCCATGAAATTAAAAGATGCTTACTCCTTGGAAGGAAAGTTATGACCAACCTAGAGAGCATATTAAAAAGCAGAGACATACTTTACCAACAAAGGTCCGTCTAGTCAAGCCTATGGTTTTTCTAGTAGTCAGGTATGGATGTGAGTGTTGGACTATAAAGAAAGCTGAATTGATGCTTTTGAAGTGCGGTGCTTAGTAGGCTCTTGAGAGTTCCTTAGGCTGCAAGGAGATCCAACCAGTCCATCCTAAAGGAGATCAGTCCTGAGTGTTCATTGGAAGGTTTGATGTTGAAGCTGAAACTCCAATACTTTGCCCACCTCACACAAAGAGTTGACTCATTGGAAAAGACCCTGATGCTGGGAAAGATTGAGGGCAGGAGAACAAGGGGATGACAAATGATGAGATGGTTGGATGGCATCACCCACTCAATAGACATGAGTTTGTGTAGGATCTGGGAGTTGGTGATGGACAGGGAAGCCTCGTGTGCTGTAGTTCATGGGGTCTCAAAGAGTCAGACATGACTGAGCGACTGAACTGAACTGAACTGAACTGCATTTCAGAATCTTTTGTTGACTATGATGACTAGTCCATTTCTTCTAAGGAATTCTTTCCCAAAGTAGTAGATATAATGGTCATCTGAGTTAAAATCACCCATTCCAGTCCATTTCAGTTCACTGGTCCAAATAGGGAAAGCAGTACATCAAGGCTGTATGTTGTCACCTTGCTTATTTTACTTATATGCAGAGTACATTATGAGAAACACTGGGCTGGACGAACCACAAGCTGGAATCAAGCTGGAATCAAGCTGGAAAAGACCCTGATGCTGGGAAAGATTGAAGGCAGGAGGAGAAGGGGACGACAGAGAATGAGATGTCTGGATTCATCACCATCACTGACTCAAAAGTAAACTCCAGATATTGGTGATGGACAGGGAGGCCTGGCGTGCTGCAGTCCAGGAGGTCGCAGAGAGTCAAACACAACTTAGCAACTGAACTGACTGAACCTGTAATGGACTATAATTCCCTTGAGAATCAAGCCCTGCTTTATAATGTCTTTAAGTCAACATCTGGAATCTAGCTATTAACCCCTACAAATACCAACAGTGTGCCCAGTCCTCCCATGCGGTGACCGCCAGCTTGTCTGTGTTCCTTTCTCTTAGCTTGTAGGTTCAGACTCTTGCGCACCATACATTGTTTTCTCATGTTATACTATTGTAGGACCAGCTTGATATTCAGCCTTCAAGAAATGTTCAACTCACTCAGGGTCAGCAGAGTGCAATAGAAAGGACTCTTGGATTTTGGCACTTGGCAAATCTAGGAACATACTTAGCTCTGCCACTTATCAAATGGATGGTAGCCAAAGTACTTAATATCTCTAATCTTGTTTCCTCTCTTTAAATGGGAAATAACAATGCTACTTCCTCGGAGGATGGTTGTAAGAATTGAGACAGAGCGCTACACAGAATCTTTGGCATGGTGCCTTGCACATGGTGATTTACTGGAAAACATTAATTACTAACACTATTTAAGGAAAATAAACAAAATTTTTATTTTAATAGCTGCACCATGTTCTCTTTAGGGTGATACTCTCCTTATTTAAATTCTTCTGGGAAAAAGCAAGGCTCTAAGGTGTTCGGGATTAAAAGAATACAGGAAAATGAAAGAGACAATGAAACTATTCTGCGTAGCTCAGCAACAGAAGTTAGAGGACACAGCAGAAACCACAGTGTCGAGAATCAAACATAAAGTTAAGGAGGTTTAGGAGGAAATAGGAAAAGAGAAAGTTTCATCTGCATGACAAGGTGCCAAAGAGGTAAAATATCCAGTGGTAAATTTTGAGTATCTGCCTTACCACGAATTGGCAGCCTGTGACTTCCTGGAACTCAAATTAAATCTGTAACTTGAGTGAATGTTCCTGTTTTCCTTTGTTTGTAGGTTTGTTTCCACAGTGAAAATTGAGGTGGCAGAGATGCGTTCTCAAGACTGAGATGGCGCCGAGCCGAGAAGGATGAGCAGGTACTTAAGGGAAGGTGCAACCAAGGTTGAGAGCTTTGCAGGAGAAGTAAGTAGGCCTTAGAAGAGGCTGTGAGAGGGGATCTCTGATAAAGCACAGAAAACTTGAGGGATAACAGGATGGGACCTTAACCTGACATCTGGATTTTATCCTTATTATAGTTAAGAACATGGACTTGTCTCAAAGCAGCTTGTGTTCAGAATATTTTAAACTAGATAAAAATACTAAAAGGTAGAAAAATGTGATAGGTCCACAGTCCTCTATCTATGATTCCAAAATACAAAAATTCTAACAATGTGTTGTTTCGTTTGGCATCCATATATTTTAGTGGTGAAACCGGACTTTATTCTCCAGTCGGCTGCCTGTTGTTCCTGATTCCTGCCACAGTAGGTACAGTCATACAATTTGCTGAAGATTTATTCATGTTTTGGAATATGTGTGCCACCCACGTTCTGCTAGAGTGATTGGTTATATTTATATTATCATATTCTCAAACACTTCTGGGCCCAGGGTTTTGGATAAGAGTTTATAAACATAAACTCAGAAAAACAGAAAATTTAAATGAGTGGAAAAAAAAAAAAAGATAAAGTGTTTACCTTCCAGGGTATTTCTAAAGCTGAAGTTGGCAGCTTTATCCATGGAACCTGATTCATACTGGGTCAAACTCAGGCAAAACTCCACATCAGCCGAGGAGGGGAGCCTCGGGGTCCTGGCTTTGTCGTGGTTTCCAGGATTGCGCAGTAATGGTCCCTCAGACGTCCCGTTGCATAAAGCCTGGCGACTGTTGTACTCCTCCAGTCTGCTGCAGATGATCTGCACAGAACGCCTTTGTGTTAAATGAGTGTTGTAAAAGGGGGAAGGCAGGGAGGTTGGGATTCCTTATTTGGATGTTGGGTGTTTGGATGTCTAATCATCAGGAGATTCATGTCTTAAATTGCTGAAGGAAGCAGCTTTCTGACACCTGCAGAGTAACTGTAACCCACGAAAGTTACAGCTCAGACCGCAGTTCTAGTCTTGCCACTTAAGACTAGGAGGAAATAGGAAAAGAAAATAATTTTCTACCACTTAAGAAAATGAATTCCATAGATCTCATTGAACAAATAATAATAATTACTTCATATAATTGTTGTCAGATATTTGTTAGGAAAATTAATTTGACAAACATTTGCTAAACATCCATTGTGTAACTTCACTGGGCATATGCCTGTGAAGCTAGCCATGGCCCAGAGTTCAGGTCTGTACCCTCTTCTTTTAATTCTGTCTCTATCTGCCTCCTTGGCTATAATAACCAGTTTCATGGCTTACATGCCACTGCATGATAAGAACTTTCTGATTGCTATCTCAAGTTCAAAAGCTCTCTTCTGAGCTCTAATCCTATATATCCATCTCTGACTTCATATTTCAGTGTTACATCACAAGCATTTAAAATGTAGTATTTAAAAAAAATGTGTTCCTTCCTAATAGCTAATAAGGGGAAAAATCTGAAATAAGATATATATGCACGTATAACTGAATCCCTTAGGGGTACACCTGAAACTAGCACAGCCTTGTAAATCGACTATGTTATTATTGTTGAGTTGCTAAGCTGTGTTTGAGTCTTTTGACCCCATGGACTTTAGCCCACCAGGCTCCTCTGTCCATGGGATTTCCCACCAAAGGATACTGGAGTGGGTTGTCATTTCCTTCTCCAGGGGATCTTCCTGACCCAGGGATTAAACCTGTGTCTCCTGCACTGGCAAGTGTGTTCTTTACCACCGAGCCACTTTACTATAAAAATTAAATTTAAAAAGAAGTTAAAAAATGAAAAAAACCTTGAAATTAAAACAAGGTTAAAAAATTGTCTCCCTATACTTCCAGTCACATCAACTATCCTGAAACTTAAACCAGACGTCCATAAATCTTCATTTTGTAACCAAAGACTGTTATCATCTGTATTTTGTTCCCCTTTATTTTTCACATTGAAATCATCAGCCAAACTTGTCAATTCTACCTCCAGAATACATCTTGAATCTCTATTTGTTTACAAATTCTATGATCCAACTGAGGAAGTCGGACTGGCTACTCTTCTCTGTGCCTCACCTGCGCTTCTCCATCCATGCCTTCATTTCTGCCTAAGCACATCCATTCCTTACCGTTTATCTGATATTCTACTTAGTCTTCAAGGTTAAACCAATATTTTGAAAAAAAAAAATTAAAAAGTCAACTGTGACTTAAAAAGTAATTCAGAATTGTCTGACTCTAAAATCTGAAGAAGTTAGAGATCCTTCGCCAAATTATTTTGCTTACAATTTTGTTTATATGTGAAAGTCACTCAGTCATCTCTGACTGTTTGTGACCCCATGGGCTGCAGCCTGCCAGGCTCCTCTGTCCGTGGAATTCCCCAGGCCAGAGTACTGGGGTGGGTAGCTATTCCTTTCTCCAGGGTATCTTCCCAACCCAGGGATTGAATCCAGGTCTCCAACATTGCAGGAGGATTCTTTACTGTCTGAGCCACCAGGAAAGCCCAAAAATACTGGAGTGGGCAGCCTATCCCTTCTCCAAGGGATCTTCCTGACCTAGGAATCGAACCGAGGTCTCCTGCATTACAGGTGGATTCTTTACCAGCTGAGTTACCTCACTTACATGCTGGCAGAAGAATAAACTATGATCAAAATATTTGATAAGTCAAAAGGAGTTCTTCCAATAAATACAACATAAAAATGCTAAGATTAAAAATATCACATTATAATTTAATTAGCAGATTTTTTTTTCTCAGTGGTATGTAAGTTAATTCCTCAACTGAAAATCATAGATGCCTTAAGTTCCATGAGGGCAATTAAACAGGTAGCAAGATACCAAACTTAAATTGAAGCATAAAGTACAGGAGAGCTCACCTTGCCATTTGTGACTATTCACAATAGCACTTAATCCATAAGTGGCCTGTGCCCACTGAGTAAGATAATAGGGTTGTTTGTCAAACTCAAACTTGACTCATTTTAATCTCCCTTGATAGTCAGTAGCACCTCCTTTTTTTAAAAAAGTAATATCTCCATGAAGATAACTTTCTTTTTTTTTTTTTCATTTTTGTTCATCCCCAGAATCTAGAATAGAGACTCTATAAATATTTGATAGAATAATTTTTAAAAAAAATCAATGGAAGAATCAGTGACTCTTCAACTACCAACATGTGTTGAACACCATTTTTTCCTAGTTCTGTTATTGGTACCAACATTGGCCCTAAAAGATATTTTCAAAAATGTATCATTTGTGTTAAACATATATTGAGTCCTCACTCTCAACAGGAAGGGTATCTTTGTGTATACTTTCTAAAATTCACAAATCATCTTGTAGGTTGATATCATTTTATTCCTATTTTAATGATAAGGAAACTGAGTGTGGAAGAGTGTAAAAGGCTGGTAGGATCTAAAGCCCTGTATCATGATTAATTTATGGCAACAGGCAAGGTACATTAAACAATATTTTTAAAGTGAGTCTTCTTGCTTAGCTGTTTTTTTTTTTAGTTTTTTATTTTTTAAATTTTAATATCTTTAATTCTTACATGCGTTCCCAAACATGAACCCCCCTCCCACCTCCCTCCCCATAACATCTCTCTGGGTCATCCCCATGCACCAGCCCCAAGCATGCTGCATCCTGCGTCAGACATAGACTGGCGATTCAATTCTTACATGATAGTATACATGTTAGAATGTCATTCTCCCAAATCATCCCACCCTCTCCCTCTCCCTCTGAGTCCAAAGGTCCGTTATACACATCTGTGTCTCTTTCCCTGTCTTGCATACAGGATCGTCATTGCCATCTGTTTATATCACTGTTAAGAATAATCAAGGCAATCCTATCAGTGTCCTACTCCAGTGAGTTGGCAATCTATAAGAACGTAAAATCAAGTTATGTTGTGCTCAGTCGCTTCAGTCATGTCCAACTCTGCAATGTCATGGACTATAGCCCACCAGGCTCCTCTGTCCATTCTCCAGGCAAGAATATTGGAGTGGGTTGCCATGCCCTCCCCTAGGGAATCTTTCTGACCTAGGGATCACACCTACATCTTATGTCTCCTGCATTGGCAGGCAGGTTCTTTACCACAAATACCATCAAGTAAAACCACCATCAAATAGAACTGAATGAGCCTTGCTCCCCAGGAATGGGTGCTGCTATGTTACACAACAGACACTTAGAGAAGCTTTTAATTTCCAGTCACAAAGATATCACTTATTAATTCAAGGGTTGTGTGTTAGAAAAAAAATTAGGTTCCAGATTCACATTGGTGTGGGCTTCAATTCTGGTTCAGCGACTTATTAGCAATGTGTCGATGAATATATTATTTAGGCTTGCTAAGTCTCAATTTCTTCAAATGTAATATGAAATAATAAATATAATGTTACTATATATCATGTTTACATGTGTTTATTTTTAAAATATACTTAAACACATTATTTATATTTAAATATGCATTAAATATATATAACAGACTAGTTCAAAATTGGGAAAGGAGTACATCAAGGCTGTATAGTCATCTTGCTTATTTAACTTGTATCAGAGTATATCATGTGAAAAATCAATAACCTCAGATATACAAACGATACCACCCTTATGGCAGAAAGTGAACTAAAGAGCTTCTTGATAAAGGTGAAAGAAGAGAGTGAAAAAGCTTACTTAAAAGTCAACATTCAGAAAACTAAGATCATGGCATCCAGTCCCATCACTTCACAGCAAAACAGTGGAACCAGTGACAGACTTTATTTTCTTGGGGTCTAAAATCACTGCAGATGGTGACTGCAGCCATGATGTTAAAAGACACTTGCTCCTTGGCAGAAAAGCTCTGACAAACCTAGACAGCATATTGAAAAGCAGAAACATTACTTTGCTTTGGGGGATACTGAAGGACAGGGAAGCCTGATGTATGGAGTCCATGGGATAGCAAATAGTCAGATACAACTTAGGGATGGAACAACAGTTTTTGCATTAAACGTAATATATTGGATCCCTTTATAGTGTTAATTAACTACCCATCGCAGCATGTATATAGATGGAAGCATTTTCATTCCTATTTGAAAAATAAATCATACCCAGATATTTTTAAAAGATCTAAAAAATCCTACTGCCTAGAAGACTCCTGCAGTAGACTCAGTTAAATTAGAGGTTTGAATGAAGCTAATTTGCTTAAATCACAACTGCCAAGAGATTAAATGTTCACATGGCTAAATGTATTAGTAACAATGAGTAAATCTACCCCAGTTCCAGAAATAATTTGAAATAAATCTTAAATTATTGTTCTTATATTTGATATAGAAGGGGAGGCAGGGTAGGAGAAAGCATTAGCATTAGCTATCATCATGGAGATTGCAATTAGATATGGTTTCCAAAGTGAGCAAATTACATAAACTCCTACTATCAAGGTTTTTCATCTGTAAATGGGGACTATAACAACTTTTTATGAAGGATCAAATAATTTTACCTATGTAAAGCACTTAGTATATAATGCCAAGTAGAGACTGTTTAATAATGACAGCTATTATATTATTGCATACAAGACTATTAGGCAGGCCACCAAATTGTTAACCCTGACTCTATTACACAAGATGAATAATCATTATTATAATAGCTATCATCAATATATCATATGAGGATATATTGTGATAATAATTCCATACTTAAAATTCAAAGAATATGTCAGATACTAAACTAGTCATTTTACATTAACAGTTTTCATTGAATCCCTTCAGAATAATGCTTTAAAATATATTATTCTAATTTTCAGGGGGAAAAGTTCTCACATAATTAAGTAACTTCTCCAGTAGCTAAGTGAGTTACAAAAGTCATGTTTTTATGGCTCAAAAGACTATCCCTTTCCACTTCATTAATTTGCTTTCCATTCAGCTTAGTATTTTCATTAGTACAGAAAGCACACATATATCTTAATTGCACCCCATTTTTTTCTGTTGAGAAAAGAAGCCAAAAGTCAAAGATTACAAATAACTTGTCCAATATCATCAGATAATTGGCAGAGGTAGAATCTGGTGACAAAAGTCTTCTGATGAGGAATTTGTTTTTTTTTTCTATTTCAACAAGGGTGACTTATATAATGTAGAGAAAAATCAAGTGTCCCAAGTCAAATGAAAAAGAAGAAGAAGAAATGGATGTATTAATGGAGAAGGTGAGCTTAGTGTTCTCTTAACTTTAAAGAAAGAGCAGGAAAAAAAAGCCCAGTTATTAAAAGCTTTAGAAGCAAAAATTCTATTATGGCATTAGAGGTTTATCTAAAAGAATGTAAAACATATGACATTCCACAGAATCTTTTTCATAAAGAAAAAAGAGAAGCTGTTATTTCACCTAACTGTTGCCATGGTTACCTAAAACCCATGACTCTCTGCTGAATTGTAACTTTTTTCTTCCTACTGTTTGCTTCCATGTGATGTGCTTTTCACCTGATGAGTGAATTCCCTGGCCATACTTCACTCATGTCCATCATCTTGGAAATGATTTTTTCTCTTTATTTTGATCCATCATAATAGCTATTCTTGAAATACCTTTTCTTCTTACAGCTAGCTCATCTGCTGCTTGCATAACATTGGATCTAATTGTGTTGAGCATAGCTCGCCGCCCCTCCCCCACCCCCCAACAACCTCTAAAATCAGTGAACTGCTTTAATTCAGGAGCACTTTAAACATGCTTCTAGTTTAAAAGCTTTCGGAATTAAACAAACCAAATAAATAAATAAATAAATGAACAAATATACAAAGGAGATATGAATACTGAAAATAAGCTTTCTATAAAAGGTAACATTTAGTAATTAAGTAATGCTTTTTAATGTGTTACTTTATTTAATAATAAACCTTGTCAGTAAATATTATTAGTCTCACTTAAAACTCAGATTGGGTTATAACATGCTTGATCTTCTCTATGTGTGCTTTCTTTTTTTGCACACACACAAACACATACACACACCTAGAGAAAGCTACAAAAAATGTTTTATTCTAGGTTATAAATTGCTGCTTATTTTTGGCATCATTGTTTTCTTGGCCTTGGTTATCCAGTAGTTAAGGTTATGGTTATGGTTTAACGTTCTAGAAATCTAGCTATGTCTATACAGAGTCTAGTTTTACATGTGTTAGCACTGGAGCTAATGTTTCTATGGTTTTCAATTTTGTTCAATTTAGCATATACTGATAAAGCCCATTCTATGTATAGATTATGTTCCTGGGTTCTGTGGATATAAAGATAAATTATAAATGGTTTCTACATTGGAACAGCTGGCAGTCTATTAGATAAAGACAGGTCTGAAAACCTGAAGAATTATAGGTACTATGTTATAGAATCTGTACAAAGTGTAATGATAATACACAAGAGGGAAGGTCAATTCTACTTGAATAAGGGCTGTGAATAAACACCTAATGGAATATTTTCACTATAACGTGAATGAAAAGGACTACTTCAGAATATCTGCTGCAGTCGTCTGTGCAAGTGACTTTGAGAGTTAAAGTGACTACAAGTTAGAATTTACATCCGTGAATTAGTGGCTCGTTTGATCCTTTCTCAGCCTAAATGGCCCTTTATAAATAGGAACCTGCATGGTCGACTTGAAATAGCACTGGAGTCGGAAGCACTGGTGTTTTTGGTCCTCAGCTGTGTCACCTTAGGCAAATTATTGTACCTTTGGGGGCCTCACTATGTCTTACAAAATGTAGGTCCAACACTGCAGACTAACGGCAGTCTCTCAGCTAAGAGTTAATAAATTCTATGAATTTCTGAAAACTCCATTTTTTGTGTGTGATATTTGAAAGATATTTCAAGGATATTTCAAAGATATTTGAAATCAAGAAAAAGAAGAAGGCTTTTTTTTTTTTTTTTTTTTTTTTTTACCAAAGGGGCTGAGTATAACTACTTAGGAAAATATTAATGAATTCACCAAGTGTGGAAGCTATTTAGTCTCACCATCTCACACAGTCTAGTTTTTTTATTTGAGTGTTCAATTCAGGCAAAAGCATTTCAATCAGTGATATGTTTATTATAGAACCTAAGTTTGTAAAGTGAAAGAGATACCAAAACAATTTCCGTATTAATTAAATCAGTCATTCTTAGGGCTGGCTCTGCATTAGAATTACAGTAGAAGGTTTTAAAAATACAGGTGCTTGAACTTCACAGTGGACCTCCTGAATATGATTTTCTGGCAGAAGGTAGATGGTGGAGCACATAAAAAGTTTTAAGTTCTTAAGTGAGTGATTTAGAAGATACTGAGAACCGCTGCGTTGTTGCTGTTGTTCAGCTGCAGAGTCATGTCCCACTCTTTGCGACCCCATGGGCTGTAGCATGCAGGCTTCCCTGTCCTTCCCCATCTCTCGGAGTTAGGTCAGTTGCATTGATTTAATTGCATTAAATCGATATAAATAACTGATCTTCATTTTTAAAGGACTTTAACCAGAAATGTGCAAAGGAATGGAAATAGCCAGCTAGAACTGAGTTTGACTGTAACCACACATAGCAACACTGCTCACAGCAGGTGGACATAAATGTTCACTCTTTTCACCTTCCTTACTTAAATTATTGTTTGCTGACTTTTCTTCAGTGGTCTTTGTCCTCTGTATTTCCTAATTTTATTTTTAACACCAGTTACTCCACAGTGGTTTAATCATAGAATGATGTTAAATCTAATGCTGCAACTATTTTAACCCAGTGTTTACATACTAGACACAAATAAAATTATTTAGAAGTAAAGTTGAATACAATCATAAAGAAAAAAGAGAAAAATTCCACTCAATAATCAATAAATGAATCGAAAAAGTTAACATAATTTGCTACTTCTCATGTAATTAAGTGGCTTCCCAGATGGCTCAGTGGTAAAGAATCTGCCAGCCAGTACAGGAGATGCAGGAGGCATGGGTTCAGTCCCTAGGTCAGGATGATCTCTTGAAGGAGGAAATGACAACCCACGCCAGTATTTTTGCCTTAAAAATTTCATGGACAGAGGATGCTGGCAAGCTACAGTCCATGGGGTCACAGAGAGTTGTGCACAACAGAGCACACACACACACACACACACACACACACACACGTAATTAAATATCAATTAGTATTTGTCTATGAAGCTTCAGTGTGGATGTTGTAAAGTTTTGGTAATTTAGATAATCCACCGGTTTTTCTAGCTCAAGAAAAGCTGTACAGTTAAGGAAAGCATTATAACTAATTGAAAAATCCCATGTTCAAGCTTAACAGTATTTTAAGCAGTAACAGAGGATGTGAGAGTTAGATGAGTTTTGCACTATATAGATTAAGGCAGGAGGTCTGAAGGCTTATTGAAATAGATTTTTTTGAAGCACATTTTTCCAGGCTTTCCTGCACAAATACACTCCTTGCTCTTGGTAAACAGCTGACATTAGTGACACCAGATATTACAGTGGCCATTTTCAATGAGTTTCAATAGGTTCATTTGGAAGTTGTAGGAACTTAGTGTGGGGTTTAGGGGTGGGGGGTGGGGGAGGGGGGTGTTTGGGAAGCAGTTCACATTTCAAAATTGCAGAGTTCCAGGTGAGAAGGCAAGATTCTTCCCATCTAATTTAAATATTGAGCTTATTTCCATAAAGCACAGCTAGTCAGAAGTGCTGTGTTAGAAATGGTTGGGACACAGGCAGACAATATTCCTTCTACCTTATAGTTTTAAAAAAATAAATAATTAAAAGCATATTTCTTTGGCTACCTTTTGCCCCTAATCCAAAGTGAAAAAATCAGAATAGGAAAAATAGAAATTAAATTTCAAAATAGTGATCTCTTAGCCTATACCTCAAAAGTTTACACATGTTTAGGGAAAATGCTCGTTTCTTCTGCATCCTATTTAAAAAGTGAATCAGGATGGGTCAGATCCTTTGGCTACAGATATCATCGCAGATATGTCCTTGGAAATATTATAGAGTGGTTATACAACCAGGCTGCCTGAGAACAAATTTTGTCTCTACTACTTACTAGCTTTGATATCCTGTACAAGTTATGTAATATCTCTAAACCTCAGTTTTTTTTTTTTAAATCTTTAACATGGGGAAGGTTAGTAAGATTATTAAATGAATTAATGCACAAAACCACTCAGAACAGGGCCTCACACTTGTTAATCGATCAATGAATATTAGCTATTTTCATTATTTACCTGTTTAAGCCTGAGTATTCATATTTTTTAAAAGAAGATTTAATCTAAGTAATATTCCCCTAAATTCCTAATGGTAATAATCACTATAGACATTTACTAAGTGATGTCTTCCCAGGATCCTCCTTTGAATATTCTTATCAATAGGATTCCTGGGATATTGCCAGAGATTTGTATTTTCAATTTATACACTGAATTTTATTGGGAATAAAATTTCAGAAATACTGACCTAAATCATTTTTTTTTTTACTTAATCATCTAAATACTCATTTATCCATTGGTTCAACAAATACTTCATGAGCTCTTACAATTTGCCTGGCATCGTGTTATGTGCTAGGAGATAGAGTGATGAACCAAGCACTTTTTTATTGATTAGATTTTAGGACCCAAGTACAGGATATTGGACAAAGAACCACACAAATCTCTATGGAACTGCAATTGTGAAGTGTGCTATAAAGCAAAATTACAAAGTATGTTGAGAGCTCTTGACAGGGGACATTTTCTAGGCTTGGCAGGAGAAGAACAGATGGGAAAGGAGGTTTCTGAAGACCTGCCAGAAGTGATGGCTAAGGTTCTTTTAAGTTTTGATATTGTATGTCCTGCACACCTTACCTGCCAAGAGGAGAAGAAGGATGCTGGGCTGAGCAGATTAGGGTTTGCAGGGTTGCGACCTCCCATGTACTCATCTGTGCAAACCTCACAGTTTTCTGCATCTCTCCAGTCCCAGTATGGAATCGTGAAGTTCTCATCCCCAGTGAGCTTCTGGATTTCCTGTTCCCACAGCAGCAAAAAGAGTCTATGCCAAGGCAAGAAACCTGGGGCTTCATGAGCAAAATCAATGTCTCTCCAGACTTCAGAGTCCCCAAGCAGCGTGTCCCTTGACACATAATAATGCATCCAGACAAAGAGGTCATAAACGCTGACGTCATTAAACAGGGGCGTTGTTCCGTGATTCATTTGGCCATAGGTGCCCGTGGGGATGACGTAGTCTGGGCTGGTGGTATGTTTTGCCAAAGTGAGATAGGCAAGAAATTTGTTCTTCTCTGGGACACTCAAATCAAAGATGTTTCTTCTCACCAGCAGTCGCCTTTCTGTGCAGCGGGGTCCCCGAAATCCAAACTTACAACTTCCGCAATTGAATCCCATGAAGTTGCCAAAGCACTGGCAGGTTCTGTTATAAAAGATGGAGGGCCAAGACTCGCGGTCGTCCACCCCCGTGAAGGGGAACTGAGGTCCCAGTGGTGCCGTGGACAGAATGACGTCCTGGCAGGAGCCCCTGCCCGAGAGCCGGCCACAGGGGCTCCCGTCGCCCGCCCAGGGCGGGCAGCACTCCTTCTCCATCAGGCTCTTGGAGGAGGCACAGGCTCGAGGGAAGTGGCCCGCAGAGGTCCGGAAACTCCATAGCAGGCAGTACAGGGCAGCCAGGAGCATTTTTCCTCCGGTCCTCACACGGTCTGCCTGAGCTGGTTAATGGAGCCACACTCTTCCCTTCCCAGCTCCCCACTCAGTGACTGTCACATGTTTTGGCTAAGATCTATATAATACCACTCCCACCTCCAGCATTAAACCCTCTCAGCCTTTATCTAAGCTTTCATCTTCTGAAAACCACATGACTAACTTTTCTCTGGAGTTGGCATATATCCCATCAGTGGGATAGGCCTATGTTAAAGTGAGAAACACTATTCACCATTAACAGTTTAAGTCTTATGGTTAGAATAATACTAATAATACCATCTGATCTACATAAACTCAGTTAATTTACTATATAACTAGTGATATTTCAATTTGAAAATAAGAAGTCATGTCAGGAAAGAGCCTCTTTATTAAGATAAGTCAGGTAGTGTTAGAGATTTTGGATGTAAGATGGTTTGTTTCTCAAAGACCATAAATAATAAATAGGCCAAGGCATTGGTAGGATTTGGCTTTTCAGGAAGAGACGTTTTTCACAGCCTGGAGATTATTTCTTATATCTGAAGCTTATTTATTTTATACAAAGTATCAGAAGATTAAAACTTTTTCTGATACGCTTCCAGATTATCTTGATGCCAGCTGCTGCTTGCTGTCTAATTGCTCATTTTCTGAATATTGCTAAGGATAGATCACTTTGATAGCTGGGTCGTCAACTTTACTTTGGAAACGTTGTCTGGTGAATATTTGAAAGAAATCTTCCCAGGTGGCTCAGTGGTAAAGAATCTGTCTGCCAATGCAGGAGAATCAAGAGACATAGGTTCAGTCCTTGGCTTGGGAATATCCTCTGGAGGAGGAAATGGCAACCCATTCCAGTATTTTTGCCTGGAAAATCCCATGGACAGAGGAGCTGGTGGGCTATAGTCCATGGGGTCACAAAGAGACAGACATGACTTGGCGATTGAAAACACAGCACACATTAGAAAGGAAACTTTTTCATTGAAGTGTAGGTGGTTGTCAATATTTTATTAGTTTCAGGTATACAACATAGTGATTCAATATTTTAGTGTTATACTAAAGTTATTATAAAATATTGGTTATATTACCAATTGGTTATATTAATATATATACACAATTACATATATATACACAATATGTATTTCTGCTTATTTATATATAGTATTATATATATAATAGTTTGTACTTTTCTCATTTTATGCTTTCACCACCTTGTTTCACCCATAAGTTCTAGAAATTAGTAATTCATTTGAAGTTTTGTTTGCAATTTGATCTTGCAAAGGAGTTCTCATTGTAGTGAGTGAGTGAATAAGGTCTGATATATTTATTCAACAAATTTTTATTGATCATGCAAATTCTTTCAAGACTTTTTTGTCTCTGTGTGTATAGTGAGCTAGATAAACTGAAATGAGTGGATAGAAATATCATTTTGCCACTACACTAGTTTTTAAATGAGTAGTATAGAAAATCAGAACATCAGACTATTAATGGAGAGACATCTTTGAGAACTGAGGATATAGAAATGATTGAATAGTTTGAAATAATAATGCATGAGTTTTTCAATAGATGTATCCTCTGAGTCAAGCTTTAAAGGATAGGCATAAGTTGGAAAGACAAATGAGAATGGAGACAATACTTCAGGCAGGAGAAACTGTAGAGAGATGAGAGCTGTATTTTTCACCTGCTGAGTAGGAGCGTGAGCTTCATGTATGCACCCACACCATAAGGGTTTAAACCTGGGCCCAATCCATGTGCTGTGCTTAGTTCCTCAGTCGTGTCTGACTCTTTGTGACCCCAGGGACTGTAGACCGCCAGGCTCCTCTGTCCATGGGGATTCTCCAAGCAAGAATACTGGAGTGGGTTGCTATGCCCTCCTCCAGGGGATCTTCCCAACCCAGGGAGCGAACCCAGGTCTCCTGCATTGCAGGTGGTGGTCTTTACCATCTGAGGCACCAGGGACCCAATCCACGGAGGGGCTTAAAAACTAAGTGGTTTGAACTAAAGTGAGTTGAAGAGCTAGAAGATAAGAGAGTCAAGTCAAAGTTGTCCCTGTGAGGCTTTTTTTCCCCTTATCCTGTTTCATACTTAAAGCTAGTGGCCCCTTGAACTTGCAGAACAAGGCAAGAAGGTGAAAACTTAAAAAGCAGCAGGGATGCAGAAAAGGTCATCACTACATGTGATGCTGGAATGTCAGCCTTTCTGTTCTCTTCCCATTCTGCTTGAGTTTGTCTTGCTATTTAGAAAAAATATCAAGGCCGCCCTACAACTCTTTTGAGACTCAAGTAGCTGTTTTAGGTGAAAGGAAGCAGTGTGTGCATGAGAGGAAGACAAGAGAAGTTTCCATGGAAATGCTGCCTCTGGCTGGATCAGAAAGTCATCACATGATCTCCACAAGGAGGCTTAATCTTTTTTCTTCTTGCTTTCAGAGCCACAGAGAGACTAACACAAGGCTTCTTGTCCCTGCAAGTCTTGCTTCTATGTTACTTATAAGCATATGTGGCCTTTTATAATTCTGTTCCATCTACTTACAGACAGAACTTAACTTCTCATGTTCAATTTAATTAGAAATTTTGCTTTATATCCCCCCCCCCACCAGCCCCCACATCAGGCTTCCCAGTGAATAACTGAGAAAGCCTCCATCACATCACTGGGCTTCTGTGTCTGTTCTCCCAAGTCTCTTTTTCATACTCTTCAGAGCATGCTTAGAGGAATTCCTGATGTACTTTGTCCATTTAATTTCATTTGCAAAACTAATAACCTTAAATCGGTAGACTTCTTTATTAGTCTCAAATATAGGACATTATCTCCTCTGGCCTATTTGTAAAACAGTCTTATTGCTATTACAAAATTCTTTGGAGAAATGTCTATTGGTACAGTCACTATGGAGAACAGCATGTAGGTTGCTTTAAAAACTGAAAATAGAGCTACTATATGATTTAGCAAGTCCACTCCTGGGCATATATTAACAGAAAATCATAATTCTAAAAGATGCATGCACCCCTGTGTTCATTGCAGCCCAATTTACTATAGCCAAGACATGGGAGCAATATAAAAATCGATCAACAGATAAATGGATAAAGAGGAAGTGCTTCATATATACAATGGACTATTACTCAGTGATAAAAGAGAATGAAATAATGCGTTTTGCAGCAACATGCATGGACCTAGAGATTGTCATACTAAGTCAGACAGAGAAAGACAAATATAATCTGATATCATTTATACGTAGAATCTAAAAATTAAAAAATGATACAAGTGAGCTTACATTAAAAAAACAGAAATAAACTCACAGACATAGAAAACAAAGAGATGATTACCAAAGGGGAAAAGAGGTGGAGAGATAAATTAGGAGCTCGGGATTAACATATACACATTACTATACAAGAAATAGATAGATAACAAGGATCTGCTGTATAGTACAGAGAAAATAATATTTTGTTATAACTTATAAGGGAAAAGAATCTGAAAATTATATATATATATGTGTATATATATATATATATATATATATATATATATCTGAATCACTTTGCTATGTGCCTGAAACTAACACAACATCATAAATCAATTATATTTTAATTTTTAAAAAGTGCAAAATTTTTGTCAAACCCCATCTAGATTGCTTCTTCCTTGAGCTCTAGATATACATTTACTAAGTGTCTCCAGTTTACAGACTTTGAAAGTGTTCTGTCTTACCCTGGGAGATTATTGTATAAGTTAACACCTTAGCTAATGTGAGACTATATTAGTCAGAATTAGGGCCTCTGTAAATATTCTGCAGTTATTTATGGAGCATCAATTATCAGGCATGCTATGAGGAAGGGGTACTGTGGGAAGCACAATGAAAAGTTTGGTTTCTCATATGAGAGGTTTCTACCCTCATGAAACATATAGCCTATTAAAATAATGTCTTAATTTTAATAATATTTATTGGGGAAGGGAATGGCAACCTACTCCATCATTCTTGCCTGAAGAATCCCAAGAACGGAGGAGCCTGGAGGGCTGCAGTCCATAGGGTCACAAAGAGTTGGACATGACTGAGAGACCAAGAACAGCACAGCACAGCATATTTCAAGAGACATCTGAAAGATTAGTAGAAGTCTGTTTGGTGAAGAGAATAATAGGAGTGTAACCTTTCTAGACCGAGGAAGCACAATATGCAGAAGTTCCAACTTGGAAACGGCATGGCATGTTCAAGGATCCTAAGCAGGTGAAGTGGCTATAACCCCCAAAGATATGTGATATATGTATAGAAGGTATGTGTGGATGGGGTCATAGTACTTGAAGGATTTGAAGCAGAGTTTTGGTGTAATCATGTGCACGTTTAAAACATTTAAACATAAAACTCAAGCTGCTGACATGAAAACAGATGTAGGGTGGAAGCAAGAGTCAATGTAGAAATAATTCTTTAGAGTTTATTAGAGTAACCCAGGCAATAAATTATGTGGCTTGGACCAGAGTGATGATCCCTGTGATAAAGAGAAGTGAAGGAATTTAAGACACACACAAGTGATGAATTCAAGAGGCATGAGAGGAGAAGAGAAAGGGGATCTGGAGTTGACTTCTAGGTTACTGGTTTGTAGAGGGTAAAATGTTTGTGGTAATTGAAAATGGTTTCAATTTTACACATACTGAATTTGAGTGTTTAAGTTTAGTCTAACCACAAACAACTGTCCTCTCTTTTCTGCTGTTTGCATTGGTAATTCAGCTACTCACAAGTTGTAACCTAGCCAACTTTGATCATTCCTTCACTCTGACCACTTGCCTTTGCTTCTTTATTTGATGATGACTTGAACCTTCTTCTCCAGCATTTTTAGACCCCTTCTCTAAATTTTAACAATAGCTAACATTTATTGAATATAAGTAACATAATTAGTTCAGTTTGAGTAGTTACCATTTTTAAAATAAATGTAACTATGCATATTAAAGAGCAGAGACATTATTTTGCCAACAAAGGTCTGTCTAGAAAAGGCTATGGTTTTTCCAGTAGTCATGTATGGATGTGAGAACTGAACCATAAAGAAAGCTGAGCGCCAAAGAATTGATGCTTTTGAACTGCGGTGCTGGAGAAGACTCTTGAGAGTCCCTTGGACTGCAAGGAGCCCATCCTAAAGGAGATCAGTCCTGGGTGTTCATTGGAAGGACTGATGCTGAAGCTGAAGCTCCAATACTTTGGCCACCTGATGTGAAGAACTGACTCATTTGAAAAGATCCCGACGTTGGGAAAGATTGAAGGCAGGAGGAGAAGGGGACGACAAAGGATGAGATGGTTGGAAGGCATCACCGACTCAATGGACATGAGCTTGAGTAAACTCCACGTGTTGGTGATGGACAGGGAGGCCTGATGTGCTGTAGTCCATGGAGTTGCAAAGAGTTGGACATGACTGAGCAACTGAACTGAACTGAACTGAACTGAACTGATGCAAATAGTTAAATACACTCAAGTTAGGAAAAATAATATAATGAATTAGTGTGTCCCCATCATCAAGCTTCTTCAACCATCATCTTTCTCTAGGTACTGTTTCTTCAGTCCTACCGACAAAAAAAGCAAAAAATTCTTTAGTGTTTTAAAACAACTCTCAGATAGCATATATTGCCTGTGAAGATAGTTCACAATTAAGGACTTGAAAATACAAACAGAGAAGTAGTACAACATCTCAGACAAAAAGAGAGAACAATAACTCTTTAATATCATTTAATTTTAAGTTTATGCTCAATTTAATTAAATTGTATTAAAAGTATTTTTTCCCCAAGATCCAAATAAGGCCTATACATTGCTTTTGGTTGACATATATCTTAGGCTTTCTTTTTAATCATGTTTCTCTTCTTTTTTTCTTCCAGATAAAATACTTAAGGAAGAAACTAGATTCTCTTCTATAGAATTCTCCACATTTTGAGGTTGCCTAATTTTATCCTGTGGCTGCATTCAATGTTTCTTTATCCCATATTTCCTATCACTTCATGAATCACTTCAGTTCTGTCTCTCAGTCGTGCCCGACTCTTTGCAACCCCATGAATCGCAGCACGCCAGGCCTCCCTGTCCATCACCAACTCCCGGAGTTCACCCAAATTCATGTCCATCGAGTTGGTGATGCCATCCAGCCATCTCATCCTATGTCGTCCCCTTCTCCTCTTGCCCCCAGTTCCTCCCAGCATCAGGATCTTTTCCAATGAGTCAACTCTTCACATGAGGTGGCCAAAGTATTGGAGTTTAAGCCTCAGCATCAGTCCTTTCAATGAACACCCAGGACTGATCTCCTTCAGAATGGACTGATTGGATCTTCTTACAATCCAAGGGACTCTCAAGAGTCTTCTCCAATACCACAGTTCAAAAGCATCAGTTCTTCAGCACTCAGCTTTTTTCATAGTCCAACTCTCACATCCATACATGACTACTGGAAAAACCATAGCCTTGACTAGACAGACTTTTGTTGGCAAAGTAATGTCTCTGCTTTTTAATATGCTGTCTAGGTTGGTCATAACTTTCCTTCCAAGGAGTAAGCATCTTTTAATTTCATGGCTGCAATCACCATCTGCAGTAATTTTGGAATCCCCAAAAATAAAGTCTGACACTGTTTCCACTGTTTCCCCATCTATTTCCCATGAAGTGATGGGACCGGATGCTATGATCTTTGGTTTTGTTTTCTGAATGTTGAGCTTTAAGCCAACTTTTTCACTCTCCTCTTTCACTTTCATCAAGAAGATTTTTAGCTCCTCTTCATTTTCTGCCATAAGGGTGGTGTCATCTGCATATCTGAGGTTATTGATATTTCTCCCGGCAATCTTGATTCCAGCTTTCTCATGATGTACTCTGCATGTAAGTTAAATAAGCAGGGTGACAATATACAGCCTTGACATACTCCTTTTCCTATTTGGAACCAGTCTGTTGTTCCATGTCCAGTTCTGACGGTTGCTTCCTGACCTGCATACAGATTTCTCAAGAGGCAGGTTAGGTGGTCTGGGATTCCCATCTCTTTCAGAATTTTCCACAGTTTCTTGTGATCCACACAGTCAAAGGCTTTGGCATAGTCAATAAAGCAGAAATAGATGTTTTTCTGGAACTCTCTTGCTTTTTTAATGATCCAGCGGATGTTGGCAATTTGATCTCTGCTTCCTCTGCCTTTTCTAAAACCAGCTTGAACATCAGGGAGTTCACGGTTCACGTATTGCTGAAGTCTGGCTTGGAGAATTTTGAGCATTACTTTACTAGCATGTGAGATGAGTGCAATTGTGTGGTAGTTTGAGCATTCTTTTGCATTGCCTTTCTCTGGAATTGGAATGAAAACTGACCTTTTCCAGTCCTGTGGCCACTGCTGAGTTTTCCAAACTTGCTGGCATATTGAGTGCAGCACTTTCACAGCATCATCTATCAGGATTTGAAAGAGCTCAACTGGAATTCCATCACCTCCACTAGCTTTGTTCGTAGTGATGCTTTCTAAGGCCCATTTGACTTCACATTCCAAGATGTCTGGCTCTAGGTTAGTGATCACATCATCATGATTATAAGGGTTATGAAGATCTTTTTTGTACAGTTCTTCTGTGTATTCTTGCCACCTCTTCTTAATATCTTCCTCTTCTGTTAGGTCCAGACCATTACTGTCCTTTATCGAGCCCATCTTTGCATGAAATGTTCCCTTAGTATCTCTAATTTTCTTGAAGAGATCTCTAGTCTTTCCCATTCCATTCTTTCCCTCTATTTCTTTGCATTGATTGCTGAAGAAGGCTTTCTTATCTCTTCTTGCTATTCTTTGGAACTCTGCATTCAGATGCTTATATCTTTCCTTTTCTCCTTTGCTTTTCACCTCTCTTCACAGCTATTTGTAAGGCCTCCCCAGACAGCCATTTTGCTTTTTTGCATTTCTTTTCCATGGGGATGGTCTTGATCCCTGTCTCCTGTACAATGTCACGAACCTCATTCCATAGTTCATCAGGCACTCTATCTATCAGATCTAGACCCTTAAATCTATTTCTCATTTCCACTGTATAATCATAAGGGATTTGATTTAGGTCATACCTAAATGGTCTAGAGGTTTTCCCTACTTTCTTCAATTTGAGTCTGAATAAGGAGTTCATGATCTGAGCCACAGTAAGCTCCTGGTCTTGTTTTTGTTGACTGTATAGAGCTTCTCCATCTTTGGCTGCAAAGAATATAATCAATCTGATTTTGGTGTTGACCATCTGGTGATGTCCATGTGTAGAGTCTTTTCTTGTGTTGTTGGAAGAGGGTGTTTGCTATGACCAGTGCATTCTCTTGGCAAAACTCTATTAGTCTTTGCCCTGCTTCATTCCGCATTCCAAAGCCAAATTTTCCTGTTACTCCAGGTATTTCTTGACTTCCTACTTTTGCATTCCAGTCCCCTATAATGAAAAGAACATCTTTATTGGGTATTAGTTCTAAAAGGTCTTGTAGATCTTCATAAAACCATTCAACTTCAGTTTCTTCAGCATTACTGCTTGGAGCATAGACTTGGATAACTGTGATACTGAATGGTTTGCCTTGGAGATGAACAGAGATCATTCTGTCGTTTTTGAGATTGCATCCAAGTACTGCATTTCAGACTCTTTTGTTGACCATGATAGCTACTGCATTTAACAGGAGATACATATATATATATATATATATATATATATATATGTATATATATATATATATATGTTTTTTTTCTTTACATATGCATTTTAACTCTTTATTAACCTTATTCTTTTTTTTTAAATTTTATTTTTACTTTATCTTGCTCTACAATACTGTATTGGTTTTGCCATACATTGACATGAATCCACTGCGGGCGTATACGAGCTCCCAATCCTGAATCCCCCTCCCACCTCCCACCCCATATCATCTCTCTGGATCATCCCCATGCACCAGCCCCAAGCATCCTGCATCCTGTATTGAACATAGACTGGCACTTCGTTTCTTACATTATAGTATACATGTTTCAATGCCATTCTCCCAAATTATTCCACCCTCTCCCTCTCCCTCAGAGTCCAAAAGTCTGTTCTATACATCTGTGTCTCTTTTGCTGTATCACATACAGGGTCATCATTACCATCTTTCTAAATTCTGTATATATGTGTCAGTATACTGTATTGGTGTTTTTCTTTCTGGCTTGCTTCACTCTGTATAATCGGCTCCAGTTTCATCCATCTCATTATAACTGATTCAAATGTATTCTTTTTAATGGCTGAGTAATACTCCATTGTGTATATGTACCACAGCTTTCTTATCTATTCATCTGCTGATGGACATCTAGGTTGCTTCCATGTCCTGGCTATTATAAACAGTGCTGCGATGAACATTGGGGTACATGTGTCTCTTTCAATTCTGGTTTCCTCAGTGTGTATGCCCAGCAGTGGGATTGCTGGGTCATAAGGCAGCTCTATTTGCAATTTTTAAGGAGTCTCCACACTGTTCTCCCTAGTGGCTGTACTAGTTTGCATTCCCACCAACAGTGTAGGAGAGTTCCCTTTTCTCCACACCCTCTCCAGCATTTATTGCTTGTAGACTTTTGGATCACAGCCATTCTGACTGGTGTGAAATGGTACCTCATTGTGGTCTTGATTTGCATTTCTCTGATAATGAGTGATGTTGAACATCTTTTCATGTGTTTGTTAAATGCAATTTTGCGTTTATTTTGTTTAGAATGACTTCATATGTGTTTCTGTGTACTGTTTATTTAAAGACATCAGAGGAAGTTGTTGTCTTATTTTTGCACTGTTAGGTTTTTTTTTGAATTTGTTATCAATATTTATTAACTACACTTGTGGTATCATTGAACAAGGAACATTAGACTTTTTTAATGTAGAGTTTTATTTTAAAATTCCAGCATATTTTTAAATCCCTGGTCAAAATATTTTATTTTTTTAATATAAATTTATTTATTTTAATTGGAGGCTAATTACTTTACAATATTGTATTGGTTTTGCCATACATCAACATGGATCTGCCACAGGTGTACACATGTTCCCCATCCTGAACCCTCCCCATACCATCCCTCTGGGTCATCCCAGTGCACCAGACCCAGGCATCCTGTATTCTACTATTGCCTCCAGAGTGTTTTTGATCACATTTATTGCATTATTCATTATATATTGACTCTTTTTTATTACTTCTAGGTCTTTGTTAAACCTTTCTTTCATCTTCTCAATCATTGTCTCCAGGCTATTTATCTGTGATTCTATTTTGTTTTCAAGAGTTTGGATCATTTTCACTATCATTATTCAGAATTCTTTATCAGGTAGATTCCCTATCTCTTCCTCTTTGGTTTGGTTTGGTGGGCATGTATCCTGTTCCTTTACCTGTTGGGTATTTCTCTGTCTCTTCATCTTGTTTATATTGCTGTGTTTGGGGTGGCCTTTCTGTATTCTGGCAGTTTGTGGAGTTCTCTTTATTGTAGAGTTTCCTCACTGTGGGTGGGGGTTGTATGGGTGGCATGTCAAGGTTTCCTGGTTAGGGAAGCTTGTGTCGGTGTTCTGGTGAGTGGGGCTGGATTTCTTCTCTCTAGAGTGCAATGAAGTGTCCAGTAATGAATTATGAGATTCAGTGGGTTTGGAGTGACTTTGGGCAGCCTGTATATTGAAGCTCAGGGCTGTGTTCCTGTGTTGCTGGAGAATTTGCATGGTATGTCTTTCTCTGGGACTAGTTGGCCCTTGGGTGGTGCTTAGTTTCAGTGTAGGTATGGAGGCATTTGACGAGCTCCTGTCGATTAATGTTCCCTGGAGTCATGAGTTCTCTGGTGTTCTCAGAATTTGGACTTAAGCCTCCTGCTTCTAGTTTTCAATCTTATTTTTACAGTAACCTCAAGACTTCTCCATCTATACAGCACTGTTGATGAAACATCTAGGTTAAAGATGAAAAGTTTCTCCACAGTGAGGGACACCCAGAGTGGTTCACAGAGTTACATGGAGAAGATAAGACAGAGGAAGAAGACAGAGGTGGCCAGGAGGATAAAGGGGGGGAATCAAAAGGAGAGAGGCAGATCCAGTCAGTACTCAGTTCCCTGTCTTCTCCACCTTCCAGAACACACAAAGAGATTCACAGAGTTGGGTAGAGAAGAGAAGGGGGAGGGAGGAGTAGAGGTGACCTAGTGGAGAAAAAGGAGAGTCCAAATGGGGAGAGAGCAGTCAAGCCAGTAATCTCGCTCTCAAGTAAAAATGGGTACTGAAGATTGGGTTCTTAGAGGTACAAAATTGATAACAAATACCAAAAAGCAAAGATTAAAAATCTAGAGTAGAGGTTGGATTTTCAAAAATACAATATTAAAGAAAAAAAAAACACTGTCACAAAAATTTTAAAATATGTATGTATATATGAAGTTTCCTTTAAAAAATAGGGTGTCTTTTTTTTTCAAAGTAATAGTAGGTTATAAGAATGAAAATTAAAGGAGTAATAGAGGACTTAAAAATTTAAAAAAAAATAAAGAATGGTAGTAAAAATATATCTAGGACTTTCTCTGGTGTTGTTGTAGGCAGTGTGGGGTCAGTTCATTTTTGGATAGTTCCTTGATCTGGGTTATATTTCTCAAGATCTATAGGCCCCTTCCTATGTAGTTGGTACTAACTACAGGGTTTTAATCTATTGTACCTGTCACTTCCAAGGAGGTTCCCTCTGTTTTAGCTTCTTCTGTTTGCTGGTCTCTTCGGTGTCTAATTTCCACCCTGGCACAAGGGGACGGGGGTGGACACTTTTTTAGGCTCACTTGTTCAGTTGTGCTGTGGGGAGGGAGGGACAAACAAACACTGTAACAAACACTGTAACACTGTAAACAAACACTGGCGTGTGCTTGCAGTGTCTCAGCCACACTGGGTTTTCCATCTCTCACGGCATGTGTGCTCTCCCTGTCTACCCTGCTTAGGCTCTAGGTTGCTCTGCCGGGAACTGTCTGAGGCCAGCTCTGGGTTGTATGCACTTCCCAGGTCTAAGCTGCTCAGGTTCAGGTACTCAGGTGGTCCTCAGAGGCGCAGACTGAGCAGCTCAGATGACGAGGTATTTGGTGAGTGAGGTCGCTGCGACTTATCGCCTCTCCCGCCCCTGCTGCTTGTTTTTCTGGGTGTATAACTGGTGCACCTTCTCAGGTGGATGTTGACCGTCCAGAATCCCAAGAAATCTTGGTTAGCAACAAAGCCTGCTTGCAGTTTGGTAGATGATGCCTCTCTGGGACTGCAACTGACCCCTTCCGGCTCTGGCTGCCCTCGCCTGCCTGTCACTGGAGGGGCGGGATGGGACGGTCTGCAGCCGGCTAGCTCTGCTCAGTCCTTTGTTCTGTGAGCGGGCCTGGTGGTGTCTTAGGTTAGGGCTTTACACATGGTAGCTATCCCACAGTCTGGTTTGCTATCCCAAGTTAGTTCCCTCTGATTGCCCTTGGGGCATTCAGGCCTGGTCCTTACTCTAAGCAATGCATCCCGCACCTCCCTGCCCTGCCCCTTCTTGCTAGTGGCAGATGCAGGCGTCTGCACTGCTTCTCCGCTGGGAGTTACCATTGGCCACGTAATCTGTGGGTTTTAATTATTTATTTATTTTTCCTCCTGGTTATGTTGCCCTCTGTGGTTCCAAGGCTCACCACAGACTCGGCAGTGACAGTGTTTCCTGGTGTTTGGAAACTTCTCTCTGTTTTAAGACTCCCTTCCCGGAACGGAGCTCTGTCCCTACCTCTTTGTCTCTCTTTTTATCTTTTATATTTTTCCTACCTCCTTTCGAAGACAATGGGCTACTTTTCTGGGTGCCTCATATCCTCTGCCGGCATTCAGAAGTGGTTTTGTGGAATTTACTCAGTGTTCAATGAATTTGTGGGGGAGAAAGTGGTCTCCCCATCCTATTCCTCCACCATCTTCTCTGCTATCTGCACTGTTAGTTTTTAAATTGATCCGTGGAGAAGGCAATGGCACCCCACTCCAGTACTCTTGCCTGGAAAATCCCATGGATGGAGGAGCCTAGTGGGCTACAGTCCATGGGGTCGGTAAGAGTTGGACACAACTGAGTGACTTCACTTCACTTTCACTTTTCACTTTCATGCATTGGAGAAGGAAATGGCAATCCACTCCAGTATTCTTGCCTGGAGAATCTCAGGGATCGGGGAGCCTGATGGGCTGCCGTCTGTGGAGTTGCACAGAGTCAGACACGACTGAAGTGACTTAGTAGCAGCAGCAGTGGTTTGAGGTGATGTCAGATGGTCTTCTTTATTATATAGTTTTTAAAAGCAGAGACATTACTTTGCCAATGAAGAGCCATCTAGTCAAAGCTATGGTTTTTCTAGCAGCCATGTATAGGCATGAGAGTTGAACTATAAAGAAAGCTGAGCGCTGAAGAATGGGTGCTTTTGAACTGTGGTGTTGGAAAAGACCCTTGCATGTCCCTTGGACTGCAAGGAGATTCAACCAGCCCATCCTAAAGGAATTCAGTCCTGAATATTCATTGGAAGGACTGATGCTGAAGCTGAAACTCCAATACTTTGGCCACTTGATGCGAAAAGCTGACTCATTTGAAAAGACCCTGATGCTGGGAAAGATTGAAGGCAGGAGAAGGGGATGACAGAGGATAAGATGGTTGGAAGGCATCACCAACTCAGTGGACATAAGTTTGAGTAAACTCCAGGAGTTGGTGATGGACAGGGAAGCCTGGCATACTGCAGTCCATGGGGTTGCAGAGTCAGACATGGCTGAGGGACTGAACTGAACTAACGAACTTTTACCTCATGGCTTCATCATTCACTAATTGTTTCTTACATCCAGAATTTCAACTAAAGATTACAAGAATAGCTAATTTTGTAGTTCTATGTCTCCACTAGTATTTATTAATTGTGATTCTTTTGTTAAAAAATAACTTTTCTTGCCAACTATTTGGCTACTCTGAAATATGTTCAGTACAAGAAAGGTGGGGAAATGTTCAATTCTTACCCCTGATTTACTGATTTTCAGAATAATGATTTGATGCCTTAACAACCTCTAAACAGAACCTATATTTTTGTTTTAACTCTCATGAAGACTTTTGGAGTTTTATGTATTTGATGTGTTTCCTTTAGATGTAAAAATTGATGCATCTTTGCTCAATATTCAGTTTATTAGTGGCCATTAGCCAAACTACATTATGATATGTTAGACATTGATTTTTATGACTGTGTTAGGTCTATGCTAGTGAAGAACTGAAAGGGGAAAATTGTAACCACTAACCCTATACATTCTAAGTTTAAACTCATTAAATTTATTCAGTAAATATTGAGCATCTACCATGCCTCTGACCCTGTACTAAATACTGAAGAAAATGCAAAGCTGTATAAGTCACAGGCTTCAGCTGCCCCTGGATTTGATGCCCTGAAGTCAGACTTTTTTTTTTTTAATCTAAGGTCTATGAATTATCAATTCATAGGCCCCATGGCAAGAGAAAAGGAAGGAGGGAATAAGCATATAGTTACATCTTGTTCAGTAATATCATTTGTTGCAGCTTCAGTGTATTCAGCCATACTAAATAGGGCTCTCTTGAGTCTTAAATGGTATAATACATGTTAAACACTCAACACAAGATCTGACACCTATTAAGTACTCAATAAATGTTGAAACTGTTATTATTAAAGACCAAAAATTGGGTATGGATAGTGTTCATTGGTACAGGGTTCTCATTAGTTCTATATCTTTTCAGTGTAAAGAGTTAGGAAATAGCCATTTTATTAGATATAATTAAATACCATTCTTATAAATTGGCCCCTTTTTCTCTTCCCAGCAACCTCACTTGCCCTTTCTCTCCAATTAAATCCTTATTTTCTAAGATACTAAACTTTTGTCATTATACTGAGAAATCATGCTTCCTCAGTACTCTGAACTTAGCACAGGCTCCTTCCCCAATAAAAATCCTTCCTTTTTTGTTTCACTTTTACTGTCTTGTTACAATGAAAGAGTAAGCTCAGATATTAAGGAAGACTTTGCTAACATACAAACCTCCTTCAAGGATGTGCTGTGGGACTTTCCTCTATTTTCTCACTGAACCATGGGATCACCTTTGTCATTGAGCTCATCTCATTCAGCACTGGATTAGAAGAGTCATCATGATAAGATAGAAAGCAATGGGATTCAGAATAGTTCAAATTAACTTGGGTGTCACCATGTTCTGTGTGACTTTGGGCAAAGCACCTAAACTCTCTGATTTTAAACTTCTTCAGTTAAAAGTCATAGTGCCTGCCTTTGTTGTTGTTCAGTTGCTAGTCATGTCAGACTCTTGGCAGTGCCATGGACTGCAGCACACCACGCTTCCCTGTCCTTCACTATCTCCCAGAGTTTGCTTAAACTCGTGTCCTTTGAGTTAGTGATGCCATCCAACCATCTCATCCTCTGTCGACCCCTTCTCCTCCTGCCCTTAATCTTTCCCAGCATCAGGGTCTTTTCCAAGGGGACAAATCTTCACATCAGGTGGCCAAAGTATTGAAGTTTCAGCTTCAGCATCTGTTCTTCAGAGTTGGTTACCTTTAGGATTGAGTGGTTTGATCTCCTGGCTGTCCAAGGAACTCTCAGGAGTCCTTTGCAGCACCAAAGTTCGAAAGTATCAATTCTTCAGTGGTCAGTCTTCTTTACTGACTGTGTGACTTTACTCTCACATCCGTGTGTGACTACTGAAAAAGCCATAGCTTTGACTATATGGACCTTTGTCAACAAAGTGATGCCAACAAAATTTGCTTTTTAATATGCTTGTTAGGTTTTTCATAGTCTTTCTTATAAGGAGCAAGTGTCTTTTAATTTTATGGCCACAGTCACCATCTGCAGAGATTATGCAGCCCAAGGATATGAAATTGTCTACTGTTTCTATTTTTTCTCCATCTATTTGCCATGAAGTGATGGGACAAGATGCCATGATTTAGTTTTTTTCAGTGCTGAGTTTTAGGCCAGTTTTTCACTCTCCTCTTCACCTTCATCAGGAGGCTCTTTAGTTCCTCTTTACTTTCTGCTATTAGGGTGGTATTATCTGCATATCTGAGAATATTTCTCCCAGTAATCTTGATTCCAGCTTGAGCTTCATCCAGCCCAGAATTTCGCATAGTGTACTCTTCATATAAATTAAATAAGCAGAGTGACAATATACAGCCTTTATGCACTCCTTTCTGAATTTTGAACCAGTCTGTTTTTCCAGGTCTGGTTTTAACTGTTGCTTCTTGACCTGCATACAGATTTCTCAGGAGGCAGGTCAAGTGGTCTGGAATTCCCATCTCTTTAAGAATTTTCCATAGTTTGTTGTGATCCACAGAGACAAAGGCTTTAGCATAATCAATGAAGCAGAAGTAGATATTTTTCTGGAATTCCCTTGCTTTTTCTGTGATCCAATGGATTTGACAATTTAATCTCTGGTTCCTCTCTATACCTTTTCTAAATCCAGCTTGTACATCTGGAAGTTCTTGGTTCACGTACTAGCATAGTACTAGCATAAGTTCAAGCACAGCTTGAAGGATTTTGAGCATTACCATGCTAGCATAAGAAATGGGTGCAACTATGCGGTAGTTTGAACATTCTTTGGCATTGCCCTCCTTTGAGATTAGGATGAAAACTGATCTTTTCCAGTCCTGTGGCTACTGCTAAATTTCCCAAATTTTCTGGTATATTGAGGGCAGTACTTTCACAGCATCATCTTTCAGGATTTGAAATAGCTCAATTGGAATTCCATCACCTCCACTAGTTTTGTTCATAATATTGCTTCCTATGGTCCACTAGACTTCATACTCCAGGATATCTGACTCTAGGTGAGTGGTCACACCATTATGGTTATATCTAGGTCATTAAGATCTTTATTTGTATAGCTCTTCTGTGTATTCTTTACACCTCTTCTCAATCTCTTCTGCTTCTGTTGGGTTTTTGCAGTTTCTGTCCTTTATTGTGTCCATGTTTGCATAAAATATTCCTTGGTATCTCGTTTTCTTGAAGAGATCTCTAGTCTTTCCCATTCTATTGTTTTCCTCTATTTCTTTGCACTGTTCACTTAAGAAGGCTTTCTTGTCTCTTCTTGCTATTCTTTGAATCTCTACATTCAGTTGGGAATATCTTTTCCCTTTCTCCTTTGCTTTTTGCTTCTTTTTTTTTTTTTTTCCAGATATTTTTAGGCCTTCTCAGACAACCATTTTTTCTTCTTGCTTATCTTTTTCTTTGGAATGGTTTTGGTCACCACCTCCTCTACAATGTTATAAACCTCTGTCTATAGTTCTTCCAGCATTCTGTTTATCAGTTCTAATCCCTTGAATCTATTTGCCCTTTCTACCGTGTAATCATAGGGGATTTGATTTAGGTCATACCTGAATGGCCTAGTGGTTTTCCCTACTTTGTCCAAATTAAGTCTGAATTTGGCAATAAGGAGTTCATGATCTGAGCCACAGTCAGTTCCAGATCTTGTCTTTGCTGACTTTATAGAGCTCTGGCAGAAGAAGAAGGGGACAACAGAGGATGAGATGGTTGGATAGCATCACTGATTCAATAGACTTGAGTTTGAGCAGGAGCTGGGAGTTGGTGATGGACAGGGAAGCCTGGTATACTGCAGTCCATAGGGTCACAAAGAATCAGACATGACTGAGCAATTAAACTGAATAGAGCTCCATCTTCACCTGCAAAAAATATAATCAGTCTGATTTTAGTATTAACCATCTGGTGATATCTATGCGTAGAGTCATCTCTTGTATGTTGCTAGAGGGTGTTTGCTATGACCAATGTGTTCTCTTGACAAAACTCTGTTAGCCTTTGACCTGTTTCATTTTGTACTCCAAGGCCTAACTTGCTCGTTATTCCAGGTATCTCCTGACTTCCTACTTTTGTATTCCAATCCCCTATAATGAAAAGCCCATCTGGGTTTTGGTTTTTTTTTTTTTTTTTTTTTTTTTTTTTTAGCATTAGTTCTAGAAGATCTTATAGGTCTTCATAGAAGAACCATTCAACTTCATCTTCTTCAGCATTAGTAATTGGGACATAGACTTGGATTACTGTGATGTTGAATGTTTTGCTTTGGAAGTGAACTGAGATCATTCTGTCATTTTTGAGATTGCACCCAAGTACTACATTTTGGATTCTTTTGTTGAATATAAACACCACTGCATTTCTTCTAAGGGATTCTTGCCCACAGTAGTAGATATGATAGTGATCTGAATTAAATTTGCCCATTTCCATCCATTTTAGTTTACTGATTCCTAAAATATCAATATTCACTCTTGTCATCTCCCGTTTGACCACGTCCAGTTTACCCTGATTCATGGACCTAACATTCCAGGTTCCTATGTAATACTGCATTGGACTTTACTTTCCCCAACAGATGTGTCCACAGCTGGATGTTGTTTCTGCTTTGGCTCAGCCTCTTCGTTCTTTCTGGAGCTATATTTTCGCTCTTCCTCAATAGTCTATTGGACACTTACTGACCTGTTGAGGGGGTGCTCATCTTCCAGTGTCATACCTTTTTACCTGTTCCTACTTTTCATGGGGTTCTCAAGCTAAGAATAGTGAATAAGTAGTTTGCCATTCCCTTCTCCATTGGACCACATTTTGTCCAAATTCTTTACCATGATCCATCAGTCTTGCATGTCACTGTATGCATGGCTCATAGCTTCACTGAGTTACACAAGGCTGTGATCCATGTGATAAATTTGGTTCATTTTCTGATTGTAGTTTTCATTCTGGAGGCCAGGGATTGTAGTTTTTTCTTTCTTCTTCTGTCTGCCCTCTGTTGGATGAGGCTAAGAGACTTGTGCCTTGATGGGAGGAACTAGCTGTGGGGAAAACTGAGTCCTGCTCTGGTGGGCAGAGTCATGCTCAATAAATCGTTAATCCAATTTTCTGCTAGTGGGTGATGCTGTGCTCCCTCTCTGTTAGTTGTTTGGCCTAATGTCTGCAGTCCTAGAGTCTGCAGTCTCTATTGTATGGCTATAGGCTCTATGGTAAGGTAAACAGTGACCTCCTTCAAGAGGACTCATGCCAACACATCATGCCTCCCAGGACTGCTGCTACCAATGCCTCTGACCCCACCTCAGGCCACTGTAGACCCACACCTCTGCAGAAGAGCCCCCCCCAAACCCTCACATGCAAGTCTGGTTCAGTCTCTTGTGGGGTCACTGCTCGTTTCCCCTGGGTCCTGGTGCACACAAGGTTTTGTTTGTGCCTCCCAAATTTCTCTGTTTCCCCCAGAACTTCCTGTGGAAGTTCTGTAATCAAATCTCTTTGCCCTTCAATGTCAGATTCCCTGGGGATTCCAATATTTGTTGAGGTGCCTATTTAGGGTAAATCCCTTGATTATTGTAGTTTTGTAGTCAGTTTTGAAATCAGGAGGAATGTTTGCTTCAACCCCCCCCCCCCCCCCCCCCCGCCGAGGATTCTTTTGGCTATTCTGAGTCTTTTGCCTTGCTGTATGAATTTTAAGATCTGCCTGTCAATTTATACTGCCTCACATTAATGGTAGACACCTCTGACTAGGAAACCTGCCTGCTCTTTGGCACCACAAACTGGGGGACCCAATGCATGGCTGCCTGCTGCCTATGAGGACTGGGACAGCCAGCGAGGCAAACTGCAGACAGACCTGGGCATTGGGGGGGGCGGGGGCGGTTCTCTGGGCCATGTGGGCAGCCCAGGGGCCTCAGGGCAGGAAGTCCACTGGCCCGGGCTGCACATGACTGGCTGGCTAGGGCAGTGGTGGCAGCCTGTCTTATCTGCTTCCAAAGGTTGCTAATGTGCCACTGCTTTCTTCATCTTCTTCTTCTTTTTTTTAATATATAGCTTTAGATAACAAAAACTCGATTTCTTGTCTCTTAAAGTTTACACTGTTTCATCCAAAATCTGAGCACTCGTTACAGCTCACAATTTCTGATTGGCCATTTTAAATCAATTGTCTTTTCCTGAGCAGCTCCTCTTGTTCCTGGGTATCCTGTGATCCGTTCAATAAATAAAAAATGTAATTCCCAACAGAGGTCTTAGCAAGCTAAGTTAACATCATTAGCATATCTTTTATGGTGAATAGAAAAAAATTAACCTAGTGATTATGCTTGAGGTGATATATTTCCAAATGGATGCAGCAGAATAATATTCTATGCAAGATGACAGTTGAAAAAATGTTACCTAAATAATCTACAGAATTTTTTCTTTCCCACTTCACTTTTCTCCAAATAGCTGCATAAATTACTAAAATTAAGTATGGGTTTATGAACATATTCACCTAATCTCAACTATTGTACCCTCTCTATAGCATTCAGTGAGTCCTGACTATCCTTTTAAGCTATTTTTTTTTATGACGCTTAACCTGATAGCCTTTTGACTGTTCCCAAGATCAATTTGCCCAGAAATATTCCTTTTAATCATATTATGCTCTTATTTCTGGGCAAACTCACATTAATTGCAGCAAATATTTATTTATATTATTCACTGTGAAGCTTGTACTCAGAAGAATAAAGGGCAGTGCCTTATTTTTTCATTTAATCAACCAACATACATTTATTAAGGCTTGTATTTTGCCCAGCAATGTATGTGACAATGGAAGATAACAGTGACTAATGAGCCATGGTCCCTGCTCTAAAGTAGTTCACAGTTTGGCAAGGGAATTCAGAGAAATCAAGAGACAATTATGGAACAGTTTGTTAAGTGCATATTGTTAATAATAGTGAATGTGGTATCTGTCAGGGCACTTGCAGGAAACAGCTGACACACTCAAGTTGACTCTTTGAGGAGAATTTAATAAAGGAACTATTTACAATTTTGGCAACAGGGTTAAAGGAAAGGAACATGGGCTAATGCTGTACCCTGGGCATGCAGGGCAAGGGGAGGGAACAATTACTGGAAGACAGAGAAGTTTACTGTGTTGACTGAGCCAGCTGGCAGGAGCTGTGGCCTTGTAGAAGGGTGCAGGCAACCCCTTGCTACATGGCAAAGAAGGATTGGAAGATTAAATACACTGACCCCTGACTCCACTTGCTTTCTGCTTTCTGATTTTTCTGTCTGTGCACCTCTATGGATGAAGCCAAGCTTAAGCTAGAGGAGCAAGGAGACCACTAATCCAGATCTTATAAGTTGGTTATGTATTACTTGGGGCCCAGACAGGGTGGAGAAGGCAAAAAAAAAAATGGACCTGGGAGACCAAAGGAATGATATTCAGCAGAAATGCCAGTTTTGTGATTTTCACATAGTGTTATGCATCTTTACAACAATCCTGAATGAAGTGGTTATTCTAATTCAGCAGACAAAAAAATGAGGTACAGAAATTATAGATGACTTATCTGAGAGTATGCAACTAATAACTGACAAATCCAGGGCTTAATACACTGTCTCTGTCCTTTTCACCAAGTCTATCTGTTGGGATTTATGTGCAGGGAATCATGGGAACACAGTAGAGACACATAACCCATACTATCCTGTGAAAAGGCCTGCAGAGACAAGATTGTCAGGAACAACTTCCTGGGGAAAGACGATGCCTGAACTTAACTTTGAAGGAACACTGGTCTAAGTGAACAGATGAAGGGAAGAAAGTGCGGTGTAGGTATAGGGAGCAGCAAGATTCAGAGATCACAGATGCAATTAATTGATTATGGTTGGAACAGACAAAGCAGAAACAAAAATATAATTTCTATTCAAGCAGTGTGAAAAACTGATAGAATTTAGTATTTAGGGCATTTTAGGTGAGTTAAAGACTGGATGCTTTAACATATGTGGAAAAACGGTACAGATGAACCTATTTGCAGAGCAGGAATAGAGATGCAAAAGTGAAAATGGATGCCTGGGCATGGTTGAGGGTGGGGCGAATTAGTAGTTTAGGATCGACATATATACAGTACCGTGTTTTAAATAGATAGCCAGTGGGAACCAGCTGTAGAGCTCAGGGAGCCCAGCTTGGTGCTCTTTGGTGACCTAGAAGGGTAGGGTGGGAGTGGGTGGGAGGGGGCTAAAGGAGGGAGGGGAGATATGTAGGTGTGTGGCTCATTCATTTTGTTGTGCAGTGGAAGCTAACACAATATTGTGGAGCAACTATACCCCAATAAATTAAAGAAAAAAACTGGATACTATTACTTCATGGCATATAGATATTGGAGTTCATCTGGACAAATGCATAGGATTATTTTCAATGAAAATAAGAGCAAAGGAGATATATAAAAAGGTCATCATCACGACCAGTGACACAACTTGCTTCCTCATTACTGAAACCTGACTCTTTTACCATTCCTTATTCATCACTCTCAAGGATGAGACCATCATTTTCTAGAAGTTTCACCATGATAAAATTTATAATTTTCACTACTTCCCAGAGTATAATAATTTGTGCTGTTAATGTGACTGACAGACCTAATCCCATTAAAATATTACATATGTGAAAAAATGAATCAATAATGCTAGGTCTATGAGGAGATTAATAAGACTTCTGGTTCCAAAGTTCTAAAACAGCACATTTGTTATAGCTTGGTGCCCACACCACTTAGATATAAACTCTGTTATTTTTGTCAAACATTTCCCTTTTATCCAGTGGCTAATGATATAGCCTATTATGTAGAGTCAATCATGATGTATGTAAAAATCCAACATATAAACAAAAATAGGCTTTGAAACAAGTGAGTCCATCACACAAAACCAAAGTTTTGTCTCATACAATATTTGCCTCATTTAGAGTCCTGGCTTATTTGTTTATGGTAAAATAAGGGTAATAAAATCAGTTCACAGAATTACTGTGAGAACTAAATTAGGCAGTGTTTTTAAAACAGAAGACTTCAATCCCTCAACGCTAAAATGTTCCATAACTTTTCCTCATGTATTCTATATACTTCTTTTCCGGAGGGCATGCCATTTTTTGACTTTTTAAAAGACGGGTGTTGTTTTAAATTGTAGAAACCATGTACATTCAGTTTGTTCCTTTAATTAAGCAATTCTAAAAGATTGTTAGGCAATGAACATGAAAGAATTATATAAAATTTTAAATTATCAACTTCTCTTTAATCTCACATTAACTGAATTTATTAATAACTGAGCTTAATGACAAATATATTTTTATACTACTAAGATTATACATCACACTATTCCTGTTTTATAAGCTAGAGAATCAGACAATCTAAGATATCAAGAAACTTTTCTCTGATCCTTTGCATACTTCATAGTTGTAACTAAATTCCCAGGCATAGAATCCCTCATTCTTTCTGATCATTTTACTCCTCATGGATCTGATATTTTTAAATCCCTTTGATAGAATCATATGAAAATCACTACTGTACACAAAGGCATATTTACATCATATGATCAAAGGAATGAAATAGAAAGCATGCTTTATGCCACAGGCAAGCAATTCTGATGCAGCCTCAACTTTTTTGGCTTTAACTTAGCCTGGAATAAGCTGGAAATGAGGCAAATGCCTCACACTCAGTTCATGTTATGAACTAGTTCTGAGGAAAGAGAAACTCCAGGAAAATCGGCAAGCTTTCCATAAAATCAGGAACTTTCACCTACACTTCACTTCAAGTGTGTCTTCCCACTGGCTTGACTGTAAACCAACCTGCTTCCTTTCACCCTGTAGAGAAGATAGTTTACTATCAGCTAGGAACATACAGAGGACTGACAGCTTTCAGACCAACTTTCATGCCAACTATATGACGCAGTTTCACTTCATTGAGGAATAATGGTTAAATGCAAAGCCGAAAGGGCACACTCGACAAAGGCCAAGCGAGGGACATCAGGACTGTGTCAGAACAACTGAAGAAAAGGCAATTTCCCTTTGATCTGACAGCCTAGGCCCTACTTCAAACTCAGTTACCTTGTCTACGGTGCTATTTAGTGGCTTAGAATATTTCTAGCCAAGAGCTGGCCTAATAGACTTATCTCCCTAGTGAAAGTCATACGATTTTCAGTATATCAGGTGAAGAAATAAGAGACTATGTCAGACATAAGCCTTTTGTTATTAAACTCCTAGGGAAACATGTGATTGTTAATTTCATTTTCTTCCAGCTTATACACATATATATTTATAGAAACATGAAGTAAAATACTGATGCAGACACTCAGGTGCTTTAAAAGAAATTTAAATTTTGAAAAAAGATACTGAAAAATATATTACATGAGTGTTAGTTCCTCGTGCGTGTCTGACTCTTTGCAACCCCATGGACTTAGCCTGCCAGGCTTGTCTGCCCATGGGATTTCCAGGCAAGAATACTGGAGTAAGTTGCCATTCTCTTTTCCAGGGGATCTTCTTGACTCAGGGATTGAACCTGGGTCTCCTGCATTGCAGGCAGATTCTTTACTGTCTGTCTGAGCCACCAGGGAAACCTTACAAGGTTGAAGTAAAAAAAAAAGTAAGAAAAGAAAAGAAAAAAAAGAAGGTGGAAAGAGGGAGGAAGGAAAAAGGAAAAATGGAAGGGAAGGAGGTGGCAGGGAAGAAAGAAATGTAGGTTGGGAAAACATTTCCCATCTTCTTTTCTAGTTTTTTCAGTTCAGTTCAGTTCAGTTCAGTCTCTGAGTCGTGTCTGACTCTTTGTGACCCCATGGACTGCAGCACGCCAGGCTCCCCTGTCCATCGCCAGCTCCCGGAGTTTGCTCAAGCTCATGTCCATCGAGTCAGTGATGCCATCCAACCATCTCATCCTCTATCTTCCCCTTTTCCTCCTGCCTTCAATCTTTCCCAGCATCAAGGTCTTTTCCAAGGAGTCTAGTTTCTTAGGCTGGTCTAATAACTGATCTGAGGCAGATTAACAGGAGAAAACAAGTTTACTGTTGTAAATACAGAAGGTCATAAAAATATGAGCCTCAGAGAAGTGACCAAAGCAGGCAGCTTTCATGCATTTTAGACAAAGAATCAATTATTTGTGAAGAGTTGACAAAGGGATTGGGGCTTGGAGTAGCAAATTAATGAAGTAATAAAGTTCTTTTGTACAGTGTTCTTGTCCTTGAATTTCCTGTCTGGTGATAAGGGGTAGGGAGAATACCTTCACATGGGAGACTTATTTCATGCTTTCAAAGGATAAGGGAAGGTTAGAATATCCTTCTTGCATTGGCTATTTCTTAAGTAACTTTAATTCAAAATAGTCAATGTGGCAAAGTGGCATAATTAGGGGTAGTGCATTTTGCTCTCCCTCAGAAAGAAAGGCAAAGAGGAAGAAAAGATGGATGGAGAGAACGCAGAAAGGGAAATACTTGATTAATAATATAGATATGGACTTAATGGTAGGAGGTAAGGTTTCAACACCTAAGTAGGACATGAAATTTGGTCTCTGACCTATAAAAGAGGAGCAATGAACTGAAAAACCTTGCACAGAGTTGGCAATGGGAAAAGGCTGCCCCTCAGGGAGGAGAGGTTGGACAGAACATCACACTTACCAGCACATGGAAATTGCAAAGATGACTAACGATTACAAATGACTGAAATTTTACAGAACTCTAGAACATGAGTCCTCAGCTTAAAGAAGCACATCGAGCTGAAAACTGAACAAATAATAGACTTCTAAAAATGTTACGGTAAAGTAAAAGAAAATCAAAGCAAAACGTAAATTCTGAAAAAGAATTTTATAAAAAACACATTACTTTTAATAAAAGAATACTGAGACAATTATAAAGTACAGAAAATAATAAAAAGATATATGCAAAGTACTAAGAGAAAATAGTCTCACAACATAGAATTTCAGAGTTTAATTTACTATAAGAAAAAAAAGCCATTTTGGGGGAAATTCTAAGAATATTTGTCATCACAGCTTTTCAGGGAAAGAATGAGTAAGCAAATGAATGGATGTCACTTGAAGGGAAAAACTGAGAAAGATGCAATGGTTTCCAAGTTATAAATACACTGACCATAAAATCAATCACAATATTAAATAATTTGAGTGATATAAAAATAAGGTAGAACTCTAAGATTAATTAACAAACAGTACAGACTTTAAACTAAGAGCTTTATAAAGGATAAATAGTCATTTCTTAAAGATGCCAGAATCAATTTATTTACCAGAAAAGTAAAAATGTTCTCAATTTGAATACACCTGTTTATTGCTCAAACCCAAATCCCAAAAGTGAAGTTACCAAAAGGATGAAATACAAAGAAAAGAAGAAAACTAGGAAATTATTAACCAAAATCTGTGGTAGCCTTATCAGATAGAATAGATAAAAGATTTATTAAGGATAAAAAAAGTTATTGTTGACAATAAAAGGAATAATTTCTTACATATGAATTCAAGATTATTAATTTACATTTAATAGTATCTTCTGTGTATAATAAACATTTAATTATATTGTTTTTATTGTATAATTTAAAATATTTTATAGTTTTGCATCAGCAATACACAAATTCTCTGTACTTTTATATTTCCCCAAATTTATAGAGTGAACACTGACCAAATTGAACATTGATATTGAAATGTTTAAAATCATAGCAGGGATCTTTCAGAAACTATTACCCCAAAGTTCATCATTTTAGTAAAATATTAAACATTTCAATAATTGACCATCAACCAGGCCAAAAATTAAATATCAAAAATACTAAGTAAATAAAATCACAGAGATGACTTTTCTGACCATATTACAATAAAGTAATTAGATATCAAAAAGGCAAAGCTACAAAACATATATTTATAAATGTGCAAATTATAGAAGAAATTTAAAAAGATGTTAACATATATTTAGGAGTTAACACACAAGTTATATGTAACAAAACCTGGAGGATGCAGGAAAAAATGTTTCTTAGAAAGAAATTTATAGTTCAAAATGCATATATTTCAATACAGGTCCCACTGAGAATTAATGATTTAAGTGTTCAGTTGAAGAAATTAAAGGGAAAAAAAAAAGAACCAAAGAAAGTAGAACAAAATAAATACAATTAAATTAGTGATTTTTTAGACAATGAAACAATAAAAACATATTTTTCTTGAGAACTAGTAAAGTAGGTAAATTTCTAAGATCGATAGGAAACTCCAGTGAAATCATAAGTTAACTCTATTAAATTGTAAAAAAAGCATAACTATAAATCCAGAGAGAATTAAACAAAATCTTAAGAATTATATAAGCATTTATGATCAAAATTCTTAAGTTTAAATGTTTATGATCAAAATGGAGTGTATACATCTAAGGGAAAATACAATAGACAAAACTGACTTGATAAGAAATAGAAAATATAAATATACTCTAAAGCCATTAAATAAATTTAGTCAGTAATAATATATCTATGTATTTTCAGTAAAGCAAGTTTTCCCGTTGGTCTTATAATTGTTTAATTAAAACATCCAGGAACACATATCCCTTGTATTATATTATAAATAATAAAAATGGGAAACGATGTTGTAACTTATTTTATGAGTCTAGTTCAGGTTATTTCAAAACTAAACCAAGATAATATGAGACAGGAAGACAGTAGAGGACTAGCATTTATGGAAATCATGAAAAAAGTTCAATTTTAGCAGAGAAAATTAGCAAAGTAATCAAAAAACAACATGTTATGACAAACTAGGACTTAGTATTAGAAGATAATTTCAAACTATAAATTCATTACTGCTGCTGCTGCTAAGTCGCTTCAGTCGTGTCCGACTCTGTGCGACCCCACAGACGGCAGCCCACCAGGCTCCTCCGTCCCTGGAATTCTCCAGGCAAGAACACTGGAGTGGGTTGCCATTTCCTTCTCCAATGCAGGAAAGTGAAAAGTCAAAGTGAAGTCACCCAGTCATATCTGACTCTTAGCCACCCTATGGACTGCAGCCTACCAGGCTCCTCTGTCCATGGGATTTTCCAGGCAGGAGTACTGGAGTGGGTCACCATTGCCTTCTCCGACTAGGTTTCATTAAAGCATACTTAATTTCACTTACTGCTAACATTAACACAAATACATGATAAAAGGGATTCTTACATGAATAAATTCACAAGGACATGACTCAAAGGAGAAACAGTGACACATCACGGAAGGGAGAGACATAAAGGTTGAGCACAAACGCCTATGAAATTGAACCTGAGCCAGAAGAAAGGAGATCAACAAAGCTACAGAATATGGACTGTAGAAATTCCAAAGTGAAAGTGAAAGTCACTTCCTGTCTGACTCTTTGCGACCCCATGGACTATACAGTCCATGGAATTCACCAGGCCAGAATACTGGAGTGGGTAGCTGTTCCCTTCTCCAGGGGAATCTTCCCAACCCAGGGATTAAACCCAGGTCTCCTGCATTGCAGGCAGATTCTTTACCAGCTGAGCTATCAGGGAAGCACATAGAAATACCAAAGGGCTCAGCAATTGACAGCACAGTGCAGGCCTGGAAGTGGGTTTGGAGGGTAACCTGGAAACAACTTGATTATTTGAAAGTCTTTTGAAGATGCAGTTGAATTCTAAGATCTTTAACCCCAATTGTGAGAAACTGTCCCCTCTGCCCTCCACTGTCTTGCCAACAGAAGTCAGAAGATTTCTTCTCTGAGAAGGGCAGAAAGTGCACAATTGAGGGTGGTGTACTGTGTTAAAAACAGAGGAAATAGGGAAAAGCCCATCCAGTTTTTGAAAAGGAGCCCTCAAACTTCAATCTTCATCCTCTCCTAGGGTTGTAGATTTTGAACAGTATTTTTTTTTCTAATTCTAGAGAAGAGATTGGTAATATTATTTGAAAAACATTACCAGCCCTAAGAACTCAGTGTTTCTGAAAAGCTTTCTGAAAGCTACTTGACTCCCTGTGATTAATCTTACAGGGTACAAGCCCCTCCTCCTGGTGGCTCATGTTTTCTAATTAGCTTTTTTTTTTTTTTAATTCAACTTGAAGTGTGAGCAAAGATCACACAATACCCAAAGAAAGCTTTTATGTGAAAGAGACAAAAGCAAAGAGGTGACAGTAACTGTGACCCTAAACTAACTGATACAAGATTTTATTTTGTCCTCCAGAAGCACCTAATGTCAGATTTCTCCATCAGAATATAAAGATGAATATACATGAACTTCAGACATTAGCTTTTACAGAGAAGTATGAGGCCAACCTCCTTTTTATTTCTTTACAGATAACTTATTTTATCTACTTGGATTCTTATAAGATTCTTTTCATTTTCATAGAAAAGATCAGAATTTTGTAAAGATTTTATAGAGAGGGAAAGAAGAAATGTCATTGAGTACCTGCTAAAAGGTCTTCAGGAAATTTTTGATAAAGAAGATTATTATGAAGTCTTGAAATGTAGTTTTCCTTTTGTTGCCTCTTTAAAATACTTCACTAAATATACATAATTTTTTGAGAGTGTGACATCAATGTTTAGTTCTTTTTGATGGCATACCATGTCTCTAAGATTGTCCACATATTGTCCCAGTTATATTTGGGTAACAGGGTAAGTGCCAATGATTTCTTTAAGGTTTCCTTAGAATTGTTAAATCTTTATGGTATTTTCATGTCTGGGGGCATGAGGAGAAGAATGATAATCTCACATATCAGACATAGTATTTAACAAGAGATAGTTGCTCATTGTCCTCTGACAAAAACCTGGGGTGCTAAATGGAAGAATTTTAAATCGATAGGAGTGAGACAGAAATTACCTCCCTAACTTCTTCAGATGTGTAGGATTGTCCATCAAGAGATGATTCAGGAATAGGACACAATGATATTTATTTGTGAATTGGTTTATCTTACCCAGTTGTATCAGTTTTATAATTAGTGGAAATTCTTAAGGTTTAAGCTGGCGGTGTTCATTAAATGATGGTATGCATAAATGTCTGTGTCTACGTCCCTAAAAGTACTTCGATGTAAGTTTAAGAGGCTGTATATGGAGTTTGCTAGTTAAGTACCACTTTAAAGAAGTAGGAGTCGTCATTTAATTGAATAGGCAGTTCCATATTAAACATGCTAAGTTAAACATTTAGCTTCTTAACTAAAACTGACTCTCCAGTGAGAAAAAATGATTTGAAATATTCATCCATAGAAACTGTTTATTTTTTATCACTATGTCCTGAACTCTGTGTTTGATCCTGCTGCTGCTGCTGCTGCTGCTAAATCGCTTCAGTCATGTCTGACTCTCTGCGACCCCCCACAGACGGAAGCCTACCAGGGAATCCCACCTGGGATACTCCAGGCAAGAACACTGGAGTGGGTTGCCATTTCCTTCTCCAATGCATGAAAGTGAAAGTGAAGTCACTCAGTCGAGTCCGACTCTTAGCGACCCCATGGACTTCAGCCTACCAGGCTCCTCCATCCATGGGATTTTCCTAGGGAAATAATCATTAATATGGTATTACTCCATCTCCCAATGGGAGAACAATCTAATGTGAAGACAGCCATGAAACCATGAAATTCAGTGCAAGTGGAAAGAGCTATGATAACGATCAGCACAACGGTAGCATCATACACACCAACCTAGGCAATCAGGGAGGATTCTTGGAAGAAATAACCAGAGTTAAACACCAATAGAGGGTTCAGAGTAGAACAAAAGGCTCCCACATAATTTTTTTTTAGTTTGATGAAAATATTTTTCCAATTAATTATTATCTTCATTGAGATATAATTCATATACCATGCAATTCACTTAAAGTGTACAATGTGTTGGCTTTGGGTTTTTTGTTGTTGTTGCTGTTTGTATTTAGTTTCCTTTATCATTGCTGTTTCCTTTTTTAATTGGAATATAATTGCTTTTCAATATTGTGTTAATTTCTGCTGTACAATGAAGTGAATCAATCATATCTATGCATGTATTCCCCTCCCTCGGGCGTCCCTCCCACCCCAACCCCATCCACCCCCTTTAGGTCATCACAGAGCCCTGAGCTGAGCTTCCTATATTATACAGCAGGTTCTCACTAGCTATCTAGTTTACATGGGTATTGATTTTTAATATATTCAAAGACATGTGTAGCCATCAGCACAGTCAGTTTTAGAACATTTTCATCACTTCAGCAAGAAACCCCACACTCTTTAGCCTTTATCCCCTATGTTCTCCCCTCTAATTTCAGCCTTCTGCCATCATTACTATACTTTCTATCAGTTCAGTTCAGTTCAGTCACTCAGACATGTCCGACTCTGCAACTCCATGAACTGCAGCACACCAGGCCTCCCTGTCCATCACCAACTCCCGGAGTTCACTCAGACTCACGTCCATCGAGTCAGTGATGCCATCCAGCCATCTCATCCTCTGTCCTCCCGTTTTCCTCCTGCCCCCAATCCCTCCCCCTTTTCCAATAAGTCAACCCTTCGCATGAGGTGGCCAAAGTACTGGAGTTTCAGCTTTAGCATCATTCCTTCCAGAGAAATCCCAGGGCTGATCTCCTTCAGAATGGGCTGGTTGGATCTCCTTGCAGTCCAAGGGACTCTCAAGAGTCTTCTCCAACACCACAGTTCAAAAGCATCAATTCTTCAGCACTCAGCTTTCTTCACAGTACAACTCTCGCATCCACACATGACCACTTGAAAAACCATAGCCTTGACTAGACAGACCTTTGTTGGCAAAGTAATGTCTCTGCTTTTGAATATGCTCTCTAGGTTGGTCATAACTTTTCTTCCTATAGATTTCTTTATTTTGTACTTTCATAGGATGTAGTCTTTGTTACTGGCTGCTTCCACTTTGCATAATGTTTCACTAAACATGGAATTACCATATGACCCAGCAATTTTAATCCTAGGTTTATATGCAAGAGAAATGAAAACATATGTTCACATAAAAATGTGTATTTGAATGTTTATGGCAGCATTATTCAAAACAGCCAAAAAAAAGTGGAAACATACCGAGTGTCTATGAATGAATGAATGAATGAATGAATGGGTAAACAAAATGCAGTGCACATTTACAGCGGAATGTTACCCAGTCATAAGAAGGAATAGCCCACGTCAATGCTTCTATACCTGTGTTCTGCGACAGCGAGGATGAGGGGTCTAAAACAAATTAGGACTGCAATCATCACCAATTCCTATTAACTTGAATTGCATTGTCCACAAGGCATATTCTCTCAGTCTCAGTCTAAAATCTTCTTCCAAGTCTCTAAGATCATAGGCTCTCTGAGAAAATTGAAGGCTATGCAACTGGGTTTGACTCAGATTATTTTGTCATTCACAAATTTACCAGATTGAAGAGAAATATCAGGAAAAACTGAAAAATAAAGGTTAACGGAGAGAAATAAGCAACGCTAAAAGACAGCAACATTTGATATAATAGAAGAAAGGAAAAAGTCTCTTTGTTTGAACTTGCTGAACACCAATCCTCCCCCCGAGATCGGGAGAGCCACTGTGAGGATCCCTGGAGAAGGTCATGGAGAGGACTAGACTGTTGATTGACCTTGAGCCAGCCCCAGGCAATCAGAGGGTCCTCACCCCTCCCCTGTCCTTGGAATGCACATCCGCCCACTATTCCCACAATAGGAGCCATTTTCAAGGACATGGCTCTGAGAGAACATTGTGTTTTTGAGACCTTCTGGATGGTATGTGTGATTAATTATTCACAATAGGGCCTCTATATAAACTTACGTATGTATATGAGAAACTGTCAGGTAGGTATGGAAATGTACTCATCTCAGACTCACCAAGGCAAGCTTCATATGTAAGTTTCCTTGCTTATTAAAAGATTCCTACCAGTCTGGAGTGGTCTGCCTCTTTCTTTGGGATCTCTTTGACACCAAGATACAGGTCCCAATATGCAAACTAAAAGAGATACAGAAAAGAGAATAAATACATCAGTCAGTGCAATGTGAACAACAACAAATTCCCCCTTCTTGTTCAATTGTCTGTTTTAATTTTCAAGCTTTTCAAAGTTTACCTTATGGACCTAACAGAAGCAGAAGATATTAAGAAGAAGTGGCAAGAATACACAGAACTGTGCAAAAAAGATCTTCAGGACGCAGATAATCATGATTGTGTGATCACTCATCTAGAGCCAGACATCCTGGAATGTGAAGTCAAATGGGCCTTAGAAAGCAACTCTATGAACAAAGCTAGTGGAGGTGATAGAATGCTAGTGGAGGTGATGGAATTCCAGTGGAGCTATTTCAAATCCTGAAAGATGATGCTGTGAAAGTGCTGTACTCAATATGCCAGCAAATTTGGAAAACTCAGCAGTGGCCACAGGACTGGGAAAGGTCAGTTTTCATTCCAATCCCAAAGAAAGGCAATGCCAAAGAATGCTCAAACTACCGCACAACTGCACTCATCTCACACGCTAGTAAAGTAACGCTCAAAATTCTCCAAGTCAGGCTTCAGCAATACGTGAACCATGAACTGCCTGATGTTCAAGCTGGTTTTAGAAAAGGCAGAGGAAGCAGAGATCAAATTGCCAACATCTGCTGGATCATTAAAAAAGGAAGAGAGTTGCAGAAAAACATCTATTTCTGCTTTATTGACTATGCCAAAGCCTTTGACTGTGTGGATCACAAGAAACTGTGGAAAATTCTGAAAGAGATGGGAATACAGACCACCTGACCTGCCTCTTGAGAAATCTGTATGCAGGTCAGGAAGCAACAGTTAGAACTGGACATGAAACAACAGACTGGTTCCAAATAGGAAAAGGAGTATGTCAAGGCTGTATATTGTCATCATGCTTATTTAACTTCTATGCAGAGTACATCATGAGAAACGCTGGACTGGAAGAAACACAAGCTGGAATCAAGATTGCTGGGAAAAATATCAATGACCCCAGATATGCAGATGACACCACCCTTATGGCAGAAAGTGAAGAGGAACTAAAAAGCCTCTTGATGAAAGTGAAAGAGGAGAGTGAAAAAGTTGGCTTAAAGCTCAACATTCAGAAAATGAAGATCACGGCATCTGGTCCCATCACTTCATGGGAGATAGATGGGGAAACAGTGGAAACAGTATCAGACTTTATTATGGGGGGCCCCAAAATCACTGCAGATGGTGATTGCAGCCATGAAATTAAAAGACACTTACTCCTTGGAAGAAAAGTTATGACCAACCTAGATAACATATTCAAAAGTAGAGACATTACTTTGCTGACTAAGGTCCGTCTAGTCAAGGCTATGGTTTTTCTTGTGGTCATGTATGGATGTGAGAGTTGGACTGTGACAAAGGCTGAGCGTCAAAGAATTGATGCTTTTGAACTGTGGTGTTGGAGAAGACTCTTGAGAGTCCCTTGGACTGCAAGGAGATCCAACCAGTCCATTCTGAAGGAGATTAGCCCTGGGATTTCTTTGGAAGGAATGATGCTAAAGCTGAAACTCCAGTCCTTTGGCCCCCTCATGCAAAGAGTTGACTCATTGGAAAAGACTCTGATGCTGAGAGGGATTGGGGGCAGGAGAAGGGGATGACAGAGGATGAGATTGCTGGATGGCATCACTGACTCGATGGACGTGAGTCTGAGTGAACTCCGTGAGATGCTGATGGACAAGGAGCCCTGGTGTGCTGTGATTCATGGGGTCGCAAAGAGTTGAAAACGAATGAGTGACTGAACTGAATTGAACTGAACTGATGTCTTTCTTGGTGCCACAGTACAGATAATTGCTACCATGATGATGCCATCAGTATTATGGTAGATCATTTTTGGCACATGATCCAGAGTTGAATTTTGTCTCACTTGGCATCTTTCTCTCTTGGGCTCTGTCCTCTCTCTCCCTTTCTCCCTTCACCCCTTCTGTGCCCTTTGTCTTTCTGTGTATTCTCTCTGTTTCTCTCTCTCCCTCTCAGAAATGTTTATGCTTATTGAAGTTAAAAGAATTCCTTAAGAGTTTGGTGTCCATTTTCTAAAACTTAGTGACACATTTCTTATTCACCTGAATCTGTTTCATGTACCAATTTTTTGAAGCATAGGTTTGTGTATGTGTGTGTGTGTGGGGGGCAGTGGTGGAAATAAAGGAACTTAAAGATGATGTGTTAATAATTCCATTCATTCTCTAGAGCAGGAAAATAAGGGGGAAATAGATGTAATAAAATAGTCAAAATTACAATCAGATAGGAGCAGAACAAGGAATAGAGTCGTTTTCTTGACCCTTTTTTAATGCCCTTTAAACCCTTCATCCCTACCTGTTGTGACAAACTTGAAAGACATGTAAGAATTAAAGATTTTAAAATTAAAAAAATAAAAACCAAAAAAAAAAAAGATATTAAGCCTTTGAAAATTGTCTGTCTACCATATCTATAAACCAAAAGCAGGTTTCCCATGTGTGTTTTCTTACGAGGCCCCTTCAGAGCCCTTTCCACTGTGAGACTTTTCTCCCACTCCCGTTTATTCTTCCCTCAAACCATTAATGATGATTAACTCGGTGAGACTGCCATGCATGCAGTATTTTACCTATTCCCAGACACCCCTCTAGTCACCACCAGAGGCTGGTCTGGTAACAATCTGATGCTATGTACAGTAGCTTTCACATTGCCACTCCCAACAAGTTTGTGAGACTCGGATTCACTCCAGAGTATAATTTTAGCATGATAAAAAAATATAGCCCTATTGAAAACCAGGATCTTCCAAATACTCTCTTAGTTCCTACCCTTTCACTGGTGCTTACTGTGGAAACATTCTGTTCAAATCAATATTTACTTATTGGATAAAGGTGTCTGCTAGATGCTTTGGAGAATAAGAAGCATATTGAAGAGGTACTTCATGAGAAGAAAGAGGAAGTAAAAGCCTCTTTCAATCTCGTAGAAAAAATAACTTCACCTTAGTTCAGAAATGTACCTGAATGCAGTATCTGAATACAGACCTGACTGCAGGAGGATCACCTGCAAACTCCGGCAAAATGAAGATTCCCAGGCTCCATTCATTCAAGAGAACCAGGCAGAAGTCAGGAAACTTTAATTTTGAAGTTAAGATTAAAGTTTAAACATCCCCAGAATATGCTAATATGAAGCCAGATTTGATTAAGCTCAACAGTATTTTGCAGTTTGGGGCACACAACTTTCGCACATCATTGCACATATTCTGTTGGATTTATCCATGAGTATTTTATGCATTTTGATACAATTGTAACTGGTACTATTTATCTAATTTCATTTTTTTCAAATAGTTATTGCTACTATATAAATATTCAATAAATATCTTGGTGCCTCTTTGAGATTTTCTGTATATTCAGTCATATCACTTGTGGAAAAAGCAACAGCTTTTATGCCTTCTTTTCCAATCTGTGTTTTTATCTCCTTCACTTGCTGTACTGATTAAACCTCATATTCCTGGGATAAATTCCACTTAATGTATTTTACTGTTTATATGTTACTGTGTTGATATACTTATATTTTTTTGGGAATCTTTGCATTCTTGTTATATAAATATGATAGTAGAGTTCATGGGTTAAATGTTATAAAATAAGAATAACAAGTTCTAAGCTAAATTCTGGCTGAGAATATGGGATCTTATTCATTCTAAGCCATCACTGTTCATCTAAACAATATTAATATAAATCTCTTGCTTTTATCATACATGTACACTTTAATATTTCTCTCATAAGCATTATTTCATAAGACTTTCAAAATAACCCTGTGGAGGAATAGTTTTTCATTTTTCAGATAAAGTAGCTGAAATCTGAGAAAAGGTGATATAAGCTCAAGTGCTTACAATTTATTAGTTTCATTAGTAATTAGGGGACTGAACTCTAATATAGCTAGCATTTGGAATATAACATTTCTAAATTTGAATCAGTGTTAACCTTCTTCCTATGTTCTTACTAACACTTTGGCGTGTTAATTGTGATTGAAGCTGGCTATAAAGTATTGGAAATTCTTAATGTCTCTATAGAACTAAAATTTACATGTTGTGATCATAATATATTTTCACTTTTTGTGTTTTCTCCATGTTTTCCAAATACATTTTAAAGAATATTAAAGAAACACGAGATCAGTCCTGAGTGTTCATTGAAAGGACTGATGTTGAAGCTGAAACTCCAATACTTTGGCCACCTGATCTGAAGAACTGACTCATTGGAAAAGACCCTGATGCTGGGAAAGATTGAAGGCAGGAGGAGAAGGGGACGACAGAGGATGAGATGGTTGGATGGCATCACCGACTCAATGGGCATGAGTTTGAGTAAACTCTGGGTATTGGTAATGGACAGGGAGGCCTGGCATGCTGCAGTCCATGGGTTACAAAGAGTCGAAGATGACTGAGCGACTGAATTGAACTGAGCTGGAGTAAGTCTTGGAAAGATGAGGGGAGGCCATTGGAAAAGTTAAGATTGCAAATCTTTGCTCTTAATCCTTTGCATTATATGGATTTCTATAATAATGAGACAATGAAAGAATTGAAGAGGGGGATTCTGGTGGTATTCTTTAGCTATTTTAACATACAAAATCTTTGTACTTGAATCTCCTGGATTGCAGACAGATTCTTTACCACCTGAGCCACCAGGGAAGCCCTTGTAAAATCCCCTCTTTCTCAAATAGGCTTAGCCTAATTAAGCAAGGCCACATATCAGGAAAAATCCCGAAGATCTGCCAGGCAAATGACTTTCATTTCTTTCTAGATTATTTTCCCATTTTAAAATGTCCCCTTCCCCTCAAAAGGGCTATATCTACAAAAAAAAGGGAACTGATGGAGTGGATACTTGTAACAGAACACTCTTGGTTCCTAGTTAGTGGGAAAAACAGGTGATTATTTCTGTAACCACTCTAGGGTCACTATAGGCATCAATATTCTTAGAATCAACTTTAATTCTTCATCTTATTTTTAGTAAAGCCTCATCAGGTGAAAGAAGTAAGCTTCTAAAGATTTCAGAATGAAATCTCGGAGAGTTTAAAGACTGATGTGCCCCAAATCTGTCAGAGAGGACCCTGTGTATGTATTTTTTTCCCTCACTTACTGTGATGCTCTTAGTCATACTACTTTCTGAACTTCTATTCAAGCATGCTATGGCAGTAGGCACTGGAGCAATGAGAAATAAATTTTGCAATATTTACAGTTAACTCCCCCCTTCCTGATTTTCTCCCTCCCTGACCATGAAACCTCGAGAGCCCTGTTTATCTTCTACAGATCAGATTGACATTGAGTAAGGTGTATCCAGAGTTTGAGCCTGAATCTGTTATGATAGATAATAAATCACCCTGAATAATTACTTGTATTTGAGGAGGTGTCAAAATCACTTTTAAAGCAAATTGATGACAGGGATTATTTTTCCCCTGAGGTGAGAACTTTCACACTCACACCAATTTTAGAATGGTTACTGAACTAATGATCCAATTCCAATCAAATGCTTATGATTATTTCTTGCCATCTGATTTGTGATCATGAAGAAGGCGGAGTGCTGAAAGCACTGATGTGATTTTTTTCATATCTTTTAATACATAGAGAAAGCATTCTTATTAATCTCCTAAGTAATTTCTGAAGGAGTCTTTTGGGCCTAGAAAAGAAAACCACAGTCTCAAAGGCCCTTGCTGAATCATCCAACTTCGGAGAAAACAAAATAGAACTTTAGGTCCCGCCCTGATGCTCCAGGCTGGTTCCATTTATCTGGGACTTATCATCCCCTGTCCAGAAACCTTCCACCCCCTACACCTGCCCAGAAGATATATCACCCCCTGCCCAAATACAAATGCCATCCCAACTAAAAAATACCCAAAACATCCCTCCTAATTAACGTTTCCCTTATCACTTCCACAAGCCTCCCTACAAATATGGAGCCTCCCTGATCCCTCTCTGTGCTCAGCCTGGTCATTAGGCCAACTGTCGCCCCTCCTTGCCTGAATAAAGGTAACCTACTTCTGTTGAGGTCATATTTCCTCTTTCTGCCTTGGCCCGAACTGTACCTTACACTTCCTCCCTATCTTTTTCTACTCAAAATCCAGTAAGTTTCATTAATAATGTTTTCTCCTAGATTCCCAGAGTGACATCATTAGGGAAAAAAATCACAGTTCTGTGACTCTCCAGTCAAATACAAATTAAATTTATTTAACTTCAACTGGACCTTGAGCGCACCTTTTTATCTTTCCTACAAATACTCCAAACTTTAAACACACACACACACACACTCTTCCTGGGAGAGGACCTGATCTTTTACCTTAGGTAGAAAATTTATCCCTTTTTCAGAGGAAGAAGCATTTGTACCCTTCTTTCCATTATTTCATTTATTCTTTTTTTTCTTTTTTCAGTGTTTATTTGGTTCTGTTGGATCTTGGTTGTGGCATGCAAGATTGTTGTGTCACATGGGATCTTTCCTGTGGTGCAGAGACTCTCTAGTTGTGGGCTCAGTAGTTATAGCAAGAGAGCTTAGTTGCTCCACAACATGTAGGACATGAAGGATCTTAGTTCCTTGACTAGGGGTCAAACCTGCATCTCCCACATTGCAAGGCAGATTCTTAACCACTGGACCACCAAGGAAGTCCCATCCCATCCTTTCATTTCTCTTGCACCATGCACTTTTGCTCTTTTGTACCTCTTCTCAAGTCCTGCCCCCATGCCTATATTGTAATGCTGTGACAGACTTTGATTTCTGCCCTGAACTCATCAAATCAAATCTTTTTTCCTAGCTTGATGAGTTTCAAAGAAAAACTTTCTCTTGGCTCTCTCAGGATGGCTTTTCCCTGCCTTCATTTCACTGCCTCCTTCCCTTCATCTTCTAATCTGACGACAGTTTCCTTCAAGGTACTAGATACCTCTTTCACCGGTCAGTGGCAGATCCCTAGAGCTGCAGCAATGAGTTGCATTTAGTTCTTGTCTTCCTCCTCTCTACTGAAAATCTCCCCACTTTGTTTATCCATAGTTTCTTCCTTCCCTGATCATTCTACCTGCTCCTTCACTTGCTTTTCTTCCTATTATTGTCACTTATGAATAGATTTCTCAAGGTTCTATTCTCACTCTCTTTAATATACTTATTTTCTTTCCCTGGGAGGATATCTTAACTTGAAGGAAGGTGAAGGTGAAGTCGCTCAGTCATGTCTGACTCTCGTGACCCCATGGACTGAAGGCTACCAGGCTTCTCCGCCCATGGGATTCTCCAGGCAAGAATACCGGAGTGGGTTACCATTTCCTTCTCCAGGGGATCTTCCTGACCCAGGGATTGAACCCAGATTTCCTGCATTGGAGGCAGACACTTTAACCTCTGAGCCACCAGGGAAGTCCTATCTTAACTTGAATAGTTTTAAATATTCTTTTAAAAAGTATTTCCAAATCTATAACTCCTAAATTGTCTCTTGTATTTTAACTTCCTAAGCAGAAAAATCTAGCAGCTACTTGTAGAATTTTTTTTTTTATCTTTCTATTTAGACCAATAAGCCATGAAGGGGAGCAGAACTTGCCACCCCCAAAATATGCCTCTGTGCATAAAGATTGTCTTAAGCTGGTTATTATTATTACTTTTTGAAATAGCAGATACAGAAAAGCTCTGAAAACCAAGTAGAAGTTATCCTTTTGTAAAAGACACATGTTATAAGGGAAATCTCCATCTTAAGGACGACTGTCTCTGGAGGGAGGAGGGTGACAAATTACCTAGAAACTCTTATCGATGGTGATGGCAAAGGGAAGGAATTAAACCTACATTAGTAACCATACCCTTGTTAACTGGATTTTCCTGACAGCCCTCCATAACTCACTCTTCCCGACCCCTCAAAATCCTTTTTTGTGTTTAACTGGAGATTGTGTTTAAGGTGGTGACTTGGGCCATTTCATACGGTTCATGGGGTTCTCAAGGCAAGAATACTGAAGTGGTTTGCCATTCCCTTCTGCAGTGGACCACGTTTTATCAGAACTCTCCACCATGACCCATCTGTCTTAGGTGGCCCTACATGGCATGGCTCATAGTTTCATTGAGTTAGAGAAGACTGTGGTCCATGTGATCAGATTGGTTAGTTTTCTGTGATTGTGGTTTTCAGTTTGTCTGCCCTCTGATGGAGAAAGATAAGAAGCTTATGGAAACTCCCTAATGGGAGAGAATTTGGCCACCTGATGCGAAAAACTGACTCGTTGGAAAAGACCCTGATGCTGGGAAAGACTGAAGGCAGGAGGAGAAGGGGATGACAGAGGATGAGATGGCTGAATGGCATCACCAACTCAATGGACATGAGTTTGAGTAAACTCAAGGAGTTGGTGATGGACTGGGAAGCCTGGCGTGCTGCAGTCCATGGGGTCACAGAGTCAGGCATGACTGAGTGACTGAACTGAACTGAACTGAACTGGGCCATTTCAGTTACTTAGTTTTCCTGGGTATCTCTCATGCATACAGGAAGTATTCATGTTATTAAACCGCTGCTCTTTTTCTTTTTTCCTGTTAATCTTTGTATTATGGGGAGTGAGGGAAGAGATTGTCTTATCCAAGAACTAGAAGGGAAGGCTACTTTTCCTCTCTTACAACATCTAATCAAGATGCTACCTCAAAAATACTACTCCTTGACTCATTTCCTTCATCCTGAGTGCACTGCTTCCTCTTTAAAAAGTCATCATTTCTTGTCTGGACATGTGAAACCATCACCCAACTCTTCTCCACACCTTTACTTTCTGATCCTGCGTCTGTTTCTCTAGCCGATACTTTGCTAGAGTATTCTCCCTAAAAATATGCCTAAACCTGTCTGTTTTTACTTGTAGAGTTTTGGCAGTGGCTCTTAATAGTATGCTCCAGCAAACAAATGTAAAGTTTATTTCTCTTTCAATTATTATCATAATGTGATAAATCAGTGCCTGCTTATTTTGTCATTTCTCCAATGGGGGGAAAAAAAAGAAAATTCACAGATACAAGCCTGAGGTTGCTCTGAGATCTGAAAATAGATCAGAAAATATAATTGATCTTGGGTGGTCTCAGCCTGAAATTAGTTGGAGTGGAGGTTGGGTTCCAATCTGGAGATTGAGATTGGATCTTGGCAGTGAGAACACTAGATCTTAGACACTAGACCAGTGGTCAGTGTCAAGGGCCCTGGCTCTTTGACTTTGCAGAAAAGAATTCTCACAAAGACAAAAGGTAGTACACAAGTGAAGTATTTATTCATGTATGGATGTGAGGGTTGGACTGTGAAGACAACTGAGTGCCGAAAAATTGATGCTTTTAAGCTGTGGTGTTGGAGAAGACTCTTGAGAGTCCCTTGGACTGCAAGGAGATGCAAACAGTCCATTCTAAAGGAGATCAGCCCTGGGTGTTCTTTGGAAGGAATGATGCTAAAGCTGAAACTTCAGTACTTTGGCCACCTCATGTGAAGTGTTGACTCATTGGAAAAGACTCTGATGCTGGGAGGGATTGGGGGCAGGAGGAGAAGGGGACGACAGAGGATGAGATGGCTGGATGGCATCACCGACTCGATGGATGTGAGTCTGAGTGAACTCCAGGAGTTGGTGATGGCAGGGAGACCTGGCATGCTGCAATTCATGGGGTCGCAAAGAGTTGGACATGACTAAGCGACTGAACTGAACTGAAGAGGAAAAAGTACAGTGCATGTGGATAGACACTCGGGCAGATTCAGGGAGAGAGAGTCACTGAGTCATGCCCTCGTGGCAGTTTGAATTACTTTTGTGGGGTATTTGTTCCAGGTTTCCTTTGGTGAGTCATTTTGATTTGCCTGGTTCACAGTCTACATTTAGTGTACCTCAGGACTGCCCATGTGTGCACACACATCTCTTAGCCAAGAAGGATTTTACCAAAAAGGCATATAGGTAGAGAAAATCCATTAACATACCTTCCTCTTTGACCTCCAAGGAGCCTTTTCTGCACATGTGTGGTCAGGGAGGTCTCCTGACTTTTAGAACAAGAAATATGTGGTCTGCACAGGGCCCAGGCTTCTCTCTTAATTGTCCTGCTATTCTTGTCTTAGATTTTGGTCTGTAGGGAATGAAGCTCCAGTTGCTTTACTGAGGGGCCCACCTACTTCCTGCCTCATGATTATAATACAGATTTCAATTTTTTTTCTAAAATGCTGATCAGTTATTCTTATTCAAACTCAGACCGCTTCTAAATAAATAAACACACGCAAAAAAAAAAAAAGAGTAAATCGCATTGGTATTTGTCATGATATTATAAGTGGGTTACTCGTTAAATAAGAAGCAGTAATCATTTTAAAAAATGGATGTCCATCTGGCTGGATATTAAAATCACCTAGGAAGCTTGTTTTCTTACTGTTGATACATAAGCCTCACCAGAATCTTCAGAGGTGGGGAGTGTGCATTTGTTCACACACACACACACACACACACACACACACACAGACAGGTATTCTAAGACTCCCAGTTGATTCTAATCACAGACAAGGTTGAGAATCAACAGTATCCTTTGTGAGTTAAAGTGATTCTTTCACCAGTAGTAATGTTACCAAATGCAAGTTCCTTTGTCCAATCCCCAATGAAGCCAAACAAATCAAATGCTGGAATTTAGAGCAAATAAAGGGTTATTAAAAAGCAATGGCACCCCACTCCAGTACTCTTGCCTGGAAAATCCCATGGACGGAGGAGCCTGGGAGGCCACAGTCCATGGGATCGCGAAGAGTCAGACACGACTGAGCGACTTCACTTTGACTTTTCATTTTCATGCATTGGAGAAGGAAATGGCAACCCACTCCAGTGTTCTTGCCTGGAGAATCCCAGGGACGGGGGAGCCTGGTGGGCTGCCGTCCATGGGGTCGCACAGAGTTGGACACGACTGAAGTGACTTAGCAGTAGCAAGCAAAGAGAATGGGTGGCTCAAACTCCCAATAGTTTGGGGAGAGAAGTTTTTAGAGGCAAAATTTGGGATGAGGACTTCAGAGTGTGTAATTTTCTTCAGATTGATTTGTGGTGGGGTAAGAGGACTGCTCCAGAAATCTTGTGCTCAGCTTGAAGTTACCCTCCTCCACCTGGGTGGGGGCCTTAGTTCAGCAGAAGAACTCACAATGTTTCGTATGCACATTTTGTCAGAAGGAACCAGGACTTTGCACCATTGTGACACTATTGTTTCTTGACTGCTCCTCTTTTGTGTCTTCATTCCCTCACTTTCTTGATTAGCACCTGTTTGAATCTGCCCTTTGGAACTCAGGGAAGGTCTAGGAGGCCGAGTCAAGTCTGTGTGTGCATGCTAAGTCACTCAGTCCTGTCCAACTCTTTGCAATCCCATGGATTGTAACCCACCAGAGGGTTTAACCCACCAGACTCCCCTATCCATGGATTTTTCCAGGGAAGAATACTGGAGTGGGTTGCCATTTCCTACTCAAGGGGATTTTCCTGACCCAGAGATTGTACCTGTGGCTCCTGAATCTCCTGAATTGATAGGCAGGTTCTTTACCACCATGCCAGTTTATCCTACAAATAAGAAACAGGGACGTGGATAGAATTTGTAGGAGGCCCCACAGGGTCCTGCTTGGTTTCAGTTACCCTCAGAGCTAGTGAGGCATGCAAAATCTGTACTATGGTCTGTGATTCTGTATTTCTGAAGTAATTTCTGAAAGTGGTCAGGGGACGTTACAGAGAAATATATTTGAAATTGAATTATACAAAATTAAACAGAACTGTTTATTATTCTTAATATCCAAATATATGAAATGCCTCTTTAAGAAATGATATGTTGTTTAGAACTAAACAAACACTACAGAACTAAACAAAACAAACAAACTTATTACAGAACACTATTATTTTGTTTTAGGCATTGTTTTTCATAGAGTTTCCTCAGACCAAAATATTCCAAAGAAGACACTTCGTTGTTGTTGTTTAATCGCTAAGTCATTCACGATTATTTGTGACCCCATGAACTGCAGCATACCAGGCTTCCTTATCCTTCACTATCTCCCGAAGTTTGCTCAAACATATGTCCATTGAGTTGGTGATGCCATCCAATCATTTCATCTTCTGTCGTCCCCTTCTCCTGCCTTCAATCTTTCCCAGCATCAGAGTCTTTTTTCATGAGTCGGTTCTTTGTATCAGGGGGTCAAAGTTTTGGAGCTTCAGCTTCAGCATCAGTCCTTTCAATGAATATTCAGGGTTGATTTCCTTTAGGATTGACAGGTTTGATCCATTTGCTGTTCCAGGATTCTTGAGAGTCATCTCCAACACTGAAATTAGAAAGCATCAATTCTTTGGCACTCAGCCTTCTTTATGGTCCAACTTTCACATGCATACATGACTAATGGAAAAACCATAGCTTTGACTATAGGAATCTTTGTTGGCAAAGTGATGTCTCTGCTTTTTTAGTACACTGTCTAGGTTTTATCATAGCTTTTCTTCCAAGGAACAAGCATCTTTTAATTTCATGGCTGCAGTTTGATTTTGGAGCCCGAGACACTTTAGCAAATATTGGTATAGCAATGCTTCTGATGGAGAACTACTGTACTTTTGGTGGTATAGTTATAATGGCAGTTATTATTAAAGGCCTGTCTGACATATTTCAGAAGATTTTGCCTCCCTGATCCCTGTTTCCCCCCATATCCTCTGCTTTAGCTCCTCTCTGAAGTACGTAGATAATAGGATTCAATCCACATTTCCTGAATTGTTTGGCAGATATGAAGACCCCCTCTCCCCACCAAATGGAAGTGTTAACTACTTGATGACCCTGAACACATAACCTCAGGCATCCTGGAGCCTAAGGACTGATTAAGTTAACCCCTATGACATCACCCTGTTCCTTCATCATCACTCGGAGAACTGTGCATGTTCTATAAGGACAAAGACCCATATAGTCAAAGCTATGGTTTTTCCATTAGTAATGTACGGTTATGAGAGTTGGCCCTAAAGAAGGCTGAGTGGTGAAGAAATTGATGCTTTTGAATTGTGGTGTTGGAGATGACTCTTGAGAGTCTCATGGATGCAAGGAGGTCAAATCAGTCCATCCTAAAGTAAATTAACCCTGAATATTCATGGAAAGGACTGATGTTGAAGCTGAAGCTCCAATACTTTGGCCACCTGATATGAAGAACCAACTCACTGGAAAATACCTTTATGCTGGAGAAGACTGAGAGCAGGAGGAGAAGGGGATGGCAGAGGATGAGATGTTTGGATGGCGTCACCAACTCGATGGACATGAGTTTAAGCAAACTTCGGGAGATAGTGAAGGACAAGGAAGCCTGGCGTGCTGCAGTTCATGGGGTCACAAAGAGTTGGGCAGGACTTAGAGACTGAACAACAACAGCATGATCTGACCACATACCGTCTGATACCCTCTCCCTTATCTGGCATTTTAAAATGCTTTGCTGAAACCCTTCAGGAAACTTGAGGATTTTAGAGACATGTGCCACCTCATCAACTTGCATGATCCTTTCTCTGCTCCAACCTCCTGTGTTTCGGATTGTTTGGCCTCACTGTGCATAGCGCACATGAGCTTGCATTAACATGTTCGCTAACAGTCAGCAGCATGCCCTAGTGATTTTGGTAATTTAAAATATCCCAATAAATTGCCAGTCACTCTCAGGGATGTGGTATTAACCCCAAGTTTAGAGCTATCATATAGCTAGTTGGTCATTAGTCCCAAAGAATAGAGGAGGTTAAGTCCATCAGTTGGGAGTTATTCTCACTGCAGATCTCTGAGTCTTGTTAGCATTGATCCATATCTTTCTTGTCTTTGTTTTGATCCATTATGTAAATCAGTGATCCCTGCTAGCACCATATCTAGAATTTTGAGTCCTCAGAGCATTTCCAAAAGCTATAGAGGCTCAGGTTTCTCAGAGAGGTTTTGCCCTATGAAAAGATCACAAAAGTTTACAGCTGATGGGGAACATTACAACAACGATGCCAATGGCATTACCTGGGCCTGATCACAGTTATGCTGCGATCACATCATCTCTAGCCATCCATCCTTAACTTCCAAATATTTTTTTTTTCCTAAATCACTAATCAGATTGTGTCATTCTACTTAAAGATACTTTATTGGTTTCCATTTGCTAAAGATAAAAATCTAGATCCTTAGTGTGACATTTAAAAAAGTGCCATAATATGTGAATAAGTTGCCTTTTTCACGCATATTCATACACACCCATACACCCACACACCCTCTCTCCCTCTCCACTTCTCTGTCAGTTCCAATGTGCACATGCTCATTCGCTAACTCATGTCTAACTCTTTGCAATTCCATGGACTGTAATCACCTAGTCCCCTCTGTCTGTGGGACTTTCCAGGCAAGAATACTGGAGTGGGTTGCCCTTTCCTATTCCAAGGGATCTTCCTGACCCATGTGTATTGAACCTATGTCTCCCACGGTTCCTGCATTGGCAGATGGATTCTTTACCACTGAGCCAATTCCAGTAATTTGAGCCTTTTCTGACTGAATTTTTACTATTTGCCAAATGACATATACTCTACATTGCTAAGCTTTTGCTCCTGTGACTTGGAATGCCTTTTTCAACTTGACAGTCTAATAAAAATCTCATCTTTGAAATGTCAAATGTCAGATTGTATCTCCTCTGCAAAAAAAAAAAAAAAAAAAATCTGCAGCACTAATATGGACCAGTCATTTCTTTCTGCTCATGGCTTCAGACTCATACCACTCATGGCAGTGATCCACATGGAATTATAATACATGGTGGATATTGCCTTGTTGCCAGAAGGTGGACTCATTTCAGGGCCCAAGAGTGAGCTCTTGTCTATCACTCAGAAAAGAAATTTTCTGAGGAGACACATGTACTGACAAAGCAAAGGACTTTATTGGGAAGGGGCACTCTAGCAGAGTATAGCAGCCTAAGGGAACCCAGGAGAACATCTTTGCCATGTGACTCACGGTCGGGTTTTATGGCAATGAGGTTAGTTTTTCCAGGTTGTCTCTGTCTCCATCTTCCTTGTCCCCATTTCTGGTCTGACTCAGAGCCCTTCCTAGTGGTATGTGCATCTCCCAGCCAAGATGGATTCCAGCATGACTATTTCTGAGAGGTTGGCAAGGCATATTATGGGCTGGTGGCCCCTCCTGAATTCTCCACGTTAGTTATCCACAGTGGCACAGTGTTTCTTATCGCAACTTGCTGTTGCGATAAGCACTTGCTCAAACAAGCACTTATTATCATTCATGGCACAAGTGGGCGGGCGGTTTAGGTTAGAAGCTCCCCCAAAGTAGGAAATATCTTTTTTCCTTCCCCTCATTCCAGTCTGGGCTGTTAGAGGAGGGCACTCCCATAGATCACGTGTCCTCTGACATCACGCTGAGATGGCAGCTTCCATCATCTGTGAATGGCCGTACTTGTCTCGCTCAGAAGAGAAAGAGTAGTTTACCTACTATGTGAGACTCTGGCTCATAATGAGCAACACTGTTCTACTAGCTGTTAGGAGTCCTTTGCCTACATATTAGGAAAGACCCTTAGGAAAGACTCTTTGCTTTCCTTTGCACTGCTTGTCTCACAGATGAGAAGGAAGCTCCATGGAATAAGTTTACTCCATGCGGTAACAATCTAGGGTCAGAGTCTTAAAACTGCCTTCTGAAGGAGTAGCCTTAGTCTCTGTCTGTCTTCATCTTTGTGTGTGTGTGTGTGTGTGTGTGACTCTCATTGCCTCCTCTTTCTCCTTGCCTGTTTTTGTGTATTCTCTGTCTCTATGTCTTCCTCCCTCTTTTCCCTGACTCTTAATTGTGAAAGGCCTGAATTATCTGAAGCTGGTAAAGTGAACTCCTTGCCTTAGTTATGCGTGTGTGTGTGTTTGTGTCTGTGTGCACATGCTTGTATGTGTATGTACCTGCACAGTCGTGTCTGACTCTGCAACCCCACTGGACAGTAGCTGGCCAGGTTCATCTGTCCATGGAATTTTCCAGGCAAGAACACTGGAGTGGGTTGCCATTTCCTTCTCCAGGAGATCTTCCCAACCCTGAGATCAAATCAGCATCTCTTGCATCTCCTGCATTGACAAGCAGATTTTTTACCACTGAGCCACCTGGGAAGCCCATAACATAGGTGGGTGTTCCAGGCTATTAATAAGGGTAGATTATGAAAAGACCCAATTTGACTTATACCTAAGCCAGTTTCTTTAGTATACTTTTGAGAGACTTGTTCTCTGGGGCTATCAGAGACATTGCTTGACTGATTAAAAGTTTTCACTTGGTCTGATTTTCTTGAGTCTTGTTTCAATTTCCCTGATAGAACTTATGGAAAACCCCACCCCCAGCCCCACTTGATCTCCAGCATGTTGGTGTATTGGTCATAGGGAGTTCTGGGAAAGAGGGTGGCAGTTACTCTATGGTGGCTAAATTAATCCTGATTCTTTGAAATTGCATAATAAATAAGCAAAGTTGGGTTTTCAGAAGGTAACTGTTATAAAGGAAACCATGTTCCATTTAAATAAGACCTCCTTAGATAAGACTAGGAAAACTAAGATACTGATGCTGGAACACATTTGGACTTGATGTAGGAAGACACCATAGGGTCGATTCAGTAAGATGTTTGGTGTCTAAATATGACACTATTGCAACATTTTTAAGTTTTGAAAGAGTACAAGAGCATTTAAGATTCCTCAAATGGTTTTCCTTTCAAATTTGCAACTCCCCAAATATCGCTTATATATCTTTGTTATTTTTTTTGTAATGACAGTCTAAACTGTTCTTAGTCTTAGTTGCTAGAAGCAAAATTTTGCCCAGTATAATTTTTTAAAGTGCTATATTGTCTTTGCAATGTTTCAGAGAGAAAATGCATGTCTAGTTGTAGAGCTGATTATGTGATATTCTTTGAGTCCTATTGCCTTTTCTCAAGTCTTTTGAAAAGTGGAACTTACAAGAGACATAGAGTAGGATTAATATAATTCCAAAGATGCTGGAAGAGTTACAGCTATGCTGAGGAACCCAGATATTATTTGAGAGAAATTCTTTGAATTGAGACTGAATGTATTAAGATATCAAGTTGTTGGAAATTTCTGATTTGAATTTCTTTAAGCCAGAAAGCGTGGGTGATTTTACTTTTTGGATTTAAGTTTTCTTCCTAAGAGGAGAGAATTAATAATCTTCAAACATGAATTTTTTATATGGCAACAACTGTATTATTTCAAATATGTTGGCTCACAGTACTCACTGTCTAACATGTCCTGTGAGACCCACTTGACTACATGACAAGGAAAACTTAAGATCGAAATTACATTGGAATAAAATGTAATTAATATAAAATTTTTCATCCATTTTAGAGTCTTCTGAATATATAAACACTGGACCACAGGCAACTTGTTCTAGGAGAGCAGAGATTAGGAAAAAAACATGAGGAAGGTGAGTGCAGACCAAGCGTGATTTATCACTTGTCTTTTTTTTTGATGGCTTACAAATACTACTGGTTGACCACAGATAACACTATTGACTATCTGGATAAAAAAAACAAAATCTGAAGAATGTGGAGGGAAACCTTTCTTTCTTTGATATTCTACTTTAGCCTTATTGGAGAAGTGCTGTAGGAAAAATTCTGTCTTATAACCCCACCTCCTTTCCTTCACACTCATTCTTACCAGTATCAATAAGAAAATGTAATTGGACTGGTGAGAATTTTTCCTTCAATAAGCTATATTCTCCTCTATAAGTTGGTGCTCTGCATTCAAATTCACTTCCCATGTAAGCAATGGTCTGTTATTTGGTGGGCACTTGATTCATGAGGTCGCAAAGAGTCGGACACGACTGAGCAACTGAACTGAACTGTATTCCCATTTCTTCTCAAACACACACTGTTTCCACTCAATCAGACAAGGGCAGATCCATCTCCTGATTTTAATATTTGTCCTGTAGAATTTGGCCAGCCATTCTTTCACTTTCTGCTTTTGCAGGCAATTTGATACAAGAGCAAATGTCACACAAAGTGGATAAAGCTTGCGCTACAAATCTGATTCTCATCACTGTGCCCCGAGGTTTAGTTTCCAGGAGGTGGTGAGCTGGCCCATTATAATACCAATTTAAATCCATACACTCTGACCCAGTATTCCAGAAATCCTACATCTGAGAATAGCTGAACATTAACATCTCTGCTGGGAATCAAGACTGCCGGAAGAAATATCAATAACCTCAGACAGGAAGGTGACACCACCCTTATGGCAGAAAGTGAAGAGGAACTAAAGAGCCTCTTGATGAAAGTACAAGAGGAGAGTGAAAATGCTGGCTCAAAACTCAACATTCAAAAACAGACCATGGGCTCCAGTCCCATCGCTTCATGGCAGATAGATGAGGAAACAATGGAAACACTGACACACTTTATTTTCTTGGGCTCCAAAATCACTGCAAATGGTGACTGCAGCCATGAGATTAAAAGACACTTGTTCCTTGGGAAAAAAGTTACGACAAACCTATTAAAAAGCAGAGCATATTAAAAAGCAAAGTTCTTACTTTGCCGACAAAGGTCTGTATAGTCAGAGCTATGGTTTTTCCAGTAGTCATGTATGGATGTGAGAGTTGTACCAAAAAGAAAGCTGAGCACTTAAGAATTGATGCTTTTGAACTGTGGTGTTGGAGAAGACTCTTGAGAGTCCCTTGGACTGCAAGGAGATACAACCAGTCAATCCTAAAGGAAATCAGTCCTGAATATTCATCTGAAGGACTGATGCTGCAGCTGAAACTCCAATACTTTGGCCACCTGATGCAAGGAACTGACTCTTTGGAAAAGACTCTGATGGTAAGAAAGATTGAAGGTGGGAGGAAAAGGGGATAATAGAGGATGATTTGATTGGATGGCATCACCCACTCAATGGACATGAGTTTGAGCAAGCTCCAGGAGTTGGTGACAGACAAGGAAGCCTGGTGTGCTGCAGTCTATGGGGTCATAAGAATTGGACACGACTGAGCAACTGAATTGAACTGACTGAACTTCTCTGTTAATAATTGTGTTCTTTGGTTTTCATTTAGACTGCCTCTATGTTTATTATTTCTATCATTCCTCTATTACTTGAAAGTTGGATAAAAGGAGGACTGAAGACAGCTCTTGTTCTCTCTCTCTGAAATGCTTGTGTCCTAGATAGCTACTCAACTTAATCAATTTTTTCATTCTGTTCTCTGTTCAAAGGTCCCCTTTTCAGAATACCTTCATCTGACAATACTGTCTAAATTCACATGTTTGTCTTGCTTTGGCCTCTTCTTTTGTTCTAACTTTGATTAATTAGTCAATTTTGTATAACCATGTTGTGACATTTTCCTTAATTTTTGTTGCAATTTAACTCTATAAAATATTATATAAGTAAATTTATACTAAAGGTGAAAGGTTAATACAGCCACAACAGGGTAGCGAAGATGTGCCTGCAAATGGGTCTCTCTGCCCGGGCTGAACGTGCTTGCCAACGAGGCGTTCTGCCAAGGAGTCTGGACACAGCCTTGAGTTTAATGGTCCCTTGCAAACAAGGGAGCATTCCCTTCTTGTGATAAGAAGGAAAAAAAGGGCCCTGGACGGACTCTGCAGTAGACAGGGATTTCACTCCCCTTGCTGTACGATAACATGTATGCACCTGCGCTGTACTGAAAAGGCTTATTCATGCAGTCTGGAATTCTGCCTAGGGGGCTTTATAATAATAAGCCGCAAATTGTTTGTGCAGTTCTGTTCCTCCGGCCGGAGTGTGTATTGTCTGCCTCTTGTGTGTCTCGTGCGTTTTGTCTTTGAGTCATTTTGCTCGCAACAAAAGGTATATAATTATGTAATAGGTAATACCTGAAAAGAAATTATCATACACATACAGTGCTGGTGTTTAGTCACTAAGTAGCGTCCTACTCTCTGTGACCCCATGGGCCGTGCACACCAGGCCTCCTGTTCTTCACTATCTCCTGGAGTTTGCTGAAACTCACGTGCACTGAGTTGGTGATGCCATCCGACCATCTCATCCTCTAATTCCCTTCTTCTCCTGCTCTCAATCTTTACCAGCAGCAGGGGCTTTCCTAAAGAGGTAGCTCTTCACATCAGGCTGCCAACGTATTGGAGCTTCAGCATTGGTGTTTTCAATGAATACTCAGGGTTCATTTCCTTTACACACACATCAGTCAGTTCAGTTCAGTCTCTCAGTCGTGTCCGACTCTTTGCAACCCCATGAATCGCAGCACGCCAGGCCTCCTTGTCCACCACAAACTTCCAGAGTTCACCCAAACTCGTGCATCGAGTCGATATTGACATCCAGCCATCTCATTCTCTGTCGTCCCCTTCTCCTCCTGCCCCCAATCCCTTTCAGAATCAGAGACTTTTCCAATGAGTCAACTCTCTGCACAAGGTGGCCAAATTACTGGAGTTTCAGCCTCAGCATCAGTCCTTCCAGTGAACACCCAGGACTGATCTCCTTTAAAATGGACTGGTTGCATCTCCTTGCAGTCCAAGGGACTCTCAAGAGTCTTCTCCAACACCACAGTTCAAAAGCATCAATTCTTCAGCACTCAGCTTTCTTCACAGTCCAACTCTCATATCCATACATGACTACTGGAAAAACCATAGACTTGACTAGAAGGATCTTTGTTGGCAAAGTAATGTCTCTGCTTTTGAATATGCTATCTAGGTTGGTCATAACTTTCCTTCTAAGGAGTAAGTATCTTTTAATTTCATGGCTTCAATCACCATCTGCAGTGATTTTGGAGCCCCCCAAAATGAAATCTGACACTGTTTCCATTGTTTCCCCATCTATTTCCCATGAAGTGATGGGACCAGATACCATGATCTTCATTTTCTGAATGTTGAGCTTTAAGCCAACTTTTTCACTCTCCACTTTCGCTTTCATCAAGAGGCTTTTTAGCTCCTCTTCACTTTCTGCCATAAGGGTGATGTCATCTGTATATCTGGGGTCATTGATATTTCTCCCAGCAATCTTGATTCTAGCTTGTGCTTCTTCCAGCTCAGCATTTCTCACAATGTACTCTGCATATAAGTTAAATAAGCAGGGTGACAATATACAGCCTTGATGTACTCCTTTTCCTATTTGGAATCATTCTGTTATTCCATGTCCAGTTCTAACTGTTGCTTCCTGACCTACATATAGGTTTTTCAAGAGGCAGATCAGGTGGTATGGTATTCCCATCTCTTTCAAAATTTTCCACAGTTTATTGTGATCCACACAGTCAAAGGCTTTGGCATAGTCAATAAAGCAGAAATAGATGTCTTTCTGGAACTCTCTTGCTTTTTCGGTGATCCAGCAGATGTTGGCAATTTGATTTCTGGTTCCTCTGCCTTTTCAAAATCCAGCATGAACATCTGGAATTTCTCGATTCACGTATTGCTGAAGCCTGGCTTGGAGAATTTTGAGCACTGCTTTACCAGCGTGTGAGATAAGTGTTATTATGCAGTAGTTTGAGCATTCTTTGGAATTGCCTTTCTTTGGGATTAGAATGAAAACTGACCTTTTCCAGTCCTGTGGCCACTGTTGACTTTTCCGAATTTGCTGGCATATTGAGTGCAGCATTTTCACAGCATCGTCTATCAGGATTTGAAAGAGCTCCATTGGAATTCCATCACCTCCACTAGCTTTGTTCATAGTGATGCTTTCTAAGGCCCACTTGACTTCACATTCCAGAATGTCTGGCTCGAGGTGAGTGATCACACCATCGTGATTATCTGGGTCATGAAGATCTTTTTGGTACAGTTCTTCTGTGTATTCTTGCCACCTCTTGTTAATATCTTCTGCTTCTGTTAGGTCCATACCAGTTCTGTCCTTTATCGAGCCCATCTTTGCATCAAATGTTCTCTTGGTGTCTCTAATTTTCTTGAAGAGATCTCTAGTCTTTCCCATTCTGTTGTTTTCCTCTATTTCTTTGCATTGATGGCCAAGGAATGCTTTCTTATCTCTCCTTGCTATTCTTTGGAACTCTGTATTCAAATGGGAATATCTTTCCTTTTCTCTTTTGCTTTCACTTCTCTTCTTATCATAGCTATTTGTAAGCCCTCCTCAGACAGCCATTTTGCTTTTTTCATTTCTTTTCCATGGGGATGTTATTGATCCCATTCTCCTGTACAGTGTCACGAACCTCCATCCATAGTTCATCAGGCACTCTGTCTATCAGATCTAGTCCCTTACATTTATTTCTCACTTCCACTGTATAATCATAAGGGAATTGATTTAGGTCATACCTGAATGGTCTAATCGTTTTCCCTCCTTTCTTCAATTTGAGTCTGAATTTGGCAATAAGGTGTTCAAGATCTGAGCCACAGTCAGCTCCCAGTCTCGTTTTTGCTAACTGTATAGAGCTTCTCAATCTTTGGCTGCAAAGAATATAATCAATCTGATTTTGGTGTTGACCATCTGGTGATGTCCATGTGTAGAGTCTTCTCTTGTGTTGTTGGAAGAGGCTGTTTGCTATTACCAGTAAGCTCTCTTAGCAAAACTCTATTAGCCTTTACCCTGCTTCATTCCATATTCCAAGGCCAAATCTACCTGTTACTGCAGGTGTTTCTTGACTTCCTACTTTTTCATTCCAGTCCCCTATAATGAAAAGGACATCTTTTGGGGGTGTTAGTTCTAAAAGGTCTTGTAGGTCTTCATAGAACTGTTAAACTTCAGCTTCTTTAGTGTTAATGGTTGGGGCATAGGCTTGGATCACCTTGATACTGAATGGTTTGCTTGGAAATGAACAGAGATCATTCTGTCATTTATGAGATCGCATCGAGTACTGCATTTTAGACTCTTTTGTCGACCATGATGGCTAACCGATTTCTTCTAAGGGATATCTGCCCGCAGTAGTAGATATAATGGTCATCTGAGTTAAATTCACCCATTCCAGTCCCTTTTAGTTCGCTGATTCCTAGAATGTCGACATTCACCCTTGCCATCTCTTGTTTGACCACTTCCAATTTGCCCTGATTCATGGACCTGACATTCCAGGTTCCTACGCGATATTGCTCTTTACCACATCAGACCTTGCCTCTATCACCAGTTACATCCACAAGTGGGTATTGTTCTTGCTTTGGCTCCATCCCTTCATTCTTTCTGGAGTTATTTCTCCACTGGTCTCCAGTAGCATATTGGGCACCTACTGACCTGGGGAGTTCCTTTCAGTATCCTATCATTTTGCCTTTTCATCCTGTTCATGGGGTTCTCAAGGCAAGAATACTGAAGTGGTTTGCCATTCCCTTCTCCAGTGGACCACATTCTGTCTGACCTCTCCACCATGAGCCTTCCGTCTTGGGAAGCCCCACATGGCATGTGTTAGTTTCACTGAGTTAGATAAGGCTGTGGTCCATGTGTTCAGACTGGCTAGTTTTCTGTGATTATGGTTTCAGCGTGTCTGCCCTCTGGTGCCCTCTCGCAACACCTACCATTTTACTTGGGTTTCTCTTACCTTGGACATGGAGTATCTCTTCACGGCTGCTCCAGCCAAGCACAGCCGCTGCTCCTTACCAAATGCACACATGCACATATAACCAATCAGGCTTGAGTTGAGAATGTGTTCAAGGACCTTAAATAGGTAATGCTAAGAGTTTCAGTTACTAGTAATTACTGACAGCACTAACTCTAACTTTCAACAGATTTTATAATGTGTGTGTGCATGTATGTATGAGATGGGAATACCAGGCCACCTGACCTGTCTCTTGAGAAATCTGTATGCAGGTCAGGAAGCAACAGTTAGAACTGGACATGGAACAACAGACTGGTTCCAAATAGGAAAAGGAGTACGTCAAGGCTGTATATTGTCACCCTGCTTATTTAACTTCTATGCAGAGTACATCATGAGAAACGCTGGACTGGAAGAAACACAAGCTGGAATCAAGATTGCCGGGAGAAATATCAATAACCTCAGATATGCAGATGACACCACCCTTATGGCAGAAAGTGAAGAGGAACTAAAAAGCCTGTTGATGAAAGTGAAATAGGAGAGTGAAAAAGTTGGCTTAAAGCTCAACATTCAGAAAACGAAGATCATGGCATCTGGTCCCATCACTTCATGGGAAATAGATGGGGAAACAGTAGAAACAGTATCAGACTTTATTTTGGCGGGCTCCAAAATCACTGCAGATGGTGATTGCAGCCATGAAATTAAAAGACGCTTACTCCTTGGAAGAAAAGTTATGACCAACCTAGATAGCATATTAAAAAGCAGAGACTAAGATCCATCTAGTCAAGGCTATGGTTTTCCAGTAGTCATGTATGGATGTGAGAGTTGGACTGTGAAGAAGGCTGAGTGCTGAAGAATTGATGCTTTTGATCTGTGGTGTTGAATAAGACTCTTGAGAGTCCCTTGGACTGCAAGGAAATCCAACCAATCCATTCTGAAGGAGATCAACCCTGGGATTTCTTTGGAAGGAATGATGCTGAAGCTGAAGCTCCAGTACTTTGGCCACCTCATGTGAAGAGTTGACTTATTGGAAAAGACTCTGATGCTGGGAGGAATTGGGGGCAGGAGGAGAAGGGGATGACAGAGGATGAGATGGCTGGATGGCATCATGGACTCAATGGACGTGAGTCTGAGTGAACTCCGGGAGTTGGTGATGGATAGGGAGGCCTGGCGTGCTGCGATTCATGGGGTCGCAAAGAGTCTGACACGACTGAGCAACTGAACTGACTGATATATATAATCAGATTATAGTTTAGGAAATGGTTTACAATATAAGTCATATGCTATTTAGAGTCTTTGTGCATAGTTTTCAACTCAAACATAATTGATAGAGTATATATCTGTATGTGTATGTGCATTGAGTGTTTATATGTGTCTAAGTGTATATGCTGCTACCGCTGCTAAGTCGCTTCAGTCGTGTCCAACTTTGTGCGGCCTCATAGACGGCAGCCCACCAGGCTCCCCCGTCCCTGGGATTCTCCAGGCAAGAACAGTGGAGTGGGCTGCATTTCCTTCTCCAATGCATGAAAGTGAAAAGTGAAAGTGAAGATGCTCAGTTGTGTCTGACTCTTAGTGACCCCATGGACTGTGGCCCACCAGGCTCCTCCATCCATGGGATTTTTCAGGCCAGAGTACTGGAGTGGGGTGCCATTGCCTTCTCTGACATATATATACATTTTTATTTTCAGGAATTGTATATAGATAATATATTATACTATATATACTATATACACCTCATCTTATTATAGGATGATTTATTATGAAACATATGTAATCTAAAGTATGCCTTAAATCAACCATCATCATAAGAGCACTTAAAAAAATAGTACTGAGTATTTTAAAAGTTTGTTATTCTCATGCATTTTCACTTTTTATTTCTCATCTTACTCTGAGTCTTTGATTGGAATCTTTTTGATTGGTTTGACTTTAACCTTTGGTTTTATGAAAGAATTTTAGAATTTCAGAGCTGGAAGCTCTTGCTGAACATCAAAGGGCCAGAGCCACTTATCTTTGAAGCAGTCAGGTATTCTCTGACTTGGCCACAGGCTCTGTCCACCCATCCTGAGTTGTCTGGCCTGATACGGGAGGGTTTAATTCACTTTTCTGCCCCACTGCCCTCAGAGAACTGTTACTTTCTCTGTATTCTGCACTAAGAAAACAGACAGAAAAGGAAAGGAAATAGAATTTAGACTTCCACTATGCCAAGAATTCATATTACTCCTGCCAACTTGTCTTTGCTTTGATAAATTTTACCAGGCTCTCCCTAGCAGCAGCTCAAAATTCCCACACAGCTTGGTTTTTGGAGCAGCAATACAGTGGAAGTGTGCACCAAGGTGGTCTTAAATCTGCATGGACATGGAATGCACACAGTTTTTATTTACAAATATTATTTGTATAAATATTGTATTCAGTTCATTTCAGTTGCTCAGTCATGTCTGACTCTTTGTGACCCCATGAACCACAGCACACTAGGCTTCCCTGTCCATCACCAACTCCTGGAGTTTACCCAAACTCATGTCCACTGAGTTGGTGATGCCATCCAATCATCTCATCCTCTGTTGTCCCCTTCTCCTCCTGCCTTCAATGTTCTCCAACATCAGGGTCTTTTCAAATGAGTCAGCTCTTTGCATCAGGTGGCCAAAATATATATGCAAATATACAAAAAGGGTACATACACTTTCTAAAAATGATGTTTTTCAGTTTTACATAAAGTTGAGGAAATATCCATTGTCTTTATAAATTAGTTTTTGGTGTTGTGATTTGGGTGTTTCTGGAGATTATTTAAGTGCGAGTACTAAAGCCCTCCACAAACTATTTTTGGCACCATCACTAACAAAGCAATTTAATTAATTTATTTGAAAACAGTTTGTTTTAATGACCTACTTCTTTCAGTATCAACTATCCAGTCTTGAAAGCTAAGGGTAGTCAGGATTATTTTTTTTTTTCAGGAAATATTTGGTTAAAAGGAAATTCATTCATTATCCCAATAATCCATAACCTGAGATCCAAGTGCAGATGGACAGACTTCAGCTTATCCAAGAATACCTAAAATCTGAGCAAAATTCCCATGGATATACACTTTTCTGTAGAGAGGGTCTATAATTCCATAGAAGCAAGCTAGATTATACTGGTTCATAGGATGTTTGTAAGGCTGAATATGAGAAAGAAAGAATGTTTTGAAATCTTAATATGACAGAAATGTATTTCTTCCTCACTTAAAATTCCAGGCTGATATGGTGACATTACATTTTGAAATGGTCAAAGACCCAGGATCCTTTCATCCTTTGTTCCACCATTCTATATTTATTTCCAGATGATCATAAATAGATTAGAGTTTGAGCCAATAAAGAGACATCTTCCCTTTAAAACTAAACCTGAAAATTGTAGCATGTTTTCAATAAGTACCCTATTAATTAAAACTTGAAGTCCGCATTTTGGGTTGCATGTATCTAGGCAAATATTAAATATTCTGTTACCTTAAAGGAGGAAGAGAGTGGTTACTAGGTAGAATCAGTAGTCTCTGACATAACCATACACTGTTCATGCTTAGAATGATACTTGGTACACAAAAAATGTGTAATAAATAAATATAGTTCTTTTAATCATGGATTCTTTTGAAGAGTTCTGTCTTATCCAGGACGGAGAGAAAGTAGAAGCAGAAGAGTCAAGGTAATATGATTTATAAATTATTCCAAGTAGTATTGCCTTTTTCATCTTATATATAATTTATTGAATTCTGCCTTAGTAAGAACGATCTACTACAGTGGGATCCAAAACTGTTTCTTCCACAGTTCTAGCAATGCACAAGAGGACTTGCTCATTGACAGAATTCCAGAGTGCTAACTTCAGTTTGCGATCATTGAAAAGCATTCTGTCAGGTGTGAGGCTTCAGCCCTAGATATTGTTTATCCTCTGCTACATGGAAATAGATATTCTAGACTTGCACTAAAGAAATAATGGCTCTACAGGATTATTTTATGCCAACCACATTGTTTTATTTGATGCAAGAGTCAGGATTAATTTTTTTTTTTAATTTCTCCAGACTGAAGAAATACAACTTTGTATATCTCAAACAAGATATATGGCATATATATATATATATATATATATATATATATTTCTAAACTATCTTATAAAATTATTATGTAAGTATTATTATTATCATCATCATTACTGATATTAAAATTATTTCTCCATGAGGAGCTTGATGATTAATCAAGAAGATGGCACATCTTTGGAGATTCTGAATGTCAGCGCAGGCGGCTGCGAGCTGGTGCACTTAAGTGAGCGCAGGTGGCTGCGAGCCGGCACACTTAAGCGCAGCTGAGAGGAGCTACCCTGCATTGGAGGTCAGGGGCAGTGGCTGAGAGGAGCTACCCTGCATCCGAGATCAGTGGTGGCCGGGAGGAGGTACCCCACGTCTGAGGTCAGGGGCAGCAGCCAAGAGGAGACACCCCGCGTCCGAGGTCAGGAATGGCGGCGGTAAGGAGATACCCCTTGTCCAAGGTAAGAGAGACCCAAGTAAGATGATAGATGTGGCAAGAGAGCATCAGAGGGCAGACACATTGAAACCATACTCACAGAAAACTAGTCAATCTAATCACACTAGGACCACAGCCTTGTCTAACTCAATGAAACCAAGCCATGCCTGCGGGGCAAACCAAGACAGGCGGTCATGGTGGAGAGGTCTGAGAGAATGTGGTCCACTGGAGAAGGGAATGGCAAACCACTTCAGTATTCTTGCCTTGAGAACCCCATGAACAGTATGAAAAGGCAAAATGATAGGATACCAAAAGAGGAACTCCCCAGGTCAGTAGGTGCCCAATATGCTACTGGAGATCAGTGGAGAAATAACTCCAGAAAGAATGAAGGGATGGAGCCAAAGCAAGAACAATACCCACTTGTGGATGTGACTGGTGATAGAAGCAAGGTCAGATGCTGTAAAGAGCAATATTACATAGGCCCCTGGAATGTCAGGTCCATGAATCAAGGCAAATTGGAAGTGGTCAAACAAGAGATGGCAAGGGTGAACATCGACATTCTAGGAATCAGCGAACTAAAATGGACTGGAATGGGTGAATTGAACTCAGATGACCATTATATCTACTACTAAAGGCAGGAATCCCTCAGAAGAAATGGAGTAGCCATCATGGTCAACAAAAGAGTCCAAAATGCAGTACTTGGATGCAATCTAAAAATGACAGAATGATCTCTGTTCGTCTCCAAGGCAAACCATTCAGTATCACAGTTATCCAAGTCTATGCCCCAACCAGTAACGCTGAAGAAACTGAAGTTGAACGGTTTTATGAAGACCTACAATATCTTTTGGAACTAACACCCAATAAAGATGTCCTTTTCATTATAGGGGACTGGAATGCAAAAGTAGGAAGTTAAGAAACACCTGGAGTAGCAGGCAAATTTGGAATGAAGCAGGGCAAAGACTAATAGAGTTTTGCCAAGAAAATGCACTGGTCATAGCAAACACCCTCTTCCAACAACACAAGAGAAGACTCTACACATGGACATCACCAGATGGTCAACACCAAAATCAGATTGATTATATTCTTACCAGCCAAAGATGGAGAAGCTCTATACAGTCAACAAAACAAGACCAGGAGCTGACTGTGACTCAGATCATGAACTCCTTATTGCCAAATTCAGACTCAAATTGAAGAAAGTAGGGAAAACTCCTAGACCATTCAGGTATGACCTAAATCTAATCCCTTATGATTATACAGTGGAAGTGAGAAATAGATTTAAGGGCCTACATCTGATAGATAGAGTGTCTGATGAACTATGGAATGAGGTTCGTGACATTGTACAGGAGACAGGGATCAAGACCATCCCCATGGAAAAGAAATGCGAAAAAGCAAAATGGCTGTCTGGGGAGGCCTTATAAATTGCTGTGAAAAGAAGAGAAGTGAAAAGCAGAGGAGAAAAGGAAAGATATAAGCATTTGAATGCAGAGTTCCAAAGAATAGCAAGAAGAGATAAGAAAGCCTTCTTCAGCGATCAATGCAAAGAAATAGAGGAAAACAACAGAATGGGAAAGACTAGAGATCTCTTCAACAAAATTAGAGACACCAAGGGAACATTTCATGCAAAGATGGGCTTGATAAAGGACGGAAAAGGTATGGACCTAACAGAAGCAGAAGATATTAAGAAGAGGTGACAAGAATACACGGAAGAATTGTATAAAAGAGATCTTCATGACACGGATAATCATGATGATGTGATCACTAATCTAGAGCCAGACATCTTGGAATGTGAAGTCAAGTGGGCCTTAGAAAGCATCACTACGAACAAAGCTAGTGGAGGTGATGGAATTCCAGTTGAGCTCTTTCAAATCCTGATAGACGATGCTGTGAAAATGCTGCACTCAATATGCCAACAGATTTGGAAAACTCAGCAGTGGCCACAGGACTGGAAAAGGTCAGTTTTCCTTCCAATCCCAAAGAAAGGCAATGCCAAAGAATGCTCAAACTACCACACAATTGCACTCATCTTAAATGCTAGTAAAGTAATGCTCAAAATTCTCCAAGCCAGACTTCAGCAATACGTGAACCGTGAACTCCCTGATGTTCAAGCTGGTTTTAGAAAAGGCAGAGGAACCAGAGATCAAATTGCCAACATCCGCTGGATCATGAAAAAAGCAAGAGAGTTCCAGAAAAACATCTATTTCTGCTTTATTGACTATGCCAAAGCCTTTGACTGTGTGGATCACAATAAACTGTGGAACATTCTTCGAGAGATGGGAATACCAGACCACCTAACCTGCCTCTTGAGAAATCTGTGTGCAGGTCAGGAAGCAACAGTTTGAACCTGGACATGGAACAACAGACTGGTTCCGAATAGGAAAAGGAGTACGTCAAGGCTGTATATTGTCACCCTGCTTATTTAACTTCTATGCAGAGTATATCATGAGAAATGCTGGACGGGAAGAAACACAAGCTGGAATCAAGATTGCTGGGAGAAATATCAATAACCTCAGATATGCAGATGACACCACCCTTCTGGCAGAAAGTGAAGAGGAACTAAAAAGCCTCTTGATGAAAGCGAAAGAGGAGAGTGAAAAAGTTGGCTTGAAGCTCAACATTCAGAAAACGAAGATTATAGCATCCGGTCCCATCACTTCATGGGAAATAGATGGGGAAACAGTAGAAACAGTGTCAGACTTTATTTTTTGGGGCTCCAAAATCACTGCAGATGGTGATTGCAGCCATGAAATTAAAAGACACTTACTCCTTGGAAGAAAAGTTAGTATATTCAAAAGCAGAGACATTACTTTGCCGGCTAAGGTCCGTCTAGTCAAGGCTATGGTTTTTCCTGTGGTCATGTATGGATGTGAGAGTTGGACTGTGAAGAAGGCTGAGCGCCGAAGGATTGATGCTTTTGAACTGTGGTGTTGAATAAGACTCTTGAGAGTCCCTTGGACTGCAAGGAGATCCAACCAGTCCATTCTGAAGGAGATCAACCCTGGGATTTCTTTGGAAGGAATGATGCTAAAGCTGAAGCTCCAGTCCTTTGGCCACCTCATGCGAAGAGTTGACTCATTAGAAAAGCCTCTGATGCTGGGAGGGATTAGGGGCAGAACGAGAAGGGGATGACAGAGGAAGAGATGGCTGGATGGCATCACGGAATCGATGGACGTGAGTCTGGGTGAACTCCAGGAGATGGTGATGGACAGGGAGGCCTGGTGTGCTCGATTCATGGGGTGTCAAAGAGTCGGACATGACTGAGTGACTGAACTGAACTGAACTGAACTGATAACTAATCAGACCCATTACTTTATAAACTATAATACCATATGTTTGACATCAAATAACATTACTATTCCCTTATTTAGTATTTGTTGTTGTCCGGTTGCTCAGTTGTGTCCAACTCTTGTGACCCCATGGACCACAGCATGCCAGGCTTCTCTGTCCATCACCATCTCTCAGAGATTGCTCAAACTCCTGTCCATTGAGTCGGTGATGTCATGGAACCATCTCATCCTCTGTTGTCCCCTTCTCCTCCTCCCTTCAGTCTTTCCCAGTATCATGGTCTTTTCTAATAAGTTGGCTCTTTGCATCAGGTGGCCAAAGTATTGGAGCTTCAGTTTCAGCATCAGTCCTTCCAATGAATGTTCAGGGTTGGTTTCCTTTAGGGTGGACTGGTTTGATCTCCTTGCTGTCCATGTGACTTGCAAGAGTCTTCTCCAAAACCACAGTTCGAAAGCATCATTTTTTTGGCATTCAGCCTTCCTTATGGTCCAACTGTCACATCCATACATGACTACTGAAAAAACCATAGCTTTGAATAGATAGTCCTTTGTTGGCAAAGTAATGTCTCTGCTTTTTAATACACTGTCTAGGTTTATCCTACCTTTTCTTCCAAGGAGCAAGTGTCTTTTAATTTCATGGCTGCAGTCACCATCTGCAGTGATTTTGGAGCCCAAGGAAATAAAGTCTGTCACTGTTTCCATTGTTTCACCATCTATTTACCATGAAGTGTTGGGACTGGATGCCATGATCTTAGTTTTTTGAATGTTGAGTTATTTAATATACAGAGAATTAAATATGATTTATTATTCTCGATAATTATGAAAAACAATTCCCAATAACTATAATCATGAAACATTAATTTGATATATGTTAGGGATTTTATCAAAAGCATTCAAGTGTTACATTGGGAATTAGAATAGGTGAGTTTTACTGCTCCTTTCAGCTCCAAAACTCATTAATTTGTTATTTTATCAATTATGAGACCTAGATTCTAATTCTGATTCATCTCCTAACTGTGCAATTATAGGTAAGTCATCCAAATTTCCAATTCTATAAGGCCAAATGACCCACTTCAAAAAATATCTAAGATTTATAATCTAAATTTAGCCATTAAGAGTATTAACTTGGGAGAAAAATCTTTAAAGGAACCTATTGATGGAAACTTGTAATTTTTTTTGCAAATAAAGAAACATTTTTAAATAAATTAATAAAATAGGTGGAAGAACGATTTCTTAGGAAGCAATGGGAGCATTTATCTTTGAAAATATTCCATGACCAGATGAATCAGAATGGCTAGGTTCAGAGGATAATATAATTGGCAAGCCTTGGCATATGTCCACCTTTGTGCTTGCAATAGAGTGGCTGGTTTATAACCAGAGAAGTAAGAGTATTAGATGCTTTGGCTTGTAGGTGGCCTTCATATTCATGTGGAATTCTCTCTATATACATGTTTATGCCCCAATATTTCCTTTTTATGACACCAGTTATATTGGATTAAGCTTCACCCAATGACCTAACTTCATCATCTCTGTAAAATCCTATCTCCAAATTATTAGGGGTTAGGTCTTCAACATAAGACTTTCTGAGGGTTATGGGTCAACCCATAACTAGAATAGGTCCATATTTAAAACTTTATTTAAAGATACATAAAGATCACATCTCTTCAGTAATTCATTTTGCTTTTACCTTTCCTATGTTAGTAGAAAATATATGATCTCTTTTAGTGTAGCTTCCTCCCTTGAGTTACATTGTTTAATAATCCCACAATTTATTCAGTCCTGGGAGCCAGTCTGTTGGAAAGTATTCACTGCAAGAAACTTAAAGGTTTTGATCAGTGTAGCAGTGTCCCCCCCCCCCTGCCCCCCTGCCTTTGTTCTTTCGCTGACACCTGATGTCACTGTTTTAGGGAGACCCCAGATAGTAAGGATGTTCTCAGTCACCCACTACTCCAGTGGCTCCTTCACTGGTCAGACGGGAGTTTCTAAAGCTATAAGATGGGAAAGAAATGGTATTACGCTTGGCAGTTATGGCCATATGGACAGCTGGGGCTGTCAGGCTGACTGTGCTTGAATAACCCAGGAGGATGTAGATCCCTTTACAGTCTGTAGTGACTCTTAGTTGGAGAACAGCCAGAATCAGTCTGCCTTGTGGTCTCCAGAATTACTGGTTTTTATTTGACCTGGTATGCTGAGTGCCAGTACTCCCTCTGGACCAAAGTATTTGGGATGTCAGGGGTGGGAGTGGAAGGTTTTCAGCCTTATCCATATTTTTTTTTTTCTTTGTGACATCCTTTTCTCCCATAAACACTCAGTCTTGGAAGTGAGCCTGATTCACTTGCCTGGACAATTCCGAGTGAGTAGCCCTTGGATGACCTTGATTTCCTTTCACCCAGCATTCCCAACCTGGTTGATTTCATGCCATGAGACCAGAGAAATTTTAATAAAACTGAGCCTAAGGAAGGAGAGGGATTGAGTATAAACTCTAGCTTACGTTTTTCTCTCTGAGGCTCCTTGCCTCTATGTAGATATTTTTTAACCCATTTATCAGTGATATGAAATAGATGTTATCAGTTAAACCACAACTTACCAGTAATGACTTAGTCCACTTTTTTTAGTTAGAGTGATTTTCCCTTTTGTGATCTTAGCTAGAAGAGAAAATTTAAGAAATTATTCCTATAGCAACAATGACATCAGAAAGGCCCACTCTGTCAAAATAAATGTTTTTAAGTCAAAAGTTAGTAATTCTTATACAAATATGTATCAAACACATTTCAAAAATTTAATTCTTTGAGGGAGCCAATAGAGTGGTAAATCTGGTTCAAAATACATTTGTTCTTTACATCTCATAGACACAAACAATAGATTGGTTGTTGCCATAAGTAAAGGGTGCAGGGTGGTTGAAATGGGTGAGGGAGATCAAAAGGAACAAACTTCCAGTTGTAGAAAAGTAAGTCATAACAATATAACCAGTAGCAAAGCAACTATATTTAATAATACTCTACTGCATATTTGACAGAGAAGGTGATGGCACCCCACTCCAGTACTCTTGCCTGGAAACTCCCACGGATGGAGGAGCCTGGTAGGCTGCAGTCCACAGGGTCGCTAAGAGTCCGGCACGACTGAGTGACTTCACTTTCACTTTTCACTTTCATGCATTGGAGAGGGAAATGGCAAACCACTCCAGTGTTCTTGCCTGGAGAATCCCAGGGACGGGGGAGCCTGGTGGGCTGCCCTCTATGGGGTTGCACAGAGTCGGACACGACTGAAATGACTTAGCAGCAGCAGCAGCAACATATTTGAATGTTGCTAAGAGAATAGTTCTTAAAAGTTCTCATCACAAGAAAAGAACTGTAACTATGTATGGTGATGGATACATTAATATAGTGATCATTTCACAATGTATACAAATATTTAATCATTATGTTGTACATATAAAACTAATATTTATATGTTATATGTCAATTATACCTCAATAAAAAAGATTCATACAATGGATTCCCTTAGAGCAATGAGGAAAGACATAACTTGGGTGAATTTCACAAATTTAACGTTGAATTGAAGCAGTCAGATAGGAAAGAGCACATCCTTTATGACTATATATATATGTAAAATAATGATATATGATATATGTGATATAGAGAAGCTTTGCATACATATAACTTGTACTTTATATGTGTACATATATATTCATTTTATGTATGATGCAAAAATAATCATGACTAGAAGTCAAGTGGTGGCTATCACTTTGTGTACAAACTGAGTTTGTAGAGGCTTCTCTGATGATTGCCACAGTCTGCATCCTGATTTGAGTGCTGGTTACATTCAGTTCAGTTCAGTTCAGTCGCTCAGTCTTGCCCGACTCTTTGCAACCCCATGAGTTACATTGGGCGAGTTCAATTTTTGAAAATTCATTGAACTGACACTTATTCTTAACATTCCTATCCCCCAAAAACAAAGAAAATTTGTGGAACACATTTATTTATTAAGCTAAAAGATAAATGTGTAAATGCATTTGCTAAATTAGATTTAAAAAAACCTGTCTGATAGCCTACATGTAAATAATACTATAATGTTTGGGGCTATCTTTTCTATTGGGCAACAGTTATTTTATATTTACATGGACTAAAATATTTTCAATTTAGGAAATTTCTGAAGGTTTAAAAAGTTTGCAACTCTACTTTACAGTATTTTACAGAATCTATGAACAGATGCCTGTGTGCTTAGTTGCCCAGTCGTGTCCAACTCTTTGCCACCCTTTGTACTACAGCCCTCCAGGCTCCTCTGTCCATGGGATTTCCCAGGCAAGTATCTTGCCTGGAAAAGTAGAATACTTGCCAAGGAAATGCAGTAGATTGTCATTTCCTTCTCCAGAAAAGTGCCCTAATCAACAGTAAATAGTAAGTCAAATATACATTCACCTAGGAAATAAGATAATCATGGGTTTTGTGTCTAATTTAGCAAACTTATTTCTGCACTCTTTTCCTTACTGAATCTTTACTTTTCCCTACTGAATCTTCACTTCTCAAATACTCTTTGAATTCTTGGCTGGATCTGTTAGACAATGTGACATTTAAAAATATGAAATAATCTTTTTGTGCTATTTCTATATTTTGAATCATTTTATCTTAATTACTCTAAAGTTATATTCTGCATAAATAATAGCTTTTGGAAGGAAATCGATTTTTAAAATGGCAAATTCTCTCACTTAAATATAATTTAAAAAATTTTGTATTACCAGTCACCCAGATATATGTTAATTATTAGTAGTAAAATAAATCAAGGCCTTAAACTTTCTCAGTATCTACTTATACTATCACTTCTCTTTCAACAAGTTAATGAACAACAAAAAATTAACAGATTACTTGAAAACATTTGTTGAACATAAAAAATATGCCTATTTATCATGAGAGGAGATTAATCCTCAAAACAGTTTGGCAAGGTTGGTATTAATTTGTCACTAATTCATCAAAATATGTAAGTAATTGGTCCAAGATCACTTGACTTATAAGTAGTGGATTGAGATCATAAGCCCTCAATCTTTTTCCAATGTCATCTCAGAGATGACTTCTCAACAATTTGCAAGGGGCTTGTTGGAAGAGTGAAATTTAATGAGGTGATTATCAAGAGTTTAGCCTAAAAGCTCTAATAGGATAAAAGCAATTTTGTTTGAAATGGCTAAATGAGCATTAAAGAATGTCAACTATTCTAATTCCACATAATTAAAAACCAATGTCTACTTCTTTTCTGTCTCACACTGGATGTCAGATATGATAAATGTGGATAAAGAAGGGCAGAAGGTGATGTCATTAGGGATAGAATTACACTGATTGCTACTGGCTTGAGCTGATGATTTTTAAAGATCCAGGTGATTTGCGGATATTGAAGAATCCTTGCATCCCTGGGATAACGCCCACTTGGTCATGGTGTATGATCTTTTTAATATGTTGTTGGATTCTGATTGCTAGAATTTTGTTGTGGATTTTTGCATCTATGTTCATCAGTGATATTGGCCTGTAGTTTTCTTTTTTTGTGGCATCTTTGTCAGGTTTTGGTATTAGGGTGATGGTGGCCTCATAGAATGAGTTTGGAAGTTTACCTTCCTCTGCAATTTTCTGGAAGAGTTTGAGTAGGATAGGTGTTAGCTCTTCTCAAAATTTTTGGTAGAATTCAGCTGTGAAGCTGTCTGGACCTGGGCTTTTGTTTGCTGGAAGATTTCTGATTGCAGTTTCAATTTCCGTGCTTGTGATGGGTCTGTTAAGATTTTCTATTTCTTCCTGGTTCAGTTTTGGAAAGTTGTACTTTTCTAAGAATTTGTCCATTTCTTCCACGTTGTCCATTTTATTGGCATATAATTGCTGATAGTAGTCTCTTATGATCCTTTGTATTTCTGTGTTGTCTGTTGTGATCTCTCCATTTTCATTTCTAATTTTATTGATTTGATTTTTCTCCCTTTGTTTCTTGATGAGTCTGGCTAATGGTTTGTCAATTTTATTTATCCTTTCAAAGAACCAGCTTTTGGCTTTGTTGATTTTTGCTATGGTTTCTCTCTTTTGTTTCTTTTGCATTTATTTATGCCCTACTTTTTAAGATTTCTTTCCTTCTACTAACCCTGGGGTTCTCCATTTCTTCCTTTTCTATTGCTTTAGGTGTAGAGTTAGGTTATTTATTTGACTTTTTTCTTGTTTCTTGAGGTATGCCTGTATTGCTCTGAACTTTCCCCTTAGCACTCCTTTTATAGTGTCCCACAGGTTTTGGGTTGTTGTGTTTTAATTTTCATTCATTTCTATGCATATTTTGATTTCTTAAGGTGAAAAGACAGTCTTCAGAATGGGAGAAAATAATAGCAAATGAAGCAACTGACAAACAACTAATCTCAAAAATATATAAGCAACTCATGCAGCTCAATTCCAGAAAAATAAACGACCCAATCAAAAAATGGGCCAAAGAACTAAAGAGACATTTCTCCAAAGAAGACATACAGATGGCTAACAAACACATGAAAAGATGCTCAACATCACTCATTATCAGAGAAATGCAAATCAAGACCACAATGAGGTACCATTTCACACCAGTCAGAATGGCTGCAATCCAAAAGTCTACAAGCAATAAATGCTGGAGAGGTGTGGAGAAAAGGGAACCCTCTTCCACTGTTGGTGGGAATGCAAACTAGTACAGCCACTATGGAGAACAGTGTGGAGATTCCTTAAAAAACTGGAAATAGAATTGCCTTATGACCCAGCAATCCCACTTCTGGGCATACACACTGAGGAAATCAGAATTGAAAGAGACACGTATACCCCAATGTTCATCGCAGCACTGTTTATAATAGCCAGGACGTGGAAGCAACCTAGATGTCCATCAGCACATGAACGGATAAGAAAGCTGTGTACATATACACAATGGAGTATTACTCAGCCATTAAAAAGACTACATTTGAATCAGTTCTAACGAGGTGGATGAAATTGGAGCTGATTATACAGAGTGAAGTAAGCCAGAAAGAAAAACACCAATACAGTATACTAACACATATATATGGAATTTAGAAAGATGGCAATGATAACCCTGTATGTGAGACAGCAAAAGAGACACAGATGTATAGAACAGACTTTTGGACTCTGTGGGAGAGGGAGAGCGGGGGATGATTTGGGAGAATGGCATTGAAACATGTATACTATCATGTAAGAAACGAATTGCCAGTCTAGGCTGGATACAGGATGTTTGGGGCTGGTGCACTGGGATGACTCAGAGAGATGGTATGGGGAGGGAGGTGGGAGGGGTTTCAGGATTGGGAACACATGTACACCCGTGGTGGATTCATGTTGATGTATGGCAAAACCAATACAGTATTGTAAAGTAAAACAAAGTAAAATTTTTTTAAGTAAAAAAAAAATAATAATAATAATAAAAACCCAGGTGAAGAGTTGACTCATTGGAAAAGACTGATGCTGGGAAGGATTGGGGGCAGGAGGAGAAGGGGATGACAGAGGATGAGATGGCTGGATGACATCACCGACTCGATGGACATGAGTTTGCGTGAACTCTGGGAGTTGGTAATGGACAGGGAGGCCTGGCGTGCTGTGATTCATTTGCAAAGAGTCAGACATGATAGAGTGACTGAACTGAACTGAACTGACTGAAAAACCTAGGAAGAAACTGTTTGCAAAAGGAATACAACATGAAAGTGTAGAATGAGTCTGGAGTTCTAGATTCTAATTGTACCCTACCACCAAATCTCTATAGCCTGATGAGCTTGATGGTCCTCTCTGAGCTTCAGTTCCTTAGTGTGTAAATTAAAATAGTTGAGCTAGGTGGTCTCCAAGGTCCATTTCAGCTTGAACCTAGTAAGCAGTCAGTAATAGAAGACAAATAATATTTACACAGAAGCATCATTTTCTTGCTTAAAAACTTTCAATGACTCCCCATTATGATATAGCATTGTAGTTTAAAAATTGTTTAATTTCTCTCTATCCCAATTTTCTTACTTGGGTTGTTGTGAGGATTTAAGTAAGATTCAATTCGGTTCAGTTCAGTCATGTCCAACTCTTTGTGACCCCATGGACTGTAGCACGCCGGGCTTCCCTGTCTGTCACCAACTCCCAGAGTTTGCTCAAACTCATGTCTGTTGAGTCGGTGATACCATCCAACCGTCTCATCCACTGTCACCCTCTTCTACTGCCTTCACTCAGGGTCTTTTTCAGTGGGTCAGTTCTTTGCATCAGGTGGCCAAAGTACTGGAGCTTCAGCTTCAGCATCAGTCCTTCCAATCAATATTGAGGGTTGATTTCCTTTAGGATTGATTGGTTTCATCTCCTTGCTGTCTGAGGGACTCTCAAGAGTCTTCTCCAACACCACAGTTCAAATGCTTCAATTTTTTGGCACTCAGCTTTCTTCACAGTCCAACTCTCACATCCATACATGACTGCTGGAAAAACCATAGCTCTGACTGTACAGATCTTTGGTGGCAAAGTAATCTCTCTGCTTTTTAATATGCTATGTCAGTTTGTCATAGCCTTACTTCCAAGGAGCAAGTGTCTTTTAATCTTATGGCTGCAGTTCCCAACTGCAGTGATTTTGGAGCCCAAGAAAATAGAATCTGTCCATTGTTTCCCCAAGTTATTTGCCATGAAGGATGGGGCTGGATACCATGATCATAGTGTTTTGAATGTTGAGTTTTAAGTCATCTGCATATCTGAGGTTATTGATATTTCTCCTGGAAGCTCATGTTTCATCCAACCTAGTATTTTGCGTGATGTACTCTGTATATGAGTTAACTAAGCAAGGTGACAATATACAGCCTTGACATACTCCTTTCCTGATTTGGAAACAGTCCATTATTTCATGTCTGGTTCTAACTTGCTTCTTGATTTGCATACAGGTTTCTCAGGAGGCAGGTAAGGTAACGTGGTCCGGTATTCCCGTCTCTTTCTGAATTTTCCACAGTTTGTTGTGATCCACACAGTCAAAGGCTTTAGCATAGTCAATTAAATATGTTAAAAATACCACAGTGTTCAGAAAATGGTAAACATTCAGTAAATACTGGCTGTTACTGTTGACTATAGGCTTGATTAATTTTTCACCTGACTCACCTAACAGCCTTTAGTCTGCATTTTATTCACCTCACTAGCATTGTCTCTCACTGTTCTCTGCCTTACTCATCCTGCTGAGCGAAACAAGAGTCTGTTTTTCAAGGATCATTTGCAGGGTAAAGAGTTCTAAGTTAGTCATTTTTGTCCCTCAACACTTTATTCACTCTATTTTCTTCTTGCTTGCCTAGTTTCTGAGGAGAAGTTCGATGTAATCGTCTTTTTTCTGGCTTCTTTAGGGACTTCTTTTCATCTGTGACTTTTCTGCAATTTATATATGGCTGTAGAGATGATTTTTTTTTTTTTTGGCATTTATCCTATTTGATGTTCTCTGAGTTTCTGGATCTGTGATTTGATGTCTGACATTAGACTGGGGAAATTCTCAGTCATTATTGCCTCAAATATTTTTAATATTCCTTTTTAGCTTTCTTCTCCTTCTGATATTCCCCATTACAAGTATGTTGCACCTTTATTTATTTGGCTGAGTTGGATCTTAACTGTGGGATGTGGGATATAGTTCCCTGACTGGGGGTTGAACCTGGGTCCCCTGTATTGGGAGCATAGAGTCTTAACCACTGGACAACCAAGAAAGTCCCTGTTGCATCTTTTATAACTGTCCCACATTTCTGGTTATTCTGGGTTTGTTTCTTGTTTCAGTCTTCTTTTCTTTTTGCTTTTCAGGTTTCTGTTTAGATGTCCTCAGGCTCAGAGATTCTTTCTTGAGGGGTCCACTGTGTTAGCCCATTAAAGACATTCTGTAGTTTGTTTCCATCTCTAGCATGTCTTTTTTATTGTTACTTCGAATTTCCATCTCTCTGCTTACATTACCCCATCTATGCTTTTCTTTTAAACTTGTTTTTAATTGGAGGATCACTGCTTCACAGTGACATGTTGCTTTCTGCCTTACAAAAGCATGAATCAGCCCTAAGGACACATGTGTTCTCTCCCTCTGAAATCTACCTCCCACTTCCCACCCCCCCCCACCCCCCTAGGTCATCATAGAGGACCAGGTTGAGTTCCCTGTGAAATATAGCAATTTCCCATTAGCTATCTATTTTACAAATCCCATCTCTTCTTGTACACTGTCTACTTTATTGGAGTTTATAATCGTATTGGAGTTTATAATCATATTGGAGTTTATATTAATCATAGTTGTTTTGAATTTTCACAGTCTGATCATTCTAACATACCAGCTGTATCAGAATCTGGTTGTGTTGCTTACTTGGTCTCTTAAAATTAAAACTGTATTTTCCACCCTTTTGTATGTTTTATATTTTTTTCTGGTTACCTGGACGCAATGTATTGGGTTAGAGAACTTCTGTGTAATGTGGTGATAGATAGAATGGACATGAATGGACATGAATTTGAGCAAACTCTGGTAGTTAGTGAAGGACAGAGGAGCTTGGCGTGCTTCAGTCCATGGGGTCACAAAAAATCAGACATGACTCAGTGACTGAACAACAGCCACACCGTGGTGATGAGGTGTCAGGGGATGGGAAACAGTCTAGGGTCCTATGACCAGATCTTGAGCTTTTAATGAGTCTGTGCCTCTGGAGTGTTGATTTCACAAGCACTTCTGAGTTCTCCCTGCTCTCAGATGGGAAAAGATTGCCAAAGTGGGTTGGAAGTGGATAGTTCCTGTCTCCCACGTGGAAGAATCGAATGTCCTTCCTGTGGAAGCTAGAACTTCTGGAGTTGGGTATTTCTTTTTTTCCAGGTCTGTTAGGCTTGGCTCTGGGGAAAACCCCAGCACATTAGTCTCTAGTTAAATAGGTTCTACTAGGGGAGAGGGGGATGACAGAGGATGAGATGGTTGGATGGCATCACAGATTCAAAGGACATGAGTTTGGGTAAACTCTGGGGGCTGGTGATGGACAGGGAGGCCTGGCGTGCTGCAATTCATGGGGTCGCAGAGTCAAACACAACTGAGTGACTGAACTGAACTGAGGGCAGAATGTGCTAAGAAAAACAGAGTGTTTAGATTGGCACTTGTTCCCCTTCCTCTACAGAAAGGGGTAGGGGATTTCTCTCCCATGTTTACTGTGAAAACCTGGTTGAGCTCCTGAGTTTATAAAAGAGTAGACCGTCCCCCTTCTCCGTGGCTGGTGCTCCTGGAGTTTTCAGCCCTCAAACTCTCTCACACTGAGACTCCGATAATTCACCAATGACAGTAGGTTTTCCTACCCCAGTGCTTGTTCCCTCAGAGGTTCCTGCTCTTAGGTTTCTGCTCGGGTAAGTTGTGATTGTCTGTCTCTCCAGGTCTGGGGACAGCAGTTTTCCCTATGACCTCACTTTTCTTATGGATATAAAAGGAGTTATAGGTTTTCAGTTTGTTCAGCTTTTTATATGTTGTTACGATGAAGTGACCATTTCCAAGCTCCTTACATACTAGATCAGAAACTGGAAGTTGCCTTAGTGAAATCTGATGGCCTTGCTTTGTACACAAGTGAAGCTATCCATCAGACAGCTAAAAGTTGGTGTTGATAGTTCACAAAAATATGAAGGCTAAATATATCTCTTTGGAAAATAGGATAGACATAATATTAAGTGTATGAGCTTTCCCAGGTAAAGGGGATAGGGAAAAAGATATGTGATGCTAGAATCTTGGAGTTTTTCCCCCCCTGTTTTTGACAGGGTAATGTAACATTTCTTAAAGTGTCCATCTTCTCTGTTTTAAAGGTTTAATCCTGAAGTCATCCAGCATACTGAGAGTGTAAGCATGAGTGTGGTCATATGTGGCAATTGCACACGTCATTTTTGAGACACCATTTACATGGAAAATCAACAACTCTCAGGTAATAATTTCATCACATAAGACTTTGAAATCTCGATTTCATTGACACTTTAATTATCAAGTGATATATCTAGTCCTAAAGTAGCAAGTCTACATAATCACTCATTTGAGTTCATGTGCTTTTAATAATCTTCATACAGTATACAACAGTCTGAAAAATCTGTCCTCTGCTATGTGGGGAGCAGAGACAAGAAATTTAATATACTTATCATTTAATATTTTGACTAATTCTTTGCCAGTGTATTCAAAACCTAAAGCAAGTTTGTTTTATGAGAAAATTTTTCTTACACAGTGATGTTGTCTTTTGGATATGTTTGACTTTTGTCTTATCTGAATAATCAATTTGCTTAATTTTACCTTTCATGGTCTCTTTAATTTTCTCTTGAAAGGTATCTGTCCTTAATCTGCTACCATTCTACTCCCCTCAGTGATTAGTGTTAAATAAGGAAGTACTTTCCTGTTTCCAAATAGCATATGATTATGCATTTGTCTATTTGGTTTGTTGTTTTATATGCCATATTCCCTGCTCCCCACCCCTCCAAAAACTTTTGATATAGCTTGTGAAGTAATCTGTTTATATATAATGCATCTAGTCTTGGAAAGAACAAATATTTTTCCTGACATTGAATTAATGTGTGTGTTCTTAGACACGGAAGAACAAAATAAAAAATACTTAACACCTTATCTAAACAATCTCTGTGTCTTCCATGGTACTTATGAAGCCAACCAAGAATGCAGAAGGGAATGTACATCTAGATTTTCTCTGTTGCTTAATGTCTTGCTAAACTGGTTACTCCCTTTTTGCTTGCTAACAACTGAAGAAGTAGTTGCATCACCTATCAAAGAATAAGTGAAAAAAAGTCATTTTGAGTTAAGTGTCCAGATTTTCAGACCCTTTACATTTGTACAACTCAAAAGAGAAAATTGATGAGGTCACCACTCCAAATTTCATTTCAGAATCAAACCACTAGCCCTGAATTTCATGTGCTAGAAATCCTTGCCGGATAAAAGATGAACCACCGAGAGCTATGCAATGACGCTGAGAAGAGAACAGTATCCAGGAGACACTTAAATGGTAACAGGACCACCTCACCTGAGAAAAGAATTCCTTCTGTGTTAAGTGGTTTTACTGTAAAGTAGTGAAATAATTGGATTGTCTTTTTTTTTTTTTTTTTTGGTATTTCAGTGACTCACTTGGAAAAGAAAGGAAAGGGAACAATTAAAGTGTTAAATTTTGGATTTAATTTTATAGCAGCAAACTCAGTAAAGACATTTTCATAGGTCAGGGGAAAAAAGGTCAATTTTTTCATATATGAAGCATAAAATCGTGCATTAATGTAAACTGACAGAATGTGTGGTAGTGGAACAAGAATAGAGAGGACTGTGAAATATAACAAAAGGAAAAGTAGATCCTGAATAATGTGGAATGATAAAAGTGGCATCTCAAATCTGTCACAGATAAGCTTTTCAATAAATGTTGGAGCAATTGGTGAACCATTTGAAAAAAAAAAGTATAAACTATGACCAATCCTTTACCCTACACACAAAAATGTCTAAATGAGTTAAGCAGTATTAGAGCAAAATCAGACCAAACTAGTACTAGAAGAATAAATCTTTTTACCACGTGTAAAAATTAACTCAAAATGGATTACAGACCTGAAATTTAAGAGCTAAAAACTAATATCTAGAAGAAAACATAGAAGGTCTTGAATTCAGATATTTTAATAGTACAAAAGGAAATGAGATATCAAAGGATGAATTCAACTTTATCAAAATTGAGAAGTTTTACTCTTTAGAAGACTCATTGATAAATGAAAAAAATTAAGCTATGGCTGGGAGAAAATATTTGCAAAACATTGATTTGACAAAAGAAATATGTATATAGAATATATAAACAACATTTCAACTCAATAATAAACAAACCAATTTTCAAATAGGCAAAAGATTCTAATAGACACTTCATAAAAGATGGAAAATAAGAGAATGGTCCTGATGAACCTATTGGCAGGGCAGCAGTGGAGACGCAGACATAGAGAACAGACTTTTGGACACAGTGGCGGAAGGAGAGGGTGGGACAAATTGAGAGAATAGCATGGAAACATGTAAATTACCGTATGTAAAATAGATAGCAAGCAGGAATTTGCTGTGTGACACAGGAAGTTCAACCTAGTGCCCTGTGACCACCTAGAGGGGTAGAGGGGATGAGCAGGGAGGTTCAGGAAGGAGGGGACGTGCGTAAACTTTCGGCTGAACCGTGTTGATATATGGCAGAGAGCAACACAATATTATAAGTAATTACCTTCCAATAAAAAAAAATCCAAAACAAGACCCTTAATATCAATTGTAAGGAAAATGCAAATTTAAACCACAATGAGTCAACACTACAGAGCTGCTGTAATGCTTACAACTTTAGAGATGAACATGCCAAGTGTAGGTGAGCAACTGGAACTCTAAGACACCGCTGACAGAAACGTAAATGGTACAATCAATTATTTTCTATTTCCTTTCCTCTGTTTATCTTGGATTTGATTTGCTCAACCTTTCCAAGTGTCTTAAAGTGAAAAGTTAAAGTCGTTATCTGAGACCTTCCTTCTTATCTAACATAGGCTTTTATGCTCTAATTTTACTCTGATTATTGCATTAGGTGCATCCACAAATTTTAATATGCCACGTTTTCACTTCCATTCAGTTTAAAATGTTTTCTATTTTGATGTCTTCTTTGAACCATTTTCAAGTGTGACATTTAGTTTCCAAATATTTGGTGATTTTCTAGATATCTTTCCACTATTTTTATTGATTTTTATTGAAATTTAATTGTGATCAAACATATTTATAAGACTTGTTTTATGAACCAGAAGATAGTCTATCTTAGTAATATTTCATGTGCACTTATAAAATGTATGTATTCTGATATTTTTGGATGGGATGTTATGTAAATGTCAAACAGGTCATGTTAGTTGATAATGAAGTGAAAATCTATATCTCTACTGACTTGCTGTCTCCTTGTTCTCTAAAATACTGAGATATCCTCAACCAAATTTGTGGACTTCTTTATTTGTATAAGTCTATGCTTCGTGTGTTTTGAAGTTTTATTATTCAGTGCAGAAGCATTTTAAACTGCTATGTCTTCTTGATGATTTAGCTCCTTTATCATTATAAAATGAACATTTTATTCATGGTTATAATCTTTACTCTGAAATACACATTTTCCGATATTAAATTTGCCATTCTACCTTCCTTTTGATCACATTAACCTGACATGTCTTTTTTCATCCTTTCATCTGATGTATATTCTTACAATTAAAGTGAATTTCTTTTAGTCAACATATAGCTGGATCTTTTTATAAAATTCAGTATGCCTTTTATACTTTTTGAATTCTTGTTTACATAATTTACATTCAACAGAATTATTGATATGGTTTGGATTAAATCTCCTGTCTTGTTTTCTGTTTCAATTGATCCTCTTTGTGGTTATCACATTTTCCCGTAATTTATTTATTTTGGATTAACTGAATATTTTTAGTCATTATTCCATTTTATCTTCTTTGCTAACTTACTAGTTTTACCTATTTATTTGAATATTCAGTGGTTCTTTTAGTGTTCATATTATGCATCTTTATCTTCCTTGAACTACTTTAGTCCTGTAAGTATATAAAGTGAGAAGGCCAAACCACTTGGCCTCTCCTTTTGGTTAAATTTTGGATTGTTTCTTTTCTGTGCCTTAATTCACTAATATTCTGCCCCAACCCAAGTGTGTACTCTTCTCTTAACCAAATATAATGTAATACAGTTTTCACTTCAGATAATACATATTTTTTATCCCTAGAAATTCAGTTTTGCATATTTCTATTTTTAATGTCTCTCCTTAACATGGTCATGGTTTTGCCTACTTTCTTGAACATATGAGATATACTCTCTGTTATGTCCTTATTTACTTGTGCTGTTATCCGTGCCTTTTTCATTTCCATTACTCAATTTTCCTTCTTATTAGAGGCTATATTTTCCTGCTTCTTGTATACTTGCTAATTTTTTTTTTAATTAAATGGCAGATATGGTGTATTTTACCTTGTTGAGTACTGGATAATAGATTCTTTAAATATTCCTGAGTTTTTAATCTGTGGTGCAGTTTATTTTCTTTTTTTTTTTTTAGTTTTTTATTTTTTAAATTTTAAAATCTTTAATTCTTACATTCGTTCCCAAACATGAACCCCCCTCCCATCTCCCTCCCCATAACATCTCTCTGGGTCATCCCCATGCACCAGCCACAAGCATGCTGCATCCTGCGTCAGACATAGACTGGCGATTCAATTCTTACATGATAGTATACATGTTACAACCTCTGAGGCTTGCTTTTTAGCTTTGTAATGTTGGTCTAGAGCAAGGTAAAGTTTTCCCATAATATTCAGGTAACATTAATAACCTGAGTCCTCGACCTGATGCGTCATAACACATAATGTTTTCCACTCTGGCTAGTGGGAAGGAAAACTGTTTCTAGCCAGAGTCTTCCATGTGCCCCTGTTTGACGGTCCTTGCCTTGGCCGTGAGTAGTGTCTCACTCTCACGCACAGTTCTGCACTCAGCCAAAGATTCGGAGGAAGCCCTCTGCAAAGGGATTTTTCGCCTCTCTATGTAGTTTCTTCCACTCCGGGCAGCTTTCCTTGTTCTGGTACCTGCCTCCAAAATTGCAGCTGCAAGTGTGAAATAAAGGGTATTATCATTACCTGACTGGGGTTTTGTGATGACTGAATGAGATTGACCATGATATAGATAAGGTATAATGTCCCTACCCATCAAGGGGTTACCAAATGTTACTTTCTGTCCTTTATTCTTTCTCCTTACTCAAGAATAAATGAGGCTAATTTGAGTTTGCACTTTAGTCAACGGGGTAACAGTATTTTTAGAAGGAATGGCTAGATGACAATTCACCTGCTTACAAGCGTTTTCTTAAAAGTATAGCAGTAAGACATACTTCCCACTGTGCTTTGCTGGATTAGACTCACAGCTTCCACCCTTCTCCCCACGCTGCACAGAGATTAAACAGAATGAAAGTGGCTAATTGCTTATCTACACTCTATACGTCACAAGTAAATGGGCTGCTTTCACATAGAGAGCTTTGTGACTATGTAGTATGTGTGTGCATGTCTGTGTGCTCAGGTGTGTCTGACTCTTTGGGACCCCATGAACTGTAGCCTGCCAGACTCCTCCATGGGATTTCCCAGGCAAGAATACTAGAGCAGGTTGCCTTTTCCTACTCCAAGGGATCTTCCCAACCCAGGGATGGAACTCGTGTCTATTACACCTTCTGCACTGACACGCAGATTCTTTACCACTGAGCCACCGGGGAAGACAAGACTATGTAGTAGCCAGTCTCTAAGATGGACCCCAAGGATCCTCCCTCCAGATACTGAAAACCTTGTTTACCTGCCTCCAGCAATATATCAGGTACGGTCTGCATGCCAAATGGAATACAACAGAAATAAAGAAATGACAGCTTCTGACTCTGAAGACCATAGATCAAAAAAGCCACTGAAGTTTCCTGCTTTCTTGCTCACTCTCTTTCTCAAATTATTCACTCTGGAGGGAAGTCACCTACAACTGTTTGAGAAGTCATATGGAGAGGTCCCTGTCACAGGGACCTCCTGCCAACAGCTATATGAGTGACTTGGAAGTGAAGCCTTCTGCCCCAGTGAGGTTTCCAGATGACTGCAACTTCAGCAAAAACTTGATTGAAACCTCACAAGTGCTCCTAAACTAGAACCACCCAGGTAGCCTGCTCCTGGAGTCCTGATCTCCAGAAATTGTGCTAGATATTAAATGTTTAATGTTTTAAGTTGCCAAGTTTTGGAGTAATTTTTTATACAGACTGAACAACTAATATTGATGTTGGTATTTGGATGTGGGAGTGCTGTAATAAATATCTAAAAAATTGGTAGTGGCTTTGGAACCAGGAAATGTTAGAAGCTGGAATGATATGAAGCGTTTTAGTGAGGACACTGTCTGCCAGACATCATGGATTTTGAGAAGGCTTCCTATGATGGGATAAAGGGGCATGAGGATAGTACTGGAAAACAGAAAGGAAGATCCTAGTTATGTGGTAGCTAAAAAAATTAGCAAAATTTTCATCTACAGTAATGTCCTGAATATCCATTGAAAGGACTGATGATGAAGCTGAAACTCCAATACTATGGCCACCTGATGTGAAGAACTGATGCACTGGAAAAGACCCAGATGTTGGGAAAGATTGAAGGCAGGAGGAGAAGGGGACAACAGAGGATGAGATGGCTGGATGGTATCACCAACTCAATGGACATGGGTTTGAGTAAGCTCCAGGAGTTGGTGATAGACAGGGAAGCCTGGCGTGCTGCAGTCCATGGGGTCGCAAAGAGCTGGACATGACTGAATGACTGAACTGAACCAAACTGAATGTGAAAAGTAGTAAACATGCTTATTGAACTAAATGACCCAGTAGGGAGATTCTTGGACAAGATGTTTTTCTCCTTGTTGCTTATAGTAAATGAAAAAAAAAAAGTGGTAAACAAAAGCAAAAACTGTTATATGTGAAAAGGCTAGGATTTGATTGTTTTAAGATTATTAAGCCTCTGAAGATAGCAATGGATGTTAAAATTAAGAAGTTATTTCTTAATTAAAAAATTAAACATTCCTTGGGATTTCCCTCGGGGTCCATTGCTTAGGTCTTCACCTTCCAATGCAGGGGGTACAGGTTCCATCTTTGGTCAAGGAGCTGAGATCCCACATGCCTGGCAGCCAATAAACCAAAACATAAAACATAAAAAAATTCAATAAAGACTTTAAAACTGGTCCACACGAAAGAAAACCTTTAAAAGATATTAAGCAATCCAGGCTACTTCCAAGAAAAAGATGTAACAAATACTGTAACTGAAAAATATTTTGATAAGATTTCAGATAGATTGAAGGTGATGCCTCCATGTATATCTGGAGGCAGAAAACTCTCCAGAGAGATAGGGTTTCTGGATAATTAAGGGTGCTGTACATCAGCATCACCCAGCATTGGACAGAGACCCACCGAAGAGAAAGGTTTATAACAAAGGCATTTGTTACTGTAGATTTTGTCTAATGAACTCCATGAAGATTCACAGGGGACCCAAAAAGTTTCTAAGAGAATTATATCAGTAGAAACAATGTCAGCTTGGAGCAAAAGGGACAGAAAGAGGACAAAGTGAAACACCTTCGTATTCTCAGACTCCACTAGGAGGAAATAGGCTGATAAGACAGCTTACCTAGTTAATACGCACTGTTTCTCATGGAAAAGGAAGAGTGGTTTGGTGTAACCAAGAGCCTGGAAGGCAAACGCAAAAGCCATGGAATATAACTCCTGAAGAGGAGCAGGACTGACTGATTTATACTAAAAAAAAAAAAAAAAAACTTTCAATATTTTCTCAGCAGCATCTGGGAGCTTCCAGGAACCATGACTCCTATGTGCCACTCATGTCTTCCTTTTTGAAAAAGGATATAAGGTATAGGTAGAACCCACTCCAGTACTCTTGCCTGGAAAATCCCATGGATGGAGGAGCCTGGTAAGCTGCAGTCCATGGGGTTGTGAAGAGTCGGACATGACTGAGTGACTTCACTTTCACTTTTCCCTTTCATACATTGGAGAAGGAAATGGTAACCCACTCCAGCGTTCTTGCCTGGAGAATCCCAGGGATGAGGGAGCCTGGTGGGGTGCCGTCTATGGGGTCGCACAGAGTCGGACACGACTGAAGCGACTTAGCAGCAGCAGCAGTATAGGTAGACAATCCTGTATGTTTGTGTTGGCTGTATGAGGGCAGATAACTAGTTTCATCAGTTTATGACTTCAAATGGAAAGGAACTAAACTTCAGGATTTTAACATGAAATTATATCTGAGGATCCTTATTGACAACTGGACTTCAGTTAGATGACCAGATTATGTACTTAAAGCAGACACTATAATGGAATGAAGCTTTGAGGGACCTTGAATATGTACGTGTGTTTTGATATAGGAGTGATATGAATCACTGGATCCAGACAGAAACATATTTATAACATAGCCTTTACTGATCCCCGCCTCCTAGTACTCATGTCCTTGTTTATTCCATACCTACTTTATATTGTGGATACTCTGTGTGTACAATAGAATACAACAGAAGAGGGACTGTGAAACTCTGGACACTATAGGTCAGAAAAATTGACTATGTATTCTCTCTCTTCCTTCCCCTCTCTCTCTTTCTCTGTTTCCACTATGGGAAACCACCTATGATGTTATGAGCAACGCTATGGAATCGGTATTTGAATGAGATTCTCTAGTCCATGCCAAGCCTCTACATGACTGCAGTCCTACCTGATAGCTTGACTGAATCTCATGACACACCATGGATCAAAAATATTCACTTAACCTGCTCCAGGATCTGTGCTTCTCAGAAACTTCAGGTAAAAAACAATGTTGATTTAGGTGGATAACTTGGGAGTACTTTATTAGACAGAGATAAATAATACACCACTTATGCAGAACAATGATGTGCAGGACAGCTGGTCTGAGCATCAAGCTGTTTTATTATTTCACCAGATAAAAAATAAAGCAGAAGACGGCGGGTTCCATTATAACCACTGAGCAACCGTAGAGCGAAACATGGCTTTTCTGTATGGTTTGTACTCAGTTATTCCTGATAGGATTGCAGGAACCTTAACAGAGTAAGCGAGATGTACTGCGATGTATTGCCCACTTGGTAAGTCAGCTCTGTTTCCATCACTCTTGTGTTACAGCCCATACTTCACCCACACAGAATGACTTATATTTCCCCAGTGTGTCGTATTTTTTTATATACTTGTATCGGATTTTCCCTTTGTCCTATTGTCTTCTTGTCCAGCTAACAAACTCCTTCTCATCCCTCCTCAAGTATGTCCTTTTCTGTAATGCCTTCCATAATGCTTTAAAGAAAATTGGCTCATTCTTTTGCCTGTTAATGCACCTTGAATATAATTCTTGCTGATGTCTATAATACTACAATATCTCTTTATTTCCAGTGCTTCTTAGAGTGCCATACATGAAATAGGTGTTATTAACAAATATTCCCTTGCTTAAGGAAAGAATGAAAAGATGAGAAATCACTCTCAGGAGACCTGTTGAATAGGAAATACAAAATAAAAAATAAACTTAAGTTCTAGAATAAAGAGATGTAATATGCAATTAAGAAGTGACAATTTTATTTAGTGTTCCTACATGTATTTTTACTTTAAAATAGAAATATCTAACATATCACCAAGACAAATACCTTGATTTAATAAAGAAGCGAATTTTAATTCTTGTAGGAAAAAAAGCTGTGTTTTCTACTCTGGAGATGAATGACTGGACTAGTTGAATATGATAGTTATAAAACTCTATGTGTGTGCACACACAGTCATGTCTGACTCTTTGCAACCCCATGGGCTATAGCCTATCAGGCTCCTCTGTTCATGGAATTTTCCAGGTGCAAATACTGGAATGGATCGCTGTTTCCTTCTCCAAGGGGATCTTCCCAACCCAGGGATCAAACCTGAGTCTGTTGTCTCTCCTGCATCGGCAGGCAGATTCTTTACCACTGCACCACCTGGGAAGCACATAAAACAGCTATATCCAGCTTATATTCCCAGAGATCATAAATTATGTTTCAAGACTGGCACATCTAGCAACGGTAAAAGAGATGCCAAGCAATTGGATTCGGTCAAATTGAACCGCAGATTCCAGCACCCTTTATAAAACAGCAGGCCATAGGGTTAGTGAGAGAGTTTTCCGTTGACCTAGGGACATGTTTAAACACCTAGCACATGCTTGAGCTTAAGAGTGGGCATGGACCCTGCCCATTAACTTCTTACAACAGAATACAAAAAATAAGGAAATGTGGCAAATGACTCATAGAATGATGGATAAGACACCATAAGAGATGAAACAAACAGAAATTGAAAAGAGGGGACAGGAATGTTGAAAGAATGGTGGATCTAAAAGGGCATGATGGAGAATGTGGATCCGAAAGAGGTTCTGAAGTATAGTCACACACCAGTATGTTCTGTCACTCACTCAGTGATTCTAAGAAACAGCACAACAAAGGATTGAGAGCATCACAGGGAGAGCCAGAGAGAACAGATCTGAAATTGTGCTTTTCCTTCTTGCTAATTATATGACATTGAATATACGAACTTACCTTTCTGGGTCTCCACTTTATTGCATGTAAAATGAGGATAAATATAACTGTACCTAGAATAGTCAGAAAGATTATGTAAGGCAATCTATAGAAAAAAAAATTATACAACCTAGCATATGTGCAGTTACAAACACACTAAAATAATTTTTACTGCTCTTATTATAGCTATTAATATTAATATTATTAGTTTTGTAGCTACCTGGAGAGCCACAAAGGTGAGCTTGTCCCTTTCTCCTTCATACTGCTGTGATGGATGCTGATATGATGCCTGAAGTTGGAGCAATCTCCATGTGATGATGAGAAAAGGTCAAGAGCATGATACAGCGGTAGAAATGTTGACACTGTTTTCATTGGGCCTTTGGATCATGCCATTGGCATCTTTGTTTTATGTATTTATTTCTGACTGTACTGGGCCTTGGTTGCCCCATGGGCTTTCCTCTGGCTGTGGAGAGCCGGGTAGCTCTCTAACTGTGAGGCATCTGCTCCTCACTGCGGTGGCTTCTCTTGCCGTGGACCAGGGCTCCAGGCACGTGGGCTTCAGTCCTCGTGGCTCCTGGGCTCTCGAGCACAGGTTCAGAAGCTGTGGCTCACAGGCTTAGCTCCTCTGCAGTGTACGGGATCCTCCCAACCCAGGGATCGAACCCGCATCTTCTACACTGCCAGGTGTATTCTTTACTACTGAGCCAGCAGCGAAGTCCCCAACATCAGCGTCTTATTGTAAGGTGCTTGTTATAGGAGAGTCGTAATTCATGTATTTTAAGTCACTAGTTAATAAATTTTGTTTGTATCCCCAAACACTGCTGGCTGATCTATTAACCATCCAGCAAAGCCCTTCTAGAATGATTACGATATGGGAGACACTACATAGCGTGATGATGCTGGTAGGTGAAAGTAGGCCCCTTTGTTCTAAAAAGCAGTACTATCGTACAAAGTCTCACTAGATTCCAGGTTGGGAGTAAAAGAGGACCGCTGCCTCCTGGATTCAGACCGCAGGCCCTTCCTTCCTCTTCACATTATCTCTGTGCCCATGTCAGAATCTGAGTTTCCTCATTGGCAGAATGGAAATAAATAATGAAGACTTTATCAAGCTGTCATGAGGAATAGATACAATAACATATGAAAGTTTTCTTCCATAGTTCCTGGCAATAGAAATCATCATCAACTTGTAGTTATTTATGTTTTCATAGCATCATATTATCATTTCCTAATGGATTTTCTTGAAAAATTCCCCAAGTATGTAATATGTAAGCAACTAGGCTCCTAATTTGAAGTATCATTATAAATTCCTCCTGGTCCATATCCCAACTATTCTTATTTTTGATCTGTTTCTCTTATCCCCAATCCTACCTGCCAACCAGTCAGAGCCCAGCTTAAAGGCCAGTTTATTGAACTGAACATTTCCAAAGTACCTTTAGGTATATGGTAAAGAATCCGCCTGCAGGGCAAGAGACCCAGGTTCAATCCCTAAGTCAAGAAGATGCCCTGTAGAAGGGAATCGCTACCCGCTCCACTATTCTTGCTTGGATAATTTCATGGATGGAGTGGCCTGGTAGGCTACAGTCCATGGGGTCACAAAGAGACACGACTATCACTTTTTCTTTCACAAAAGCATCACTATTCCTTTACATATTTGAGGCTGCTCTCATGATATAAATGCAAGACTCCTTGGAGTTTTTGTTAAGTGATTATATCATACTAATTATCCTTGAAGGTTAAAATTTCTAAAAGTTAAATAGGAACCTAAGATTTTCTTTGAAATATATATTTACTTCCTGGGCATAATGAAGAGAAGTTTGCAAACTGTGTGAGAGTTTCATTAGAATAGCTCATTTTGATTATGTTTTAAATGGTGATAATAAGGAAGCATCCTAACTAATGGCTCTATTAGCATATTTCTTGGAAGTCATGTTAGCGCTATGTGACAGGGTTGAATCTAAATTAGTGAATAATTTAGAGATAAAAAGTTTCTGCTCTAACTACAATTATATTTGCAAGTTCTTGAAATTATGGAGTAGAACAGTTTTTAAGGTCAGAGACACCTTAAAAACTTCAAGTGACCTATCTGATCCTATACCAATTCTATTTCCCATGGGATTTTGAGAAAAATTAAGTAGTATCTCCAAGCCTCACTGTTCATTTGTAAAATGCTAATGATCATTATATTCACTGAATAGAGTTGTGAGAATTGGATAAAACCATGTATGGAAAAATGCACTGAAAGTCACCCACGGATTACAGGTATAATCTAGACATCAGACTCTCCTTTCTTCTCGATACTTGGGTTGGATCAGCTTGAGTGGCCCTGTTGCATACCATATTTTCTCTCCAGTATTTCTGAAATCCTGAGGCAGGTCAGTTCTCACAGTCACATTTCATCTTGGCCTTCATTTCTGTTCAATACTGTTCTCTGTGTGAGTTTCAGGATTTTCTCTTTGTTGCTGTTCAGTGTCAATTCAAACAAAGCAAAGCACATCCTCCTGATTTTCTTCTGTAAAACTTTAGTTCTTACTAGACCCTACTGCCACACTCTGCTCTATACCTCGGGTTTGTATAATCATACCACTAAACATCCATTAATGTACTCTGCCAAACAACTGGACTGCCTCAGCCCTCAGTTTCTCTTTCTCACTTTCCCATCTGAGAGTATTTATGTCACCGCCACTTACCTCCCCATCCTTGCCACACACAGGATTATTTTGTTTGTTTTTTATGTCTTTTCAGCATTTTGAGTAAAGGAAATGTAGTTCTGTATGTTTTTAATTACCTAATGAATGGGCAACTTGAGTTGCTCTTAAGAATCCATCTAAGACTGAAAGGACACATCTTGTCTTGACCGCCTGTTTGATCTTAGTTTTAAGTTGAACAGCCTGACCTACTTTACAAGGGCAGGCCATTTTTTAAAGGAAGATAGGATTTATTTGCAAAGTGTATATACTGTCATTCTGGCCTTAATATCCTCATCTGTCTGAAGAGAGAACTAATATTTTATCTGTGCAATATGGTGCTTGTGATGAGTAAATTAGAAAATCAGTATTGATATATTTCGCAAAATTTAAAATATAATACATGGGCAAAACTGAATTGAAACATGGCACAATAAACAAAACATGGACCCTAACATTAATAGACCTGTTAAGTGACCTTAAATGAATCTTTTGACCTGACTTTTACTTCACTGACTCCTAAAAACATTGCTGTTGTTGTTCAGTTGCTAAGTCCTGTATGACTCTTTGTGACCCCATGGACTATAGCATGCAAGGCACCTCTGTCTTCTGCTATCTCCCTGAGTTTGCTCAGATTCATGTCCATTGAGTTGGTGATGCCATCCAACCGTCTCCTCTTCTGTCGTCCCCTTCTCCTCCTGCCCTAAATCTTTCCCAGCATCAGGAGCTTTCCCAACATCAGGATCTTTCCCAGTGAGTCGGCTCTTCTCATCAGGTGGCCAAAGTACTGGAGCTTCAGCTTCAACATCAGTCCTACCAATGAATATCCAGGGTTGATTTCCTCTATGATTGTCTGGTTTGACCTCCTTGCTGTCCAAGGGACTCTCAAGAGTCTTCTCCAACACCACAGTTCAAAGCATCAATTCTTTGGTGCTCAGCCTTCTTTATGGTCCAACTCTCACATCCATACATGACTACTGGAAAAACCATGGCTTTGACTGTACAGATCTTTGTCTGTAAAGTGATGTCTCTGCTTTTTAATACACATCTAAGTTTGTCATTTTTCCTGAAAAAGAAGAAAATAATAATACTTTTCTACAGATCTGTTTTAAAAATTAACAGAAACAAAGCTTTGAATTAGTTTCTTTCTTTTTTTTTAACAGCATGAAAACAATAGACTCAATTAATTCTATTTGTACTCCTTTCTCATATATTTGGCTCTGGGAGTCAAGAATATTATCTTTCTTCTTGCCCAGAATTCTGTTAGCTCTGCTTGAGGGAGACAGAATGGTAAATGAGCTGTGGCTGACAGGCAGCAGGATCCTGTCCATGAAAAGCACAGTAGAGAGTACAGACTTTAGGCCTTGTTTGGACTGCGGGTCGGGGGATGACCACCTTAAGGCCATTCTGCTTTCCTTTAATGCAGTTTGGCTTCATTCATCTGGTGTCACTGTCAGCTTGCTGCCTTAAGAGATTAGTAGCTGAGAGGCTTCCTTCTTGGCGCTGCTGACAAAGGAAGAGTTATGTCTGGTTTCTGCTGAGCATAAGATAGAAACGAAATTTGTCACACCACTGCCCCTTTTTAGGAAGACGAACTTTAAAAATTACCATCTGGGTTAAATGCTTTTTGCGATAATATGAAGTCTTACAATAAATGGCAATGAGTATCTATAAGGTACCAGGCACTGGGCTCGTTGCTGGGATTGCAGAGAAAAATTCCACACGGTGATCTTGTTCCTGCCTTCATGTAGTTCTCAAATTAGGGGAGGCTCTGAGACTCAAGTTTTAATTCTGTATAGGCTCAGCTTAAGCTGGGGACTAAAGATGAACAAATGTTTACCAGAGAAGGAAAAATAAAAGGTTTGGGTCTTAAGGTCTCTCAGAACACTCAGGAGCCATTGTGTTGCTAACGGGGTGGAATTTCACAGGGATAGAGTAAAGAGGGGCCACCGTAGTCATAGACACTTGTCATGTTATTTAGCAAGAAATGGGCTGCTTGTTAATAGGTAAGGGAGCTTTGTGGGGCTTCTCAGGTGGCTCAGTGGTGAAGGATCCATTTGCAGAGCAGGAGACAGCGTTCAATCCCTGAGTAAGGAAGATCCCCTCGAGAAGCAATGGCAACTGACGACAGTGTCCTTGACTGGGAAATCCCATGGACAGAGGAGCCTGGCGGGCTCTAGTCCATGGGATCACAAAAGAGTCAGACACGACTTAGCAACTAAACAACAAGAGAGTTTATTAGAAAAATGCTCTCAAATTGTCACTTCAATATGCTACACTCTCCCTTCCTTCCAGGGCATGTCAATTCCATACTAGTCCCAGCTCTTATAAAAGCTGTTGCTGAGGCCAACCCTTTCCCCAGTGGACTCACCTCTTGGACTACCTTAATGCTGTGTTTGAACTGATCTCCTTGGGGGAAGACCTACGCCCGCAGCCGCGTTTACTCTGCAACCCTCTGCTACCCTCTTCTGGTGAGAGTCTATCACTGCGACTAGCCCTTAAATCCGGGCCAGTCTGTCATCTCTAGGTGTGGTTGGTAAGGGCCAAATTGGGGAAAATGACATAGGGCAGGACTTCATAGCCAGATCCAGCTCCAGGATTTAGGAAAAAGAGCCCAACCCGAGAATTTGACATCTGAAGGCGATGGTGAGAGACTTCAGGTGGTGGGCTCAGACAAACAGTCATACAGTGACCCATTCCATTACTGGCGTGCTCCCCTCAAGAGGGTAGACAGTACATGAGGAACAAAAGATTATTTTCCATTAGATCATGTTAGGAAGCATCTTCCATGATACCTTTCCTGGTCATTTGATTTAAAATGATAATCTTCCCATTTCTATTTCTTTTCATGTTTAATTTTTCTCTATAACATTTAGTTATCTAACAGATTATATTTAATAGATTAGTTTTATTAATTGTCTGTATATGCTGCTAGAAAAACAGGAGGTCATGGCCTTTTGTGTGTGTGTCACTGTTCTATCTGTAACACTTAGATTGGGGTCCAACACCTATTATTTGCTCCGTAAACACTTTCAGAATAAAGAAATATCACTAGGAATCAGAATCTGATCACTAGATTATAGGTTGGGACCAGAATCTTCCATTACAAATGCAATGAAATCCTTCATTCCTGCTGCTTAGAAGTGAGAACCAGGTAAGGACTGTAGATATGAACTGAATTATCAAAATTAGGCCCAAGATTAGTCTCACTTTCAGTTAGTGTGATTGGTGGGTTTGGCTATCATTCTCAAAGTTTGTAAGAATTACCCAGAAGGCTTGTTTAAATATAGATTCCTGAATCCCAACCCTAGAAATTATAATTCAGAGGGATTGGATTGTGGTTAAAACATTCGGATTTTAAACAAGCACCGGCTTGTGAGTTAGCGGGTTTAAGAGAGGGGAGCCTCCGTGTAGGCCCGTTTGGGGGGCGCGGGGCGGGGCGCCGCGGCGCGCCGGAAACTTTTTCGAAAACTAGTGTTTTGTGTGGGAGGTTCCGGCGGTATCTCCTCAATATCCCAGAGGTCTGGGCTGCCCCCGTACTTGCTGAAGAATCTTAGGAACTGTGACGTTCTTCACTCATTTGTCTTCCTCGCGTCCCGTCCTCAAGTCTAGGACCAAACGAGGAAGAGTGTCTCGAGACTCTGCATGGGGCTTCAAAGGGTGGTGAAGAGCTAAGGTAGAAGAATACATGTGGTCTTTTAGTGAACAAGAGCATGTTCCCAAACTCAATTTTGGGTCGTCCGCCTTTCACTCCAAACCATCAACAACATAATAACTTCTTTGCCTTGTCACCAAGTCTTTATTCACACCAGCAGCTTATAGATGCACAGTTCAGCTTTCACAATGCAGACTTGTCTAGAGCTGTGTCATTACAGCAGTTGACATATGGAAATGTCAGTCCAATACAGACCTCAACTTCCCCATTATTTCGAGGAAGGAAGAGATTAAGCGATGAAAAGAATCTTCCTCTTGATGGTAAACGGCAGCGTTTTCATTCACCCCACCAAGAGCCAACTATAGTTAACCACATAGTGCCTTTATCAGATGAAAGAAGATACTCAATATCACCATTGTTTCATACACACTATGTACCAGATATAGTCAGATGTGTTCCACCTTTTCGAGAAATATCAATTTTAGAACCTAGAGAAATCACACTGCCTGAGGCCAAAGATAAGTTGAGTCAGCAGATACTGGAGTTATTTGAAGCATGTCAGCAGCAAGTAAGTGATTTAAAGAAGAAAGAACTCTGTCGAACAGAGCTGCAGAGAGAAATTCAACTGTTATTTCCACAAAGCAGACTTTTTCTAGTTGGGTCTTCTTTAAATGGATTTGGTACTCGGAGCAGTGATGGTGACTTATGTCTAGTTGTTAAAGAGGAACCAGTAAATCAGAAGACTGAAGCACGGCATATACTCACCTTAGTCCACAAACACTTCTGTACTAGACTTTCTGGTTACATTGAGAGACCTCAGTTGATTCAAGCAAAAGTGCCAATTGTGAAGTTCAGGGATAAAGTCAGTTGTGTGGAGTTCGACTTGAATGTAAACAATATTGTTGGAATAAGAAACACATTCCTTCTTAGAACTTATGCATACCTTGAAAATCGAGTTCGTCCGTTAGTACTGGTGATTAAGAAGTGGGCCAGTCACCATGATATAAATGACGCCAGTCGAGGTACTTTAAGCAGCTATAGTCTTGTACTGATGGTTTTGCACTATTTACAAACCTTACCTGAACCCATCCTTCCATCCATCCAAAAAATTTACCCAGAATCTTTCAGTCCTTCTATACAGTTGCACCTTGTACATCAAGCGCCATGTAATGTTCCTCCTTACCTCTCAAAGAATGACTCAAACCTTGGGGACCTCTTACTGGGCTTTCTTAAGTATTATGCTACAGAATTTGACTGGAATAGTCAGATGATTTCAGTTCGTGAAGCCAAAGCCATTCCCAGGCCTGATGGTATTGAATGGAGAAATAAATACATCTGTGTAGAAGAACCTTTTGATGGAACAAATACAGCAAGAGCTGTGCATGAAAAACAGAAGTTTGATATGATCAAGGATCAGTTTTTAAAGTCATGGCACAGATTGAAAAACAGAAAAGATTTGAACAGTATACTACCTTTAAGAGCTGCTATACTGAAAAGATAACTGGCCTCTATTTCTTAATAAAGAACAGTAGTAACATCATAATACGTTTTGTCTACCTTCATCGTGGTTTCTTTTTAATTGTTCTTGTTTTCATGTTTTATTCTTAAGAAGACATACTTATATAAAGAGTACATATTTTATTATGATGTTTCCTAATAAAACCCTTTGATTTAAAGATGTATTTTTGAAAATGTTTACATTGATGATTAGTAATATTATGGCATGAATTTTCAGGAGATCAGATAAAATATTTTTTGGGGAATTATCTGAACAAATAAAAGGTTTTTGCTATAACTTTAATTAATTGTACCACATGCTAACACTGAAGAGACATGTGGACTTTTTTGGAAAGGGTCTGATTCCTACATCCTTAAAGTAGGACCTTCAGTAGATGGTTTGTTGCCTAAGTCTGTTCTAGTGAAGTGAAGGTTTGAGTCAATTATTCAGTTACTTGAAGCAAAATGACATCTCTGATTTCACTGAAAGAACTACAGAGGCAGGAAATACTGGACAGTTGCCCTAAGCCCTCACTTGACTGATCAGGAAAGACTGAGGCTCTGGTTGTGTACATAATAGTATTTCATTAGTACCTCACATGCCTTTGGTGGACTCAAGATTGCTTTAAATTTTGTGTTGAGCAACAGTACATTTTGCACTAGTAATATGAGCGCTAACTCTGTATTATACAGCAGTTAGGAATTGTTTTGAAGAATTGGTTCAGTGTAGACATTTCAAAAGATTAAGTTGTCTGTGCTTTATGATAGCTTAGTGCAATATGCCCTTTGCTTTACTTCCCATTTTCCTGCTTTTATTTTTCCTCTGATATGAAGCAACAGAAACTGAAAGATCAAAATTGAGATTATATCCTATTGATAGATTCAGAGTTTTATCTGTGTATAATTATAGGATTGTAATCTAAACTGGAAGTTTTAGTAGTAAGCCACTATAAAATGTTCTAGATAAGACATAAAATTATTATAAATAAAAGCATAGCATTTGTAAAGGTTTCTTTTTTAGTATTTCTTTTCCACAAGAAGAAATAGTGGTGGCTGCTAAAAAAGCTACAGTGTTTATTAAGGTTGTTTTTGGTGTAAATATTTGTAAATTGGTCAGTGCCTGTAAATTTAAATATAAATAATCTTAAAAAACAGTTCTAACTTTTTCAAAAGGACTGTGTACAACTTTTTTTAGACCTGCTGTGGCACAGTTTGTTACCTCTAATGTATTTGGATTTTTTGCAGACCAATTCAAATGCTAAGACTTGCTTTTTGACTTGTAAAAGGTGCATATTTTCATTTTTTTCTTTAAGTTTAAAATTTTGTATGATCAAATGGAATAAAGTTTATATATGAAAAAAAAAAATAATAAATAAATAAACAAGCACCACCAAGATATTCTAATGCAGGAAGTCCATTCATGACATTTAAATGGAAACAAACAACAAAAAAAACCAAAACATAAAAGTGAGTCTCATGATTCAAGATTAAAGTCATTCTTAGAGATTGAGGCGGAGAAGGCAATGGCACTCTACTCCAGTACCCTTGCCTGGAAAATCCCATGGATGGAGGAGCCTGGTGGGCTGCAGTCCTGGGTCGCTAAGAGTTGAACACGACTGAGCGACTTCACTTTCACTTTTCACTTTCATGCATTGGAGAAGGAAATGGCAACCCACTCCAGTGTTCTCGCCTGGAGAATCCCAGGGACGGGGGAGCCTGGTGGACTGCCTTCTAGGGGGTTGCAGAGTCGGACATGACTGAAGCGACTTAGCAGCAGCGGCGGCAGTAGACATTGAGGAAGATCATTCAAGTGGGAATTTTGCTTATGGAATAAAATGGTGATGGAGACTGGGGATCAATGGGGCCTGAGTGTATCAGAGCATCACTGCAAGCTTGATTTTAGCCCTTGCTAAAATGTGCTTTCTGAGATCTTATTCTCAAGAGTTGCATTTTAATATTCAGTGGTGATTTTGATGCTAGGAGTCCAAAAGTCATACTTTGAAAAATACTGGGATGAAAGGAAGAAAAGGGCAATTTGAAAAAAAAAATACTTGCTGATGTCAGGTACTGTTACAAAAGAGCTTTACACAGAGGAAAATATTACGACCATCATTTTACAGGTGAGAAACACTAGAACTACACATGATATAAGACCCTGTGGTCACATTGATAGGAAAGAGGTGACCTTTGACTTGGATAAAAGAATTCTTGAATTCACCAGCTATGGCCCTTTTGCTGCTGTTAGACTAATCTGGTATTCACAGTGATCATCTTGCAGCACTTATACAGTCTGGCCAACTCTGTATAGTTGTGTGGGCTTCCCAGGTGGTGCTAGAAGAAAAGCACCCACCTGCCAATGCAGGAGATGCAAGAGATGCAGGTTTGATCCCTGGGTCAGGAAGATCCCCTGGAGGAGGGCACGGCAACCCACCCCAGGGTCCTCAACTAGAGAATCCCGTGCACATAGGAGCCTGGCAGGCTATACACAGTCCATGGGGTCACACAGAGTAGGAGAGGGTTGAAGCGACTTAGCACACAAGCACACATGCAGTTGTGTAAACCCTGCTACAGTCAAGATATAGAATCTGACCACCACCCCAGAAGATGCCCTGGCACCATTCTGCAATTATTCCCCTTCTCCCCTCACTGGCAACCACCTTTCTATTTTCTGTTTCTGAGTGTGACTAATTTCAGTTCAGTTCAGTCACTCAGTCGTGTCTGACTCTTTGCGACCCCATGAATCGCAGCACGCCAGGCCTTCCTGTCCATCACCAACTCCCGGAATTCACTCAAACTCATGTCCATGGAGTCGGTGATGCCATCCAGCCATCTCATCCTCTGTCATCCCCTTTTCCTCCTGCCCCCAATCCCTCCCAGCATCAGAGTCTTTTCCAATGAGTCAACTCTTTGCATGAGGTGGCAAAAGTACTGGAGTTTCAGCTTTAGCATCATTCCTTCCAATGAACACCCAGGACTGATTTTTAGAATGGACTGGTTGGATCTCCTTGCAGTCCAAGGGACTCTCAAGAGTCTTCTCCAACACCACAGTTCAAAAGCATCAGTTTTTCGGTGCTCAGCTTTCTTCACAGTCCAACTCTCACATCCGTACATGACCACTGGAAAAATCATAGCCTTGACTAAAAGGGCATTTGTTGGAAAGTAATGTCTCTGCTTTTGAATATGCTATCTAGGTTGGTCATAATTTCTCTTCCAAGGGGTAAGCGTCTTTTAATTTCATGGCTGCAATCACCATCTGCAGTGATTTTGGAGCCCCCCAAAATAAATTCTGACACGTTTCCCCTGTTTCCCCATCTATTTCCCATGAAGTGATGGGACCAGATGCCGTGATCTTCGTTTTCTGAATGTTGAGCTTTAAGCCAACTTTTTCACTCTCCACTTTCACTTTCATCAAGAGGCTTTTTAGTTCCTCTTCACTTTCTGCCATAAGGGTGGGGTCATCTGCATATCTGAGGTTATTGATATTTCTCCCGGCAATCTTGATTCCAGCTTGTGCTTCCTCCAGCCAGTGTTTCTCATGATGTACTCTGCATAGAAGTTAAATAAGCAGGGTGACAATACACAGCCTTGATGTACTCGTTTTCCTATTTGGAACCAGTCTGTTGTTCCATGTCCAGTTCTACCTGTTGCTTCCTGACCTGCATATAGGTTTCCCAAGAGGCAGGTCAGGTGGTCTGGTATTCCTATCTCTTTCAGAGTTTTCCACAGTTTATTGTGATCCACACAGTCAAAGGCTTTGGCATAGTCAATAAAGCAGAAATAGATGTTTTTCTGGAACTCTTGCTTTTTTGATGATCCAGCAGATGTTGGAAATTTGATCTCTGGTTCCTCTGCCTTTTCTAAAACCAGCTTGAACATCTGGAAGTTCATGGTTCATGTATTGCTGAAGCCTGGCTTGGAGAATTTTGAGCATTACTTTGCCAGCATGTGAGATGAGTGCAATTGTGCGGTAGTTTGAGCATTCTTTGGAGTTGCCTTTCTTTGGGATTGGAAGGAAAACTGATCTTTGCCAGTCCTGTGGCCACTGCTGAGATTTCCAAATTTGCTGGCATATTGAGTGCAGCACTTTCACAGCATCATCTATCAGGATTTGGAATAGCTCAACTGGATTTCCATCACCTCCACTAGCTTTGTTCATAGTGATGCTTTCTAAGGCCCACTTGACTTCACATTCCAGGATGTCTGGCTCTAGGTGAGTGATCACATCATCATGACTATGTGGGTCATCCAGATCTTTTTTGTACAGTTCTTCTGTGTATTCTTGCCACCTCTTCCTAATATCTTCTGCTTCTGTTAGGTCCATACCATTTCTGTTTTTTATTGAGCCCGTCTTTGCATGAAATGTTCCCCAGGTATCTCTAATTTTCTTGAAGAGATCTCTAGTCTTTCCCATTCTATTGTTTTCCTCTATTTCTTTGCATTGATTGCTGACTAATTTAGGTATCTCATATAATGGAATCATGAAATTTTTGTCTTTTAGCCATGGGATTATGTAACTCACCATAATGTCCTTAAGGTTCATCTGTGTTGTGGTATGACAGGATTTCCCTTTTGAAAGCTGAATAGTATTCCATTGTGTATGTGTGTGTTCATATATATGTGTGTATGTGTGTATGTATATATATATATTTATTACATTATATTTTCTTTATTCATTCATCAATTTATAGACACTTAGGATGTTTCCATGTCTTGGCTATTTTAAATAATGCTGCAACAGACACGGATATGCAAATATCTCTTTGAGAATTCATTTTATTTTTATTCTTCTGGATGCCCAGAAGTGGGATTACTGAATTATATGGTTATTTTTAATTTTTAAAGTACTTTATATAGTGGTTTCTAGACCATCTGCACCATTTTACACTCCCATCAATAGTGCACAAGGGTTCTGATTTCTCCACATCTTTGCCAGCATTTGTTATTTTATGCTGCTGTCATTTATTTATTTTTTTTTTGTAGTGGCTAACCAAACTGGCATTGTGCAATATTTCATTATGGTTTTGATTTGCATTTCTCTGATGATTAGTGATGCTGAGCATTAAAAAATGTTTTTAATGTCTTTCAGCCTACTGGGGGTCCAGCACTCAGTTGGAACAACATACTGAATCCCGACTCTGGTGATGCCTCTGTGACTGCCTTCACCCCAGCTCCTCGTGGTACCTTTAATATATTTGATGGCCATTTTTATATCTCCTTTAAAGAAATAGCTACTTCAGTCCTTCTTACCTTCTCCTGGTAACTTGAAGGGATGTTCTCATCCAGCTGATCACTCAGAAAATTCTTAGACAAAATTTCATCTTTGGAGACCTCAAGGTAGAAATGCCCTTATTGTCTTGCTGGCTTCATAAATATCAGCGTTCGTGCTGTGTGCAGACTGATTCAGAGCTTTTAGACACCTACAGTTCTATGCCAAAAATAAGATGAAATCACTGTTTCCTAGGAAACAATTTCATGGAAAATACATAGTTTTCCTCCAAAAGTGTCTTAAATGGTAAAATTTACTATTTACTATCCTAATGTGCTCACTTTTTAAAGGAACAATCAACAACCAAATGCTTTAGCAGACATGGCTTATTAAATTAAGCAGCTAAACTCTGATCAAGTTCTAACGCATGCACAAGGGCCGGGTGTCCTTTTCTGTGTAAACACTACGTGGCAGATACCGGTGGGGTAGGGTGTAAGGACAGAAGGAAGAACAGAAGAAAGCAGAGAGAAGGACAAGGAGTTGGGGAGAGAGGGAGACCTTACTAATGCATATCTATGGGATTGTTTTGAAGATTAAAACAAAAGGTTCTTCATGGGACTAGACGCATACGCTCAGTAAATGTAGACATTGTCATTTTTCATCTTGTTAAACTAAAAACAATTGTTTCCAAGCGAAAAACTTGGGCAAGCACTCGAGTGTTAAAAGCATCCAGAAACATGGCCTGCATTGTATCTGAGATGGTATGATATGTTTGGCTCTAGGCATCGACAGACTGGCAAGGCAAATCTGTCCTTTTCGACTTAAATTGACATTAAGATAGAAAGATTTGGAGTCTGGATGCATTTCATCCCAATTCGTCCAACTATTTAGACCTCCTATCTAGAAGACTTTACAAGAAATATTTTGTATGCATTAACTCTTTAAACTCTGACACTCCTAGAGAATAAGCATATCACTGTTAATACTTTAAAGGCATGAAAGAGATGCTCAGAGATTTTAAGTGATCAGATCAAGCTTGCAAGATCTGTTTAAGTCTAGTTTCTAGAATTCAGTCTCAGGTCAGCTCCTTGATGTCCAGCTGCACACTAACCTACAGGCCCTTTCTTTTGTCCTTTTTCTAGGAAAATTGATAGGGCGTTTTCATAAATTAGAACTAGCTAAATAATATTTAACAAAATGGTCCTAGACAAATCATGTACGGCTTATCTAGTAGAGTAGTGAGTCAGTACACACTACCTAATACTCCAGGCTACAAGTAGGATACAAATCAAAATTATAAATTATTTTGGTAGTACTTTCCCACCAGAGAACATTCTTTAAAACTAGGTTAATTACACAATAATAAGTATATTTCACAGTAATTCATAGTGTTATTATATCAAACCTGAAACCTCCCTGGGTTCATACAGATGCCTTAGAAACACAACTGCTACAGAATAGGTTAATGGCAAACTCTGGGATAGAAACACATCCTGTCCCTTTTTATTCCCTCATCTTAAGTCACTTCAAAAATAAACCTCAGAAAAGAGTGCATTGAAATAAGACACAAATGAACCCATTCAATGAACTGGCACCCAACCTTCAGCTAGTTTTATAAACTGCAAAACTTTTATTTCATTTAACTTGTATTCAGTTCACTCACTCAGTCGTGTCCGACTCCTTGCGACCTCATAGACTGCAGCACGCCAGGCTTCCCTGTTTATCACCAACTTCTGGAGCTTGCTGAAACTCATGTCCATCGAGTTGGTGATGCCATCCAACCACCTCATTCTCTGTCATAGATTTTCTTATTTTGACACACTTATACTCACACATTTTAGAGGGAATAGCTTACAACAAATGTCAGGGAAGTCTTCTTGGTGTATTTTTCAAACAAACAAAACATAAATGTTCTCGTCAGTTAAAAACACATTTTCCTCTCTTTTCCAGAGTTGAGTGCAGTCCTCCTGTAGGCTGATGACATTGCATTGGGTTCATTTATGGGCTGGCTTGGATGGAGACGTTCACCTGGTTCAGTGTTTCCAGCTCTCTCCCTTGGCTAACAGATGAGAATGTTTTTGTTTCCTTTGTCAGTTTGGATCCAGACTATTAGCTCAGTATTGACAATATGATGCTCTGAGAGGTGTCAGCTGATTAGGCTCTGAAACAGAATATGCTTTTGTGGAAATGGATCAAACATTTATATATCCTTTTAACAGTGTTTTAACCACATTACTGTGGGCGAGGTATAGTGTGGTCAGCCACTGATCAAGAGAGGGAAGCCAGAGCGTGGTTTATAATTCCGTCACTCACAGTCCCCTGAGGGGAACGCAGCGTGACACCCAGCGCCACTCAGGGGAAGCCCCTGGGTCCGTCATGAGGCAGGAGAGCGGGGAGCGGGGCTTGGTGTCTTTGCTGTGGTTTCCATGGGTAAGCAAGTTTAGGATTAGCTACTTTGAATAATTTCAGCTGACTTTCAGTCATAGGCGCTGCCCCTGGTTGTCTGATACCTGGTCTTGGGACAATTAGGGCAGGTACACAGTGACCCAGGGCTTCCCCGGTGGCGCAGTGGTTAAGAGTCCATCTGCAGTGCAGGGGACGCGGGTTCAATCCCTGGGTCAGGAACATCCTCTGGAGAAGGAAATGGTAACACACTCCAGTATTTTTGCCTGGGAAATCCCGTGGACAGAGGAGCCGGACGGGCTACAGTCGATGGAGTCGAAAAGAGTCGGACACGACAGTGACCGAGCATGTATGCACGCTCAGATCCTTCTCTTTCCTTGTGGGTTAGATAGAGATTCCCTGAGAGCTGTTCAACCATTCATTTCATTTTCCTCCTGGGTATGAAGGAGGGAACTCCAAATTCCCTTATAATTAAGCCGGTCCATTTGACTTAATTCTGGTGAACGAATTGAAGGTAGAATTGAGAACACATTCAGATCTGATCATAAAACCCTCACCTTCCCCCTTTCAACCTCATAGATATTTGGAGATTATATATTGAAAGTAAGTGGCACAATTAGAAAGTAATTTGGGTCCTAAATTAATGTGTAGCAGAAAAGACACCATTTCCAGCAGAAAAGAAATCAATCCCCAAATGTCTTGCTGTCACAGCTAACATAAGCAACCAACAAGTCTTTTTGAAGTTTAAGGACTTTTCTGTTAACTTGCCTATGGATGCTTGGTCGTTTTCAGGACAGTGACATTGTTAGACAGGAAATCTTATAGTTCAGATCTTGTAGTGTATAAATTATGATGCTAGTAAGATATGACACTAACACTGTAACATTTCTACACAGCACAATGAAACAAAAATTTTCTCAGTGTTTAGGGAGCTTGCATTTTCTCCCTTGTTACTGTTCTCAATGATAATTCCTTGGTTTTGCAAAAGTCACTGTGAGATAGGAATTCTTGAGATATAGGAAAGGTTTTCCTGCGCTTTAGATTAGTAGCGTCTAGAAGGCAGGAGGTTTTTGTCGTTGTTGTTGTCTTTTTCTTTTTAATTTTCCACTCTATGCCAACGTTTGCTGTTGTTGTTCAGTCACTCAGTTGTGTCTGATTCTTTGTGACCCCATGGACTCCAGACCACCAGGCTTCCCTGTCCTTCACCATCTCCTGGAGTTTGCTTAAACTGCTCTCCATTGAGCTGGTGATGCCATCTAGCCGTCTTGTCTTCTGGCATCCCCTTCTCCCGCCTTCAGTCTTTCCCTGTATCAGGGTCTTTTCCAGTGAGTCAGTTCTTCGCATCAGGTGGCCAAAGCATTGGAGCTTCAGCATCAGTCCTTGCAATGAATATTCATGGTTGATTTTCTTTAGGATTAACTGATTTGATCACCTTGCAGCCCAAGGGACTCTCAAGAGCCTTCTTCAGCACCACAGTTCAAAAGCATTAATTCTTCAGTACTTAGCCTTCTTTATGGTACAATTCTCACGTCTGTACATACCATGAAATTAAAAGACGCTTACTCCTTGGAAGGAAAGTTATTATCAACCTGGAGAGCATATTCAAAAGCAGAAGCATTACTTTGCCAACAAAGGTCCATCTACTCAAGGCTATGGTTTTTCCAGTGGTCATGTATGGATGTGAGAGTTGGACTGTGAAGACAGCTGAGCACCGAAGAATTGATGCTTTTGAACTGTGATGTTGGAGAAGACTCTTGAGAGTCCCATGGATTGCAAGGAGATCCAACCACTCCATCCTAAAGGAGATCAGTCCTGGGTGTTCATTGGAAGGAATGACACTAAAGCTGAAGCTCCAGTACTTGGGCCACCTCATGCAAAGAGTTGACTCATTGGAAAAGACTCTGATGCTGGGAAGGATTGGGGGCAGGAGGAAAAGCGGACGACAGAGGATGAGATGGCTGGATGGCATCACCAACTCAAAGGACGTAGGTCTGGGTGAACTCCAGTAGTTGGTGATGGACAGGGAGCCCTGGTGTGCTGCAATTCATGGGGTCGCAAAGAGTCAGACACGACTGAGCGACTGAACTGAACTGGAAACTGTAGCTTTGACTACACAGACTTATGTTGGCAAAGTAATGTCTCTGCTAACACTATCTCTCTCTAACTCACAAACTGACTGGTCAGCATGGAGTCATGTATATAGTAGTTTTGTATCATATATTTGTGTGTTTAATTTTGTGGACACTTTCTTAGTTATTGGGGTTTGAGCTATTTAAAGGTCTGTTTTCTGTTTTAGCTAGCGTAACAAGCATACTTGTGGAAAACACTACAAAGAATCGCCTATTAGATTTTTTTTTTAGTTTTTATTTTTTAAATTTTAATATCTTTAATTCTTACATGCGTTCCCAAACATGACCCGCCTCCCACCTCCCTCCCCATAACATCTCTGTGGGTCATCCCCATGCACCAGCCCCAAGCATGCTGCATCCTGCGTCAGACATAGACTGGTGATTCAATTCTTACATGATAGTATACATGTTAGAATGTCATTCTCCCAAATCATCCCACCCTCTCCTCTCCCTCTGAGTCCAAAGGTCCGTTATACACATCTGTGTCTCTTTCCCTGTCTTGCATACAGGGTCGTCATTGCCATCTTCCTAAATTCCATATATATGTGTTAGTATACTGTATTGGTGTTTTTCTTTCTGGCTTACTTCACTCTGTATAATCGGCTCCAGTTTCATCCATCTCATCAGAACTGATTCAAATGAATTCTTTTTAATGGCTGAGTAATACTCCATTGTGTATATGTACCACAGCTTTCTTATCCATTCATCTGCTGATGGACATCTAGGTTGTTTCCATGTCCTGGCTAAAGCACGAGGTTAATAAGCCCTTATTACTCATCCCTTGTCATCTGTGGTGCCTACCACTGCTCCTCAGGGTTACCTTTTAGATTATTAAAAAAAAAAAAAAAAAACCTTGCTTCCAGGAACTACACCTATAGTTGTAGTTGATTGATCCTGGTAAAGCTAGATGAAGCCTGCAAACTTTCATAATCATTTATGGTTCTGAGAAGCAAAGGAACCCTTGAAGATTCTATAATATGCTCATTCCCCAGACTTTAAGGCAGTTTAGGTGTGTTTGTGTTGTATGTGATATATGTCATGGAAATATAATAAGATCAAGTTTTTTCTGTTTTTATTTAAATTCTCCAGAGCTCTTTTTCCATTCTTGTTAAAAATCACACACATTGTTGAAGGAGCAAAGCTGACTAATTCCATTTCTCATTTTTCCTACTAGGGAAACTGAGCCAGCCAAGTGATATTTTTTCCTTCTGCTTCAAAGAATTTGTTGCTTCTTCCCTTATACACATCCCATTATCACCCTGTCCTTTCCAAGTCACATTTTGCCGCTCCTTCAGAAGGTAAAAGTATTTTTGAAAAATATCATGTCACTCTGTTGTATTCACTGGCTCTCTATACCATTTCTCTAAGATTCACTTTATCTCTGTACCATTTGAATGCTTCTGCCTTTCTCACAGAACCGAGATGGTAGTGTTGTTCAGAATATGTGTAATACATGCTTATTGAGTGACTTCAAATCTGCTTCACAGGAACGTCTTCTACATCCCTGATTGTGAAGACTGCACACTAAAAGCTGTATCTGTGTACCTTGTCTTGTCTTGTCGCACTGCCTTGGGCTGGGAGCTTATGGACTGTGGACACTTCACTTATTTAATTTCTGTACTAGATCTAGAATAAGGATTATGTACTAATAATATATACAACTAATAATGCAGCTATATAATAATACATAGCACAATGTATTAACTGGAGTCACACTATTTGTCCTCATGGAGTTTACTCTAGCAGGAGAAACACACATAAATAGATAACAAAACAAAAGCTTATTTAGTTTCTTTGTAAAAAGGGTTTTAAAAGTAATGAATAGAGCATACAGAGTATATAATAGGGGTGCCTGACCTGGCTGGAAGAGTTATGAATGGTTTCCCTGCTGAAGTAATTCTTTAAGTTGAGACCTGAAGGGTGAATAGAAGTGAGTCAGAAATTATTTTACTTGGCTTCAGTATTAATGACCAAATTGCTAAATGCGATTCAAATTATTTGCTTTCATTTACATTTTTTTATAAACCTCTGTAGGGCATCAGATAGTTTTTAACTTAAAAAAGTTTTTAATTTAAAAAGCCAGGGATGAAAACTAGAATACTATGCAGGAACATAACGTAAGGATTCTAAATATCTTATTCTTTCCAAAGAGCTTTCAACCAGACTACGTGTGATTACATGTTCAGTCCTTTTTCTAGTGAATATAAGGGAGAACATAGCAATGTCCACGTCAGCACTACACTTTTTTGGCTCTGCTGTGCTTGTCTTCAAGTTAAGTAGATGAATTCAGTTTTTAAAAAATTTTAAACAGTTAAGTTTCATTTTAATTTCACATTGTCCAAATATGACCATATGCATTGTAACCATTATATCACATTGACAAAAATGAACCAGTGTTTACAACAGGCATCCTACCTGTATAGGGACTGTTTTGAGATTCAAATAAGAAAATTAACATGAAAGAGATATGAAGAGGGATGAAATACAAGGTGAAGGACACATGCTATATTTGCGACATTCTTTTCCACCCTCCCAGTTATTTCAATGTACAAATACGAGAACTTAGCAATGGTTCATGAGATTGTTTTAATGAAAGAACAAAGTTAAGAAGAACAGAAGAAAACATAAAAGGAAGAAGAAAAGCCTCCACATAATTATTTTTTAAATTAGCAATAGATAACTTTGAGGATTACATCAAAATTATGAGTTGTGGGATTAAAATGCTTACCTAATACTTAATGCCAACTAACTTTAGAGTGGTTAAAATAATGCATTTTATGTTATATATATTTGTCACAATACAAAAAGTGATTCTACAGTTGATAATATAATAGTTTAAAGTGTTTGCTCAAATACAATATAGTATTGATGCAAAAATTTTAAATAAACAATTAATAAATATAATCTAATTAGATAATTAAAGCATGATAAACTATCATCAAATGAAACCTAGTCCAGAATGAAAGAATATTTTATTATTGGGTAATCTATTCATAATTTTATCAAGATTATTTGGTAAGTGACAAATCTCCAAAAATGTTACAAAAAGGATCAGAGTTAAGCATCTGTTTCTCACAAAGTAGCGATAGATAGAGTTGTGTCGTGTGTATTAGAAAAGAGTAGTCTTACTAAAACCAGGTGGCTCAGACGGTAAAGCATCTGCCCGCAATGTGAGAGACCCGGGTTTGATCCCTGGGTTTGGAAGATCCCCTGGAGAAGGAAATGGCAACCCACTCCAGTATTCTTGCCTGAAAAATCCCATGGACAGGGGGAGCCTGGTGGGCTACGGACCATGGGGTCACAACGAGTTGGATGCGACTGAGCGACTTCACTTTACTGCCACTATTATGTAGCATCGTTTGTGAGTCCTGAACAGTGCAATCGGACAAAGAATGGAAAAAGTCATACACATTAAGAAGTATATAAAATTCTTATTCTTTGTACTTCGTATGATTGTTTACTATAAAAACTAATCACTTTTTCAGAAATTTTTAAAGTCAAATAAAGGTACTCACAAGGGTTCTATCCCTGGGTTGGGAATATCCCCTGGAAGAGGAAATGGTAAACTACTGCAGTATTCTTGCCTGGAAAATCCCATAGACAGAGGAGCCTGGCGGGCATGACTGAGCACATTAAACTCTAATGCTGTCTAAAAAGGTACTTACAAAGGATAAGAGAATGTACTAAGCTGAAAGTTAATTTTCCAAAACCAATTAGTTTAAAACAAAGTGCACAAAGAAAATATACTGAAATATCCCCATTTCACAAAAAATCAAAAAAAGTAAATTTTATATTTTATTTATTGAAGTATAGTTGATTTACAATATTGTCCTAGTTTCAGGTATATAGTAAATATATATATATGTACACACACATAAATATTTATATATACACTTATGTATGTATACTTTCCTAGTTGTATACATTATAGATTATTACAGCATATTGAATATAGTTCCATGTGCTGTATCAGTTCAGTTCAGTTCAGTCGCTCAGTCGTGTCTGACTCTTTGTGACCCCAAGGACTGCAGCATGCCAGGTCTCCCTGTCCATCACCAACTCCCGGAGTTTACTCAAACTCACGTCCATTGACTTGGTGATTCCATCCAATCATCTCATCCTCTGTCATCCCCTTCTCCTCCCACCTTCAATTTTTCCCAGCATCAGAGTCCTTTCAAATGAGTCAGCTCTTTGCATCAGGTGGCCAAAGTATTGGAGCTTTAGATTCAACATCAGTCCTTCCAATGAACACCCAGGACTGATCTCCTTCAGAATGGACTGGTTGGATCCCCTTGCAGTCCAAGGGACTCTCAAGAGTCTTCTCCAACACCACAGTTCAAAAGCATAAATTCTTTGGCACTCAGCTTTCTTTGTAGTCCAACTCTCACATCCATACATGACCACTGGAAAAATCATAGCCTTGACTAGATGGGCCTTTGTTGGCAAAGTAATATCTCTGCTTTTGAATATGCTGTCTAGGTTGGTCATAACTTTCCTTCCAAGGAGTAAGTGTCTTTTAATTTCATGGCTGCAGTCAACATCTGCAGTGATTTTGGAGGCAAAATAAATAAATAAAGTCTGACACAGTTTCCACTGTTTCCTCATCTATTTCCCATGAAGTGATGGGACCAGATGCCGTGATCTTAGTTTTCTGAATGTTGAGCTTTAAGCCAACCCTTTCACTCTCCTTTTCACTTCCATCAAGAGGCTCTTTAGTTCCTCTTCACTTTCTGCCATAAGGGTGGTGTCATCTGCATATCTGAGGTTATTGATATTTCTCCCGGCAATCTTGATTCCAACTTGTGCTATACAGTAAATAGGCCTTGGTTTTCTCATCTATTTTATATATGGTGGTGTGCATCTTGGAGAAGGCAATGGCAACCCACTCCAGTACTCTTGCCTGGAGAATCCCAGGGACAGAGGAGCCTGGTAGGCTGCTGTCTATGGGGTCGCACAGAGTTGGACACGACTGAAGTGACTTAGCAGCAGCAGCAGCAGCAGCAGCAGTGTGCATCTGTTAGCCCCAGTCTCCTAATTAATCTCTCCCCTGCCCTTCCATTTGATAACCAGAAATTTGCCTTCTGTGTCTGTGAGTTTCTACTTTATAAATTAATTTGTACTATTTTTCAGATCCACATAGAAATGATATCATATAATATTTGTCTTTGACTCACTTCACTTAGTATGGTATTCTTTAGGTCCATCTATGTTGCTACAAACAGCAACATTTCATTCTTTTATGAATAATATTCCATTGTATATATATATATATATTCCACATCTTCTTAAAATAATTGTCTGTTGATGGGCATTTTGGTTGTTTCCATGATAAACAGTGCTGCTATGAACATTGGGTTACATGTACCTTTTCAATTTACAGTTTTCATCTTTTCCAGATGTATGCCCAGGAGTAGGATTGCTGGATCATATGGTAACTCTATTTTTGTTTTTTTTTAAGGAAGCTCCATACTGTTTTCCATAGTGGATGCAACAATTTATATTCCTACCAGCAGTGTAGGGGGGTTCCCTTAGCTCCACACTCCACACCCTCTCCATAATTTGTTATTTGCAAACTTTTTGATGATGGCCATTCTGACCCATGTGAGGTGGTACCTCATGCAGTTTGATTTGTGTTTCTCTCGTAATTAATGATGTTCAGTATCTTTTCATGTGCCTGTTGGCCATCTGTATGTCTTCTTTCAAGAAATGTCTGTTTAAGTCTTCTGCTCGTTTTTTAAATGTTTTTATTTGTTGTTGTTGATATTGAGTTGTATGAGCTGTTTGCGTATTTTGGAAATTAAACCCTATCAGTCACATTGCAAATATTTTCTCCCAGTTCATAGGCTGTCTTTTTGGTTTGTTTATGGTTTCCTTTGCTGTACAGAAGCTTGTAAGTTTGATTAGGTTCCATTTGCTTAGCTTTTCTTTTCTTTCTTCTTGAGAGACTGACTTAAGAAAATATTGCTACAATTTATGTCAAAGAGCGTTTTGCCCATGTTGTCTTCTAGCAGTTTTATGGTGGTGTGTCTAACATCTAAGCCGTTAAGCCATTTTGAGTTGATTTTTGTATATGGTGTGAGGGAGTGTTCTAAATTCATTGACCTACGTGCAGCTGTCCAGCGTTTCCAACACCACTTGCTGAAGAGACTATCTTTTCTCTATTGTATATTCTTGCCTCCTCTGTTGAAGACCATTTGACTGCAGGTGTGTGCTTCTGTCTCGGGGCTTTCTCTCCTGCTCCTTTGATCTATATGTCTGTTTTTGTACCAATACCACATTGTCTTGATTGCTGTAGCCTTGTGGTATAAAATGATTTTCTATTTTATACTTGCTACTTAAATATTGAGACAGACATCATGGGGATAAATAACTATGTAGGACTTTTTGTACTGTGTTAGCAGATACTTAAAGTTTTATTTTGCATTTTATATGAGTATGTTCCTTAATCATTTGATTCTTTAGGGGACTCTTAATTCTTCCTGGAATAAATCTGCATTTAATATCCCTGAATGACATTCTTTCCCTCTGCCTTTATGTCGTATTAGCCATATGGTATCCACATTGAAGTATCTTCCTAGGGTTGACCCAGCACACCTGTCTTAAAATGAAAACCGTATGAGCTTAACCTAAATTTCCACTGGAGGCATACAAGATATTTCCTTCTCTTGGAGCCCCAGCAGATCAACTGGAACGAGCTGCCTCTGTCTACCTGACTTCAAGGGTCATCAGGCACTTCAGCACCTCTGTGCATATACCTCTGTGTGTACATCAGACTGCTTCCTCCCAGTGGTGAAGCACACTCACACCCAGTGCAACTTTGCTACCCTCTTTGGTGACTGTAGACAGATTCTAGAGGAAGGTTCTATAATATGTCCATTTTCATAGTCTCTGTGAGTTTGCTTCCTGGCTGAGAATCCCAGTTAACGTGAAAAAGGGACCAAGAAATAGACAAAGCAGAGAGAATGCACAGAATAACTTCAGGAGGCATTCATTCATTTATCTTAAAAATATTTCTTTGATTGTTCAGTGTAAGGCAGTGTGCTTTAGGAACACTGAGAGGAGGAAAGTCTGGTTGCTGTTCTCTAGGACTCAGATATTATTAAAGGACCTTTCATCAAAATTATTTCCAAATTTTCATAGAAAATGCCACAGGCTTCACAACTGATGCTTTCATGCATTTTGAAAAGCTTATCAATGGCTATGTTGTATTAGTCTGGGTGCTGCTCTTTGATGATGCCTCTTTGATATCAACTTTGATATAATGAACTGCAGGTCTGTGAGGCACCTTAAAAAAGAGAAAGGGTCATTTCAAAATTCCTGATAGGATTTTGTTATGACCCTCCCCTGTGATACTGCTTTTGCTTTCCAGTTTTATGTATTTAAATTTTAGCATAAATAATTCTGTGTGACCACAGCTTTCTGACATCACAAGATCTTAAATTTGTTTCTCCTGAATGCTTTCAGCGTGTCTGTAGTCTGCCCACGGGTGGCAGCTTTACTTCGCTCTCTCCCGGCTCTCGTCCCACCGTGTTGTCACTGTTTTCTCCTTATGTTGCCTTCTAGACTGTGAGGTTCCCAGAACAAAAGGTGGTTTGAATATACAGATAAAAATTGCCAGCTTTATTAGGTAAAAATATAGGACACCCAGTTAAACTTAAATTTCAGAAAAAAAAATACAGTGTAAGTATGTACCATGAAGTGTTTGGGACATACTTAGATTAGAAAAATGACTCATTAATCTGAAATTGAAATTTAGCTCAGCTTTCTCTGTGCTTTTTTTTTTTCCTGGAAACTCTAAAAATGTCTTAAAACCTGAAGATCCTGTAATTCTGTTTTTAAATATTATTTAATGATAAAGGACATGATATAATCAGTAGCAGTGGAAAGTTTAAAAACTATGTCAGTCCTTTCATCAAATACTGTATTATGGGTTATGTATGCATGCTCAGTTTTTCAGTCATGTCCAACTTTTTTGCAGCCCATGTCACTGTAGCTCACAGACTCCTCTGTTCATGGGATTTCCCAGGTAAAAATACTAAAGTGGGTTGCCATTCCCTTCTCTAGGGAATATTTCCAACCCAGAGATCAAACCTATGTCTCCTGTGTCTCCTGCAGGGGTAGGCAGATTTTTTACTACTGAGCCATCTGGGAAGCCCCATTAAGGGACATACACACACACGTATAAAACATGGGAATAAGTCTTTACATGTAGATGGGTAGGCTTTCACATCTGGACTTACTGCAGTATAAAGTAAACTGTAGAAACCCTAATGTTATAGGTCTCTTAAACAATTCAAAATGTATCATACATTGGGTATAAGTCCATTCCCTGAAAGAGCACTGTGACCAAATTTTATGTCATATATCTGTAGATTTAATAAGATCTGGTTTTCTTAACCATAGTCTTAATAGGTATTAATTTCAGTTTTTTCATGAATCTGTGCTTTATCAAAGAAAAGGAAAATAGTGCATGCATTCATTCAGTAAAGATTTGTTTAGATGCTAAAATGTGCCAGTCCCAACCTAAGCAAAATCCTAAACAAAGATGGTGACATAACAGTGAGAAGAAAATGAGCATTCATAGAAATAAAATTGGCAATATGTTCTTAGAAATAGCATCGGATGATCCAAACAATAAGCAGTTAATACCTATATCGTGGAATTCTGTGATTATAAAAATGTGTGGAACTTTGGGAACAAAATAGGAGATCTGCTAAGTATCTCAGAGTAGCAAAGTAGTCAAGTAATGTGAGTGAGGTAGAGATATCAAGGTAGAGATATCTTCTTTACACAAGAAAAGTCTTTAGTTTTTCCTATTACTCATATCTAGATTCAATGTATTGTTTACCTGCTTTCAGTTGGTAATTGATTCTTTATAATAAAATATATAGAATTATCAAATAAAAAAGAATTGGATCCAACAATTGTGGACCCAAGAAAATTAAGGGCTTAAGTTTAGATAGGACATGTTTATAAGAGAGAATGCCAAGGTATCTAGAAACTTTCCTAATTGTATTTTGAGTTTTATTGGATGTAGGAGAGCCATCTTCAGAATGTTTTAAATTTAAAAAAATCTAAAAAGTTGGTTATCGGTTATTAACTTTACCCCCTTAAAGCACAGCTTATTTCCTCAAAACAGTTCTGTTTCCTCACTGACTCTTTACTGGTTATAGTTCTATGTTTCCATGGAAAAGGAAATCTAAGCTTATGTACATTTCATCAGAGAAATGAACACAAGGCTATTTTACTCCATTTAGCTATCATGTATTTATCTAAGATACTAACTTGTCAAGCTCCATACCTCTTTACTTCTCTTTCTCACACTTTTTTATTGAGATGATAATTTATTACCTAAGTTAAGGGCATTTAAGTCAAAGACAACCTTCCTTGGGACGCCAGGAAGGCAAGAAAAATTCTTCCTAAGATTCTGATAATAAATGATAAGATAGATTTTTCTTATTGTTTAAAAGACTCACGAAAGTGGTCACCATGGAAACCAGACGTGAGTCTCTGGAACATCAAGAAATCAGAAGAGAGGTCTTGAGCTGAGACTCTGAGTCTTAATTTTGGAACGCTGACATAGATTTTAACCCTCATCTGAGGATAACGTCTTCATAAGCTGGGTGATTTATTTTAGATTACAGTCTTGGGATCTGATTTTTTTTTTTTTTTTGTAAAATTCTACTCTGAGCTATTTTCTTTCTCTTTTAGTTCTCCTGCCCCCACCCTTCCTCTCTTCTATTTCTCTTTATCTCAAATTTTCTTTTTCCTTTCCTTTTTCTTTCATTCTTTTTCCCGCTCTTTCCCTCCTCCTCTTCCTGTTTCTTCTTCATTTTTTGATGAACAATTTGTGGTGGCACGAGTGACAAGAGAAGACAGGAGAAGACGCCCTTGGCTTTTCTACGCCTGGGATAGTACTAACAGGACTTCCCTGGTGGTCCAGTGGGTGAAAGTCCGCCTGCCAGGGCAGGGGACTCACGTTCAGTCCCTAGTCCGGGAGGCTTCCACATGCCCTGCGGCAGCTAAGCCCGTGAGCCACAACTGCTGAGCCTGCACTCGAGAGCCCGTGAACCACAACTACGGAGCCTGCGTGCCGCAACCACCAAAGCCTGTGTGCCTAGGGCCTGTGCTCCGCAACAAGGGAAACCCTGTGAGGAGAAACCTGTGCGCAGGGAGGAAGGGAGAGTAGCCCCTGCTCCCCCAGCTAGAGGAAACCTGCGTGCAGCAATGAAGATCCAGCACCACCAGAATTACAGAGTATTGCCAAGAACTGTAGAAAACAGTACAACATATTAAAATCTCAAATGAAAGCAATACTTGGAAAACATATCACTCAAATATTCTGACTGAGCGAATATTCTACCTAGATCAGAGTTAACTCATAATTGTTAAAAATGATGAGTTTTTCCCCAGGATATCCTTATATAATTATATATGATTTAAGTAGAATGATATGTAGTAAAAGTAATCAATCATATTTATAAATGTATTCATAATTTATATAAATACATTTATACAATAACTTATTTAAATATAATACATATATATAACTTTAAGTATATATAACATATATATATATAACACATGAATATATTACTCAGCCGTTAAAAAGAATTCATTTGAATCAGTTCTGATGAGATGGATGAAACTGGAGCCGATTATACAGAGTGAAGTAAGCCAGAAAGAAAAACACCAATACAGTATACTAACACATATATATGGAATTTAGGAAGATGGCAATGACGACCCTGTATGCAAGACAGGGAAAGAGACACAGATGTGTATAACGGACTTTTGGACTCAGAGGGAGAGGGAGAGGGTGGGATGATTTGGGAGAATGACATTCTAACATGTATACTATCATGTGAATTGAATCGCCAGTCTATGTCTGAAGCAGGATGCAGCATGCTTGGGGCTGGTGCATGGGGATGACCCAGAAAGATGTTATGGGGAGGGAGGTGGGAGGGGGGTTCATGTTTGGGAATGCATGTAAGAATTAAAGATTTTAAAATTTAAAAATAAAAACTAAAAAAAAAAAAGAATTGATGCTTTTGAAAAAAAAATAAATAAAACTTATGAATTGTCTAAAAAAAACATAACATATAAATATATTTAACTATATAAATATAAATATAGGAAATTGTTTAGAAAACAATTTCAAGTAAAACAATTAAAATACAATTCATATTCATGTACAATATAAAGGTAACTAGACTTCCAGAATGTGAGGTTATTGCACTTTGTAACCTTAGTGCAAGGGCTGATATGTAACAGCTGCTCAATTAATATTTGCTTAAGAACTCTACAGATCCATCAGAATACACACATATATGCACACAAACACACACACACATAATTTTAAGGCATTGAAAATGAAATGCCAACCACTTTCTTTCAAAGTTTCCGAATTACAGAAATATTTTTTCTTCATTTCTTTGCTTTCACTTAGGACATTTAATCAAAGTTCTTGCAATATTTTGAACCATTATTCCTGAATATATTTTCATAAAATGAATTACTAATACGATTTTATTTCACTTTACTAGAAATAAAATGATACTTATTTAGTAAAGTTTATAAAAAGATATTTTATTCCCAGTTATGTGAAAATAGTATGTTAATATTTAAAATTTATACAAGTTATGTGTCAAAATGTAGGGATGTTTACAGGAAAAAAGGTGGCATAAGATACTGGAAATGACATGTTTTGGGTTTCTGGATGGTATTTTACTTTTTGGAGTTGCTATTTCAAACTTGCGAGATAGGGCAAACTACTTCACAAACTACTTTACTGCTACAAACTTTACGTAGTTTACCATCTACTTCCAACAATTGATATGAAGAATGTCTGGAGATGATATGTATCCTTTTGACTTAAAATGTACCTTTAAAGTGCTTATAAATGTGAAATGTGGGAGTTCGTTTGAAAAGATTCCTGAATTCTGGGAGGTGGATCATAGAGGATCCTGCTGTGATTTATGTCTGAGAGTGTTTTGCCTATGTTCTCCTCTAGGAGTTTTATAGTTTCTGATCTTACATTTAGATCTTTAATCCATTTTGAGTTTATTTTTGTGTGCGGTGTTAGAAAGTGATCTAGTTTCATTCTTTTACAAGTGGTTGACCAGTTTTCCCAGCACCACTTGTTAAAGAGATTGTCTTTACTCCATTGTATATTCTTGCCTCCTTTGTCAAAGATAAGGTGTCCATATGTGTGTGGATTTATCTCTGGGCTTTCTATTTTGTTCCATTGATCTATATGTCTGTCTTTGTGCCAGTACCATACTGTCTTGATGACTGTGGCTTTGTAGTAGAGCCTGAAGTCAGGCAAGTTGATTCCTCCAGTTCCATTCTTCTTTCTCAAGATTGCTTTGGCTATTCGAGGTGTTTTGTATTTCCATACAAATCTTGAAATTATTTGTTCTAGTTCTGTGAAAAATGTAGCTGGTAGCTTGATAGGGATTGCATTGAATTTGTAAATTGCTTTGGGTAGTATACTCATTTTCACTATATTGATTCTTCTGATCCATGAACATGGTGTATTTCTCCATCTATTAGTGTCCTCTTTGATTTCTTTCATCAGTGTTTTATAGTTTTCTATATATAGGTCTTTAGTTTCTTTAGGTAGATATATTCCTAAGTATTTTATTCTTTTCGTTGCAATGGTGAATGGAATTGTTTCCTTAATTTCTTTTTCTACTTTCTCATTATTCGTGTATAGGAACTGACAAGCAACTAATCTCAAAAATATACAAGCAACTTATGCAGCTCAATTCCAGAAAAATAAACGACCCAATCAAAAAATGGGCCAAAGAACTAAATAGACATTTCTCCAAAGAAGACATACGAATGGCTAACAAACACATGAAAAGATGCTCAACATCACTCATTATTAGAGAAATGCAAATCAAAACCACAATGAGGTACCACCTCACACCAGTCAGAATGTCTGCGATCCAAAAATCTGCAAGCAATAAATGCTGGAGAGGGTGTGGAGAAAAGGGAACCCTCCTACACTGTTGGTGGGAATGCAAACTAGTACAGCCACTATGGAGAACAGTGTGGAGATTCCTTAAAAATTGCAAATAGAACTACCTTATGACCCAGCAATCTCGCTGCTGGGCATACACACTGAGGAAACCACAATAGAAAGAGACACATGTACCCCAATGTTCATTGCAGCACTGTTTATAATAGCCAGGACATGGAAACAACCTAGATGTCCATCAGCAGATGAATGGATAAGAAAGCTGTGGTACATATACACAATGGAGTATTACTCAGCCATTAAAAAGAATTCATTTGAATCAGTTCTGATGAGATGGATGAAACTGGAGCCAATTATACAGAGTGAAGTAAGCCAGAAAGAAAAACACCAATACAGTATACTAACACATATATATGGAATTTAGGAAGATGGCAATGACGACCCTGTATGCAAGACAGGAAAAAAGACACAGATATGTATAACAGACTTTTGGACTCAGAGGGAGAGGGAGAGGGTGGGATGATTTGGGAGAATGGCATTCTAACATGTATACTATCATGTAAGAATTGAATCGCCAGTCTATGTCTCTGACACAGGATACAGCATGCTTGGGACTGGTGCACTGGGATGACCCAGAGAGATGTTGTGGGGAGGGAGGTGGGAGGGGGGATCATGTTTGGGAACGCATGTAAGAATTAAAGATTTTAAAATTTAAAAAATAAAAAACTAAAAAAAAAAAAAGTGAAAAAAAATAAATAAAAATAAAAAAACCTAAAAAAAAAGATTCCTGTACTCAGAAGATGCTAAAAGTATATTTATCTCATAAAAGTTATTTTATTTTCTTGTGGTCAAATTATGCTTTGCCTAATAACATGGTACCTATACACTTATTTGGGAGAAGTCAATGGCAACCCACTCCAGTACTCTTGCCTGGAAAATCCCATGGGAGGAGCTTAGTAGGCTGCAGTCCCGTGGGGTCGCTAAGAGGCGGACATGACTGAGCGGCTTCACTTTCACTTTTCACTTTCATGTATTGGAGAAGGAAATGGCAACCCACTCCAGTGTTCTTGCCTGGAGAATCCCAGAGATGGGGGAGCCTGGTGGGCTGCCATCTATGGGGTCGCACAGAGTCGGACATGACTGAAGTGACGCAGCAGCAGCAGCAGCAGCATACTCTTATTTGATATAGTTTATGTTGTTAGTTAAAAAGAAATACAGAGGGTTTAAATGGACTGGCAGTTGTTCTGAATATTGGCTGCATGTTAGAATCACCTGTGAAGCTCTCTAAAAATCGAATTTCCTGATAACAAGGCAGTGATTTTTTTAAAAGCTATAGATGCTTCTAATGCATATCCAAAGTTCAGGACCCCAAAACTAGAAAGTCCACAGATCCCAACTCATTTTAGCTTGCTATGGAATCTAGTTTATGAGAACCTGAATTGATCAATAAAATATATTCGTAGAATGTATTCATTAATTTGGGCTTCTCTGGTGTCTCTGCGGTAAAGAATCTGCCTGTTAATGCAGGAGATATAAGAGATGCAGGTTCTATCCCTGGGTTGAGAAGATCCCCTGGAGTAGGAAATGGCAACCTGCTCCAGTAGTCTTGCCTGGAGAATTCCACACACAGAGGAGCCTGGTGAGCTACAGTCCATGGGGTCACAGAGTAAGACGTGACTAAGCACGCACATGCACACACACCTGCTAAGCAGCACACCAGGCATCAAATCCATGCAAGCTGGCTTCAGAGAGAGTGCTCTTACTCAGGTGGTACACAGCATCTCATCTATAGTAATTGTAACTAACAAGGTTTCAAATGCTTACCATGTACCAAGCTCTGTCTTTTACAAGTATAACTTGTTTAATCTTCACAATAAACTTATGGAACTGGATTTTCTCCATTTTACAGATAAAGAAAGTAAGGAACAGAATTAAAGGCTTTATATTACTTCAACTAGCACATGGGCGCTCAGTCTATCAGAGTTCTTGATGGATCCATATGTCTGCATTTATCTAGAGCAGCTCAACATCCCTGCTAAATCTTAAAGAAATGAAACAACAACAACAACAAATGTTTAGTACCATAAGAGAAGGTATCAGTTCATCAGTCTCCAAGTTTCTGGCACTGTTCTAATTACTACATAACTTTAAATCATTTAGCTCAATAAGCTACTTCTAAGAAAATGAAACATTGAAAACAATAGACATGTCCTAAATTACTGCAATGAATTAGATACAATGTGGAGTTTCAGGTGGTTAAGACTTCTTATAATTAAACACATTATAATAGTTGCAACAGCTGTATGTATACCATTGAGAGCATAATTGTCTCTTATGCATACAATGCAAAGTTTCCAGGAATTCTATTAAGCAATGATTCCAAGGCTCTGTTTTGAAGAAACAAAACAATCCTCTGTATAACTTTACTTGGTCATTTAAATGCAAAACAATGCTGCTGCCATAAAGTTTAATCTTTGATAGTAGATGAAAAAAATAACTGCCTTTGCCAAAAGTATTAACTGAGAATACCACAAGACTTTATCCAATTTAAATGCATTAACCAAGAGACGAACTCTAGTTGATTGGAAGATGTTTTTCAAATTCCCAAGTGTCTCAAAGAGTAGACATCAAGTTCCAAGCTACCTGTCTAGCACCTTGTCCATTCTATGTATAGATGTAAATAACTGAAAATTAAAATAAACTAGTCCTTATTCCTATCATTATCATCACCAAATATCATTCATTTACCACATTTCAGGGACTGTACAATTGCTTCACATCCCTTATTGCTTATCTATAGTAACCTCACTATTATTTATGTTGTAGAGAAGGAAAATAACACATCTCTGACCAATCTGAAAACAAAATTAAGAGGAATTTTCTTTTGTTATTTATTATGATCCTAATAATCAACAGTATTATCAAAATTCTTGCCTCCACACAGTATTGTACTGGAACAACAGAGCCAGATTGTGAGAGAATGTGAGAAAAAACAACCATGATTTGCCTGAGATCACTATAATAATGCTTAGTTTATAAAGTGACTTTATATATAACCAAGAGAATTAGTTTCTAAATTATCTTTCCCATTTTCCCCATTTCCAGGTAAGGAAATCAGGTTCTGAAATTCAATAGCTTGTCTGAGTTCCCTTGTCAAGTAAGAGCCAGATAAACCATTTGGATTGGGACTCAAAATATAAGTGGATCTGGGTATTCATTCTGGGCTATCACAGAAGCGCATTGCTTATAGTAATGACAGTTTAAGTAGGGTCGGCCAACGACTGTGCAGTGAAGATAAGGATCTGTCTTTGCCACATGTATGGACAAGGGCTTTATCCTAGAGAACACTGAAGAACTTGTAGTTCCCCATGAACTGAGGGAAAAAGCTCTTTTATTATTGTATTTTTATCCAGTATCAAGACAAATTAAAAAATTCCCATGGTAATCTTCTCCATTTGTCCTGCTTGGAGAATAATAAAGACGTAAGTGACACGACTCCTAAGTAACAACTTCTTTGAGTTAAATTTCCAAGTTATGCCTAGAACTTACATTGAAATTTTATATACAACAATGTAACATGAAAAAAGTTTCATTTTTCATTGAAAGCATTGAAGTTTTAAGGGTCATTTAAATAAGGGTCTATGTCATAATAATAGCCTTCAGAAATAGCAAGAACAACAAAACTTTTTTGAAGAACAGGCTACTTTTCTTATAGTAATTATAAGAAATAAGAAATCTAAGAAATTATAAAGAAATCTTATACTAATTATAAGAAATATACAATTTATATTTTTAAATACTTATTAGTTAAAACATTTTCCCTTTTCTCTTTGTTTTGCTAGTGAACTCATCACTAAGCATTTTACATAAACCACTGGTACCACATTAATAAAAAGCCACTTGGGTGTTTGTCAGCTCCTCTTTCTACATGACTTTCATTTTATATTTCTAGTGACTTTTATATCTCACTCACATTTAGAAATTTGGCAGATTAAATGCATTGAATAAAATGAGATAAAATAACAAAATTCTGTTTTGCAATTAAGCAAACTGAGATATGCTGAAAGATTGCCCAAGCTCTACTTCACTGACATCAATGCCTTTTTGATTTTCAAACTATAGCAAGTATTCTATTACTTCAGAGGTTACAGTTGTTGTTCCCTATGCCTGTAAAACCCCTTCCTTTCTTCCTTCTCTTGGGTAAACCATACCTCCCCACCACCAACACACAGACACAAGCACACAGAGGACATTTTCTGCATAGCTGATTGGAATGGATCTTTACCTGTTGTTAATGCCTCAGAGAGAATTTATTTTTTAATGTTCTATACAAACAAGACACCAAGGTCCCTCCTCATGTCATGCTGTACTTTACAGCTTACCTTGTCCAATTCTTCTTTGCCTTCAACCCACAAGTTGTGAGACAAATTAGTTAAGTTTGTGTGTTCCTTAGTTGACTGTAAGCTCCATGAGGACACGGACTAATTCTACTTCATTCATCATTGAACCCCAATATCTAGCTATGATTTGCACATAGTAATTTAAAAAATACCTAATCAATGGGATGAATAAATCAATAAACATATAAACACTCGTATATACATACCTAATAGCTATAGGCTCTTTAAAGCTAAACGAGTATTTACTTGTCATTCTTATTGCAGTCCCTCATATAGTAACTGACAAAAAGAAAAGGCCTTGGCAAGTTTTCAGTAAATGAATGAAAATAAAATGCCCTTAAATTATTTTATAAGGCCACTTATAATCTGTTAACTGGTGGGTTCAGAGAAACATATAGTTGGAAAACCTTTATAATTGCAATAACTCCTTTGGAGTCTAGAACGTGAGCAGGTAAAGTCTATGAAGCACAGATGCGAAAACAGAAGGCAAAGGTGGGTAAGAGTGCCCAGGCTGGAAAAAGCCCAGGCAGTAATCTTGCATATCTCTTACAGACTTAATTTATTGTCAGTGATGTTAGCTGAGAAAATGAGTGAAAGCATGTACCGTGTATACCTCTATTTTCATAAATATTCATTTAAACATTCAGACGTATTTGTTGAGTGGCTTTCAGGTTCTAGAATTCTTTCCTAAGAGTCTGAATACATCAAACAATCGTAGATTCCTTCCTTGAGGGGCCCACATTCTTATGGAAGGGAAGGGAAGACACACACAATAAACAGTAATCACAGCAAATGGGTACCTTATACGGTACATGGCACAGGATAAAGAGATACGGGGAAAACAGCTTTGAGTAGAGGGGACCAGGAGTACTGAGGCTGTAAGGGAGAATAGGTTACAGTATTAAACATGCTAGTCTAGGAAGGCTTCATTAAGGAGGTGCAGGAAAAGAGCAAATTAGCCAAGATGGTGCGGTCAGGCTCTCTCGCCCCTCATCCTCTCGGCCCTCCCCCCACGTTCTGTGAATACAGATTATGTTAACAACCGAGATCACGTCTAGTACTGCAATGCGGGGCACGAGGTACGCGCTTGGCCACGGGCTAGTTTTGTTCTGTAAACACATATAAGCTCCACCTGAAACGCCCTTGGTGACAGAGTCGTGTCTGCTGCTCTGGCTTTTGTGCTGGCCGGGAGAGACTAGGTCTGGAGTTCCTACGGCTCCCTGAGTTTTCTTCCAGGCTCTTGGCTCACGCCTTGCCTACCCTGGGTTCAGTGAACGGTGAGATACAGCAAGGCCAGAGGTAAGATTTTGCAAAGATTTGAAGGAGAAGAGAGGGCCCGATGATTACTTGAGAAAGAGCATTTCATGAGGAACAAACAGCTACTGTGAAGACCATCAGTGTTGGAGCATACCAGACTTGTTTTAAGAAACAGCAGAAAAGCCCTGGTGGCTGGGGTAGACTGAGGAAAGAGGATGAAGACTAGGAAACGAAGTCAGAAAGGTAATGAAGTGGGAACAGACTCTAGAGATTCCATCTGACTCTGTTTCAAATGGAAAATTACTGGAGGATTTTGAGTTAAGCTAACTTCTTAAAAGAAAACTCTAGCTGCTGTGTTGAATATTAGATTGTAGTGAAAAGTGAAGAAGCTGAAAGACCACTTTGGATGCTACTGCTGCAGGCAAATAAAAGATGATGGTGGCTCGAAGCAACATGGTATCTGGGAAGGCGATTAGAAGTGGTAGGATTCTGGATAGATTTTGAAGGTAGAGCCAAGAGGATTTCCTGACATTGTCATGTGCGAAAGAAAGAAAAGAACAAAGGGAAATTTCGAGTTTTAAACTTAATAAGTAGCTTTTTCATTCTTTTTCACTGTTCTGCATATTTTTATATGTAGAATTCCATAATAGCTCGTGCACGGATGCTACATCACTTCAGTTGTGTGACTCTTTGTGACCGTGGGCTGCAGCCGGACAAATGCCTCTGTCCATGGGGTTCTCTAGGAAAGAATACTGGAGTGGGTTGCCATGCCCTCCTCCAGGGGATCTTCCAGACCCAGGGATCGAACCCAAATCTCACTATGTTTCCTGCATTGGCAGGAGGGTTCTTACCACTAGTGCCACCCGAGAAGCCCCATTAGTAGCTAATCCTAAGGTAAAAGTCTCGCCCTTGAACAATTTACCATCTGAATTTGCTTTGGGGACTTTTTTAATTTTTACCTAATTCATCACTTTACAATTACGAGGTTAAAGCTGTATTGTAAAATGTCACTGAGCAATTTAAGATTATGTAATTCTGTTTTCCTTTCTCAGCTGAAAGTATCACTGTTGCTCAACACGAGGAATGTCCTTTAGTTCTAGCTTTTACAGCATGGAAGTGGCTATGTCTTGATAAACGAAATGATGCATCTATGGAGTGCTTTATCATCTCTGACATGATTTGAGATGTCCTATTGTGTCCCATCCTCTCCATAACCCTGGGAGACAGATATGCAGGACAGATATGCAGGAAATTGAAGAATCTAAGTGACTGGGTAGCCACCGTGAGAACCCCTTCTTACATAGGTTCAGCCCAACTTGGGTGCTTTAAGCTAGTTTCCCATGATGATAAACGACAGGGAACTTGTGTTCCATGCTCATTCAAAGCTAAGTGCCTCACACAAGGGTCAAATCTATGACCATGTCTTCATCACCAATGCCTCAGTCAACTGGGCTTGCAAATCATTTTCTTCATCAGACTTAGTCACATTTCCGGAATCATCTAGTCATTAGTTTCCCTTTATTTTCCTCACTGTTTTTGTATTCTCTCATCTATTCCACCTTATCTTTCTTATTCAGGAAGGTCCACCAGAGCTTTGCTGGCCTCTCTACAAAGTAATAAAGCTTGCTTTGCAGATTGCAATAAAAGAATCTCAAAAACAAAGAATGCCACCATCAGTACACAGGAAAAATGGGGAGAAGAAAGATGCCATTGTAAAGACCCACAGGGTGTGAGATACATATCTTTTTCTCTTGTAGAATCAGGAAGGAAAGCTATCAATGAACAACTTGCCTTGCTTTCAAGAGTCTTGTGCCAAACCTACATTAGTAGTGTTTACCTTATAACCAACTGCCTGACTTCAGGGTCCTCATCTTTTAACCTTTCACCCAACTGCTGCAAGCACATGGCTAGGGAAACATAAGGGGGCACAATAATCATACTGCTGTAATGTCTTCTTTAAGTCGCACAATTAATTTACCCTAATTTCTTTTTTTTTTTACAGAGGCAGAAATGAAGTCTGATTTGGGAATTTAAAGATGACCTCAACATTTTTTTTTTTTTTTTTTTACAGTATTGGTCAGTTACAGGGGTAGTGGAGGAAAAGACAGTCTAGTCATTTAAGGAAGTAAAAGATACTTAACTGCTACAGAGAAAGAAATTTTAATGGACGTAGAAACAATCCTTTGCAAGAAGTGCAGGCAAATGCAAAATGGCATTATTAAGTAATGCTATTAAGGAGCCCATTCTTTAATCATTCACACCTCTGAATCCTCTTGGAGTTCCCCGAATTCCCGGTCCTCTGCACCCTCCCGCCGTGACACCGCTTCTCCCAACCCCAGTCGGAGGTTTAAGTGCCATCGTCAGGGAGAAGCTTATGATCTACCTGCTCCCCCAGCCTCTCTCTGAGTGACGAGCCACCCACGCCTCCCCGCACCGCTCTGTTCCTCCCGCGGCTACCGGAGGGAAGCCGAGGCGCCGCAGAGGGAGCCCGAGGCGACCCTGGATCGAACCCCAAGCCTACGAGGCTCCAAGACCCCGGTGGCCCGGCCTGTGCGCGCCCGCTCGCTCCCCGGCCCCGCCGCGCGCCGCAGGAGCAGGGCCGGCGGGCGCTGCGCTTCCAGCCGCCTCTGCCCGAGCGCGACACGTGCTCCCGGCGCGGGCCCGAGAGCGCGAGCGCCCAGGCCGCTGCGCCGCCTGCCGCCGCCGCCGCCCGCACCGCCGCCGCTAGCGCCCCAGCCGCAGCCTAGGCCGCTCGGCGAGCGCCGGTTGCCGGCCAGGAGCGGCTGGCCGGGGACGCCGGGCTCCGGGCGCGCACCCGGTAAGCGCAGCGCATTTCTCCTTCTTTGGGCTAGGGGGTCGCGGTGGCGGTGGCGGTGGGAGCCACCCGGGCCCCTCCCCCAGTGCAGGGATGGAGGGCCGCCCGGCACGGGGCGGGAGCCGGGGCGATGCACCCGAGAGGGCGGGCGGTGGGCAGGCGGAGAGCCGGGGGAGCCAGGGACGCTGCGAGGTCCTGCAAGTTTGGAAAAGTCACCCTCCAAGGACGTGTGCTGGGTGAATCAGACAGGAATCTCGAGTCCGGAGCCCAGGCTACCGCGGCGTCTCTCCAATGAGAGCTTTATGAAGATCGCTTTGCTCGTATTTGCATAAGTGAGGGATTTAAGTGGGCTTGTTTCCATAGAAAATGAACTAAAAAAAAGAGGAGGAAAAAAAAAAAAAAGAGGTCTGAGCCAAAGGGAGGGTTTGGACATCTCTCTTTCTGTCTCTTCATGCATACCGATACATGTGCACAGAGGGGCACATTTGGCGAAGGAAGGGAGTCTCTATTTTTGAAGCCATTAGGTGTTGCTGGGGGAGCTCATAAGAGCGTTTGCTGGTGCTTCACCCTGAAGAAGAGCAAAAGAGGAATCTCGCTGGGTGTAACTGCCAGTGTTCCATTTCTAAAATGACACTTTCATGACTACATTTCCGAGAACGAGCAATTTTCTAGAACAGGGGCCATTTTAAGGGGGTACACCTGCAACTCTGGACCTTTAAGCTCAAGTTTATGTACTCCCTCTGGGGTTAGAAACATCCTTACTCCAGGTTCCTTTATGGGACTTTGCAAAGGATGGGGTCAGAAAGAGGGTGATGGAGAGAGAGGAAAGAGAAGGGAGCTCAACATGACTGAATGGGCTGTGTGCAGTGCCAGAAAGGAGCAGGAGCTGGCAGTCAGGTTTGCCATCACTGCGTTTCTTTGGTATCACCCTGGGTTAGTAGTCTCTGGGCTGGTGTCTAGGAAAATGTGTGACCTTGAACACGTAGAAACATAGAGGCTTTTCTGTGTATTGGGTCACTAAGGTCCCATGCTGCAGCAGTGTCTGCCTAGGATCAAATGGGTTTGAGGATCTGCACACAAGGAAGAGCACCCAGAAAATCTGGATCAAGGGAGCTTCAGGGTAAAGTATCAAAGACGTTTGCAAGCTCTTGGCTATGCTGTCGGTGTAATGCATACAGAGACGTCTGTAGAAATGGCTGAGAAGGACAATCGGACACGTCGCCATAGCCAAGAGAATCTGGAGTTCTGAATGTGATTTGGGGAGGTTCAGATCCACAGAGTCTAAAGTTCCATGCTTTTTTAAAGGTAGCAGTTAAAGAAGAAAGTTGGGTAGCAAGCTGTGATGCTCTTTGAATGAGGGTTGGGGAATACTCTGGAACTGATTCTAGTGCGAGGGAAATGAATGGCAACCTACTTTGAAGGTTGGGCACTCAGGTGATGGCGGGACGGTTTGAGAGTGGTGTTTGAGAAAACTGTAATCTGGGCAGAAGGGTTAGCAGAGAGAAGGGTTCCTAGACTCCTAGGAGGCTACTGGCACCTGCCTAGTGTCCTTGACACCTCTGCCACTTGTGTGCAGAGGGCACAGGTGCCTGTTTCCCCTCAACACCAGCTCATCCTTAGAATGTAAGGATCTAAATCACAGGCATTGAGATGAGAAAGTGCACATGGGGAAACTCAAGTCCTAGGGTGTGCCCCAATCCCCCGACCCTGGGAGCATCTGGCTGTGGAGCTGGTTTACCCATCCAGATTCGATCCGAAGTCTGTGTTCCTAAAGGAACTCACTGTGCCACTTGGTGGCACCAAAAAGTTGCGCTGAGAACTCTCTTCTCTATAAATACAAACTACCACCCCTCCCTCCTCCGCGCTTTTCCCCCCTTCCCCCCTTTCTCAGTAGCAGGGAGAATTGCTGCACACGCCGCCCTCAGCTCTGCTGTTCTGCGCGCACTGAGCGCAGGAGATGAGCTTAAGATCATCTTGGGGCGGGGGGAGCCCGGGACCGGAGAGGCCGACTATGCCCCGCTGATCCGCGCGGCCCAACTTTCTGGGGGGCTGGCTAGACCGCGACTCCCTGCCTGCTGCGCCGCCAACAGGGGGTAAGTTGCCAAGTGTCTGCGTGCCTAGAGGGTCCCCGGGCCCGCCGAGGACGCAGGAGCTGTAAGCTTGCGGGGCGCTCCCTGTTGGGTTTGGGGGAGGGGGTCGCGGGTGGAGCGCCGGGGGTGGCTAGAACCTCGAGGTCGAAGCCCGCTCTATTCGCGGGTGGCTTCGGTTAAACCTGTTGGCGAGACAGGGCTAGAGCAACGGGGGAAAGGAGGGAATGGCCGGGGCTGGCGAGGAATTCTGCATGCCTTCGGGGGCGAGGTCCCGCGCCCCAAGGCCAGGGGCGGGCGTTCAGAATTCGAACTGGGCTCCGCCGACCCACCCGAGGGCTCAGAATTCAGAGATGCGAAGGCAGAGGGGAAGAGGGGGGAGAACCGCTTCCCAGTGCATCGCTTGGCGGCGGTGACCGCGGCTCCTGCTGCGGGAGCACGGAGGACAGCGGGTGGTGCTGAAAGCACTCTCTCCGCTCCCGGTCCCGGCCCTCCGGCTCTTTGCTCTCCCCTGGATGTAGCTTGCCCTTCGGACACAAAGCCCGCTAGTTACCCTAAGCGGCATTGCCCAGGCTACAGACACTTGGGAAAGAACCCCGGGCAGGCCGACGAGCTAGCCAGGTGACCAGAGCCTCGCCTGCACCTGGGACCTCACAGAGGGAAGGGGGGAGCCCACCTGGAGGGCTCAGGTGCTGGTGCTAGGTCTCCCTCCGGAGCAGGTGCTGCGGGGAAGGGAAATTGAGGGGCGGGTAACAAGTGCTTGTGTTCACTCAGGCACCATCTCGGTGCTGCCTAAGCTGAATCGAAAGCTCTCGAGTGAGCAGGCAGATAGACTCTCCCACAGTTTACTCTCCGCCGAGTAACTGACAGAGGCCAGTCGGAAGGCAGTGGCTTCCTGCCACCGTCTTGATTCCCTGCATGTTCCATTGTTGTGAGTCCCGCGAGGCTGAGCTAGAGCTCGTCTGCTGGCCTTTTGAGGCAGCCGAGAAATCGTTGTCGTGGGCTCTATGCGGCCCCCCACCCTGCCCCCGCGGGGAGCTCAGCTTAGGTTTTCTGCAGAATCCTCTTGGCCATGCAACATTCTAGACAGTCCTCTGAGTTGCGAGTGTTCAGGCATGCCGCCGCTTGTTAGGGGTGCTCCGTGTGCCTCACTCCTCTCATGGAGCACAGGGCGTCTCCTTCAACTTCTCTCTTATGTCCATTTAAAAATTAGTTGTGACTGTTTTTGTCCTTTATGGACGTCAGTTTCTGTTTAAAAGGACCTTTTGTTGGGACTTGAAAATCCTGCTTGGTGAGCTCATCAGGTTACTTGGTCTCCCAGACTCCAGCCTTCTCCAGCGGAAGCCTTTTCAGCACTCCGGACAGATCCTACAAGGTTTGGGGGTTTTTTGGTTTGTTTTTGAAGAATGTGAATAGAATGTAGTATTTCTTACATAACTGCTTGACTGCTTCTTTAAGAGAAAAGCTGTCCCTGATCATGTAAACTCCAAATATATTATTTAGGTAGTTTCATTGCACTCCCGAGACTGTTGCTATCCCAAGGTAATGTTTTGGCTGTAGGTTACACTCAAAAAGAAACCGAACTCTTTAATGTTCATGTATTAAAGGGCATATTGAGATTGTTTGGAGGAGAGGGATGGTATTTGAATATTCAAGTACTTGCCCAGTTCTTCACTTTTCTGTCATAGGTAGACGAGCCTTTGCCATCACATCACGGTACACATTTTTTATGGACATAATGGCAAATGTCAAGTTGAAAACTGAAAAATTCACTCAAAGGTGGATTTTTTGATATGTCCAACCAGTACAAAATATGCAAACTTTGAGAATATTGAAGTAACTACATAATATTTTCAGATTTTACTCTGCTTGTTGACATTGTTATATTACCTATTCAATGATTTATCTCATTAAACATGTTTCCTTTCATGACTAAAGGATTTTACTAATTCTAATTTTTTTACATTTCTTCAAAACATGTTGAAGGTTTTATGAGTTGTCTAATATTGTTTCTTATGGGATTTTCAGAGCATTTTAAGGGAAAAACTAAATTAAATGCCAATGAAAGTAGAAAAATGTGAGATACAGTTAACTGTGAAAAATGTTGCACTTATTTGTGTACCATTTTTTCCCCAGGATTTCTGTCCTTATGAGATGAAGAGACGCACTTATTCCTCCTTATACTTTTTGCTGTGTTATTTTAGTAGATAGTTTAAACTAACTTCATAAAACAGTGAAGGCTGTTTTTTGATATATGATGATATATGCTGAAAGTGATCAGTTTGGAGTTTGGGTAGATTGGTAGATTGGTAATACAAAGCAGAAACCTTCTTACAATTGAGAAATATGGGTCACTTTTAATATTCACAGAAATGTTAACTCTAGTCCCAAAGTATCATTTAGTTATTTTCATTGAGTAGAGTTTGGAGAATATAAGAATACAGGAGCACCAGAAGACATATTTTAAGCATATGGCATGCTTGTATAACGTGAGAAAATTTAAATTTTGATTTTGCATTTTGACTATTTGAAACTAAGAAAATATTTTCTTGATATTTCTTTCTCTCAGTTGGTTCAAATGTAGTTCTATAACAGTTCTAAAAACCATTATGTCATAAGCTTACTTTCATTTCCTTTAAATTCTCAAACAGAAGGAAAAATATTTAGATTTTACCAGCTCTAATCTCATTTGAATTGTGTGTACCTTTAGTCGGAAGGGAAACCAAGCAAAGGGCTTGATGCAGACTTACCTCTGCTCTTATAACTATCATTTATTGAGCATAGGCACCATGCCAAGTATTAAATATGTTAGTTAAAACATTTAACAATCATACAAGGCAGTGATTTTTCTGTCGTTAAAACTGAGGGTTGTTTTCCTTCCATTGTCATGTAGCAGAGAAGTGGAAAAAATAAAATTATATGTGTATATAATTTTATACACATAACTGCATACATAACTCTCTTTCCACACACACACACTTATACACATAAATCTGATTTGTTTGGAACTCAGACTTATCCTTTTCCCATTTTATTGTTTTTGTTGTTTAGTTGCTAAGTCGTGTCCAACTCTGAGACCCCTTGGACTGTAGCCCCCTAGGCTCCTCTGTCCATGGGATTTTCCAGGCAAGAATACTAGAGTGGACTGCCATTTCCTTCTCCAGGGATCCTCCTGACCCAGGGATCGAACTTGGGTCTCCTGCATTGGCAGGTAGATTCTGTACTCCTGAGCCATTAGGTAACTTTAATCTGTGATGTGGCTAAACACCATGGAATGATTTCATTGTGGTTTCCAGTGACTTGTGATACAATTGGGAGTACAGACCCTTGCACAAGATTGCTTGAGTTTGAATCCCAGCTTTGTGGCTTATTAGCTATGTGACCTTGGGCAAGTTGCTTAGCATTGCTCTGCCTCTCTTCCTCAATTTTGAAATGAGGAATAGGCTGTAACACTATTAGCCTCATTGAGTGATTATGGCGAATTAATTACACAAATAGGCTTCTCTGGTGACTCAGTGGTAAAGAATCCACCTGCCAGTGCAGGATACATGGGATCGATCCCTGGATCAGGAAGATCCCCTGGAGAAGGAAATGGCAACCCACTCCTGTATTCTTGCCTGGAGAATCCCTCGGACAGAGGAGCCTGGGGGAGGCTACAGTCCACGGGGTCGTAAGAATCAGATATGACTGAGTGACTAAACCACCACCACCAATATCATCTTTGACAGTTTACTCTGTATTTCTCAAATTGACATTCCAAGCTTCAAAACAAGAAACGCAGCCAGAAACAAGTTACAGTGTAAAGAGGGAGAAAGGCAAGTCTATTCCACACTGCTCTCCTTAGAATTATTAGAACATTTCAGGAAAAGGCTTTGCAGGAGCGACACATCCCGATGGCTCTTACTTGTCTTCTGTTTTTGAGGATTATGTAGACCTTGACAGGATGAGTTTCAAGTAAATCAGCAGTTTTCTATTGGGAATGGCTTTGACCTGCAAGGAACATTTGACAGCATCTAGAGACATTTTTATTCATCACAAGGATGAGGAGGTGTGTGCTGTTGGTATCTGCAGATCAGGGATGCTCTAAATATCCTGCAATGCCTAGGATGGCAGCCTGCCCAAATCTCCAAAATTACCTAGTCCACAGTGGCAACAGGTGTAAGGTCAAGAAACCCCAATCTAAATGATTCTATGAAACAGAGTTAGCTATATTTATTAGGTTTGTTTGTATGGCTTCTGAATGTAGCTGGTTCATATTACATAAGAATTTGGTGGAAAGGTGAATTTCCAAAATGTTTTGTAGCCAACACGTAAGGTTTAACTAACCATCCCATTTGGTCAGATGGGAAGCAGTAGCATCTGATTATGTTGAGTGTGGGTTTGGGAGCCAGAGAGAATTGAATTTATGTCCTGACTCTGCCATTCACTATATGTGTGAGACCTCTGGCAAGACTCTTCACCTCTAAACCTCAATTTCAAGACAGATTTAATGTAGGTAGTAATCATACCTATCCCACAAGGTCATTGTGAGACTTACATTTATACATTATTTAGCACAAAGTAGGCACTCAATAAATATTAGCTATTAATAAGTAACTAGAGATTGAGTTAGAAATGCAAAACCACATTTTCAAGCACCTGATGCTAGGTAATATAATATGCACAGTAATGCTTTACAGTCTTTCGAGGTGTGCTGTAAATAACAAGAAAGCAGCTGAAGGCTGCAAAATGGGAAGAAGTTTAGAATCCCTGCTTGATAATTAAATTGAGACTAGTTAACAGTCGATCACATCATTTTTATTGCTTTGCTGTAAAAGGCTGTTTTAGGTCTTCATGGACTACTAAACCAGTTGTGTAATGATTTAAGATGATTTAGTGAGCTTTATTCTACTGCCAGCACCTTTTAATTAATGCGTAAAATTACAGACTTCACTTTTGCACAATGTTATTTTATGGCCCCTTTTTGCTTTACGGGGATTTCAGTTTAAATATGGCACATTTTTTCGTCCTGGGCTAGATGGAGGGGCTGCTGGACTTTCCTATTTACAAGGTCACAGATGTGTGCTTGAGATAGTTACGACAATGGAGCTTTCCCCAGACTACGATGCTCTCGGTATCCTTATACCCGAGTGTCTCTTATCTATGGGATGCACTTGTTTTCAGGAAAATGTATCCGAGGCATCCATGACATATGCAGTATTGACACCCCTATCTATGAGAAGGCTGTTGCTCAGGCAGAAGGAATCATTTTAGTGCTGATGTCTTGAGCTGTGTGATTTGCTTGTGTGGGGATTAAGTTATATAAGAGACATCTGTGCCAGAAAGATGGTCAGCATTTGAGAAAATTGTTGAGAATAAGACAATGCGACTGTGAATCTGATTACTATGTAAGTTGCCATTTATGCTAAATTCTATCCCCAATAGTTTCTTCTCCATCTTCACTTAGGATACAATATGATACCGTATGGTTCCCTGAGGCACAGTACTTTTATGCATATTAAATATATGTCTATTTTCTATAATGGGGTAGTGATTGATTTTATTATGGTATGAACCTAGAATATTGAATAAAGTAGTCTAGTGCTTCTGAGGAGAAGGCAATGGCACCCCACTCCAGCACTGTTGCCTGGAAAATCCCATGGACAGAGGACCCTGGTAGGCTGCAGTCCATGAGGTCGCTAAGAGTCGGACGCGACTTCACTTTCTCTTTTCACTTTCATGCGTTGGAGAAGGAAATGGCAACTCACTCCAGTGTTCTTGCCTGGAGAATCCCAGGGACGGGGGCGCCTAGTGGGCTGCTGTCTCTGGGGTCACACAAAGTCGGACATGACTGAAGTGACTTAGCAGCAGGAGCAGCAGTGCTTCTGAAAATAGGACCCAGAACCAAAATATCATGTAAGTTATAGTATTTATGTAAACTCTTATCAGTTACTACTTTTGAGTGAATTATAAAGTACTGCATATTTTTAGATCACAGGTCTATAATATTTTGAAAGCTTTTAAAATTACTGTGATAATTAATTTCTTCCCATTGTCTATAGCAAGAAAATATATATAGAATATATATTCACATATATATGAATTTTAAAATATATAGCTAACCCTGCCACATCAGAGTTATAATTTAAAGCAATAATTTGTTCTCTTGGGGATTCTGTTCTGATATATGAAATGGCAATAATCAGACCTTCTGAGTGGTAATTTTGTTTTGTTTAAAATGGGATTAAAAGGGAAAAGGCTCTATATGCTGAAAATAAAATAATATGATTTTACTATCCTTTTTTTCCCTATAAGATCCTTGCTAAATGAATGAGTGGACCTCCTGATGCAATAGCTAGGGAGAAAGGGCCTCACTCATGAACTTGGATAGAAGCAAGAGAGAGCAGGTTCTTATGGAAAGAACACTGTGTGGTTCAAAGAATTAATAAGCTTAAGGAGAAAGGACTGAGAATGAAGTTACTGCCGCCTTTACAGTCTAAGCTCATAGATTGTAAAACATGAAAAGATTTATGCCAGCAACATCATGCATTTGTCCTACAGAAATACACTGAAAAGTAATTAAAGTGCAACACTGTTTATGATAGTAGTAAAATCTATGAGGAATCTAAATATTCAAAAATAGGGAATGATTAAATTTCTGTACATTCATATAATTGAATATGATGCAGCTGTTTGAAAGAAATAGTTCTAAGTGTGAATCTCAACTCTGTTATTCACTTGCCTTAGAATCGTAGCCAAACCTTCCTATCTGAGTCCTAGATATGTCAAGTGAAAATATGCATAAAATGATCTATCTTGCAGTTTTTTTAATGATAGTTAAATGACATTTCATGTGAAATGCTAAGCACAGTGCCTAGAACACAGTAAGCTGTTGTGAATTATAATCTTATCATTATCCCCATCTTCAAAATGAACTAATCTCAAAAGATATTTATAATATATAGAGAAGAATAAAATATATTGCATTGTAGATTTCATACTAATTATTAAATTCCATTTAAATTAAAAAAGTCTGTGTGTTAAAGATTATATGCTTAGAGAATTATAGAAAAGCAGAACCAAGTTTCAGGATGTGATTAAATATCAGTTTTGAGATGATATTTTGCTGGACTCTAGTCCCAGTCAATGGACATGAGTTTGAGTAAGCTCTGGGAGTTGGTGATGGATAGGTAGGCCTGGTGCACTGCAGTGCATGGGGTCGCAAAGAGTTGGACGCAACTGAGCGGCTGAACTGAGTCCTAGTTCTGCTAAAAGCATTATTCTTCATGAGTCTCAATTAAACTATGTCATATAAGACTCTTCCTAGTTCTGTGTTGCCGTTTTTCTTCATATATCGAGAAGCCACGTGGAGCACGAGAGGATTCTCCCTCCTACTTTGGTTAGTCTGTACTTCTCTTTTGATGTTCTCTGTTGCCTGGACCTGTTGGACAAGAGGATTTTCATGATGTGTTTTATAATTTTCCATAGTGGGATGGGGGCACGTGTTTAAATCTCAGTCGAGTAGCTGACCAAAGCGCCTGGTGGAGGCAGTTCCCTTTATTCGTTCGTTCAGCAAAATTTACGGAATATCCATTTTGTGTAAGGATTGTATCAGGCGTTGTGTATGGCACAAATTTACTCTTTAAAGGGGTGGAAGTCTGTCTGAAGACAAAACTTGTATATAAATAGTGATAGTGTTGTGGTTTAGTCACTCAGTTGTGTCCAACTCTTTGTGACCCCTTGGACTGTAGCCCACCAGGCTCCTCTGTCCATGGGATTCTCCAGGCAAGAATGCAGGAGTAGGTAGCCATTCCATTCTCTAGGGGATCTTCCCAACCCAGGGATCGAACCTGGGTCTCCTACATTGCAGGCAGATTCTTTCCCATCTGAGCCACTAGTTCAGTTCAGTCGCTCAGTCATGTCCGATTCTTTGCGACTCCATGAATCGCAGCAAGCCAGGCCTCCCCATCCATCACTAACTCCTGGAGTTTATTCAAACTCATGTCCTTTGAGTTGGTGATGCCATCCAACCATCTCATCCTCTGTTGTCCCCTTCTCCTCCTGCCCACAATCTCTCCCAGAATCAGGGTCTTTTCCAATGAGTCAGCTCTTCTCATCAGGTGGCCAAAGTATTGGAGTTTCAGCTTCAGCATCAGTCCTTCCAATGAACACCCAGGACTGATCTCCTTTAGAATGGACTGGTTGGATCTCCTTGCAGTCCAAGGGACTCTCAAGAGTCTTCTCCAACACCACAGTTCAAAAGCATCAATTCTTCGGCGCTCAGCTTTCTGCACAGTCCAACTCTCACATCCATACATGACCACTGGAAAAACCATAGCCTTGACTAGATAGACCTTTGTTGGCAAAGTATTGTCTCTGCTTTTGAATATGCTATCTAGGTTGGTCATAACTTTGCTTCCAAGGAGTAAACACCTTTAAATTTCATGGCTGCAATCACCAGTGATTTTGGAGCCCCCCAAAATAAAGTCTGACGCTGTTTCCGCTGTTTCCCCAGCTATTTCCCATGAAGTGATGGGACCAGATGCCATGATCTTCGTTTTCTGAATGTTGAGCTTTAAGTCAACTTTTTCACTCTCCTCTTTCACTTTCATCAAGAGGCTTTTTAGTTCCTCTTCACTTTTTGCCATAAGGGTGGTGTCGTCTGCATATCTGAGGTTATTGATATTTCTCCCGGCAATCTTGATTCCAGCTTGTGCTTCTTCCAGTCCAGCGTTTCTCATGATGTACTCTGCATATAAGTTAAATAAGCAGGGTGACAATGTACAGCCTTGACGGACTTCTTTCCCTATTTGGAACCAGTCTGTTGTTCCATGTCCAGTTCTAACTGTTGCTTCCTGACCTGCATATAGGTTTCTCACAAGGCAGGTCAGGTGGTCTGTATTCCCATCTCTTTCAGAATTTTCCACAGTTTATTGTGATTCAAGCCCATAAATAGCTATACTATTAGCTGCTTAATAAATCATATGAAAAAGTATGGATGAAAATGCCTCTCGAATGGAGAGAATAGAGTATATCCTGCAAGGTGACGGAACTGGGGAGATTTTATAAAGAGACTATTAAAAAATATTACTTCATTCTAGCCTCATTAAAACTCTTTGAGGTAGGTACTGTTCTTATTCCAGTGAGGCTCAGAGAGACTAAGTGATCAAGGGCGCACAATCAGCCCACGCCAGTGCCAGGATTCAAACCCAGGTTTGCTTGACTTCAAGCCGATGCTCTTAAAAAACTCTGCCTTAAAGGCCATGAAACAAGAGCATAACAGGGCTAAGTACCAGTGTAAACAGAACCACTGGGGCAAAGGGATATACACCCAGAAGAGAAAAAAAGCTTTAACTTGAATCGCAGACACCCTGAGCTTCCCTCATAGCTCAGCTGGTAAAGAATCCACCTGCAATGCAGGAGACCCTGGTTCAATTCCTGAATTGGGAAGATCCTCTGGAGAAGGGACAGGCTACCCACTCCAATATTCTTGCTTGGAGAATTCCATGGACTGTGTAGTCCATGGGATCACAAAGAGTCAGACACAACTGAGTGACTTTCACTTTCAGCAGACACCCAACTGGGGGGGGGCAGTTTTAGGAGAGATCAGGGCACAAGGCAGACTGGGACAGAAATTTGGAAAGCAGATCGCTCAGTCCGACACTTAAAAAATACTGCAAATAACGAGTAGTCTTGATAAGCAGAAATTCAGAAACTTACAAAACACAGGTAAAAAGCAAAGAAGAAATTAAAAATTATGCATATTCCCACCACCCAGTGGACATCCCGCTATATCAGTTCAAACTGCAGGGAGATCAAACCAGTCAATCCTACAGGAAATCAACCCTGAGTATTGAGTGGAAGGACTGATGCTGAAGCTACCATACTTTGACCACATGATGTGAGGAGCTGACTCATTGGAAAAGACCCTGATGATGGGAAAGATTGGAGATAGGAGGAGAAGGGGCCAATAGAGAACAAGATGGTTGGATCGTATCACTGACTCAATGGGCATGAGTTTGGGCAAACTCTGGGAGATAGTAAAGGTCAGGGAAGCTTGGCATGCTGTAGTTCATGGGGTCACAAAGAATTGGACGCAACCTAGCGACTGAACAGCGACGTTTCCAGACCATGTGTGCATACACCGACACTCATAATATTTCTTGCAAAAACACAGCCATATCTGTTTTTTAATTTTTCTCAATACGTGTGTAGTTCACATTTCGTCCCCCCTCCCTACCCTCCACACACACACTTTACAAGATAACTTTCCATTCATTTTTTTTTTCAGTCTCTTTACTGGTTTCTCCTTGTCTCTGGGTCTTTTGGAGTTTAAACATTGGAATTCCTTGGGGGCTTAGTCTCAGAAATAGTTTTCTTTCTCTAATTCCTACATCCATTTTCATGGTGTCCAAAAAAAAAAAGTCATACCAATGCCCCTTCCATTTATATCTCCTATGAAGACCTCTCTGTAGAATTTCAATATCAGATGCTTATTAAATATCTCTTTTTGAATTTATACCAAGTATTAAGGTGGTGCTGATGGTAAAGAACCTGCCTGCCTGTTCAGGTAGATGAAAAGATGTGGGCTTGATCCCTAGGGAGATAAGATCCTTTGGAGGAGGAATTGGCAACCCACTCCAGTATTCTTGCCTGGAGAATCTCATGGACAGAGGAACCTACTGGGCTACAGTCCATGGGGTCACAAAGAGTCACATGCATTAAAAACTGATGTATTAAAAAACTGAATTCTGGTTATCTCCACCCAAATCTGTTCTTCTACAGTTTTCTGTCAACATGACACCATCTTGTGTTTGATCAACCTGAAACCTTAGTGTCCTCATTGATTCTGTTCTCTCCTTTGTAGCCCCAGTCAGATCCGAGAGCAAACACTTCCACTCTATGGTCGAGATAGATTCAGAATCCTATCGGTTCTCAACCACCTGTACTACCATCTCCCTAAGCCAAGCCACTGTCCGCTCTCCCACCTGAGTTACTGCAGCAGTTTCCCTAGTGCTTCCTCGGATCTGCCTCTGCGCGCATATTCTTGCTGAAGAGTTGGTCATCTGTGTCCCTCCTCTGTTAAAAACTCCTTGAACAGTTGGTCATTGTCTGTCCCTCCTCTGCTTAAAATTCTTCCAGAAAGTCACTCTCACACAGATTTAAAGCCAACGTCTTTTAAAGTCCAAAAAGGACTTTAGCTCTCTCAGACATCCCTTCTGCCTCTCTCCCCAGTTTCACTTCACTTCAGTCACGCTGGCCTTCTTGCTGTCTCTCAGCACACTAAGTATAAACCTGCCTCAGGGACTGAGCCTTTACTTTTTTTAACCTGGAATTTTTGTTCCCTCGATATTTGCATGACTCATTCTCTTTCACAAATTTTGCAGTTTAAACTTCTTTGGCTACATTAAAAAATTTTCTTTTTCATATCTCTTGACCCTTTCTGCCTTCTTTCCCTGCATTACTGTTTCTCTGTAATCTTCATTACTGTGTAGCAGACACTATTTTACATCCCTACCTTGTTTGACAAAACACCTTGGGTTACAGGATCCAGTGAGGGTGTGAATTTGTGTCTTCTTTGTCTACGATTGAATCCTCCGCAACTAGAAGAGTGCTTATTACAGAACAGTTACTTAATAAAGATGTACTTGACAAATGAGTGATGCTGTCACAGTTAGGATATATTCTACTGATCTATTTGGAATTTGTGCTCTGTTAATTTCTTGTAGTTTGGAAGCACATGGGATGACTTGTTGCCTAACTATATAATATACTGAGTCATAGCACAGTTCTGTCAAATTTCTAAGTCATAATTTATTTCAAAGGATATTTCATGGGCCAAAAAGTTTGTTTGGATTTTTCCATAAGATGTAACAGAAGAACCTGAACAAACGTTTTGCCAACCCAATACTTTCCAGGTATCTGAGGCTGATAGCTAGTGTCAGTAACATACAGTCCCCGTGTGTATTCAAGGCAGATGATGGGGCAATCATTGATTTATCATCTGGCAGGTCACAATCTAGTAGTCGATGCCAGGACAATAAAAATACATTTGTGCGAGATAGTCATACACTTCTGTACCATCTATGTGCTGATTCATCACTCTCTAGTTTTTAAGCAAACTCCTGTTAGAGTCTATGTCCCTTGGAAGTTCACACTATGTTGAGTGGCCTCTCTCATTTCTCATGGACTTTGAAAATAACCTCTTTTGAAAGAAGGGTCAATAATGTGACCAGGGATGATACAGAGAGTATGTTATAGAGTTACTAGGTGTAGACATGAATTCTAGCTCCACCACTCTCTAAGTGATTGGCTTGTTTTTAAGTTACCAAAACCCATTATGTCATTAGGATAATAGAGATAATAAAATAATACCTACATCTCTGGGTTGTTATAAGGATATTTGATATACACACAACACAAACAAAGGCATACCCACATACAGACCTAGATATACAGTGCACATCGTATATAATCTGTGGGAATGAGAAAAAGAGAGCCTTCTATGTGTCTGCCCTTATAAAGTGCTCAGGAAACTCTCTTGTCTTTTCTGACATCATATGTTCTTACTTTTTCTGCTTACTTCCTGAGCTGCCTGCTTTTCCACAACCTTGCCTCTTTGTGGGACTTACTTTTCAGCCACACTTTTTCTTTCTTTATACTTGGTCTTCCCTGGTGGCTCAGACGGTAAAGCGTCTGCTTATAATGAGGGAGACCGGGGTTCGATCCCTGGGTTGCGAAGATCCCCTGGAGAAGAAAATGGCAACCCGCTGCAGTACTTTTACCTGGAAAACCCCATGGACGGAGGAGCCTGGTAGGCTATTCCGTCCATGGGGTCGCAAAAAGTAGGATGTGACTGAGCGACTTCACTTTCACTTTCACTCTTCAGGTAATATTACTTGTTCCAAAAGATTTATATATTGGTGACCCTCAATTTACATCTGTAACCTAAAGTGCTTCTCTCGCTCCAGCCTTATATATCTACTTTCTTCTTCGACAGCTATACTCGGGTGCTTCCAAAGCATCTCAAAATTAACATGTTCAAAAGAACAATCATTGTTTTCCTTTGCTTTCATCTGTTTCTCTTCCAGCCGATCCTATCTCAATAGTATCCCAAATATGCCAGTTTTATAGACTCAAAACCTGGAAGTAGACCCTAATTCCCGTCTACCTTACCCAGATCCAATCCATCAGCAAGTCCAGTTGATTCTGCTTGCTTAAGATAGCTGATTGTGTCCACTTCTCTCCATATCCATTGTCACCAGTCACAGCCAAGTCATTATCATCTCTGACCTAGAGTGCCGCGTCTCCTTATCAAGTCCACTATCCAGAACAATGAGCAGCTAGCGCCGACAGTCTTTTCTACGGCTTTATTGTGCCAGTCATTTGTTTATACCTCCTCAGTGGCTTTCTGTTGCGCTCACGCTCCAAGTTCCTTTCAAGGGCCTGCCAGACTCTGCATGGTCTGGCCCTTTCTTGTCTTTCCAGTCTCCTTTTGTGCCACAGCTGCACTCACGCTTTATGTTCTAGCCACGCTTTTCACATGCCTGACTTAGTTTCATTCTTCATTTGATTGTTTGCATTCATCAGGTTCCAGCTACAGTCAGGTTTAAGTGTACTCACCTGTAACCTCCATGAGTGTGGTAAGCATGTACACCCTGTTCTCTCTTGAATATTTGATTCAGGAGAGAGTCATAGCACGGGACATAAATATATGTTCAATGAGTTAATGAATAAATGCCTGGTGTATGATGAGAGCTTGATGGAAGATAATAAGGGTAATAATCAGTGTACTTCACTGCGCTTCTTTGTTACATTAGTCTCTCCCACTCCATAGTTAATAGATATTCATTGAATGAGTTAAATAATTTAGCCTATCATGAGAAAATTTTACATTATATAAATATATATACACACACACATACATATGTATTCTCAGTACATGGGGCTTGCTGGAAGTAACTAATAAGTACATGCGACTGGTATTTTAAATTCATTAGTTTAATGCGCTGCTTCTAGCCTCACATCGCTTTGATGTTCTTACATAATAAAAATGAGCCCTGTTTCCTCACTAGATTTGCTCACCAACATCCTGGATTTAATGAGAGATTGTGATCGCTTTTACTTCAGATTTTTTCTGTCTGCAGTAGAATTCACATGATCCTGAGAATAAGCATTGGTCCTCAAGTCTTTGCTAAGTAAAGTGAAGGGAAAGCTTGAGAATATTCAGATAATTTCCCAATGACAAAATGTCTTTGCTTCCTTCCCCCCTTGCTTACAGTGCCCACTGCCATACCAAAGCTGATTTTCTGCTTAAATATTGCTAAAATCTAGTTCTGGAACATCTAGCTATTTTGATGACAGGTTTGTGTGTGTGTGTGTGTGTTGTGTGTGTGTGTGTGTGTGTGTGTGTGTGTGTGTGTTTGGCAATATATAGAGGAAGCCTTTCTCTGTTGCCATAGGAGCCAGTGGAAGGAAATGATGAAAATGAAGGTGGGAGTGATTAGAAATGTGATTCAGGTTATATTCATTTTGTGTCTGGACTAGAATTTTTGCAGATCTGATGAGTTTTGAAAACCATTAGTATTCTTGAAGAAGCATTATAATTACATAAATTCCTGAAGCAACATCACCTGTCTTTGAAAGGTGATGATTAGGGAGTTAGTCACTTTAAAACAATTTGAGATCCTTGGCTGGAGAAGTAGATATCTTGCAAAATAAGTCTCTTAAACAACCCTTTAAATAAACCAAATCACCAATCTGTCCGTTCTTTTTTTACAAATCATGCTAGAATTTGCTGTAGGCAACCTGGGACAATTTTTTCTTCTTCCCAGAAGTTTAAACTGAATTAGATGACTGTATTCATAGCTGTCTTCAGTTTCTACTTGGAAGTGTAGTTCTATATACTCTTCCTTCCAGCCCTTTGAGTCTTCATGATGTGGAAATTTTTCCTGAATCAGGAGTAAAGGACTGATTACTGTCAATTTTATTACAGGACTTTGCAGACTCTGGAGAACTGAGTGGATTGCCAGAGAATTTTCTGTCCTCATCACCTAGCCACCAAATGCCCTTGGAAATTTAATAACAGAAAAAAATCATCTCTTGAATGTATATAGCCCTTTTCAATATACAAAACATTTGCATAGCTGGTATCTTATATTAATTCCTATAAGGGCAGCCTAGCACATGTTATCCCCACTTTTCAGATGATGAAATTCTGGTGCTGAGAGGTTAAAACAATTTAGTAACAGTTCTTAGTAGCAGAACTGGAATTTGAATATTATTTTCTGCAAAAGTTTGTACCCATTTCACTATGCCTATGTACTTGGGGTTGCTTTACTTTATAAATCTTCACACCTCTTCTATCCTACAGTTCATTTAACGTGCAATATCAATCTGGCCTCATTTGTTATTTTCTGTATTATATGGAAACTAAACTTAATACTTATTGTTGGGAAGATGATTATTCAACTTGCTTTATATTGCATTTGAAAGGGAGGATGTAGGCTTTTTTTGAAGTAACTTTTTTTTTAATTGCATACTCAATACATGTTCAATGCTGGAAATTTGGAAGGAAACAAAGAATATTTCTAAAACAAGCAAAACCCCCATCATTTTTATTGGATATCACCAGTATTTAACATTTGCGGATTTTTTTCGGGGGGAGATTTTTGTTCATGACATACTTCTTATTTTAGGACACTTTCCCTCATCTCTGTGTGATAATAGAGGTTGACCTCCCGCACATAATTTTTGGTTTTGTGTACTCCATATAGGGCTTCTCCGGTGGCTCAAATGGTAAAGAACTTGCTTGTATTGCAGGTGACCCAGGTTTGATACTTGGGTCGGGCAGATCCCCTGGAGAAGCAAATGGCAACCCACTCCAGTATTCTTGCTTGGAGAATTCCATGGACACAAGAGCCTGGCAGGCTACAGTCCATGGAGTCTCAGAGAGTTGAGCACAACTGAGCAACTTATTCCATGCAAACAAATAAAAAAAATAACCTAAGCAAAGTAGGATCAAGATACTTAGCAAGCTGCTTTTATTGAATCACAAAATCACAAAGGAGACAAGAAAAAGCTTTTGGGATTCTTTTTTTCAAGTGACACCATAAGCACTCTCTTTCTCTGCTACCATAAACAGAAGTTCCCAAACTGGCTATACTTCTCTTGTTAAATCCCCTTTCTGTTTACTTTTCCAGGTGTTGAAGATCATGATCACATGGATGCGTCTAACCACATGGTCCCTGGAGACATGATGGTCCTTTAGCGAGCGCCTCTAAAGTACTGGCTGACTTTTTGGGTTGCCACTCACCACCGGATATCGTTGCATTCCATCTGTGAGAACCCTCCTAAATTTTCCCCACCATGCTGTCTTTATTAGCTTGAACTCCTTCCCTAAAATGGTCCTTCTGTTGATCCTGTCAGTCCTGCTTTTGAAAGAAAATGTCCGTGGGAGCGCACAGTCCAGCGAGCGGAGGGTGGTGGCGCACATGCCGGGCGACATCATCATCGGGGCTCTGTTTTCGGTCCACCACCAGCCCACGGTGGACAAGGTTCACGAGCGCAAGTGCGGGGCGGTGCGGGAGCAGTACGGCATCCAGCGGGTGGAGGCCATGCTGCACACCCTGGAGAGGATCAACTCGGACCCCACGCTCCTGCCCAACATCACACTGGGCTGCGAGATCCGGGACTCCTGCTGGCACTCGGCCGTGGCCCTGGAGCAGAGCATCGAGTTCATAAGGGACTCGCTCATTTCTTCGGAGGAAGAGGAAGGCCTGGTGCGCTGCGTGGACGGCTCTTCGTCGTCCTTCCGCTCCAAGAAGCCCATCGTGGGGGTCATCGGGCCTGGCTCCAGTTCGGTGGCCATTCAGGTCCAGAACCTGCTCCAGCTTTTCAACATACCTCAAATCGCCTACTCGGCCACAAGCATGGATCTGAGCGACAAAACTCTGTTCAAGTACTTCATGAGGGTCGTGCCTTCCGATGCCCAGCAGGCACGTGCCATGGTGGACATCGTGAAGAGGTACAACTGGACCTACGTGTCGGCGGTGCACACAGAAGGTGAGTCTGTCACGCTGAGTGTGTCTCGTGCCCTCTAGCTTCCCAGTCAACATTGAAAGGTTCAGAGGGCTAAAACGGTCCTAATCAATTGAGATTCTTTGAGTGTCTCAGTTATACTGGTGTAAGAAGGGACAGGATAGCAGATGTCTAGAGCAATACAGATTTAAGCTAAGGCGACTGGATACCTGGCCATCAGTTGGCAAAATGTATACTTTTCGTTTGTCTGTTTTGGCTTACTATTACGTTATTTGTACGTCTTCTATAATGATGCTAGGGACTTTTAAGTTCTAGTTCTTCACTGAACTCCTGACATTTTCAACAGTTGCTCTGAGTGCCCTCTGAGAGGCTCTGTGTTAAAGGGAGGTACCCTTAAGTACACATCAGGCCTCAAGGCAGCCCAATCTGGCCCAGGTATGTTGTAAGAGGAAATGACCAAACAGTTTACTCTAACAACTATCTTTCAGTAGTGTGTCTGGTTAAATCTGAAATGGAGATGTGTATGAGTTAGTTCTATCCTTGTATGAGACGTTCTCTGGAAGTGTAGGTTTTAATAATTTAATGTTAGTTGGCTTTGGAATTTATTGCTGCTTTGTGCTGAAAGCATTGTGAGGGAGGAGAATATGACTGAGGTCTTATACCAGATAATATTAGCCTTATTTATTGTTGATAGCGGTTTTAAAGTTCTTTTGTATAATGTATTAATTCTCAGCCAAGACTGTTTGAACGATAGGTTTGACTGGACCTACAGAGGTTAAGATACCCAAATTGTGGGGTTTGCTTATTATGCAACACTCTTTCTAAGAAAGCATGCTGCCCATGCTAAACGCTGTGGTATACCAAAGAAGATGCACAATGCTTTGTTAGATTTTAAGATTCTGCAATAACACTGTCGGTATGTTCCAAACAATCTCGTCTTGTAAAATGTGAGATTAAGTTATTAGGAAATTAATGAAATGGCCAGAATAAGACTACTTCATAGGTTGGGAGCCAATCATCAGATTTAGCAAACCTTTCATTCCTTTTCAAGAGGCATAATATGGATTGCACTGTGTGGCCACTCAATAATATTCAAGTCGCACAAACATAAAATGATAATTTTCTACACTGGATTAAGACTTCTATGCCTCTGGAAATTTGCATACATACCTTTATGGATTACTTACAGAGATGTTGATGTATAGAAGTTTTGCACAATGGATAGGTGATTGGACTAGGAGATCTTTGAAACTTTTTTCCATAATGCTGAGATTTTTCTTACAAAAACACTAATTCATTTGATTATCACAACAAGCAGTGATATAGATAATCCAGATTTTTTGTTTCTATTTTTAAATACAAATGTTTCAAGAATTTAAATAATTCATCCAGTAAATACATGATAGCAACTTCAAAGGGAGAAGGGGGGCTCATAGCTACAAATTTCTAACTCAGTACCCTGTTAGAATTTAGTAGAAGCCAATAGAAATACACCCAGAGGATATATTTATGCAGCACATATTTATTAAGTCCCAATATGCAAATAACATACTAATACTCTGTGAAGGATGGCAGTATGTTTCATGCATTACCGCCCTCAGTGGGCATGCAACCTAGCAAAGGAGGTGGAACATGTGCTAATACTTGCATAACCATAATTCAAGATGACCAGAGTTACAAATGTTTCTAAAGTGAATTGACATAGAAAAAAATCATATCCTGCTCCATGGTGATAGAGGCCAGGGTGGAAATCTTAGAGAAGAAAATGAATTTAATAGTGAAATTTTAACTGGATTAATACTGACAACTGGTGAAAATTAAGAAGGCATGGGTTTTCAATAAAGGACATGAGAAAATATAAGATGAGACAGTATCTTCCATCTAGCTTCAGAAGAGTTGGTCGGTCTGTAAGAAGTACTAATCCAAGATTGTATTCAAACAGAAACTAGTCATCATTGATTCTTACTAATTTAACTTTTTTTTTTAACCTAAGTGTACACCGGTAGTGAATGATATAATAAATTATAATGTGTCTACATAATATATTATTACATGGCTATTAAATGGAGCACTTTATAGATAATGAGATCATAATGATCTCCACAATCGTTTTAAATGAAAAAACCACAGCATACTTGTATGTAAATGGTGTGTCATTTGTATAAAATTGAGTTTATAGAAGCCATTTGATTGAACTTTCATAGAATTGTTCTCAAGAGAAGAGCAGAACTGATAACAGTTGTTCCTTCTGATGAGGGATTCTAAGGAGTTAAGGAATAGAGTGGAAGGGAAGACTTTCTTTTCTTATGTAATATCTATATGCAAACATTTGAAGTTGTGTGTTAAAGCATAGGCTACCTACTGCAACTTAATAATTAACAGAAAATATTCTCTTTGTGGGCAAAAAAGGGAATAAAAGTTTGATTGCCAAATTTAGGCAAATTTAATTAGTTTTTCAAAAATAGGCCGATGTAAATTTTGTTGACAAATTTGGACAAAATATTTGGAATATACCACTGGGATACAAACATTAAAGATCAGAAGAAATGTTCTTTGGTTTGTTGTTTTATGTGGTTAATCAAGAGGTATTTATATTGCTTGGCTCCTCAGCAAGTAAGTGGCTAGTAAAGTTACATGGTGTTCTGTATAAAAAAATGTATTAGCATAGGGGCAGTGTGGTAGGAAGTTTTATAAAGTAAAACTTACCTCCAGGGTCAGAAAAGTGCTTGAGTATAACAAAATACAACTCCGTTGGGTACCCTGGAAGTCCTCAAAGGGATGCCTGGCTTTCTGTTGCCTGGCCCTTCAGGAAGCCCCTGGGGGATTTTCATGAAATGACAATGCCAGGTCTTACTTGAGCCTTTTTTTTTTGGCTGGTTTAGGGCAGTTCTCTCTAGCAGTAGGTCATCCTACCCCAGTATCTCAAACTTATTCCCATGTCCAAATAACTATCTTCTTTCACTCAGTAAGATACTCTTCCTTCTTGAAGAGTATGGAAATTTCCAAATGCTTTTATACACAAGACATTGAGGTCTGTAAACAGATGTCTTATTTTCGAAAACATCTTTTGTCCCCCCATGTTGCCTGTTCACTTTATACTTAAATGTGGCAGTACTTTGTCACTCAGTCCTCTTGGTGGCTGTCTCAAGATCTTCCTTGGAGAATGCATGTGATATCGCTGAATTTCAGAGGAGAGCACAAGGAGACTTGGATTTCAGCTTCAGGGTTAATCTCCTACACTTGCATTTCATTGATTTATGGTTTTTGTAGGCTGTGCTAAGTTGCTTCAGTCGTGTCCGCCTCTGCAACCGCATGGACCATAACCCATCCGGCTCCCCTGTCTGTGGGATTCTCCAGGCAAGCCTACTGGGGTGGGTTGACATTTCCTTCTCCATTTGTACATTACGGGACTGTGTATTTACTATGGCTTGTTATATGATGCAGAAATACTGACTAGGCCTTGAAGGCAAAGAGATTAAATGCATGAAAAAAAAATTTTTAAAGACAGACCACTCTAGCGCTTCAGCTGTGTGGAGGAAAGGAATGTGCAGTGACTAAGAGGAAGAAAATTATATTCCTCGTAAAGAAGTCAGTCCAATAGCCACTGTCTCTGCTCTAAGAAAGTTTAAAGGGCCCTTTGCTGCCATACATTTGGAAACCTTGGTACATGTGTCCATTGACAGAGTGAGGGGGCTTGCCTGTGTGGAAGTGCAGCAGGTCAATTGCTTTGGCTCTGATGACTTCCACTAATGACTTCTTCGCTTTGCAACTTGATAGTTCCCTTCCACTCTCATTTGCTTTGGTCAATAGAACTTGGTGGAAATGAGTCCTTTCATTCTAGTCTGTCTGTCTTAGAACCCTTTCTTCAGCATGTAAAGGATGAGAGCTGCTCGGTTGTCCAGATGAGGCCACCTTAGATCACTTGACCTCAGCTTTGTGAGAGCACTCAGTCAATACTAACACAGTTGCTCTCCTGACCCACAGTCAATTTCAATCACCTAGTAGATCCTAACCGAAACTATAAACGTTACCTGCTCCTGCTGCTAAGTCCCTTCAGTTGTATCCAGCTCTGTGCGACCCCATAGATGGCAGCCCACCAGGCTCCTCCGTCCATGGGATTTTCCAGGCAAGAGTACTGGAGTGGGTTGCCATTGCCTTCTCCGAAACATTACCTACCTAACCACAAATTCTGTATTTGTTGTTCAGTCACTGAATCATGTCCAGCTCTTTGAGACCCTATGAACTGTAGCACGCCAGGCTTCCCTGTCCTTCACTATCTTCTGAACCTTGCTCAAATTCATGTCCATTGAGCTGGTGATGCTATCTAATCATCTTTTCCTCTATTGTCCCCTTCTCTAGCCCTCCGTCTTTCCTAGCATCAGAGTCTTTTCAAATGAGTCGGCTCTTTGCATCAGGTGGCCAAAGTATAGAAGCTTTAGCATCAGTCCTTCCAACGGATATTCAGGGTTGATTTCCTTTAGGATTGACTGGTTGGATCTCCTTGCAGTCGAAGGGAATTTCAAGAGTCTTCTCCAACACCACTGTTTGAAAGCATCGATTTTTCGGCTCTTAGCTTTCTTTATAGTCCAACTCTCACAGCTGTGAATGACTGCTGGAAAAACCATAGCTTTGACTATACAAACCTTTGTCAACAAAGTGATATTTCTGCTTTTCAATATGCTGTCCAGGTTTGTCATAACTTTTCTTTCAAGGAGCAAGCTTCTTTTAGTTTTTGTAGCTGCAGTCACCGTCCACAGTGATTTTTGGAGCCCAAGAAAATAAAGTCTGTCACTGTTTCCACTTTCCCCCCATCTATTTGCCATGAAGTGATGGGACCAGATGTCATGATCTTGGTTTTTTGAGTGTTGAGTTGTAAGCCAGGTGTTTCACTCTCCTCTTTCACCTTAGTCAAGAGGCTCTTTAGTTCGTCTTCACTTTCTGCTATTAGGGTGGTGTCATCTGCTTATCTGAGGTTATTGATATTTCTCCCAGCAATCTTAATTTCAGTTTGTGAGTCATCCAGCCTGGTATTTCGCATGATGTACTCTGTATATAAGTTAACTTATTGTGCAATAATAGATGCCTTCAAGATGTTTTCCAGGATAAGTATTTTCATTCCAGTGACTTTAAACTTGAACCTTACTGCCGAATAGGATACTATTATAATGTTTAAACTTCAAAATCAAAACAAAAATACATATATTAATATGCATTAATATTCTTGAGCTTTCAGTGGAATAAATGCCATGGGCAAGAAAGAATATTTAAATGCCTCACCCATACATCTGGTTCAAAGCTAGAGATTTGATAGTTTCCTTAAAGTACAAATGCTTAAATAATCAGACCCATGCATATATTCCATTATTATATGCTTCCCTTTGATATAGCTCAGTTTCATTGAGAAAAGTAATTATAAATTGGCTTTTATGCACAAAGCATGTATATTGTACTCTATGGTTGACTTACAGCATTTTCACACTTCCCAGTTTTGCTGACTTTAGTTGAAACTCTACTGTACATTAGCAGCCCCTGTCAGAGTGCCTAGCATATAATGGATGCTCAAAGACTACTTGGTGAATGAATGTATTTGCATTAAAATAGTATCCGGCACACTATTAATGAACATATAGCATGTGGACAAATAGCAAGCACTTGTGATTTTTCACAGTTTTGCCTCTGTATAAAAATGAGGTGACAAAATGCCTCCCTTGATTAACTGTAAAATCCTGTTCACACCCAACTCCGCTTTTTGTTTATGCTGGTTCTTGAATTAGTTACTTCCACCTAATGATAAAGGAATGCTAATTTGTTTTAGCCAAACAAAACAAAAGGAAACATCTGAACGATGCTCTAGGGGAGACAGTGTGCCAGTAAGTTGTACTGGTAATGTGACATCCTTAAAGCATTGTCTGCAGGCTAACATTCAGGTGATGATATGGTTCTTCCAACAATTAGTTAAACATTCGACAACAATCAAGCTTTGGTTGAAAGACCTTCAATGTGATTCATAGTCTGTGCTTAGCAACTTCTGGGAAGTAGAAACAATCATTTCCCATCACATCTTTTCTACTGCTGGAACTGGGAAGGGTTAATTTTGACTCCACATTCCATCTGTTTCTGTGACTTTAATGCTTGTGTTTTGCTGCTTTTGTTCTTGCAGCATACATGATGCCCTGCCTCAGGGAGTCCTGCCCCCTCCCTGACCCTTAAACTGAAGTATGTTTGTTTAGCTCACTGCCCACCTGTGAAGGACTGTGACTTTCTTAAGTTCCTTGTGTGAGAAAGGAGGCCCTCATCTGCCACTCGCTGACGTGGCTCAGACCTTCACTTTGTGGGGCCAGAAGCATGGACAGCTGTGGCTTCCCTGTTCATTGATGTGGCAGGGGATACTCTATTTCATAGCACCTGTGAAATGGTGGTGAGGAAGTGAAACTAGCACATCTGCCTGCCCGAGGCTTGCCATTCGAGGAGATACACAAGAAAAGATCTTTCCACTTTGTTTCTTCACCCCCACCATTTCTGATCCATAATGAACCTGGCATCGAGGCCCCAACAAGTGGTTATTTTGAGAAGTTAGTCTGCCGTCTTCTTGGTCATCCAGCTTTCCGAATAAAGTCATACTCCTTGCTGCAACATCTTGTCCCTCGGATTTATTGGGCTATCACATGGCAAGCAGGGTAGGCCTGGACTTGGTGACACTAACTGTGCCTCTATGAAGACAATTTAGTTTGGAAAGATGAGAAACAGCATGGGCCCTACTGAGTACTTTTTAAGGGGGTTTCATTTTGCTTCTTTCAGGAGTTGTATAGTGTTGAGAGTTGAGATCAATCTCAGATAGTCATGATATTAATTCAGACAGAAACACTACTGTTAACTTTATACAGTGTTTAACTTTATACAATGTTATACAATGTCTAAGCATCTTAGACAAGCATTTAATAACCCCTTATCTTACATTTGAGGAAACAAACAGTAAGGACAAATAATTTGGCCTTATTTTACGTGATCATTAACAGAATTGAGTCTCACAACTCAAGATTCCTGTCCAAAATTTTGTTTTCACATTCAATGAAAGAATTATGTCTCTAAGAGTTAGTGGGTAAGTTCTTGTTAAGTCCTGTGTACAAGACTGGAATAAATAACCTCATGGATGGGCTCTGGAAAATGAACATAAACCTCAGTTGGGTGATGAGGAAGTTGGATTATTTGTCCTCTTTGACAACTCCCTTTCTTGACAACCAAATGTTGTTTAATTGAGATTCTGTTATTCTATGAGTTAAAGCCTGGTCATTTATACCATATTGTATCATTAATTTTCCAGTTGATTCATTTATCCCATCACATAGTCTGATAAAATTACCGTTTTTGTTTTGTTTTGTTTTTTAGATTAGAGAATAGGTATGGAAAGAGAAAGTGATTTTTCCCATAATACTCCAACTACTTAGTGACAGGGCAAGGATTTGGACCCAAGGCCAACTCTTTGGTATCTCAGATGATAAAGAATCTGCCTGCAGTGCAGGTGGTCTGGGTTTGATCCCTGGGTTGGGAAGATCCCCTAGAGAAGGGAAAGGCTACCCACTCCAGTATTCTGGCCTGAAGGATTCCATGGACAGAGGAGTCTGGTGAGCTACTGTCCATGGTGTTGCAGAGTCAGACACAACTGAGTGACTTAACACACAACTCTTTTTAATTAAGCCCAGTCTCCCTCCCTGCATATTGGGATAGATGTGGCTTCAAGGAAAAGTAGAATACACATCTATGAGTCTCTTCCCTTCATAGGAAACAAGACACTGTTCATCCCCTTTTGAGAAAATCTTGTGAGCATATTTCCTGTGTCTTTGTATCTGGCTTTGAAAGTAGCACCTTTCCTTGTTCCAATGGAAGGATTTAATTATAGTAAAAAGAAAATGAATTAAGAAGGAGGCATGTGACAACAAGTTGCCCTCATAGAGGACCTTTGTGTGCATCTGATGATAAGTACAGGCTGTACCTGGTGGTTTCTATTCTCATCTCCATTGCAGACGCCACAGCCCGTCCTTCAGATGCCAATTACGGGAGGAAGCCGTATGGTACAAATTTTTTCAGCACAGGAAGACATATTGTTAAATGTTGTAGCCTTATGTATGAAAAACTTCTTTGGAATTCATCAGAACTAGGAGTTATAAAACCTTATCTTGGCACATTTGCAGATACTCCAGAGAGACTTCTCAATTTAACCAAATGTTGAATTGAGGATGTATTTTGGCAAGAGACGTAATAGATGTGTTCATCTTAGGGGTCTTTTAAACCAGAGATCATGCCCCAGTGATGCTTTTTATGCATCATTTTTTACATATTCAGAAAGGGTTTTTAAAAAGAGAAAAAATATCTAGTCAGTGTTTATTTTTTCCCCCCAAAAAATACATCATGGGCATGAATTCATTGTAAAACCAACTTAGTTGCTTGAGACCAGCAGTTAGTATAGAGTAGAATACAAATATCAATATATTACATGATAGAGTAAATACTGCTTTGTAAATTTTTATCTTTAGTTGCATATAGCCATATGTGTATATGGTTACTATTTACAGTGTTTTCCTTTCTATGTCTTACTACTGAAAAAAAAAAAAAGCTTACAAGCAACTAATTCTGCTTTTCTCTTTTAGAGAAATGGAGTTCACATACAGATGTTTATTCTTCTGTGACAATGTCATTTGATTTGTCTATCCTGGATAGGTGGGTTTAAGCCTTATTAGAAACAAGCAAGAATTCCTAAGTATCCAGGGTGGGAAATGGTAGAAACTTTGAGCAAAATAAAAATAAGTCATATATGGTTAGTGATAAATGACATAAGTATCAATATTGGACAATGTCAAGGACACTAGTTGAGGATTTTAGAGGCAAGTTTCCAGTATAGTTTTTATTAGAGATCAAAGTACGCTTGAAAGTGACAGTCGCTCAGTCATGCCCGACTCTTTGTGACCCCATGGACTATACAGTCCATGCAATGCTCCAGGCAAGAATACTGGAGCGGGTCTCCAGGGGATCTTCCCAACCCAGGGATCGAACCCAGGTATCCCGCATTGCAGGTGGATTCTTTACCACCTGAGCCATCAGGGAAACCCAATGAACATTTTATTTTTTTAATATTTCAGTCCAATATAATAAATAAATGTCAAAGGTATTATATAATTTTGGTATTAAAAGTTTACACAAAACACATTGACATGTGTAACTCCGTCATACACACACACATAAACACATAAAATACAATGTGAAGCATTTATACTGTTTATAAGGTGATCCCTTGGTTATATAGAATCACGATGTACCCTGAGATAAGATGTGTAATAAGACACAGCTTTTAAACATATACAGTGACAGTCTTCTTTCAGTTTTCTCTGAGTTTCCAATGATTAGATGCGTGATTTCATTTAATAATATAGTAAAGTCCAAATTTAAGGTCTCTTTAGAATGTGAAGATCAGGCCATATACCATTACTGAAAAAAAAAATGTTAGCTAAAACATGAGAGAGCGCTTTTAGAAATAAAAGTTGTTCCATGAAATATCAAGCTATAGTGGAGTCATAACCTTAAATCCAGTGTGTTGCAAAGATGTCTCAAGAATTTACATTTCTTGACCTTTTAGATCACTCTAAGTAGCAGTATGAACACAGGCAGGTTTGAATGAAAGTCCTGATTAATATTCTTGCTAGTTGGAGGGATTTTGGACAAGTAAGTTATTTAGTTTTCTCATTATTAAACTGAGATAATAATTCCTGCCCCATAAGTCTGTTTTGAAAAGTAAACATAAAGCAGTTAATGTTTGGCACAAAGCAAGTACTCAATAAGTGCGTTCTAAATTTGCCTGCCAGGAACTTGCCTTGCCTTATCTTGGGCATGAAGAAAAATGCATCAATAATGTTTCAGTTTGGCTTTGGTTGGTTAAAACTGATTATTGGATGAGATGGAAAATTAGCCAGGAAAGTGAACAGTAAATATAGTGAGTTTTAGATTCTTCCTGAGTTTCCTTTTGGAAGTTGGGTCTGTAATCATGTATTATGACATAGGGTTCTTTTGTGCTTTGGAACAATTGGGCCTGGATCCCACAACCTCTCCTCCAGTAGCTGAGATGCATTGTGGTATAGTATAATGAACAAGGTCTGAGGAGTCCTTGCTAGACTGCTTACACCATTGTCTCCAGTGTGTGTGGGTGCAAGTGGGGGGGCCAGGAGGGAATCAGGATAGATAAACATGAGATTAAAGGCGGAAAGTTGATGCTGTATTGTAAGCACTTCTGAATTGTCACTTTTATAAAGAACATGAGTATCTTTTATAGTAAAAAATAGCACAATGGTTCCATAACTTCTTTATACATTTCAAATTGGACTTGCTCCATCACCTTCACTCATCAGTAACTGCAACTTTGTTAATGAAAACTAAGCTGTGGCACATTGAGGCATGCCATAGGCTTGAGTTTAAAGCTGAAAGGATATAACTTCAGGATATAAAAGCTGAAAGGATATGGACTTCAGGAAATAAAACAGACTATATCTAATAATAAATAATAACAATAAATAAGTTATATTAATATAAGTTAATATTAATTATGTCATAATTAATATAAATGTAGAATATAAATACTATAATATGATGTAAATATACTATAAATGTTAGTCAATATAAGTTATAATAATATAATAATAAATAAAATAAATTAATAATCAATATTTAATAATAATAAGTAGATTATATTTAATAGCTATTCTAGTTTATAAACAAAAGAGATGCTGTCTTACACATCATTAAAGCTCAGATATAACAATAATAGTAATAACTTATTAATTATTTAATGTGTTATCACAAATTTACTTGTTTTTTATAATCTGTGAAATGGTATCAAAATACAAATGTTTATGCTATTATTAGTACATTATTACTAATATTGTTTGAAAGTCAATCTTACCCATAGCTACAATGAGAAGTAGATAGCAAATAAGCAGACCAAAAAGGGTGTGTCTATGTTCCTTTTCTCAAGGACTCTAAAAACTAAAAATTTGTATCTTTGACAATTCTTTCATCATATTTCCTTTTTTGTTGGTTGTGTAGCTTTCTTTAGAAGTTTTGTATCAGCTTTTCACCAGATTTTGGTTCAGAATTCAATCTTTGATTCTCCTTGAAGAGAGTAGAGGGCCATTAATAGTAAGGAAAGCTGTATTCTTGCATTGCTGTATGATGGCTTTATACCCTTTAAAGAAGCTGGAGAAATATAAAAGTAAGACATATTGAAATATTATGTTAGTTTAATTTCAATTTTATGGAATTTGAAAAAAATTTAAATTAAAAATGAAGCTCATAATAGGTTTTATTGTAGTAAATTGAGAAAAGAGAAAAACTAATTAAGACACTGAAAAAGTTAAGCTATCTGGCTATTTATTTATGATCATATTTAATCTGATTGTTTTCAGTTCCCATGTTAGTACTCTCCTCCCTTATCAGTTCAGCTCAGTCGTGTCCGACTCTTTGCAACCCCATGAACTATAGCACGCGAGGCCTCCCTGTCCATCATAAAGTCCTGGAGTTTACCCAAACCCATGTCTATTGAGTCGGTGATGCCATACAACCATCTCATCCTCTGTCGTCATCCTCTCCTCCTGCCTTCAATCTTTCCCAGCATCAGGGTCTTTTCAAATGAGTCACTCTTCACATTAGGTGGCCAAAGTATTGGAGTTTCAGCTTCAGCATCAGTCCTTCCAAGGAATACTCTAGACTGATTTCCTTTAGGATGGACTGGTTGGATCTCCTTGCAGTCCAAGGGACTCTCAAGAGTCTTCTCCAACACCACAGTTCAAAAGCATCAATTCTTTGGCACTCAGCCTTCTTTATAGTCCAACTCTCACATCCATACATGACCACTGGAAAAACCATGGCCTTGACTAGATGGACCTTTGTTGGCAAAGTAATGTCTCTGCTTTTGAATATGCTGTCTAGGTTGGTCATAACTTTCCTTCCAAGAAGTAAGCATCTTTTAATTTCATGGCTGCAGTCACTATCTGCAGTGATTCTGGAGCCCAGAAAAATTAAGTCAGCCACTGTTTCCACTGTTTTCCCATCTATTTGCCATGAAGTGATGGGACCTGATACCATGATCTTAGTTTTCTGAATGTTGAGCTTAAAGCCAACTTTTTCACTTTCTTCTTTCACTTTCATTAAGGGGCTCTTTAGTTCTTCTTCACTTTCTGCCATAAGGGTGGTGTCATCGGCATATTTGAGGTTATTGATATTTCTCCCGGCAATCTTGATTCCAGCTTGTGCTTCCTCCAGCCCAGCGTTTCTCATGATGTACTCTGCATATTTTAAATAAGCAGGGTGACAATATACAGCCTTGATGTACTCCTTTTCCTATTTGGAACCAGTCTGTTGTTCCATGTCCAGCTTTAACTGTTGCTCCTCATCTCTTTTCAGTTCAGTTCAGTTCAGTTGCTCAGTCTTGTCCGACTCTTTGCAACCCTATGAATCGCAGCACCCCAGGCCTCCCTGTCCATCACCAACTCCTGGAGTCTACCCAAACTCATGTCCATCAAGTTGGTGATGCTATCCAGCCATTTCATCCTCTGTCGTCCCTTTCTCCTCCTGCCCTCAATCCCTCCCAACATCAGGGTCTTTGCCAATGAGTCAACTCTTCGCATGAGGTGGCCAAAATAAATTACATAAATTTATATTTATATGCAATCAATAGCAGTAAACTGTTATTGATAATGAAAAAATTCCAAATTATTTTGCAATTTCTAGTTACTTTCATTTACTGAATTGCACAAAATTATGAAAATAATTAAAAAGAGGAGGAAAAAATTTTGATCTGAGAGAATATTTTACATAAAATGTATTATACATTTTGACAAAGTGCAGTATATTTCAATACAACTATATAGTATAGAAAAGCATACTTCATAGAGCTGGAGGTCCATGTGATGCTATAATGAATGAACGAATTTGCTCATTAAACATTTATTGGGAATATACTATGAGCTAGACTCTGTCGTACACAGTATGAAAAGGTAAGATGGAAACACTTGTCAGCATGTGACTTTTCTCAGATATATACCAAACCCTGATTTCATACTAAGATAAAATGGACACTTATAGAAAGAATAGGGTATGTATAAACAGGAACTCATAAAGTGCACCTGTCTGGCAAGAGATTAATGTACTAAGCAAATTGATTGAAAGAAGTCTTTATTTAGTGTATATAATTTAGAAAATTATAGAGAATATAAAGATTTTTTTCCCTCAAAGCAATCTACACTTACCAGTCCTTACCAAATAATACCGGTGAGATATGTGATCCTAGAAGCAGCATATTTACATGACTAAGGTGAATAGGGACGGATATCTCTGTTGGAAGAAAAAGATAAAAAGCAATAAGCAGTGTGTCCCATCATTTTGTTTAACACAATATGGTTGTATACTTGCCTTCTGCTTAGTATTCTGGAATTGAAGGGAGCCATGTGAAGTGCCATTGGTGACCTAGTTTTGGTTTTGTTAATATTGTTTAATGCTCCTGGTCTATTATGAAGTTTTTGTTCCATTCTAGGTAGGAGATCTGATCTAGGCGCCAGCAAAATGCTCTTTTTATTTAATATAAAGGAAAGATTTTAATCTCCCTCACTGACAGATATAGCAGATAACCACAAACAATAAGCTGTGAAATGCATTATCATACATTATCACTAGTAATTAAGATATTCTCTGGCTTAACAAAATTGAAATAATTTATTTTCTGAACTTCAGACTTCTGATAATTATCTAGTTATGGGGAACCCTCAGAAAACTTAAATAAAGAAACCTTTTCTCCCTTTTAATCATACTACATTTTTCTTGGTACAAACTTAGCGTTCTTTGAGCAGAGTTATTCATTATCTCAAACCTATCTCTAATTTTGATGTTATGTGGTATCTGGATTTTTCTTTAAATTTTCAAACCTCCCCCTCTTCTCTGAGTCTTTTCTGAGTCTTAAACTCTCTAAAAAGCATCAAGTTCTTTTGAGTAATCATTGGAATTAATGGTTGTACTGAATTGGTTTCACCTACTTGAAAAATGCCTTTTTTCAGGAGGCTGTGCTAGTTTGTGACTTTAGGGAATAGTGATTGGGATTTGTCAGGAACCTAGCCTCAAAGCCTATTATATGCTTTTGTTTTACCTTCACTTTGTCAGAAGATGGCAAATTATTGTATATGGTTAGAAGGTTTCTTTATTGTATATGGTTACTGGTTTTTCAGTAGTCATGTATGGATGTAAGAGTTGGACTATAAAGAAAGCTGAGCGCCAAAGAATTGATGCTTTTGAACTGTGGTGCTGGAGAAGACTCTTAAGAGTCCCTTGAACTACAAGGAGATCAAACCAGTCCATCCTAAAGGAAATCAGTCCTGAATATTCATTGGAAGTACTGATGTTGAAGCTGAAACTCCAATACTTTGGCCACCTGATGCGAAGAGCTGACTCATTTGAAAAGGCCCTGATGCTGGGAAAGATTGAAGGCAGGAGAAGGAGGGGATGACAGAGGATGAGATGGTTGGATGGCATCATCAACTTGATGCACATGAGTTTGAGTAAACTCCGGGAGTTTGTGATGGACAGGGAGGCCTGGCGTGCTGCAGTCCATGGGGTCACAAAGAGTCGGACACGACTGAGAGACTGAACTGAACTGAGAAGGTTTAAAGAGACTGAGGAGAATATAATACTTGTGCCATCAATAGAAAGAAAGAATATCATCTGTAAACATGAAGAGGAAAAATAAGCTTTCAAGCTCTTTGTATACAGTACACTAAAGTGGTCATTATTGGACTATTGTGCACAATTTCTGAAATGTCTTAACCATTCCTGAAGAAAAGCAGAAATACTGAAGTGATTGAATTTGAATATGGAAAACTTGACTTTTGATCCAGGTACCACATCAAAGAATTTGGTTTTGATATCAGTGGAAAGAGCATTAATCTTGGAATTATTCCGGAGACCATATTTGATTTCCCACTTTGGGATGACCTTGGGCAGTTCACTGAACCTTTTTAAATACATGAATTCTCATTTGCAAGATGACAGAAGACTTTCTGTACTCATGTTTTGTTATGATGGTCAATTGAATAATCAGTTAATGCACTTTGAAAATCTAAAGCTGCCTGATATCTTAATTAAATATTAAATGAACGCTTACTGTGTGCCAAGATCTATATGCTTGGACTTTTACAAAATATTTTGCTTTTACAAAATATTGAGTACAGTACTGTGAAAATTAGGTGCTAGTCAAATACTTCATTGATAATGTTTTTCACCACAGTAAGTACAGTAACGATAACTGTAATGGTAAGAGTTCAAAAAACCTTAGCTGTTATTTTGTGTTCTTTTTTCAACCTCAATTTTAGGAAAGGGAAACTCAGGGTTTAGAAATTTAAACAACTTGTCTATAAAGTAGCAGACTTCCTGGTGTTAGGATACCAGTTGGAAAGGAAATTTAATGTTCAGAGAATGTTTATTTTAAGGACACTTGTGTTCTTTTTATATTGAAAGATTTATTTTTTTACTGCTTTTATCATTGAGTCTAAGGGCTTAGACTCTATGGTTAAATAGGCCAAAATTTGAACAAGTTACATCATAACTTCTGTAAATCTCAGCTTAAGTTGTTCAATGATTGATGATGTTGATGATGATGATAGAGAGCCATTGCAAGGTGTTTACCAGATGTCCAGGCACTTTGCTGAGTTCTTGTACATACATAGTTCTTGTACATAACATGGATTCATCCAGTACATTGATCACATGAGATAGTACTGTTATTATCTCAGTTTTATAGATGTGGAAACTGAGTCACAGGAAATAAGAATACTGCTTGACCTATATCAACTATTTACTGTGCAAAGTAAATGAGCCTTTTAAATATATAAAACATTGATGGTGTGCAGTTCATAGCAAGCAGTCAATAAATATCTTCCATTACTACCAATTTAATTATTAAAGCTATTTTTTTCTTGGCCTAATAATGGATTCAAATGTTATTCTTGGCCTGTGCTTGCATTTTGAAGCATTCTTACCCTATCATTGTGCAGAAGCTTTTAATTTTAATTAGATTCTATTTGTTTATTTTTGCTTTTATTTCCAGTATTCTGGGGGGTGGATCATAGAGGATCCTGCTGTGATTTTTGTCAGAGAGTGTTTTGCCTATGTTCTCCTCTAGGAGTTTTATAGTTTTTGGTCTTATGTTTAGATCTTTAATCCATTTTGAGTTTATTTTTGTGTGTGGTGTTAGAAAGTGTTCTAGTTTCATTCTTTTCCAAGTGTTTGACCAGTTTTCCCAGCACCACTTGTTAGAGAGATTGTCTTTAATCCATTGTATATTCTTGCCTCCTTTGTTGAAGATAAGGTGTCCATAGGTGTGTGGATTTATCTCTGGGCTTTCTATTTTGTTCCATTGATCTATATGTCTGTCTTTGTGCCAGTACCATACTGTCTTGATGACTGTGGCTTTGTAGTAGAGCCTGAAGTCAGGCAGGTTGATTCCTCCAGTTCTATTCTTCTTTCTCAAGATTGCTGTGGCTATTCTAGGTTTTTTGTATTTCCATACAAGTTGTGAAATTATTTGTTCTAGCTCTGTGAAAAATACCGCTGGTAGCTTGATAGGGATTGCATTGAATCTGTAGATTGTTTTGGGTAGTATACTCATTTTCACTGTATTGATTCTCCCAACCCATGAACATGGTATATTTCTCTATCTATTAGTGTCCTCTTTGATTTGTTTCACCAGTGTTTTATAGTTTTCTATATATAGGTCTTTAGTTTCTTTAGGTAGATATATTCCTAAGTATTTTATTCTTTTTGTTGCAATGGTGAATGGAATTTATTCCTTAATTTCTTTTTCTACTTTCTCATTATTAGTGTATAGGAATGCAAGGGATTTCTGTGTGTTGATTTTATATCCTGCAACTTTACTATATTCATTGATTAGCTCTAGTAATTTTCTGGTGGAGTCTTTAGGGTTTTCCATGTAGAGGATCATGTCATCTGCAAACAGTGAGAATTTTACTTCTTTTCCAATTTGGATTCCTTTTATTTCTTTTTCTGCTCTGATTGCTGTGGCCAAAACTTCCAGAACTATGTTGAATAGTAGCGGTGAAAGTGGGCCCCCTTGTCTTGTTCCTGACTTTAGGGGAAATGCTTTCAATTTTTCACCATTGAGGATAATGTTTGCTGTGGGTTTGCCATATATAGCTTTTATTATGTTGAAGTATGTTCCTTCTATTCCTGCTTTCTGGAGAGTTTTTATCATAAATAGATGTTGAATTTTGTCCAAGGCTTTCTCTGCATCTATTGAGATAATCATATGGCTTTTATTTTTCAATTTGTTAATGTGATGAATTACATTGATTGATTTGCGGATATTGAAGAATCCTTGCATCCCTGGGATAAAGCCCACTTGGTCATGGTGTATGATCTTTTTAATGTGTTGTTGGATTCTGATTGCTACAATTTTGTTAAGGATTTTTGCATCTATGTTCATCAGTGATATTGGCCTGTAGTTTTCTTTTTTTGTGGCATCTTTGTCAGGTTTTGGTATTAGGGTGATGGTGGCCTCATAGAATGAGTTTGGAAGTTTACCTTCCTCTGCAATTTTCTGGAAGAGTTTGAGTAGGATAGGTGTTAGCTCTTCTGGAAATTTTTGGTAGAATTCAGCTGTGAAGCCGTCTGGACCTGGGCTTTTATTTGCTGGAAGATTTCTGATTACAGTTTCAATTTCCATGCTTGTGATGGGTCTGTTAAGATTTTCTATTTCTTCCTGGTTCAGTTTTGGAAAGTTGTACTTTTCTAAGAATTTGTCCATTTCTTCCACGTTGTCCATTTTATTGGCATATAATTGCTGATAGTAGTCTCTTATGATCCTTTGTATTTCTGTGTTGTCTGTTGTGATCTCTCCATTTTCATTTCTAATTTTATTGATTTGATTTTTCTCCCTTTGTTTCTTGATGAGTCTGGCTAATGGTTTGTCAATTTTATTTATCCTTTCAAAGAACCAGCTTTTGGCTTTGTTGATTTTTGCTATGGTTTCTCTCTTTTGTTTCTTTTGCATTTATTTCTGCCCTGATTTTTAAGATTTCTTTCCTTCTACTAACTCTTGAGTTCTCCATTTCTTCCTTTTCTAGTTGCTTTAGGTGTAGAGTTAGGTTATTTATTTTACTTTTTTCTTGTTTCTTGAGGTATGCCTGTATTGCTCTGAACTTTCCCCTTAGCACTGCTTTTATAGTGTCCCACAGGTTTTGGGTTGTTGTGTTTTCATTTTCATTCATTTCTATGCATATTTTGATTTCTTTTTTTATTTCTTCTGTGATTTGTTGGTTATTCAGAAGCGTGTTATTCAGCTTCCATATGTTGGAATTTTTAATAGTTTTTCTCCAGTAATTTAGATCTAATCTTAATGCATTATGGTCAGAAAAGATGCTTGGAATGATTTCAATTTTTTTGAATTTATCAAGGCTAGATTTATGGCCCAGGATGTGATCTATCCTGGAGAAGATTCCATGAGCACTTGAGAAAAAGGTGAAATTCATTGTTTTAGGGTGAAATGTCCTATAGATATCAATTAGGTCTAACTGGTCTATTGTATCATTTAAAGTTTGCGTTTCTTTGTAATTTTCTGTTTAGTTGATCTGTCCATAGGTGTGAGTGGGGTATTAAAGTCTCTCACTATTATTGTGTTATTGTTAATTTCCCGTTTCATACTTGTTAGCATTTGTCTTACATATTGCAGTGCTCCTGTGTTGGGTGCATATATATTTATAATTGTTATATCTTCTTCTTGGATTGATCCTTTGATCATTGTTTAGTGGTCTTCTTTGTCTCTTTTCACAGCCTTTGTTTTAAAGTCTATTTTATCTGATGTGAGTATTGCCACTCCTGCTTTCTTTTGGTCTCTATTTGCATGGAACATCTTTTTCCAGCCCTTCACTTTCAGTCTGTATGTGTCCCTTGTTTTGAGGTGGGTCTCTTGTAGACAACACATGCTGCTGCTGCTGCTGCTAAGTCACTTCAGTCGTGTCCGACTCTGTGTGACCCCATAGATGGCAGCCCACCAGGCTCCGCCGTCCCTGGGATTCTCCAGGCAAGAACACTGGAGTAGGTTGCCATTTCCTTCTCCAATGCATGAAAGTGGAAAGTGAAAGTGAATTCGCTCAGTCGTGTCCGACTCTTAGCGACACCATGGACCGCAGCCCACCAGGCTCCTCCATCCATGGGATTTTTCAGGCAAGAGTACTGGAGTGGGGTGCCATTGCTTTCTCCGAGACAACATATATAGGGGTCTTATTTTGTATCCATTCAGCCAGTCTTTGTCATTTGGTTGGGGCATTCAACCCATTTATGTTTAAGCTAATTATTGACAAGTATGATCCCGTTGCCATTTACCTTATTGTTTTGAGTTCGGGTTTATACACCCTTATTGTGTTTTCTGTCTAGAGAATATCCTTTAGCATTTGTTGGAGAGCTGGTTTGGTGGTGCTGAATTCTCTCAGCTTTTGCTTGTCTGTAAAGCTTTTGATTTCTCCTTCATATTTGAGTGAGATCCTTGCTGGGTACAGTATCTGGGCTGTAGGTTATTTTCTTGCATCACTTTAAGTATGTCTTGCCATTCCCTCCTGGCCTGAATAGTTTCTATTGAAAGATCGGCTGTCATCCTTATGGGAATCCCCTTGTGTGTTATTTGTTGTTTTTCCCTTGCTGCTTTTAATATTTGTTCTTTGTGTTTGATCTTTGTTAATTTGATTAATATGTGTCTTGGGGTGTTTTGCCTTGGGTTTATCCTGTTTGGGATTCTCTGGGTTTCTTGGACTTGGGTGATTATTTGCTTCCCCATTTTAGGGAAGTTTTCAACTATTATCTCCTCAAGTATTTTCTCATGGTCTTTCTTTTTGTCTTCTTCTTCTGGGACTCCTATAATTCGAATGTTGGAGTGTTTCATATTGTCTCAGAGGTCTATGAGATTGTCCTCATTTCTTTTAATTTGTTTTTCTTTTTTCCTCTCTGATTCATTTATTTCTACCATTCTATGTTCTATTTCACTAATCCTATCTTCTGCCTCTGTTATTCTACTATTTGTTGCCTCTAGAGTGTTTCTGATCTCATTTATTGCATTATTCATTATATATTGACTCTTTTTTATTTCTTCTAGGTCCTTGTTAAGCCTTTCTTGCATCTTCTCAATCCTTGTCTCCAGGCTATATTTATCTGTGATTCCGTTTTGATTTCAAGATTTTGGATCATTTTCACTATCATTATTCGGAATTCTTTCCCAGGTAGATTCCCTATCTCTTCCTCTTTTGTTTGGTTTGGTGGGCATTTATCCTGTTCCTTTACCTGCTGTGTATTCCTCTGTCTCTTCATCTTGCTTATATTGCTGCGTTTGAGATGGCCTTTATGTATTCTGGCAGTTTGTGGAGTTCTCTTTATTACGGAGTTTCCTCACTTTGGGTGGGGTTGTATCGGTGGCTTGTCAAGTTTTCTTGGTTAGGGAAGCTTGTGTCGGAGTTCTGGTGGGTGGAGCTGTATTTCTTCTCTCTGGAGTGCAATGAAGTGTCCAGTAATGAGTTATGAGATGTCAGTGGTTTTGGAGTAATTTTGAGCTGCCTGTATATTGAAGCTCAGGGGTGTGTTCCTGTGTTGCTGGAGAATTTGCGTGGTATGTCTTGCTCTGGAACTTGTTGGTCCTTGGGTGGTGTTTGGTTTCAGTGTAGGTATGGAGGTGTTTGATGAGCTCCTATCGATTAATGTTCCCTGGAATCAGGAGTTCTCTGATGTTCTCAGGATTTGGACTTAAGCCTCCTGCTTCTGGTTTTCAGTTTTGTTTTTACAGTAGCCTCAAGACTTCTCCATCTATACAGCACTGATGATAAAACATCTAGATTAAAGATGAAATGTTTCTCCACATTGAGGGACACCCAGAGAGGTTCACTGAGTTACATGGAGAAGAGAAGAGGGAGGGGCGAGTTAGAGGTGACTGGAATGAGATGAGGTGGGATCAAAAGAGGAGAGAGCAAGCTAGCCAGTAATCACTTCCTTATGTGCGCTCCACTGTCTGGACTGCTCAGAGAAGTTCACGGAGTTATACAGAGAAGAGGAGAGGGAGGAAGGAGACAGAGGTGGCCAGGAAGATAAAAGAGGCAAATGAAAAGGAGAGAGATAGATCCAGCCAGTAACCAGTTCCCTAAGTGTTTTCCACCGTCTGGAACATACAGAGATTCACAGAGTTGAGTAGAGAAGAGAAGGGGGAGGGAGGAGACAGAGGTAACCTGATGGAGAAAAAGGAGAGTCCAAAGGAGGAGACAGCAGTCAAGCCAGTAATCTCACTCTCAAGTAAAAATGGGTACTGAAGATTGGGTTTTTAAAGGTACAAAATTGATAACAAATACCAAAAATCAAAGATTAAAAATCTAGAGTAGAGGTTGGATCTTCAAAAATACAATATTAAAAAGAAGAAGAAGAAAGAAAAAACCAAAGTCACAAGAATTATTAAAAAAAAAAAGAAAACAACCACCACAAAAAAATATACATGGTGTTTGCTTTAAAAATAGGGTCTTTTTTTTTAAGTAATAGTAGGTTATAAAAATAAAAATTAAAGGAGAAATAGCTTAAAAATTTTAAAATGTTTAAAAAAAAGAAGAAAAAGAAAAGAAGAAAAAACAAACAAAAAAAAGAATGATCGTGAAAATAGTGAAGGTATATCTGGGACTTTCTCTGGTGTTGTGGGCAGTGTGGGGTCAGTTCATTTTCAGATAGTTCCTTTGCCCGGCTTATATTTCCCAAGATCTATAGGCCCCTTCCTATGTAGTCGGTACTAACGACAGGATTTTAATCTATTGCACCTGTCACTTCCAAGGCGGTTCCCTGTTTAGCTTCTTCTGTTTGCTGGTCTCTTCAGTGTCTGTTTTCCACCCTGACACAAGGGGGGCAGTGGTGGACACTTTTTTTTTTAGGCTCACTTGTTCAGTCGCACTGTGGGGAGGAAGGGACGCTGCAAACAAATAACACTGGCGTGTGCTCGCGTCTCAGCCCCGCTGGGCCTGCCCCCGCTTACGGCGCGGCGCGCACAGCTCAGGCTCTAGGTTGCTCCGCTGGGAACCGTCTGAGGCTGGCCCTGGGCTGCATCCACCTCCCTGGTCTAAGCCGCTCAGGCTCAGGCACTCAGGTGGTCCTCAGAGGCACAGACTCAGTTGGGCCTGCGTTTTGTGCCCTTCCCAGGTCCGAGTAGCTTGGGTGTTTGGTGAGAGTGGTCGCTGCGACTTATCACCTTTCCCATCCCGGCTGCTCAGTTTTCTGGGTGTACAATTGGCGCCCCTTCTTAGGCGGATGGTGCCTGTCCAGAACCCCAAGAAGTCTTAGTTAGCAAAGAAGTTTGCTTGCAGTTTGGAAGTTAATGTCTCTCTGGGGCTGTGATTGCCCCCTTCTGGCCCTTCAACTCTGGCTGCCTGTCACCGGAGGGGGATGGTCTGCAGCCGGCTAATTCTGTTCCATCCTTTGTTCTGTTTGCAGTCCTGGCGGTGTCTTATGTTAGAGCTTTTCACCAGGTACCTGTCCCACAGTCTGGTTTGCTAGCCCAAGTTAGTTCACTCTGACTACATATACTCAGGGCATTTGGGCAGATCCTTACTTTAAGCAACGCAGCCTGCGCCTCCCTGTCCAGCCCCCACTTGCTAGTGGCGGATGCAGGTATCTGTGCGGCTTCTCCACTGGGGGAGTTACCGTTGGGCTCATAATCTGTGGATTTTAATTATTTATTTGTTTTTCCTCCCTGTTATGTTGCCCTCTGTGTTTCCAAGGCTTGCCACAGACTCGGCAGTGAGAGTGTTTCCCAGTATTTGGAAACTTCTCTCTTTTTAAGGCTCCCTTCACAGGACAGAGCTCCCTCCCTACCTGTTTTGTCTCTTTTTTTTTTTTTATCTTTTATATTTTTTCCTACCTGTTTTTGAAGGCAATGATCTGCTTTTCTGGGTGCCTGATGTCCTCTGCCAGCATTCAGTTGTTTTGTGGAATTTATTCAGCATTGAAATGTTCTTTTGATGAATTTGTGAGGAAGAGAGTGGTCTCCCTGTCCTATTCCTCCACCATCTTAGGACCATCCCCCTCTTTCCCATTTTCTATCATAAACTTTGCAGTGTTTGTCCCCATTATTGTAATACTTTATGACACTTTGCAATTTTGTGTCTGTGTCCTATTGTCTTAATGAAGCATAAAAGGAGGTGAAAGCATAAAATTTGGAATCAGAATATCTTGATCTGAGATTCTCTATCTTGGAAACATGATATAGCACATCTTAAGGTCTTTGTTAATATATTTTAAAAGAGTTGTTCTTTAAGATTACTGTAGATTGACTGAGAAGGGGCATGAGCAGCATTTAGCTGGTTAACTGGTTCTCAGGGGGATATGGCTTTGTAACATGTGCTGATTTCCCATCATGGCCAACTTTAAGCTAATAACAAGATGGGGGGATATTTGTTGTTCAGTCACTAAGTCATATCCGACTCTTTGAGACCCCATGGACTGCAGCACACCAGGCTTCCCTGTCCTTCACCGTCTCCTGGAGTTTGGTCAAACTCATGTCCATTGGAGTCAGTGATGTCATCCAACCATCTCATCCTCTGTTGCCCTCTTCTCCTCTTGCCATCAGTCTTTCCCAGCATCAGGCTCTTTTCCATTGAGTCAGTCTTTTGCAGCAGGTGGCCAAATGTATTGGAGCTTCAGCTTCAGCATCAGTCCCTCCAATGAACATTCAGGTTTAATTTCCTTTAGGATTCACTGGCTTGATCTTGCAGTCCAAGGAACTCTCAAGAGTCTTCTCCAGCACCACAATTTGAAAGCATCAATTATTTGATGTTTATCCTTCTTTATGGTCCAACTCTCACATCCATACATGGCTACTGGAAAAAGAGCTTTGACTATATGGACCTTTGTCAGCAAAGTGATGTCTCTGCTTTGTAATATGCTATTTAGGTTTGTCATAGCTTTTCTTCCAAGGAGTAGGTGTCTTTTGATTTCATGGATGAGGTCACCATTTGAAGTGATTTTGGTTCCAAGAAAATAAAAGCTGCCACTGTTTCCACTTTTCCCCATCTATTTGCTATGAAGTGATGGGACCGCATGCCATGATCTTAGTTATTTGAATGTTGAGTTTTAAGCCAGCTTTTTCACTCTCCTCTTTCAGCCTCATCAAAAAGCCCTTCAGTTCCTCTTTGCTTTTTGCCATTAGAGCAAAGAGGAACTAAAGAGCCTAATTAGGTGAGATGTCTGGAATTGTCCAAATAGGAGCTACCTTCTATATACTACTGGCCCTAGGGGGCTTTTCTGGGGTGATGAAAATGCTCTGTACTTTGGGGTAGTAGTTACTTTGGTATACATGGTTGTCCAAATTCACTGCAGTGTATAATATTTCACTGCATATTTCGCTGTAAAGAAAAAGACTCCTGGGATGGTGGTAGTTGTTATCTCATTACTGTAGCTAAAACTGAGTATTTATTGTGTTCTAGGAATTGTGGTTCTATTTTGTTTAATCTTTACAATGATATTCTGAGTTAGGTAAAATTATCATTACCATTTAACAGATGAGGAAATGGAGGCAAAAGGGGCTAAATAAAAGAATACATTTATCAGAATGCATCCTGAAATAGTCTGCATGGTCATGTGATTATTGCTGCCTTACTTTTTAAAAACTAATTAATTAATTTACTTTACTATATTGCAGTGGTTTTGCCATACATTGACTTGAATCCACCATGGGTGTATATGTGTTTCCCATCCTGAAACCCCCTCTCCTATCCCTCCCCATCCCATCCCTCTGGGTCATCCCAGTGCACCAGCCCCAAACACCCTGTATCATGCATCAAACCTGGACTGGCAATTCATTTTGCATATGATAATTTACATGTTTCAATGCCATTTTCCCATATCATCCCTCCCTCACCATTTCCCACAGAGTCCAAAACACTGTTCTGTACATCTGTGTCTCTTTTGCTGTCTCTCATACAGGGTTATCATTACCATCTTTCTAAATTCCATATATATGCATTAGTATACTGTATTGGTATTTTTCTTTCTGGCTTACTTCACTCTGTATAATCGGCTCCAGTTTCATCCATCTCATTAGAACTGATTCAAATGTATTCTTTGTAATGGCTGAGTAATACTCCATCGTGTATATGTACCACAGCTTTCTTATCCATTCACCTGCTGATGGACGTCTAGGTTGCTTCCATGTCCTGGCTATCATAAACAGTGCTGCGATGAACATTGGGGTACACGTGTCTCTTTCAATTCTGGTTTTTGTCTCCTTACCCCCCATTTTACACTCTTCAGATAGGCAAGCATTCACTATTGTCTATACCCAGCTTACCACCTTACTGTCAATCTGCAGTAAATAAACTTTGTGGGGGATTCTGTAGGAAATTTTGACTATGAGATGTAAAATACAAGGCATTTAAGAAACAAAAAGTTTTTGTGTACATCATCGTCACTGTGCAGCACCACAGTGACTTTGGCGAAATCTAATAGGGCTGCATCTAGAATAATCAAGAACACACTATTCCCATGGCAACAATACTTAAAAACTCAAAGAACTAAATATTTAAATAATAGCAGGTGTTGTTTTCATGTCAGTGTTTATGATAGAAGACTAGGAATTTATTCTATAAATTTATTGTTTACTTTTAAATATGTATGTCCAAGGAAAAAGCACTTACCATTCAAAATGAATATAGCCTTTGCTACAGAAACAGACACACAGATCAATACAGTAGATCAGAATAGAGAGCCTAGAAATAAACCCACACACCTGTGGTCAATTAATCTATGACAAAGGGGCAAAAATTTACAATGGAGTAAAGTTGGTCTGTTCAGTAAGTGGTGCTGGGAAAACTGGACAGCTATGTGTAAAACAAGATATTAGAACATTTTCTCATGCCATATGCAAAAATAAACCCCAAATTAATTAAAGACTTAGGTGTAAGACCTGAAACCATAAAATTCCTAGAAGAAAACTCAAGCAAAACACTCTTTGACATAAATCGTAGCAATGTTTATTTTGGCTCTGTCTCCTATGGCAAAAGAAATAAAAGCAAAAATAAACAGAAGGGACCTGATTAAAGTTAAAAGCTTTTGCACAGCAAAAAAAAAAAAAAAAAAAAGAAAGAAAAAAAAAATCACTGACAAAATGAAAAGGCAATTTACTGAACTGGAGAAAATATTTGCAAATTACATGGTCAGCCAGGGATTAATATTCAAAATATATGAACTGCTTGTACAACTCAATATCAAATGGACAGGCAGCTCATTTTGAAAACTGGGCAGAAGACCTAAATAGACATTTTTCCAAAGAAGACATTCATCTGGCCAGCAGACTCAAAAGTTGCTAATCATCAGAGAAATGCAAATTGAAACCATGACTAGATATTTCATCACACCTATCAGAATGGCTATCATTAAAATGAGCATATATAAGAAATGTTTGTGGGGATATGGGGAAAAGGAAACCCTTGTATATTGATAGTGGAAATATAAACTGGTGCAGCCACTGTGGAAAAAATTTGGAGATTCTTCACAAAAGTAAATGTAGCCCTGCCCATAAGATCTAGTAATTCCACTGCTGGGGATATAGCCAAAGAAAAGGGAAACACTAACTGGAAAAAATACATATACCCCAATGTTTCCATAGCAGCATTATTTACAGTAGCCAAGAAAATGGAAGCAATGTGAGTGTCCATCAACAGATGAATGGCTAAAGAAGATGAGGTCTGTGCATACACACACACTCACAGAGGAATATTATTTAGCCACAAAAGGAATGGGATTCTGCCATTTGCAACAACATGCATGAACCTAGAGTACCACACTCAGTGAAATAAGTCACATAGGGAAAGACAAATACTGTATGTTATCACTTATATGTGGAATCTAAAAAATAAAACAAATGATTATAAATAACAAAACAGAGACCCACAAATATAGGGAACAAACTAGTGGTTACCAGTGGGGAGGGGGAAAGAGAAGAGGCAAGACAAGAATATGGGATTGAGAGATACAAGCTTATATATATATATATATATACACACATACACCCACACACATATGTATGCAAAATGGATGTATTATACAGCACCAGGAAAATACAGTCACTGTTTTGTAATTGCTCTAAATGAAGTATACTCTATAAAATATTGAATTACTATATTATGTACCTGAAAAAAATCTTTATAAAATTAGAACTTGGATTCATCTTCAGAAAAAGGAATCCCAAGCATCATGCATGTATCCGGCACATTTATTATTGAAAAATCAATTTGCATATAGCATTCTAAATAAAAGCCATCTGCTCTAAGAAAGCTAAGACAAGGCAAATTAATAGCTCACATAAAATGGAACATACCTTTTTAAAAAAATGTTTGCATGAAAAAATGAATGTTACCTATGATCAAATGGTATCAGAATCTTAGGAAAAAAGCACTGATTATTAAGGAAACCTATTTTGTATTCATGTTCCCATTTATAGGTGGGTTAATATACAATATTCTTATATGTCACTGAGTCTTTCTACATTGTTTGCTTCTTGTTGTATTGAATTATTCCTCAAAAAATACTATACTGACAGGATAATCCAAAAATATTTTAATAGTACATTTACCAAATAATTTTAGCTTCCTTTTCCTATTTAACTTCTTAGGTTTATTTGTGTTATAAATTTTGTAATGTTCTGATCAGAAAAACTCCATTTGAGATGTATCAGGGCACTTATTCTCTTTAACTAACATTATGTTGTATGTTTATTTAATGTCACTAAATACTTTGGTCATCGACATATAAGCTAAGAAATACCTGTTGAGTTGAAAGTACAGGTTTAGTTTTGGTATTTGAATTGTTAAAAATTAGGTAATAAAAATTCTATTGGAGTAAGGTGTTCAATAGATGTTAATTATAATTCGTGAGCATGGAAGCTTCTTTCAGTAAAGGAAGAACAATTCCTTAGATGTCTTTCATAACATTTGTCATCGTTCTTTTTTTTTTTAATTGGAAGATAATTGCTTTACAACTTGTGTTGGTTTCTGTCGTACAATAGCATGAATCATCCATAAATATACATACATCCCCTCCCTCTTGGGCCTACCCCCTTCCCCCGCCATCCCTCTCCTCCAGCTTGTCACAGTGCACTGGTTTGAGCTCCCTGTGATATGTAACTTCTCACTAGCTCTGTTTTACACAGGGTAATATGTATGTTTTAATGCTACACTGTCAATTCATCCCACCCTCTCCTTCACCCACTGTGTCTACAAGTCTCTTCTCTATGTCTGCCTCTCTATTTCTGCCCTGCACATAGACTCATCGGTCCCGTTTTTCTAGATTCCATGTATATGCGTTAATATATAATATTTGTTTTTATCTTTCTGACTTGCTTCACTCTGTTTAACAAACTCTAGGTTCATCCACTTCAGTTCAACTGATTCTTTGCTGTAGTTTTCAGTACATGATGAATGAATACATGCGGAGTTACATTTATTCAAAGTTGAATTTAAATACCACCATGTATTCTAATAAGGATATAAATATGCTAAATTATATAGAAATTTCTCCTTTTAGGACCTAGAAGTCACAGTGTGTTTTGTGGGTGAGTCTTGGCAGTTGATTTGCGAAGGCTTGCTCTTTATTGCAGCCTTAGGGTGTTTGGTTTCCCACCAGTATGAAAATCTGAAACTCTGTCATAAACTAATTTTATCTAATGAACCAACAGTTCTTGAATTCCCTTGTTTCAGTAGCCTGTTGAGCACTATAAGTTAGTTACCAGTTGCTACTAGACTTTAAGACGTTGAGTAGCCGGATATGGTATAGAGCAGTTACGTTTTGCTGGGCGTGGTTAGTGAGCAATCATCTGTTATGAAAGAGAAAGTGGAGGGTGAAGAGTGCCAGTAAACGTGTCCCTGCTGCTTGAAACAGTATGATGAAACCCTTTTCCTTTTGTCCCATACACAATCGCTTGACCGTTCTTTACTTGAAGACTTCCGCTTTGTTCCCTGAGTGATTGCAACATATGGATTCAATGGTATATGAGGTAAGACTGTTTACAACATTTACATAGTCATAACAACTGATTGGCCCAGATGACTTTCCATGCTACATTATGGATCTTTTTTTCTTACATTGTATTTGATTCACAGAGGAGAATAAAAGAATGCTTAATCTACTGTATTCATCTTCCTTTCTTCCAACAAGGACTGAGAATATGGCAAGCAATAGCAGATCTCACACACTGAATGACAATTCTGTATAGTATTTCATACGTGTGATCTCATTTGATCTTCCTGTTGACTGGTAATGCACATTCAATGACTGTCATTTTATAGGCACCAAGGAAACTGAAGTATAAAGAAAACAAATAATTTTATAAGGTTACATTATGACTGAAACAAACTTCATTTTTGCCGATTTCTGATTCCAAAGACTCTTTTCATTATATCATTCTATATTTAATATTCCAAAGTGAAATGCTGCAGAGGTATAAAGGGTACCTGTGAAATCCTGAACCTCCACTTCCACTCACGAAGGTACCTACGAGGGACTGTTTACTGTGTAACTTTCCACCTTTTCTTGGTATTTTTTCAAAATCAGTTTCTTTTTCTCCTTCCCTCTTTTCCTCCATACTTTGTTAAGTACTATTTTTAACAAAAATTCAGTTATGTTTACCTTCTTTTGTAGCTTAATTTTTAAAGCAACAACAATATATTATGGACTCTTTTTCACATCAGCGTGTTGCATCTTGTGACTGTAAATCAATTCCAGGTCGTTGTCCAGGTGCTTTGCTCTTTGTGTGTGTAATTCTATTGGCTACGTGCTTTCTGTCTGTATTCCCTGTTTCAGATCTCTGCTGTTGATGATATCTCATCAGCATTGGACCTACACTTTTCCTTTCTACCGTGTTTCTGATTGCCATCCTCAGTTGTCTTCTAAACATAAGTTTGTGTCCTTCTCAGGTACTGAGCTCACAATTTATCTTCAGCCAGAATTACAGACACAAAGTATTATCACTTGAATAGACTGCGTTTTTACCCTGGCCCTCAGGAATGCAAATACAAGTTTACCCTCAGAAAGGAAAAGCATTGTTCATGTTCTTTTTTCCCCATAGCCCAGTGCTCTAACATCCTCATATCATAGGATGTAGAGGGAAAATGGAAGCCTGTGTAACATAAATAAGACTTTCTAAACATAGTCTCACTATACTTGGATTTCAACTTTCACTGTCTCCCGCCAATGTCTTAAAGATTTCTGGCTAAAGAAAGACATCAAGAGGAGAGAAATTAATCTTTCTTGGTGGAAGACTTGCCTAATAATTTTGTAGAATTGATTTGATTACTTGCCATTTGAGATAGTCATCCATAGGACAGCCAGTTCTGGTTATTTAAGGAATCTGCTGTAAAACAGGACTGGGCCAAGGTGTAGAAGATAATTAGTGAGTGTTCAAGCCCAATATTACGTTACGACGCTTGACTCATAAATTTCAAGCTTATAGACCAGACTGTTTGATTTGTTCTTTTCAGTTATACAAATATCAACTGAAAATATGTAATTAGAAAGCTGAACAAAGTAGAACACATTGTTTTCCAACATTGTGGGACATAGTATGTTGCTGCGTGAGTGTGTAGTTGCTCAGTCGTGTCTGACTCTTTGTGACCCCATGGACTGTAGCCGGCTAGGCTCCTCTGTCCATGGAATTTTCCAGGCGAGAATACTGAAGCAGGTTGTCATTTCTTACTTCAGGGGGTCTTCCCAAATCCAGGGACTGAACCAGTGTCTCCTGTATTTCCCACATTGGCAGGTGGATTCTTTACCACTGCGCCACCTGGGAAGCCTCATAGTTTACTGGAGTAGAGTACAAATATTTTCTGTTATTTTGACCTTGAGATCTTTGAACTACAAAAAGTAATACAGTGGCAGCAGTGAATATGTTTGCTAGTATTTTGTGTTTAGCAAGGTCTATATCAATTGAAAAAAAATTCTATTTTTGTAAGAGTTAAGTCAAATACTAATTTAATGCTGATGCAAGCTGCCTCTATAACTGGTGGGATATCATAATTATTTGTGACATATGGATTCTGAAATCAGATTCAGGCTGGGGGATATTTTAAATCAGTGATAATACAGCAGGGACCCATCCAACATATCTCTCCCTCGGAATCTCAAGCATGGCAGGGCTAGTTCCCTGAGTCTTTATGTGTATAATGTTTCAGTGAGTATCACTGGTATAGGAGGAAAGACTTTTTTTTTAATAAGAGGGGCAACCTCAAGAGTAAGATGAATATTTTGATATTTATTAAGGAACCCACTCTAGGGAAAAAGAGCATCAAGGAACTGATGGAACACGTAAGGCAGATCCAGGAAAGCCATTGGTGTGTCTCGGCCTGGAGTTCCAAACTAGCCTGTGTTACCTTGAGACTAGAGCATTTCTGATGACTTCATTGACTACTGATCTCAGTTTAAGAGCAAATTCTATTTATGGCAGGTAGGACAAGTCTGGGAAGTGACAGGAAAAGGTAGAAGAAGAGTTGATAAGTCCATGTTGTATAAAATGGAAAACAAAGAGTCCCCAAAGGGATAACATTTGTCCCTGGCATTATATTATGGACCATTCTCCAAGTTTATTCCAATATTTTTCATCTACACGTTTAATGAAAGCACACACAAATACCGGAGAAGGCAATGGCAACCCACTCCAGCACTCTTGCCTGGAGAATCCCATGGGAGGAGCCAGGTGGGCTTCAGTCCATGGGGTCACAAAGAGTCGGACACGACTGACTTCACTCTCATGCATTGGAGAAGGAAATGGCAACCCACTGGAGAATCCCAGGGACAAGGGAGCCTGGTGGGCTGCTGTCTATGGGGTCACACAGAGTTGGACAGGACTGAAGTGACTTAGCAGCAGCAGCAGCAGCACACAGATACACACATGTGATCCCACATATCCCTGACATGTTTTTTTTTTTTCATGCGTCCTAATAGAGCCAGGGATGTCATGACATCACCCTGGACTAACATACATCACTGGGAGAAATACATGAGGGCTTTAATGAGGATCACCTGGCAACCTGTCAGAACTACACATTCTTGCTCCACCCCCCAGACTTACTGAATCAGAAACTCTGGGGGTGGGGTCCAGTGATCTGTGTTTTAAGTATTCTGATGAAGGCTAATGTTTGAGAAGTACTGAATTGAGTCCCTGGGGGTTTCATTTTTACATAATTCTTGAGAAGCATCTGCTCCTACATTCTCATTTTTAAATCCTTCCAGACACAATTCAAAACCCACTTCCCCTTTCAACTTTCCTGGAACCCAAGTGGACTCTTCTTCCTCGTGACATACCGAAACCATTTCATACCATACTAAGTCCTAAGGGACCTTGTAAGACACTGTCTTTTATTCCAGTTCTGTTGGCAAACATTTCAAGTCCCTAGCCAAACTAACAAGGAACACAACTTTGTCTTACTGTGTTTTTTAAAATCTTGCATAGCTTCTAGCTTGCAGTGGGTTGTATTCAGTAGTTAATGATTATGGATTTCAGGTCCTGTGATACATGCTGGAGACACAGGAGACATGGGTTCGATCCCTGAGTCAGGAAGATCCCCTCCAGTAGGAAATGGCAACCCACTCCAGTTTCCTTGCATGAAAAACTCCATGGACAGAGGAGCCTGGTGGGTGATGGTCCATGGCATTGCAAAGAGTCAGACATGACTGAGCGACTGAGTGTGCGCGCACACACACACAGACACACTCAATACCAGAATGCTTGAAGTTTCAGTTACCCTGAATAGTGTATGTTGAATGCTTTAGGTCATAGAAACCATCTTTCACAGAACATTCATGAAGTGAGTTCCTGTTGGGGGCCAGGCACTAATTCATTTAAAATTTATGTTGAATAATTGCTGCCAACCAGGCTTCATGTGATACACTGGGGAAAATTATGATATGGCATCTGCCCCTAAGAAATATACAGGCTGTGTTTACTTACAGCTCTCATGAAGCCTTATCCATACCACTCCAGCCCCTCCAGGCCACATCTAATCTAACCAAAGCCTCAAGACACTCTACCCATCTACTCTTGTTTTATTTTCTTAGGAACGTTTATCATTATCTCAAAATGTCATGCGGTTTTCATTGTCATTTTGTCTTTTGTCTACCCTTCTCCCAACTTCTTCAGAGTAGGAACCTTGCCCAGTATATTCACAGCTGTATCCCCAGTGCTTAAAAGAGGACTTGGTACATAATACCCACTCATTAAATATTTTTGAATGGATGAATGACTTCCAGGGTGAACAACATTGTGGGGAACACATTTTAACTGCCTTCATAGGTAAGGAACTGAAGCTTCAGGAATTTAAATGATAAAGAGCCTAGCATTCAAGTTAAAAATCTTTCTAATTCCAAAGCTTGTATTCCTAGCTAACACCATCTGTCTCCATGTGATCTTTTTCCCCATTAGTGTCTCTATCTGTCTTTTTCCAAGGGCACAAAGGAATTTGAGCTGCAGTCCTCACTACAGATTGCCTGTGCTTGAAAACTCTACTCACAATGTTAGGGAACTTTGCAATTAAGCATTTCTATGCATTAAAGTACCTAGGACTGCCAGGACCTTGCACAGAATCAATTCTTCCAATAGTTTTGGTTATCTGCAGTCCTAGGTTGTGGAAGCTTCCTTGAACTGAATCAAGGAAGCAGAAAGATGGGATTAAGGAAGCAGCTAGCCAATGCATTGCCAGTCCAGTAAACTGACAGCAGAAACCTTGGCCATGAGGTTGTTTATAAAGAGGCCTGTGCAGGTAATGGGGTGACCTTCTTGGCAGCAATAATTTTTTCCCCTTTCTGAGCTTGCTTTTTGTTCATGATATTGAGAGAAGAAGGCTTATGAAGAACTTTAGAAAGCTTTTCTTTCTTTCTTTTTTTTTTTTTTGAACGGGACTTCAAATATCCATTCAATCAGTAGAATCATTGAGTTCTGACCTTTTCCTCCTTAGCTTCAAATTATTGAGCATTATATTGGTTTTATAGTAACAAATTCACTAATTATAAATTAATGGGGTTGTATATAGATACTACTTAGGTGGTGAAATGAAGCAATTCCTTCTTCATGGGGCTCTCATGTGCTGTGGACAGGGAATAGGCTTATTAGGAAGAATGTCCTGAATTTGAGTCCTAGTTCTTCCACCATTGGAAAGCCTTTCTTCTCACTCAGCCTTAGTTTTTCTGTCAAATGGGATTCATCATGATTATGTGGTAGAGATATTCAAGAATTAAGTGAGATAGTGGTTATAAAGGACCTTAGAACCATGGTTGGCATGGTACAGCTTAAAGATGTGTTAGACTTATTATTTTAAGATGTGTGTGTGTATCAGTAGCTCAGTCGTGTCTGACTCTGCAACCCCCATGGACCACCCACCATGAGTGGTCCACCAGGCCCCTCTGTCTAAGGGATTCTCCAGGCAAGAGTACTGGAGTGGGTTGCCATTTCCTTCTCCAGTGATTTTAACATAGGATAGTATATAATGAATGAGGTCTCAGGTATAACAGATTGGAAATCCTTCAAACCTAGACTGGGCCCGGAGCTGGAATTGTTGCTGCCTGCAGTTCTGTGTCAAGGTCATGCTGGCCAAGTTAGCCTGAGGTCCTTAAAAAGGCTACCCACTAGACTAATTGAATGAGGGTCATCTTGGCCATACTTTGGCTTGGTTTTGTTCCTCTTGATAATAGTATTATAGTTATGTTTTTTTTTTTTTTCTGTTAACACCCACCAGTCTTTCATAATTCAAGAGTCTATCCCTAAATTCTGCCCTGGTTCACATTCTCAATGAACCTCTTTTATTTTTCTTCACTCACAGGAAAGATGAAGGCTTAGCTTAAGAATGTTTTCTACAAATGAGCACACTGTACAATTTCTGTAGTGATACAAAGAATGGAATATGTGTTAAAGTTGGGTCTTTGCTTAAAAGTGGTCTCCCCTTTGGCTCAGATGGTAAAGAATCTGCTTGCAATGCAAGAGACCTGGGTTTGATCCCTGGGTTGGGAAGATCCCCTGGAGGAGGGCATGGCAACCCACTCCAGTATTCTTGCCTGGAGGATCCCCTTGGACAGAGGAGCCAGGAGGGCTACAGTCCATGGGGTTACAAAGAGTTGGCCACGACCGAGCGTCTAAACACATTTCCCATTCCAGGCCACATGTGAGTGCTTTAATTCAGAGGGATTTCATTTAGAGCTTGGCCAATCTCTTCCTCTTTAGTCCTGAAAAATGATAGGGGGTTCAGTTCTTCCCTCTGGAAGATTTGAGCTCCATGCAACCTCAAAATCTGACAAGCATATTTGCTTAAAATATGTTTTGGTGCTGTAAACATGGGACTCCAGACACTTGAGTTCTGCTGCTTGCCATCTGGTGTGATCTAACCTGTACTACTCTGCTAGAAAATAAGGCCAGCAATGCCTCCCTCACAAGGTTATTAGGTAGGATAAATTAAATAAGATAATGTATATTCATCACCTTGAAAAGAAGAGATTAACAACTGTTAATGCATTTGCTTATCTCTTTCCACAAACCTTGTGTAGCTGTGTGCCACTCCTCTCTCTGCCCAGATTTTGCCATGATAAGATTATGAGGCACATGCTAAGGAAGCTGTAGCTACAGCCCATAAAACGGAGCTCTGTGTCTGTGTGAAGAAAATGGCAATGAGAGTGCCTTCCTGAGTCGTGTCAACTTTTTTTAGGCAGTGCACCATCTTCCATTTAAATCATGTGAATAGTTGAAGCAAAGGTCAGCAACTCATCACCTTATTTTATGGCGGAAACATTTCTGCAGATTTCTGTATCAGATATAATTCTCCCACTCAGAAATTTGGGGAGGATTTAGGAATGTTTTTCAGATGGCATTTTTCTCTGCATTAAAAGTCCATATAGTGTGGATGGAAGAGAGTAACTTTACAGTGGGGGAATCTTAACACGCTACTGCATCCAGGTGACCAAGTTTGCCATAAAGTCATAAATCATACTGATAATATGTTCCCTTGATATGATGTGATGAGAATGGTACTTTCTTCTGTGGTCTTCTCAAAACACATGCTGTTGTTGTTCAGTTGCTAAGTTGCATCTGACTCTTTTGTGATCCCAGGGACTCTAGCCCACCAGGCTTCTCTGCCTGTGGGATTTCCCAGGCAAGAATACTAGAACGGGTTGCTATTTCCTTCTCCAGGGAATCTTCCCTGCCCATTGGCAAGCAGATTCTTTACTACTGAGCTACCAGGGTAGGCCAAAACACATAACCCCCATCTAATCATGAGAGAAACAGCAGAAGAATCTGAACTTTGAAAGTGAAAGCAAAGGTCGTTCAGTCGTGTCCGACTCTTTGCGACCCCATGGGTTATACAGTCCATGGAATTCTCCAGGCCAGAATACTGGAGTGGCTAGCCTTCCCCTTCTCCAGGGGATCTTCCCAACCCAGGAATCGAACTCAGGTCTTCTGCATTGCAGGCAGATTCTTTACCAACTGAGCTATGAGAGAAGCCCAATTTTGAAGGGCATGTACAAAATACCTGATTAGTACCCCTCAAAAATGCCAAAGTAATAAAAGAGAACAAGAAAAATCTGAGAATGAATCAGTCATGCGGAACCTAAGACATAGCAACTAAATATAATGTGGTATCCTGGGTGGGATCTTAGAAAACAAAAAGGAAATTAGGTAGAAAAACAAACAAACAAAAAAACCCACAGGAAATGTGAATAAAGTATGAAATTTAGTAGTAATGTATCACTAAAGATATTAGCAATAGGAGAAACTGGGTATGGGACATGTGAGGAATCTCTATACAGTCTTCACAATAATTCTATAAATCTAAAATTAAAATAGTTTTAAATCATCATTTTTCTAACTTATCCTTCACAATTCAGGTCACTCCTTTAGGAAACCTTCCTTTTATGTAATCCCAAAATCTCACAACTTCCTCTCCCTTACCACCATGGTTTTATAAGCCTCTTCTGTCAATTCCATATTACATTGTGTTACAATTATTTCACAAGACTAAATGCTCCTTAAGGACAGGAATGTAGTTTTGTATGTTTATATTCTAGTGCCATCCAGAGTGTATGGGAGGCCTTAGAGATAAATGTTCAGTAGGAGATAGAATAGATGAAAATGTTAAACAAATCAAAGTCAAAATAATTAGATGTTTTTAAAATGAATGAAAAGCTTAAGGGGCAGGCCAGTCGATGCCATGAACTGTCATATGCTGAGATGCTGTCGGAGAACGGCAGTGACTGACAATCCTGCTCACAGTACATTTCACATGTTGTTACATCACTGAAACCATCATCATTAGCAAGTGGTTCATTTCTGAAGGGCAAGGCTCCACTCTAGGGATTGAAAATGGTACACAGAGACCTGTGGGTATTAAGCACAGATGTTCCATCTATAGTTACTCCATATGGCCTGCCTATGGGCTTCATTCATTAATTCAAACATTCGTTCAACAAATGAGTCATGACAAAGATAACACTGCTAATTTTCATTTATTGTATAAAAATATATATAGCCATAGATTGTGCTAGTTACTGTAGTGTGCTAGCTGATTTTATCCATGCAGCAACTTTCAGATATAGAGTAATGCTATTGCATGCGTGCTCAGTTGCTTCAGACATGTCAGACTCTACAACTCCATGGACTGTAGCCTTTCAGGCTCCTGTGACATGGAATTCTCCAGGCAAGAATACTGCAGTGTGTTGCTATTTCCTTCTCCAGGGGATCTTCCAGACCTAGGAATTGAACTTGCATCTCCTGCTTTGCAGGCAGATTCTTTACCATCTGAGCTACCAGTGAAGCCTATATTAATGCTTTTAGTCCTGTTTTAATAGCTGAGGAAATTGAGGCAGAGAAGTTAGGTAACTTTGTCTGAGGGTAAAGAAGAGTTTGCCATGTTGCGAGCACTGGATATACAACTGGCAGAGTCAGGGGAGAAGAGGGAGAGAGGGTAGGAAGAAGCAGAAATGGTGTGCTACTGATGAATATGTTGACCTGGACTTTTGCCTGAAAATTTGTTTCACTTACACCCTTTCTTTGAAGGAACTGAGAAACCAAAACTTCTGTAGATTTTCTTCTAAAGCTTTTCCTTTCCTTCTTCAATAGAAATTCAGTATTAGTTCAGTGCAGTTCATTTCAGTTGCTCAGTCGTGTCCGACTCTTTGCGACCCCATGAACCGCAGCACACCAGGCCTCCCTGTCCATCACAAACTCCCGGAGTCCACACAAACCCATGTCCATCGAATCAATGATGCCATCCCACCATCTCATCCTCTGTCATCCCCTTCTCCTCCTGCCCTCAATCTTTCCCAGCATTAGGGTCTTTTCCAATGAGTCAGCTCTTCACATCAGATGGCTAAAGTATCAGAGTTTCAGCCTCAACATCAGTCCTTCCAATGAACACCCAGGACTGATATCCTTTAGGATGGACTGGTTAGATTTCCTTGTAGTCTAGGGGACTCTCAAGAATCTTCTTCAGCACCACATTTCAAAAGCATCAATTCTTCGGTGCTCAGCTTTCTGTATAGTAAAATTTTCACATCCATACATGACTACTGGAAGAACCATAGCCTTGCCTACACAGACCTTTGATGGCAAAGTAATGTCTCTGCCTTTTAATATGCTATCTAGGGTGGTCATAACTTTCCTTCCAAGGAGTAAGCATTTTTTAATTTCATTGCTGCAATCGCCATCTGCAGTGATTTTGGAGCCCAGAAAAATAAAGTCAGCAGCTATTTCCACTGTTTCCCCATCTATCTGCCATGAAGTGATGGGACCAGGTGTCATGATCTTAGTTTTCTGAATGTTGAGCTTTTTTTCTGAATGTTGAGAGTGAACTTTTTCACTCTCCTCTTTCACGTTCATCAAGAAGCTCTTTAGTTCTTCACTTTCTGCCATAAGGGTGGTGTCATCTGCATATTTGAGGTTAATGATATTTCTCCCGGCAATCCTGATTCCAGCTTGTGCTTCCTCCAGCCCAGTGTTTCTCATGATGTATTCTGCATATAAGTTAAATAAGCAGGGTGACAATATGCAGCCTTGACGTACTCCTTTTCCTATTTGGAACCAGTCTGTTGTTCCATGTCCAGTTCTAACTGCTGCTTCCTGACCTGCATACAGGTTTCTCAAGAAGCAGGTCAGGTGTTCTGGTATTCCCATCTCTCTCAGAATTTTCTACAGTTTCTTGTGATCCACACAGTCAAAGGCTTTGGCATAGTCAATAAAGCAGAAATAGACGGTTTTCTGGAACTCTCTTGCTTTTTCCATGATCCAGCGGATGTTGGCAATTTGATCTCTGGTTCCTCTGCCTTTTCTAAAACCTGCTTAAACATCTGGAATTTCATGGTTCACGTACTGGTGAAGCCTGGCTTGCAGAATTTAGAGCATTACTTTACTAGCGTGTGAGATGAGTGCAATTGTGTGGTAATTTGAGCATTCTTTGGCATTGCCTTTCTTTGGGATTGGAATGAAAACTGACCTTTTCCAGTCCTGTGGCCACTGCTGAGTTTTCCAAATTTGCTGGCATATGAGTGCAGCACTTTCATAGCATCATCTTTCAGGATTTGAAATAGGTCAATTGGAATTCCATCACCTTCACTAGCTTTGTTCGTAGTGATGCTTCCTAAGGCCCACTTGACTTCACATTCCAGGATGTCTAGCTCTAGGTGAGTGATCACACCATTGTGATTATCTTGATCATGAAGATCTTTTTGTACAGTTCTTCTGTATATTCTTGCCACCTCTTCTTAATATCTTCTGCTTCTTTTAGGTCCCTACCATTTCTGTCCTTTATCGAGCCCATCTTTGCATGAAATGTTCCCTTGGTATCTCTCATTTTCTTGAAGAGATCTCTAGTCTTTCCCATTCTGTTGTTTTCCTCTATTTCTTTGCATTGATCACTGAGGAAGGCTTTCTTATCTCTCCTTGCTATTCTTTGGAACTCTGTATTCGGGTATATCTTTCCTTTTCTCCTTTGCTTTTTGCTTCCTGTCTTTTCACAGCTATTTCTAAAGTCTCCTTAGACAGCCATTTTGCTTTTTTGCATTTCTTTTTCTTGGGGATGTGATCCCTATCTCCTGTGCAATGTCACAAACCTCATTCCATAGTTCATCAGGCACTCTATCTATCAGATCTAGGCCCTTAAATCTATTTCTCACTTCCACTGTATAATCATGAGGGATTTGATTTAGGTCATACCTGAATGGTCTAGTGGTTTTCTCCACTTTCTTCAATTTCAATTTGAATTTGGCAATAAGGAATTCATGATCTGAGCCACAGTCAGCTCCTGGTCTTGTTTTTGCTGGCTGTATAGAGCTTCTCCATCTTTGGCTTTAAAGAATATAACCAGTCTGATTTTGGTGTTGACCATCTTGTGATGTCCATGTGTAGAGTCTTTTGTGTTGTTGGAAGAGGGTGTTTGCTATGACTAGTGTGTTCTCTTAGCAGAACTCTATTAGCCTTTGCCCTGCTTCATTCCATATTCCAAGGCCAAATTTGCCTGTTACTCCAGGTGTTTCTTGACTTCCTACTTTTGCATTCCAGTTCCCTATAATGAAAAGGACATCTTTTTTGGGTGTTAGTTCTAGAAGGTCTTGTAGGTCTTCATAGAACCATTCAACTTCAGCTTCTTCAGCATTACTGGTTGGGGCATAGACTTGAATTACCGTGATATTGAATGGTTTGCCTTGGAAACAAAGATCATTCTGTCGTTTTTGAGATTGCATCCAAGTACTGCATTTTGGACTCTCTTGTTGACTATAATGGCTACTCCATTTCTTCTAAGGGATTCTTGCCCACAGTAGTAGACACAATGGTCATCTGAGTTAAATTCACCCATTCCAGTCCATCTTAGTTCACTGATTCCTAGAATGTCACTCTTGCCATCTCCTGTTTGACCATTTCCAATTTGCCTTGATTCATGGACCTAACATTCCAGGTTCCTATGCAACATTGCCCTTTACAGCACTGAATCTTGCTGCTATCACCAGTCTCATTCACAGCTGGGTGTTGTTTTTGCTTTGGCTCCATCCCTTTTCATTCTTTCTGGAATTATTTTCCACTGATCTCCTGTAGCATATTGGGCACCTACCAACCTGGGGAGTGCATCTTTCAGTATCCTATCTTTTTGTCTGTTCATACTGTTCATGGGATTCTCAAGGCAAGAATACTGAAGTGGTTTGCCATTCCCTTCTCCAGTGGACCACATTCTGTCAGACCTCTCCACCGCGACCCGTCCGTCTTGGGTGGCCCCACACGGCATGGCTTAGTTTCATCGAGTTAGACAAGGCTGTGGTCCATGTGATCAGATTGGCTAGTTGTCTGTGACTGTAGTTTCAGTCTGTCTGTCCCCTGATCCCCTCTCTCACTGCTTACTATCTTACCTGGGTTCCTCTTACCTTGGACACAGGGTCCCTCTTCACAGCTGCTCCAGCAAAGCACAGCCGCTGCTCCTTACCTCGGACAGGGGGTAGCTCCTCTTGGCCTTAATAATTCAGTATTAAGTACTCAACAAATACCAAGTAACAACCATGCACCTGACAGTGCTTAGGAGAGAAAGTCCTTTGGTATTGTAAAGGTTTCAAGCTAGACTCACAGAGATCGTCACCCTGGAATCCTGGGTCTGCAATTACTAACATTCTTGCTTTGGCCAGTCAGATTCCAGTTTCCTCTTTGTAAGTGGAAATTCTCATTCTTCTCTTGCAAGGTTGTTGGGAGGATTAGAGATATATGTCAAGCAGTGGGTGTATGGTATTTATTTGATTAATGGTAAACAGCATTTTTATTACCCATGGGAAGATAAAAGCATGGGGGCTGATGGGAGGAGGAATTGTGCTGAAAGCCGGCTTTCAATTTCCATATATTTTCCTGGGCCTCATTTGAACTTTAATTTTATTGAATGTGCTTACCCCATGAAGAACATTCTCAACAGGGTTTATTTTGTAGGGAGAAAATAGTATTAACAGATGTGTCAACTTATCTTTTATTCATTGTGCATTATTTGCGGATGGGAGCCCTGTTCATGCTCAGAAGTCCAGTCGTTTGGCATGGATGGTCTGAGGCTCATACTAGAACCAGAATGCACTGATGGGTTCTTCTCTGTCAGTATAGTCAAACACAGGCTACTCTTACGTATAGTCTATTCTGTAGTGGCTGAATCTTACAGTTGGAAGGGATCCGACTGCTCATCAAGTTCATTCTCCCTATATCCACCTCTGTGTAGACATCCACATGAAACCGTGAATGACTTCTTGGTGTTTATTCATATGCCTGTCTTGCTGCTTACATCTGTAGTAAAAATAGGGAGCCTTACTTTCTACCAGCTATTTAAATGTCCCCATTTTATAATCTCATCAGGAAGTTTGTCTGCAGATGGCTCTTATTCAGTTCCATTTGCCTGTGAAAACCTGAGTGGAAGAAATACCTAAGGGTGGGATGTTCCAAACTGTGTTCAAGTATTCTACCCTCCTGTCTTTCTAGAGGTGGAAACTGCATCTGTGCTCCACATCTCCTTATGTTCCTTGTTGAGTTGGCCTCTCAAAAGAAGCATGTCTACTGATTATGCCCAGGTATATGGAAATAGCCACATGATGATGGCTGTATTCTCCCAGGTCATTGATTGTAATCTAAGTGCTGGTCTCTTCCTTTCTAGAAATGGAGAGGACAGTATCTACTTTTCAGAGCTATTTAAATGACTATAGAATGTATGTAAAGAACTTCACATTGGCCAGCAAATACCACACCCTCAAAGTATTGGAAAATTAAAGAGTATCTTTAAAGACAATATAAATCTTGTTCACAGTTTTGTATAAAGGAAAATCAGGAGGAAAAAAATTTTGACTGGAACAAATTTTATGAAATATGTCTATATGGAAAAAACATTATCTTTCTAAGCATATAACATATAAATATACGTATTATATATGATAAATGTAACATATTATATGTTATATAACATTTATGTTATGTATAAGTATATAAGTATATAAATATAATATATAACATATAAATAATGGTGAGAAAAAGAGAGATAAAGATTTTTTATTTTTACCTAAACTTGCAGGGAACTCAGTGCTAAAATAAATTTTAAAATATACTGTCATTTTCCCTTAGATGATTGATACGTTCAGTTCTTTTTCCTTGTAACTGAGTTTTGATCATTCAGTTTCAACAATCTGCTCCTTTTATTATAAGCCTCATTAGATCACTTTTAGATGACCTCAGTTACAAACATGTCATGCCTTTTATTTCAAGAGAAAAATGAAGGCAGTGAGATTAAATGACATGCTCCTTAAATCACGCTGTTAGTATTGGTAGATTCAAGGTGAGGACGGCCAGATGCTGCCTAGCGTTCTTCCAAGCTAGTCTGTGGAGTTACACTCCAAGTTTTAATGAGAGCTTATGAAGCTATTTTCAGTCAAATAACTTTTATCCAGTCAGGAAGCTATTCTAATGGGAAGTTCAATGAATACCTTCCAAAGTACTTAATATTGTATACTTAGGAAATGACTGTTAGTGCTTATCTTTGCTCAAAAAAAAATACACAGAAAAAGTATTTGCCTACACTCTCTTTAATATTTTCAAGGGGAAAAAATGAACTGGCAGTTGCCTGATGCAGAATTAAGCTCTGAAATATCCACATGAGGGCAGACTCATATTCAGAAACAATTTCTGTTTGCCCACAAGTAACCACCTATAAATGTTACCTACGGAATATACCTTCTAAGTCCTGCCAGTGGGCCCCCACTGACTTCTTTTCAGTCCTGACCACTGAGTGGCAGGAAGAAGCACAGCCAGATAAACAGACATCCCAGTCCCTCAGAGCTGGCACTCAAGTGACGTCATGAGTTTTGTCACAGTGGAGGGAGACAAGAGGAATGCGATAGCTGCCTATGTGATTATCTTGTACTTTTCATTCTGAATGATTCTCCCAGGCTTATCACCAGTGTTGTTATCTTGGTGTTCCGAAGTAGCTATGTTCTTTAAAAAAAAAAAATACTGAAGTATAGTTGATTTACAACACTGTGTTAATTTCTGCTGTACAGCAAAGTGACTCAGTTATACCTGTATACATTTTTATATTCTTTTGCATTACGGGTTAACACAGAATGCTGAAGGGAGTTCCCTGCGCTAGATGGTAAGACCTTGTTGTTCATCCATCCTGTGTGTAACAGTTTGCCTCTGCTAACCCCGAACTCCCGTTCTTTCCCTCACCTCCCACCTCTCCCTCTTGGGGACCACAGGTCTGTTCTCTATATCTGTGTGTCTGTTTTTGTTTCAGAGATAAGTCAATTTTATCATATTTTAGACTCCACATGTGAGTGGTACGTGGTATATTACTTTCTGTCTTTTGTCATAAATTTTACATTATATGATCTGCTATCACTGACTTTTATATAATAAAGTTTACAAAATTATGTAGTGTAGCAATCTCATGAAGTAAATCTAAGGAACTTTAGAATGGTGCTGATTTAACCAATAAGGAATTTGAGGTTTAGTCAAGCTGAGTGGCCAGTCCAAGTTCAAATAATTATTAAGTTATGGAATGTTATTAAAAACTCAGGTCTTTTGACACCTCGTTGTATGATTCATTTGCTATTCTTTCATTTTACTTTTCAAAGAAGTCTATAGTAATCTTTATTTTTTTTTCTTTACAATTTTAAAGGCAATACTGTCTCAGTGGTAACTGCCTGCCAATGCAGGAGCTGCAGGTTTGATCCCTGGGTTGGGAAGATCCCCTGGAGAAGGAAATGGGAATCCACTCCAGTATTCTTGCCTGGGAAATTCCATGGACAGAGGGGCCTGGTGGCTATAGTCCATGGGTTTGTGAAAGCGTTGGGCGTGACTTAGTAACTAAACAAAAACGACACACTCCACTTACAGTTATTAGCCTATCCTGCACCCCACAGTTTCTCCCACTCCCCTACCCCTGTATTGTTCCTCCCTCCCTCACTGTAACTACTCATTTGTTCTCTGTATCTCTGAGTCTCCTTTTTTTGTTATATTGACTGCTGCTGCTGCTAAGTCACTTCAGTCGTGTCCGACTCTGTGCGACCCCATAGACTGCAGCCCACCAGGCTCCCCCGTCCCTGGGATTCTCCAGGCAAGAACACTGGAGTGGGTTGCCATTTCCTTCTCCAATGCACGAAAGTGAAAAGTCAAAGTGAATTCGCTCAGTCGTGTCTGACCCTCAGCGACCCCATGGACTGCAGCCCACCAGGCTTCTCCATCCATGGGATTTTCCAGGCAAGAGTACTGGAGTGGGGTGCCATCGCCTTCTCTGGTTATATTGACTGGTTTGTTGTATTTTTTAGATTCCACTTATAAATTACATGACACTGTATTTATCCTTCCCTGTCTGACTTACTTCACGTAGCGTAATGCCCTCCAAGCTCATCCATGTTGCAAAATTTCATTTCTTTTTATGGCTTAATAGCATTCTATACCCATACATCTTCTTTATCCATTCATCTGCCTATAGACACTTAGGTTGCTTTTACATCTTGGCAATTCTAAATAAAGCTCCTGTGAACATTGAGGTTCATATATCTTTTCAAATTAGTGTTTTATTTTTTTCAGTGTATACCTGGGAGTGAAATTCCTGGGTCCTACAATAGTGTTTTGAGAAACCTCCATACTTTTTTCAACCATGGCTATACCAGTTTACATTTCCACCAATAGCGTAAGGGTTCCCTTTTTCCCATGTCCTCCCTGAATCATGTTATACTGTGTTTTGTGTGATTTGACTGATTGACGTGAGCAACAGGATATAGTCCTTCACAAGGCACTGGCCACGCTGAGTCAGCCTTGGTGAAAGGCTAAGGGGCACAGGTCTCCTGAGTGAGCGCCTGCGGTGGATCCTCTGCTCGCAGAAAGCTGGCAGAACCAGGACCGGGTATTCAAGAGTAATTAAAGCACAGAAGAAGTCGTAGCCCTGTTTGCAGGAGAAATGAATGTAGGCAATCGCTTCTAAGACAGGTTTATATCAGCTTAGGAAACTCTTCCTGGTGCTCTTATCATATGGCAGCATTGTTGACCAGGGGTACAAATCGTTTTTTCTACCATGTGTGGTGAAACTGTATCAGAGAAATGGTCCATGACCTTTGCAATTTTCTCTCCTGAAGCAGGCTAAATTTTTGATTAAGAAATAGAGGTTGAGTTACTAGCAAATACTGTGAGATGATAAGGAAAGATGCCTGTAGCACTGTGTGTGTGTGTGTGTGTGTGTGTGTGTGTGTGTGTCAGAGTGCTTGTGTTTGTGTAGTGGAGGCATACATGCTCTCATCTGTGGGTAGATGGTTGTGGTCAGGAATGTTATGAGTGACTATGCTAGTGAATGTGCTCTGTAGAAGACCTGCTTTACTAAAAGTTGGCCGCTGTGTCTTTCCTGACCTAGGATAAAAATGTATTTAGCCTGACAAATTGAAATCGGTCCATACCTTTCATATATACTATACTTTGAAAGGACTGAGCAATTCTACAAGCATGTCATATCACCTCTACTCACTAGACATACTCATTCTAGACCAAAGCACATACTCAGATAATTTCAATAATCATCTGGCAGGTTGTGATAAGTTCTTTGAAAGGGTTACAATTGCTGAAAGATTACAGAAGAAGGACATCAAATTTAGTTGTGTGTAAAAACCATGTGTCAGTAGAAATGACATTGGGCTAAACTCTTAATTGTGAAAAAGATGCTGGCATGGTATGATGAGAAGTCCTCACGGTTTACAGCTATTCATGCAACCAGTAGGTGAAGGAGTCCTGCTTGAAAGTAGTGTGTGGGTAATTCTGCCCTTGTAGGCAAAGATTTGCAAACACTTCAGAATATTTTGTGTTACTGGGGGACTGAGTTGGGATTTTGCTGCCTGATTTTTATTATTCACTCTCTTCACTAGTATCCTGACCAAAATATGATGCCCATAAAGTCAGTGCAGGGACCCATAAATCAGCTTTATTCAGGTGTCACATGCAGGGTTCTACCCTCTCTCTCTCTGGTGCTATTTTTTAAAATAAAAGAAGTTAGAGATAGAGATATTTCCTTCTACTATCCCCAGAAGATGGAAGTGTTTGTGGACGTTTGTTCCCCTTGGGCCACAACAGGAACATAGATGAGGAGAGCCTAAATATTTTTCCCTATAATCAGTTCAGTTCAGTTCAGTCTCTCGGTCATGTCCGACTCTTTGTGACCCCATGAATCGCAGCACACCAGGCCTCCCTGTCCATTGCCATCTCCCGGAGTTCACTCAGACTCACGTCCATCAAGTCAGTGATGCTATCCAGCCATCTCATCCTCTGTCTTCCCCTTCTCTCCTGCCCCCAATCCCTCCCAGCATCAGAGCCTTTTCCAATGAGTCAACTCTTCACATGAGGTGGCCAGAGTATTGGAGTTTCAGCTTTAGCATCATTCCTTCCAAAGAAATGCCAGGGCTGATCTCCTTCAGAATGGACTGGTTGCATCTCCTTGCAGTCCAAGGGACTCTCAAGAGTCTTCTCCAACACCACAGTTCAAAAGCATCAATTCTTCGGTGCTCAGCCTTCTTCACAGTCCAACTCTCACATCCATACATGACCACTGGAAAAACCATAGCTTTGACTAGATGGACCTTTGTTGCCAAAGTAATGTCTCTGCTTTCGAATATGCTATCTAGGTTGGTCATAACTTTTCTTCCAAGGAAGAAGCGTCTTTTAATTTCATGGCTGCAGTCACCATCTGCAGTGATTTTGGAGCCCCCCAAAATAAAGTCTGACACTGTTTCCATTGTTTCCCCATCTATTTCTCATGAAGTGATGGGACCAGATGCCATTGATCTTCATTTTCTGAATGTTGAGCTTTAAGCCAACTTTTTCACTCTCTTTCTCTTTCATCAAGAGGCTTTTGAGTTCCTCTTCACTTTCAGCCATAAGGGTGGTGTCATCTGCATATCTGAGGTTATTGATATTTCTCCTGGAAATCTTGATTCTATCTTGTGTTTCTTCCAGCCCAGCGTTTCTCATGATGTACTCTGCATATAAGTTACATAAGCAGGGTGACAATACACAGCCTTGATGTACACCTTTTCCTACTTGGAACCAGTCTGTTGTTCCATGTCCAGTTCGAACTGTTGCTTCCTGACCTGCATATAGGTTTCTCAAGAGGCAGGTCAGGTGGTCTGGTATTCCTATAATAGCTATTGGCAAATATAGAGAAATAACAAGTGGCTGTTTTACTTCTTATGTTTTTCATTTATCTTACCGCATTTACAAAACTCTCACATAAGGCAAGCACACATGTCATCCTGAAGACTGATCTGATCTGAATTGAAAAGGGAAATAAAACTACATGTAGCAACTTGGTCCATAGGGACTTAGACTCACTGAAATATGGAGAATGGATCATATTACATTTGTAATGATGCAGCTAATGAATAATGAATGTTCTGATGCTATCTTTGGGTAATCATCTGCAAACATATGTTTTTTTTTTTTCCCCAAGACTTCATGGGATGTTGATTTTTATGCAAACTAGAAATTCTCCACCATCTGTAATAGCAAACAAGTTCTCAGTGCTTTGACGAATAACAGAACACCAAATGAATTTGTGAAATTATTCAAGCAGTGTGGAATGATTTCTTAAAGTTGTTCTGGAGCATTGCTCTCTAGCTCTTTGACCGCTTGGGCTGACTGGCTTGCTGCTGCACTGAAAGCTTTTTAAAATGTTAATGTTTTGTCTATGTAGGGTCTTCAGTTCTGTTCAGTTTTATGTATGCTTTGAGTGCTTGTCTCCTACACACTTCTTTGTTTTTAATATTAGGTTGTGGGTTGTCAGAAGCTTCTTTGCAGTAGCAGCTTTTGCTTCTTGGTAGGCCTAGCCCTGGAGATAGGATTCTGTACGTACTCAAGGTGGAATTATAAGGCACTTACAGCTTTCCAGTTACCATGGTTATGGTGGATTAGTCACTAAGTCATGTCCAACTCTTGTGACCCCATGGACTGTAGCCCACTAGGTTCCTTTGTCATAGATTGTACCAAATAGGCCCCAAATTTGCAATGAGCAGAATAACCAAATTTAATTCTCTTAGCATGCTAGGTTAAATGGTCCTGACTTCGCTTACAGTAATTTGATGCCAGGGCTCTTTGGTTGGATCTGACTTCTTTGACCTAAAGTATATGAGCCAGTCTATTAGATTCCTGCTACTGCTACATATATTAAATTGCAACCATTATTTGTAGGCATATTTGCTTTCTTTTGCCCCAAATTCTGTTGCAATAAAAGTCGACTCTTACTCTGCTCTTTGTTTCATCTGCAGCTCCTTCTTCTTTGATCATAGACATCCCGCCTTACTTACTTACAATTTAGGATAATCCGTCTTCCTTCCTCCCTCCCTTTTGTCTTTTTAAATCAATATGAAAATCACATTCATTAACCTGTGCATTATTGCTATCATATATGGAATATAGAAGAAAAAAATAACTTGGTGATTAATAGAGCTAACTTTGGAATCAAAGTAATTTGAAATCAAATCCAGACTCTGTTCCTTACTAGTTATGTGAGAAGGGACTAATCATTTAATCTCATAAAATGCAAGTTTCCTCATTTATCTGGAGAAGGGAAAGACAACCACCCCCAGTCTTCTTGCCTGGAGAATCCCTTGGATTCCAGAGGAGCCTGGTGGGCTACAGTCCATGGGGTCACAGAGAGCCAGACATGACAGAGTGACTAACACTTTCCTCATCTATGAAAACATCTATGAAATGGCAGTGTTGTTATATACATATTAATAGGAGTAATAGCATCTAAGTGATAGCAGTGGCATGAATATGACATGGAGTGATGTACGCAACACATTTAGCAGACAGGGCGACAGTAAGAGGCTGGGCCTGCTGTTGCTGCTCAGGTGGTAGTGTTGGTGGTGGGAGCAACAGTGGAAAATCGTGCTGATTCAAGTGCTTTCTAGTGCTTTCTAGTACCCTTTGAAAGTGTGTTGCAAAGTTCAAGTCATCAGCATTGGGATGCCATCATGACTGAAAAGTGGTATGTAAAGTTTTCGTTTTCACTAATGACTTAGGATTAATTTTTACACGTGAACAAACTGAGCAACTCCTGCCAATTTCTTTGCAATTCACTGATACTCAACACCACTAAATTGATAATGGAGACGTCATCTCTCCTTTAAGTTATTCCTGTAAAATCTGTGACTATGTTAGCCTGAAGACCTTCATGACTATATGTCTTTTAAAATTGCTTTTCTCATCCCTCTTTCCTCAAAAACAAACATCCAGAATAACATCGCACTATAACATTACAATAAGATAAGAAACCTGACTGTAAACTACTGAAAATAAAGGTAAGGAAGGATCACAGGAGCTTTAAAATGAGGAAAAAGACTAATAGATTAGGAAAATTAAGGAGAGGTACCATGAACATTAATTATAGCACACTGAGGTTTTGTGTACTGAGGTTAGCAGGTTCTAAGTCATTGAGTTTTCTTAGAAAACGGCCATAGTTAGCCTTGCACCATAATTTATAAAGCAGAAGATATTGTTTCTCTCTGCACGTTGGACTATGTGAAACTGAACACAGATTCTGTTACTAACCTCTTGAGAAGCAAAGAAAGGAGGAACAAAGAAAGAAAGGATCACTCTAGGAATCCGTAACACCACTGAGTCTTCTCATCTTCTCATATTTATGTGCCATCTTCTGTGTTATTACATGTGACCCTATAGTCTGGGAAAGGGTATTGGAATTAGAAGAGGCCTGTGCTCTAGCAGTGCTCCTCCAGCGTTCAGCTGCTCTGTCACCAGAAGTCACTTTAGCTCCCAATGCCTCCAGTTTATCCATAAAGGTGCGTTTGCTTTATATGCTGCTGCTAAGCCGTTTCAGTCGTGTCCGACTCTGTGCGACCCCATAGACGGCTGCCCACCAGGCTCCCCAGTCCCTGGGATTCTCCAGGCAAGAGCACTGGAGTGGGCTGCCATTTCCTTCTCCAATGCATGAAAGTGAAAAGTGAAAGTGAAGTCACTCAATTGTGTCCGACCCTCAGCGACCCCATGGACTGTAGCCCACCAGGCTCCTCCATCCATGAGATTTTCCAGGCAAGAGTACTGAAGTGGGGTGCCACTGCCTTCTCTGCTGTTTTATATGACTCGTTCTTAAATGTCTTCAATCAAAACCCCATTTGATAATACCATGAATTTTTCATGCCAGAGGTGTGCAAATCTTATGAAATATATATATGTAGAGTTTCAATAATTCCATACTTCCCTAAAGCTCATACATCTGTATTGACCTTAGGCTAAGAACTGTTACTCTAGGGGATTGCTGTTGTCCATCATAAGTTCTTAATTCAATGATCCTTGGGCATTTAAAATGTTTCTGTCAAATAATAGCTTTTTAGGGTCTAGTGGAAAAATGTTAGTATAAATGCTCTAGTAAAGAATTTTAAGACTCAGGTATGTCTATTTTGTACTTCCTCTCACTTTGGATTTACTGAGAGATTCGAGCGAGTTTCATAGTATCTCTGGGCTGTCTCCCTAAGGTAATGGAGTTGAGGAAAAATCTTGGACTTCGGAATCAGATCTGTCCAAATTCTGGTTCCTTCACATAGTCACTTTGCAAGTTTAAGGGAAAGTACTCTGAGAGCCTATTTTCACTGTAAAAAATCTAATGGTTTGTGATCTTGAGGTATAAAAATTTTTTAAACTATTTGCCCAGTACTGACCTCAATGTAATACAGTTACATTCCATATTTTAAGAAGTTTTCTGTTGCTAAATGATGAGATGGATGAAACTGGAGCCGATTATACAGAGTGAAGTAAGCCAGAAAGAAAAACACCAATACAGTATACTAACACATATATATGGAATTTAGGAAGATGGCAATGACGACCCTGTATGCAAGACAGGGAAAGAGACACAGATGTGTTTAACGGACTTTTGGACTCAGAGGGAGAGGGAGAGGGTGGGATGATTTGGGAGAATGACATTCTAACATGTATACTATCATGTAAGAATCGAATCACCAGTCTATATCTGACGCAGGATGCAGCATGCTTGGGGCTGGTGCATGGGGATGACCCAGAGAGATGTTATGGGGAGGGAGGTGGGAGGGGGGTTCATGTTTGGGAATGCATGTAAGAATTAAAGATTTTAAAATTTAAAAAATAAAAAACTAAAAAAAAAAGTAATTAAAAAAAAGATGTGAAAAATTTTTGTGTTTTATAATTCTGAGATTTGAGTTTTAAAAAGAAATTTGTTGTTGCCTTAATATCTACATGCATATAAGTGTACAGACATATGTGATATGTCTTGTGTTTGTATATAGAGAGAGTTATAACTAATTACTTGGTGTATGTTTTAGTTTGCAGATTTTCATGGCTTGAAAGTAGAAGTCTCTCAGTTGTGTCCAACTCTTTGTGATCCCATGGTCTGTAGTCTGCCTGGCTCCTCTGTCCATGGAATTCCACAGTCAAGAGTACTGAGTGGGTTGCCATTTCCTTCTCCAAGGGATCTTCCCGACCCAGGGATCAAACCCCGGGGGTCCTGCATTGCAGGCAGATTCTTTATCAACTGAGGCACTAGGGAAGCCTGCACAGCTTAGAGACGATAATTGTTTTTGTTTAGGTCTTTTGCACTTTTGGTAGTCTCTACAATTTTATATCTGTCTTATTGTTACCAATGAATACAATGGCTATGTTTTCTCCAAGCTTTGTTGAAGTATGCTGCTGCTGTTGCTGCTGCCAAGTTGCTTCAGTCATGTCCGACTCTGTGCGACTCCATAGACGGCAGCCCACCAGGCTCCGCCATCCTTGTGATTGTCCAGGCAAGAACACTGGAATGAGTTGCCATTTCTTCCTCCAATGCATGAAAGTATAATTGACAATTAAAACTGTAAGAGAGCTGAAGTGTATATCATGCTGATTTGATATACATATACATTGTGAAAGGATTCCTTTGATTTAGTTAATTAACACACACATCACTTCACACACAATGGCTGTGGTTTGAGTCCTAGCTTTGTTACCTATTAAGTTACATGAGTTTGGGTAAATTCTTGCATTTCTCCAAGCTTATAGTTTTCTTAATGGACTGCTCTTTCTCATTCAAGGAAGCTTAGGTTAATTAGTAATTAGAATGAGGCCATATATAATCTAATTCTTCGCTCTTGAATTTTTTTCAAAATTAAAATTAGTTCATTCAGCTTGAAAAGTCAAATATTAAGGAGTGAAAGAGTTAAGAATAAAGGCAGTAATTATTTGGTTTACAATTTAGTGTCTTTCATCTTGTATGCTAACATGTCAGTCTACCTTTCTGTTGATGAATTAGTTTGATTTCAAGTTTATAAAATGAATTATTAATACTGAGATTATCCTCTAAATTTTTAGCTTTTGTTTGTAATTTGTTTTTGACTGAGGGCTGCAAAGAAGAAAAGATGCATAAGGGAGATTAGTTGTTGACAGTCTCTTTTATACGGTGTTTTAAATGATAGGGCTAAAGACAGTTTAGACTGTTCATTACTGATAAGTACGGAGGTATCCTTTGTCATTTACTTAAAAAAATATGCCAGTGTCTTTAATTGGGAAACAAAGAAATACCAGAAGCAAATGAAAGCGCAGCGGTTTTAACCTGTGCACATTTATTCCTTCCATCCTCTAAGTGTACTTTCTCTTGATTGCTTTTACTGAAACCCTTACTTATATGTGAACAGCTACAAATCATAACTCACTGTATATTGTAGAGAAACAAAATATGTCTTGAGCTTGAATCAGAAATAAAATGAGACATCTTTAAACTTAAACTAGGAAATACAAGAGAATGGAATAGGTCAAACTATTTTCTCCAGCATCAGATGTTACAATGAAATTTTTCCTGTCTAAATCTAGAGCATTTAAGTTTAGAACTAAAACAATAACAACAAAACTATTATGCTTTTGAGTTCAGTTACCGCTGAAAAGTCTAGCTATTTACGAATTATCATGTCTACTCTAGCCTTAGTTCAAAGTATATGCTATTATCAGAAATAAATCTTTTGCAGTCTTGATGTCTATACAGCCATAGCCTTGGGAAATAACATTTAGATGTTTGAATATAGACTGTATAGTAGAACAGTTTTACCAGAAAAGAGTTCTTGTTTATTCACGAAGTTGTTATGGGGAGGGAGGTGGGAGGGGGGTTCAAGTTTGGGAATGCATGTAAGAATTAAAGATTTTAAAATTTAAAAAATAAAAAACTAAAATTAAGAAAAAATAAAAAAAAAATTCACATATAATGGAGAGAAATAAAAGAGAAAATGTGTTACTTATGAACTTAAGATAGAAACCTTAGCATAGTCAAATTTAATTTTACTTGGAACATTTGCATAATTATCCAGCTGACCATTAGCTCTTAATTTAGTAAAATCAACAGCTTAAGTAGTAAATATTTGTTTACTTAATCAGCACTAGGTAAGCCATTTTGCAACATAGAATATCAAAGAATAAATTTTGACCGAGAGAGAATTCTTCTTCTCTTAGTACTTCTATACAGTACTAGTTGTCTATAGATTCCTTTTTAATCAAGACTCAACAACAACAACAAAAAACCATAATTTTATCCTGTAGTTAATGGCACAGATCAGTATTTTCCGAGTATGTACTGGTCACACTAAAGTTTGGAATTCTGTTTTCTGAATGGTCCTGGGACTGCCTTGGTTTATTTGAAGTCTAGATCCTTTACCTTTGTAGGTAATGGCGTAACTGATTAGGGATTGCTACTTGAGCCATCCACAGCAGTGATCTAAGTAGACTGGAGAATTGAGAAACTTAGGATCCACAGCCCTGGTTCAGCAGCTTCTTCTACTCTCACTCCGATGACATAGGAGACTTCTAAATCACTCCCCTGCCTTCCCTTTGTCCTTCCAAGCAGTTTTGTACTCTGAGCTGAGAAAGTTCTTAAACACTGATCTACTCACAACAGTCTTCTTTAACCCCTAACTGCTTCCTCTTATACACCTGGATAAAACCCATATTACTTAGCAAGGCGTACAAGATGCTCCATTATCTGTTCATGTCCTAGTTCCCCAGGCATTATTTTTCCACCTTCATTGCCTCACATTTTTATTATTCATAAAAAGCCTAAACATAAAATAACAGCAGAACAATAATAGTAACAAAACCCCGCCCATCGACTCATTACCAGCTGTGTGATCGATCACTGGATTTGGAGTTCCCATTATTCATCTAATCAGAAATTACTTCCTGAATGCCTACTGTATACTTGGCATTATACTTAGCAGAGGTATCCATTGACAAGCAAACAACACTAGCCGTACAGGTCAAGCAACAGCAAGCCCATTCCCTTCCCTCTTAGAGTTGCAGTCTTGGGAATCGGGGGGTGGCGAGATAATGTTATCACTCAAGCAAATGAAAAGTTTCATTTATTTTGGGTGCAAGTCCTAGGAGACTCTGTGATGGGGCATGTGACTAATCAGAGAGGATGGGGAAGGTACATTTAATACAAGAGCTGAAGAATGATTAGAAATTGTGTAGGCAGAGTGGGAGGTATAGGAGTGTGATGTAGAAGTAATATGCAAAGTACAGAGTTGGAGGGGAAATAGTTATGTGTGAACTCAAAGAAGGCTGGAGTGGCTAGAACATAGATAATGGGGAAAGGGAGTTGATGAAAGGGGCTTCAGCATGGCAGGGAACAAAGCATGCAGAACCAGTGAACTTACCATTAATAATTTGGTTTGAGGGGCAATAGGACATCATTACTTCCCAGGTGGCTCAGACAGTAAGGAGTCTGCCTGCAATGCAGGAGACCTGGGTGCTATCCCTGGGTTAGGAAGATCCCCAGCAGAAGGAAATGGCAACCAACTCCAGTATTCTTGCTTGGAAAATCCCACGGATGGAAGAGCTTGGCAGGCTATACTCCATGGGGTCACAAAGAGTCAAACACAACTGAGTGACTTCACTAGGAAGTCATTTGGGGTTTTTTAATGAAATACTTTGACCACCTAATGTGAAGAACTGACTCATTAGAAAAGACCCTGATGCTGGGGAAGATTGAAGGCAGGAGGAGAAGGGGACGACAGAGGATGAGATGGTTGGATGACATCACTGACTCAATGGACATGAGTTTGAGCAAGCTCCGGGAGTTGGTGATGGACAGGGAGGCCTGACACACTGCAGTCCATGGGGCCACAAAGAGTCAGACACAACTGGGCAACTGGACGACAATGACAGTGTAACTCTGATATTTATCTTGAAAGACTCTTCTTCCTGCATGATAGGGAATTAGAAGCAAGGGTCCAATTGGATGCACGGGAGAGTTACAATTAATGGCTAGAGTCCAACAAAGAGGACATCAGTTTATACTTATGCTAGTTTGCAAATGGTGAGTATAAAAAGAGATATATTTCTGGAGTAAAATGTATGATCTCATTTAAGCCTTACAACCATGCTAGGAAGTTGATCTTATAAAGCCCATTATACAGATCAGTCAATTGAGGCTTCAAAGAGTTATGTAAATTTACTTAGTCCCACAGGGATGTTGGCATAGTCAAGCCATGGAAACCAGGTCCCTTAATTCTGAATCATATTCTTTGTCAGCCATGCTGCTGTTTCTCCGTATTCTGCCGTGCTGGGTTTCTCACATTGCTATGACTTTTCATTTACTGTTTTCTCACATTACAATGCTGTTCCATGCAGTGAAATCCTGAAAGTCTTCTCCAACCATTTGCTGCTTCATGTTCCTAGTCTTTGGTAATATCTGTGCTTTATGATTTCATAGCACGTTTTGCTTCGCTGCTGTCTCCTTATTTCTCTCTTTAGTAGTTTATAAGTTTTTTTTTTTTAAATTTTAGTTTTTTATTTTTTAAATTTTAAAATCTTTAATTCTTACATGCATTCCCAAACATGAACCCCCTCCCACCTCCCTCCCCATAACAACTTTCTGGGTCATCCCCATGCACCAGCCCCAAGCATGCTGCATCTTTAGTAGTTTATAAGTTTTTAAAGACAGGAAGTAGAGCTTTTACTTTTAAAGCCCCAATGCCTAGCAAGATGCTAGGTGTATAGGGTGAGCAAAAACATTTAAATTAAAGGAATGTTCATGATAACCATCTAGATCAAGCACTCAGACCCCTGGTAGATTATCTGTACAGCACTTCTGCCAAACGATCACTGCAGACATCTGCCGTTACCCTTGATAATACTTTATTGACCACTTTCTAAGTCTCAAGCACATAACTTAGACACTTACTACATTATCGTATTTAATACTCATATGGTCTTTATGAAGTACTTCTACGATTATGTCCATGTTGCAGATAAGGGAACTGAGCAACTTTCCTAAGGTCATCAACTCCAGAATTCAAATTTAAATGGCTCTGAATTCAGAGATCCTTGGTCTTGATCACAGTGCATCCATTCCTGTTATACTTGTTTGATATTCTTTTTTTTTTTTTTTTTTTGGCTATCCAGTGCTAGATGGCGTGTAACACCTTGACTCCCTGACCTTAGTCTCACAAATGACGTCTTCTCCATGCCAAACAAATCTGATAGAAATGAGTGGTTCTTTCTGACCCCTGCCATTTCTGCTCTTTCTAACTCCTTCCACTAATGGAACGGAGAGCCTACTTTTGGTGTACAATGACATATATTCAGCTTGTGCTGAAATGATGAGAAAGCTTTCAACAAGCTCTGGCATCAATTGATAGGAATCTATTCCTTTTATAAATGCATTTAAAAATATAAGGCATTAGTAAAAGTATTTAAAAAGCAAGTTGTTGGAATCTTACTTGTCAGTGTAAATCTAAAGGTTGGTTTCACCTATGTGAAGGTTTTGCTGAATGTTGGCCCTGCTCTCAGCACATGAAATCTCGCAGTCATGGAAGGATTAGTGTCCTAATCCCAGAAGCAGTCTAGTCTGCCAGAGTGTGTTCCAGTTTTGGAGGTGGTGGAATCATTGAGTTCTCAATTGCTTGTAACCCATATATTCTCTGTCTAGGATCGGCTTTCTGATTGAGCCAAGGAACCAGGCAGAGGTCTGTTTGAAAGACAGTATCTCTCTGTGAAAGGAAATAGGCTTTAGTCTCAAAACATAAATTTTGTACCCAATGTATCAAAGCATCGTGGATTTGAAGTGGATCTTAATGTTCACATAATCAAACAACAATTCTCAGCAACCTTATAAATGGCTTCCTTGGCCAGGCTTTATAAAGGAAGAAAATGATTGTTAGAAAGATAAGTAACCTGCCTAAGTTTCAAAGGTGGATTTCAAATGTAGGTCTGAATGATTCCAGAGCCTAAGCTTTTAAACATTAAGCCCTTGTCCTATACAAGCTTTCCTTTAGTATCTTAGCACTGTTGTATTTTCCCGTTTGGTTTCAGGTTAAATATCCCCATAGCCTATAATTTTTCTTTACATGATATGTCTTTGTACCATCCTCACCAGTAGTCCCAGTCTTGGTTGACTAAGGGGGAGAAGAACTATAGCCCTCCAATCAAAGTGCAATAGATTCTTTAGAGAGACAATCAAAAGTAGAAATGTAAAATAATGTGAGAAATTCAATTTTATTTAAATTGCAGAATGTAAATGTCAATATTAGAGACTTTTTCAGGCTTCTTTGCATTTAATAATCTACCCCTGATAAAATCACATATCAAAATATTACAAAACATATTTTCTTCCTAAGTGAAATGAGAAACCTATGTTAGAAATCTTTCTTGCAATTTAGCATAAAGGATAATAGATCATTTGGTCCAACCTCTGGCATTTTAGGGCTTCCCTGCTGGCTCAGAGGGTAAAGCATCTGCATGCAATGTGGGAGACCTGGGTTCGATCCCTGGGTTGGGAAGATGCCCTGGAGAAGGAAATGGCAACCCACTCCAGTATTCTTGCCTGGAGAATCCCATGGATGGAGGAGCCTGGTGGGCATTTTAGGAGAAAATTGTGGGAAATTCATTCATAAAATATAGCATTTAGTACCTACTAATTTGCTAGGACCTCTGATACCCCCTGGGCTTCCCTGGTGGCTCACTGGTAAAGAATCCACCTTCCAGTGCAGGATATACAGGTTCAGTCACTGGGTCAGGAAGATTCCCCTGGAGAAGGAAATGGTAATCTAGTATTCTTGTCTGGAAAATCCCATGGACAGAGGAGCCTGGTAGGCTCTAGTCCGCAGGATTGCAGAGAGTCGGACACAGCTTAGCAACTGAACAACAATTGGTATCTTCTGTCTTTTTAGTTGTATTCCTTTAGTATGCCCAGCTCTAATTATTCTTTGATTCTGTGAGGACCAACAATTCATGACCTTACCTACCTTTTAATGTCCATTATCCTTCTCAAGTCTTTGTTTCCATTTTATTTAACCTATATTTCGAGTTCAACTCTATAATCACTCATTGGCAAATCTTAATTTTCCCCTGTACATCATTCCTGCCACCATAACTCCCCAGACATGACTCCAGCTTTGTTAATCCCAATTTCTCCCATTTAACACATGCCCCTGAACCGCTGAACAAGGCTGGAGTAAACATAAAGTGATACTGGTTGGTTTTACTTTAATTTGTGATCATAAGCCTTATGTGGTTTCAATGTACCGCCTGTCAGTCTCGCAACTACATTTGGTTAGTCAATTCACTCTCCCACTGTCCTGGTTTACTATTTCACACCTGTTTCTCTCTTCTGGAACATGGACTGTTTCTCTTTCTCTTTATGCTGAATAATGTCCTTGATTCTTATTTCACTGAGAAAGTGGAGAAAATCAGGAGAAATCTTAATTCACTCAGCAACATATCCATCAAACCTTCTGGTTTTCTACCTGTGGATTTTCTTTCCCTTCTGTTTTAATAGATGAACAGAGCACAAAGTCTTAAGGATGATGGTTATAGGCATATGGGTCCTCTCCTAATGAAATGTAATCAGCTAATGAAATATAATCAGCTAATGAAAATGGTAGGTTTTAAAGAGATGACTGTGTGACTTGAGGTCAGAAAAGCTGGGCACAAGTTCTCCATCTGTCATCAGCTAGCTATGTAACTTTGGATGTTGCTGTTGTTCAGTTGCTAAGTCGTGTCTGACTCTTTGCAGTCCCGTGGACTGCAGCACACCAGGCTTCCCTATCCTTTACTATCTCCTGGAGTTTGCTCAAACTCATGTCCATTGAGTCACTGATGCCATCCAACCATCTCATCCTCTGTCATCTCCTTCTTCTCCTGCCCTCAATCCTTCCCAGCATCAGAGTCTGTTCCAATGAGTTGGCTCTTCACATCAGGTGGCCACAGTATTGGAGCTTCAACTGCAGCATCAATCCTTCCAGTGAATATTCAGGACTGATTTCCTTTAGGATGGACTGGTTGATCTCCTTGCAGTCCAAGGGACTCTCAAGAGTCTTCTCTAGCACTGCAATTTGAAAGGATCTATTCTTTGACCCTCAAACTTCTCTATGGTCCAATGCTCACATTTGTACATGGCTACTGGGAAAACCATAGCTTTCACTATAAACTTTGAAAGTAGGTAAAAGTAGATATTTTAAACCTCACTTCCTTATCTTTTAAGAAAGGAGGCAGCAATATCTATTGCCCATATTGTAAGATTTAGTGAAATCACAAATGATAATGTGCTTTGTAAATTATGAAACAAATAAGCGTGAAGATTAGCCTGCTCTGTCGGAACTGGGGCTTCATGGTCAGCTGTGTGGACTGTGCTCTGCACTAATTGGGTGGAGAGCATGGACAGAGGCGTTCACTTAGGTTCACTGTGGTGTCACCGCTCAGACATGCTGCCTGGCTGCCCTGACTGATCCATTGCAATAACAGGCTGTTTAATTGTTCAAGGAGAGCATCTCAGCAGCTTCCCTCGGCAGTGCACTCTATCTTTACAGTTTGTAAAGCACTAGTAAAAACGTATCATTAATCCTTTGAGGCCCAGTTCAAGAGTTACTCTTAGAGTTACCCATGCCATCTCAACACGCCTTCCTCCGAGCTCCAAGAATCCCCAGTTTTTGCCTTCATATTCATGCACAAAATGTTGTTTCTTCTTTTGTTTTTTCTTCCTCCCCTTCTCTCTCTTTACACCATGACACAGTAGACACTTTGATCCCTAAGGGTAAGGATGTGGAGGGCCGTGTTGTGCTCTGTGTGTCTTTGTTTCCCAGGATTTAACAAGAGGGAGGAGCCTGGCACTGGGGCACGTGCTGCGCTGAAGCACTGCAGTTGCCTGTCTGTTTTCAGTACCTGCTCCTCAGCCCGCTCCGACTTCTTCTTCCGTAGTGTGAACCCTGAGGGCAAAGGCTGTCAAGCACATAGTTGCTTCTGGTGCTAGTATGATGCTGGGAACATAATAAGTACGAAGCAAATGGTGGACATTCAGCGAGGCAGGAGAACCTAAATTCTTCCGTTTATTTAACACACTGTTTTCAAGGATGTGATCTGTTCCTAATTATGAGGAAAAGTACTGAAAATAGAGCGGTGAACAAAAGCAAAAAAAAAAAAAAAGCCTGCTTTTTGGAGCTGATATGTTAGTGGGTGATGATGGACAATAATTAATAAATGAATGCTGATGTACGTTAGTGTGGGATCGGCTAGATCAAATGTTAGATAAGGTTCCTGGAGCAAGCCTTCCGGGAAAGAGCGCTTCGGACTCTTGGTTCAAGGGGGTGCGGGCTTGTGGCTGTCTAGGGAGGAGAATTCTGAAAAGTGGGGGAAAGTGCAGGATCCTTGGTAGTGATGGGAAGCCTTTAGAGTATTTCAAACAGAAGCTTGCGATGATCTGATTTATGCTAAAATACACATTTATACATATATAAATATAAATGAAAATATAGTATTGTATTTACTGATTGTAAAAATGTCCAATAGCTTGTTTTATTAAATACCAATTTCTGTTGCTTCTGTGTATTTTACTGATGCTGGACACATCCAAAACAAGGTTGCTCTTGTTGCAAATAATATATTTGGTGAATACACTCATCATATACTTGATGAATAAAGGGGCTAATGAACTTGAATGAGAGGTTGCCAAGGAGTCCAGCTATGAGGATTCACTGAAAAAGTGTCCTGGATTTATGTAAGAATTAGAGGCAACAAATCTAGTTATTAGCATTCACAGGTTCGCATTTTTCAGTGTTTTTTAGGAAGTAAGGATTTCAAGACAGGATTTTCTGCCTGCCTTTACCTAATGTTCTTAAATGGCAAGATCAATGCACATCCGGCTGTCTAAATATATCCATCAGCTCTTTCCCTGATGCAAATAACACACATTTTTATAAACTCCTTCAGTTCCTTATTATGACTTTATATAAAATATAATCTTTTAGAATTCTTAATGGTCCCTACTTTAGCATCTTACGTTTTTCTTAACCTAAATCCAGTCTTAAAAAATAACAAGCCAAAAATAGATACACTTGAAATAGAAGTCAATGCATGGAAGCCAAGAAGTTTAGAAGAGGACATGCCTACCCTGCACTTGTTTTATGTCCACATGTCTTAAAATGTTATCACCACATTGCCAGAACTCTCCTGGGGGCAAAGATAGCTCGAATTCCAGGAAACATAGGTGCTTCTTATTTTAATATAAGCAATAGTTGCACTGAAGTGAGAACATGAAGAATGAATAGAGGCGGCATTTTTGTTTCAATAACAACAATCTGCCTAAAATGTATATATATATAGTTGATATTATTATGATTAATGTGATTTTTTTGTACTCTTTGCATGATTTTTTTTTAATAAGGTCAGATGGTGATGTTAGAGGCTTTGTTATAATTTGGGGATAGTCACTGACTCCCATGCAGTTGTGAGAAATATTAATATACAGGGAGATCTCCTGTGGTCTTTATGCAGTTTCCTCCACCGGTGACGTTTTGCAGACATCACCAGAACAGTGATTTTCATGCAGTCAAAGGAATTCCCTGGCAGTCCAGGGGTTAGGACTTGACGCTTCCACTGCAGGGGACGCAGGTTCGATCTGTGCTTAGGGAATTAAGTTCCGGCATGCTGTGCAGCGTGGCATAGTGGTAGTATTAATGATGGTGATGCAGTCAAGATACAGTGAAGCTCCACCACCACAAAAGTCTCTCATGCCTTTTTTTTTTCCCTATCCGCGTCTACCTGCCTTCCCACTTCCACCATGTGACCCCTGGCAACCACTAAGCTGTTCCCTATTTATGTAATTTTGTCATTTTAAGACTGTTATAAAAATAGAACCATGCAGTATGTGATCCTTTTGGACTGGCTTTTTTTTTTTAATTTAGCATAATTCTCTGGAGATTTATGTAGATTGTTGAATGTGTCAGCAGAGTGTTCCTTTTTACTGATGGCCGTATTCCACGGCATAGGTACATCAAGTTCATTTAACCACTCACCCATTGAAGGACGTCTGATCTGATTCCAGAATTTGGCCATGATTAATAAAACTACCACAAACCCTCCACTACAGGTTTGGTGTCAACATAAGTTTTCATTTCTCTAGGATAAATGCCCAGAGATGCAATTGCTTGGTTGTAAGATAGTGGAAAGTTTGGTCTTTTGTTTTTCCCCCAAGAAACCTCCAAACTGATTTCCCAGGTGGCTGTACCCATTTTAAGTTCCCACTAGTAACATATAAATAATTGATTCATCATTATTCAGTTTTTTCAGTTTAAGCCACTCTGAAGTGTGTAGTGATGTTTTAATGTTTAATGAGCATTTCCCTGATGGCGGTTGATGTTGAACATCTTTTTATATGCTTGTCGTCAGCATGGCCTCTTCGGTGAAAAATATCTCAGCAGGACTTTGACCCATATTCTAATTGGAATATTCCATTTGACTGTTGCATTTCAACAGCTCTTTATGTATTCTAGATAGTACTCCTTTGCTGGCTATGTGGTTTACAAATGTTTTCTCCAGGTAGACTGACTTTATTCTTCCTCTCCAAAAAATAATTTACAAATGCTTTCTTTTATTTATTTACTTATTTTTAAAAATTTTTATTTTTACTTTACTTTACAATACTGTATTGGTTCTGCAATACATTGACATGAATCCGCCACGGGTACACAAGAGTTCCCAATCCTGAACCGGCCCCCTCACCTCCCACCCCATATCATCTCTCTGGATCATCCCGTGCACCAGCCCCAAGCATCCTGTATCCCGCATCGAACATAGACTGGCAATTCGTGTCTTACATGATAGTATACAAATGCTTTCTTATAGCTGTCCTTTTAACAAACTCTTTTAATGGGGTCTCGGCAGAGGACAGTTTTGAATTTGATGTAGTCCCATTTATCAACGTTTCCTTGAATGCTTTCTATTTCAAATTTAAGCACTTTTTGCCTAACACTAAGATATGAAAATTTTTTCCTAGTTTTTAACAAATTTGTAGTTTCAGGTTTTTCTTTAACTTCATGATCTATCTTGAATTATTTTTGGTATGAGATGTGAGTTTAGGTGGGTGCTCTTCTCCTTCTCCACCCCACCTCCTTCTTTTTTTTGCCTATGAATGATGACTTATCCGTCATCATTTGTTGAAAAAGCTCTATTTCCTCCATTGAATTACTTTACTCCTTTCTCACAGTTCTGTGAGAAAGGCATATTTGTGTTTGAACGGGTTCATTTCTGAGTTCTCTGATCATGAAACCAGGTAGAGTGATTTTATTCTTCCTCTCCAAAATTGTTTTAGCTATTCTAGTTTCTTTACTTCTCAATACAAATTTTATAGTTATCTTGCCTGTCTCTACAAAAAATTGTACATGTTTTGTTAGATCTATTCCCAAGTACTTCATTTTTTGACTGATTATATTTGCTATAGTGTTTTTCCTTTTTGTATCCGCATGTTTATTGCTAGTGTATAAAAATGCAGTTGATTTTTATATGTTTGTCTTATATCCTGTAGCTTTGCTGAACTCACTTAATAGTTTAGGCATATGTTTGGAGAGTCTTTGGGATTTTGTATTTAGACAGTCATGTCATCTTCAAGTAGGAATCATTTTATTTATTCCTTTAAAATCTTTATATCTTTTATTTACTTTTATTACCAATTGCATTGGTTAGAACACCTCTGTCTTGAATAAAAATGGGAAGGTTGGGCACTTTGCTTTGTGACCAGTCTTATAGGAAAGCACTCAGTCTTTCCCCATTCATGTAACAGTAGGTGTTGTCTTTTTTTTTTTTTTTAATTTTTTTGAATCTGTTTTATGGGACTTTTACCTTTGTTAAGCTTATTATTATTTTTTTTTACTTTACAATATTTTACTGGTTTTGCCATACATCAACATGAATCCGCCACGGGTGTACACATGATCCTCATCCTTGGCGCTCTTTATCAAGATGAGGAAATGCCCCTGGATTTCTGTATTCCAGAGTTCTTTTAAATTAATTTATGTTGAATTTTGCCAGGTGATCTTTCTGTACTGATCGGCATGATTGTATCATGTGGTGTATTGTTTTGATTTTCAAATATTGTACTAGCTTTGCATCCATGAATAAACACCATTTGGTCCTGGTCCTTGATTCCTTTTATACATTGCTGAATTCCATATGCTAGAATTTTGTGTAAATATTTTGCATGTATATTCATTAGGGATATTGGTCTTCAGTGGCTTCTTTCTTTCTTTCTTACTTTTTATTTTGGCAAGGTTTTGGTGTCAGAGGACTACTTTCTCTAGCTTGGGTATCATAGATTACTGGATTCCTAAGTTAAATTGAGAAAGGAATCTTCCTCTTCTTTTTTCTGGAAGAAATTGTGTAGACCATATTTTAATTCTTCCTTAAATTTTTGGTAGAATTCTGTAAAAATTCTGAAACCCTCTGAACCTGGAGATTTCTGTATTTTGAATTCTAAATTATGACTTTAATGTCTTTGATAAATCTAGAGTATTCAAATTATCTGTTTCCAGTTGGGGGAGTTGTGGTTTTTTGAATTTCCTCTAAGCTGTTAAATTTATGTTTATAAAGTTGTTCATAGCATTCCATTATGACCCTTTGGATGTTTTCAGGTTTTGTGTTGAGATCCAATATTTCATTTATGGTATTGATAATTTGCATCATTTCATACCATCCTTCTTAGAGATCTGTCAATTTTATTGATCTTTTTTTTAAAAGAGCTAGTTCTTTGCTGCATTGATTTTCTTGATTTGTGTGTATTTTCATTTCATTGATTTCTGCTATTATTTTATTATTTTCTCCCTTTAGCTTGCTTTGGATTTCCTTTACATTTCTTTTTCTTTTTAAGGTGGGGTTTAAATGATTTATTTGAGACTTCTGCTTTTCTAATGTAAGCTTTTAAGTGCTGTACATGTCTCAGAATTCCATTAACTGTGCCCCACAAATTTGATTTGTTATATTCCCTATTTTATTTTCAGTGTATTTTAAAAATTTTCTTGAGACTTATTTTTGGCCCTTAGATTATTTAAAAACTTGTTACTTAGTTTCTTAGTGTTTGGAGATTGTCCTGTTATCTTTCTGTTGTTGATTATAGCTTGATTTCTCTATAATAAAGCAATGAACTGTGCATGATTTCAAGTCCTTTATGCTGAGGTTTGTTTTATGGACCAGAGTAAGGTCTACCCTGATGTATGTTCCAAGGGCACCTGAAGAAGAAAAGTTTTTTTTCTGCTGTTGTTGGGCAGAATGTTCTATAAATGTTCATTAGATTATTGATATGTTCATCTGTGGTATTGCTCTTTGTTTTATATGCTTACTGCTTTTCTGTCTGGTTATTCTATCAAAATGGTCGAGAGTGAAGTGCTGACGTTTCCTCCTAAAATTATGCATTTGTCAAGTGCTCCTTTTGATTCATTTTTTGCTGCGCATAATCAGTAGCTTTATTGTTTGTTGCGTGCATATTTAGATTCAATTACCCTCTTTATTGTTATATAATGTCCTGCTCTATCTCTGATCATTTTTTTGTTTTGTTTTGGATTCAGAGTTCTTTTCTTTCAGCCCTTGACAAATACTTAGTGAATTCTTTCTGGTCTCCTTACTTTCAGTAAGAAATCTACTGTCAATCAGATTATTTTTCCTCTTAGGTAAGGAGGCCTTTCAGTCTTATTGTTTTAAGGGTTTTATCTCTATGTTACAGGTTTCATTTAAATGGATTTCACTGGGTTTGTAATGCTCAGGGTTTGCTCCAGTGAGGTACCCTATTAGTGGAGATCACGAATCTCTTATTGATATGTGGGCTTCTTGAATCTGTAGGCTGTTTCTTGCCATATTTGGGAAGTTTCAAGCCATTATTTATTTCAGAACTTTCTCTGCTCCACCTTTTTTCTTTCCAGGACACCAATGATGTGAATGACAAGGAAATTGGGTCCCTCCTGACTCCTTGGCAAGGTTGGAGGTGTAGTCTCTGGCGTAGCCTTTGCTAGCATAAATGGAGGAGAGGGGAGCAGTTTTGCTGTAGATTTTTAAGTTGAGTAGAGGGGTTATTATCTAAAAGTTTTCTTTTTTGTCAGGCTGCTCCTTTTCTGATCCAGTGGCTAGAGGGAGCAGGCTTTTGTTAAGGCTATTTTGACTGTGCACCCTGGTATTTCTAGGTTTCCACCTTCTTTAGATCCAAATCTGGGATACATGAGGTGAAAAGTAAACTCAGGAAACTCAACGTCATGTTCTTCTTTAAGTCTTGGTATTCATAGGCATGCTTTCTCCATCTCTCTACTCTTAAGATGTTTTAATACTTGTTTTTTATGTAATATGTAAGGTTTTAGTTTTACCTAGTGAGGTGAGTAAGAAAAAGTACATCTATTCCATCTTCCCAGAAACAAAAGTTGGGACTTGGTTTTGAACATTTTTATAGTTTGGAAAATTTTGACAGTTGAATCATTTAGGAAAATATAAATCTTTGTAATCTTATACATTAAGTTCATATGTAGAGTGAAGAATTTCATTTGACTGGGAGGATGAAAGTGGGTGAATTAAGAATTGAGAGTTGTGTCTCACAGCTGGTAAGACAATAGTTTATAAGATCTATGGGAAGACTTTTTTACTGTTTTACAAGGGTGGGGGATACTTTTAAATTTGCATCCCAATTTCCTTCTTGAAGCACTTCCTTTATGAAGCATTATCCTGTTGTATCTGAAGGTGGTGGTGGTTTAGTTGCTAACTTGTATCCAACTCTTGTAACACCATGGACTGCAATTCTTCTGTCCATGAAATTCCCCAGGCAAGATACTGGAGTGTGTTGCCATTTCCTTCTCCAGGGGATCTTCCCAACCCGGGGATGGAACCTGGGCCTCCTGCATTGCAGGTGGAGTCTTTACCAACTGAGGCTCCAGGGAAGCCCTACTCTACTTCATCTTTCACTATTTTTTGAGTCTAGTTTTCTAATATAATTTCTTGAATATACTAGCTGCTCAAAAAAAAAGTGTAATTAAATAATAAGCTTCTTTTCTGATTGTTTAGGCCCTGCCTTTGACCTCTGCTTGCAGGTATTGGTCTTCAGTTGATGTGCTGGGTTTCTTCTAAAACATTTGTTTTCAAAGAGATCTTATTCATTTTGATGCCTCTTAAGTGTTCAAACACATTCCAGCTTCTCTTCTGTTTCTAGGCTTTCACTTAAAAGACATGTATTATGAAAATATGGATGAACCTGGAGGACATGATCTAAGGCACAGAACGACAGATACTACATAATTCTACTTATATATCTAAAATAGTCAAACTCCTAGAAGCAACGAATCTAACAGTGGTTTCCAGGGGCTGAGGGTTGGGAGAAATGAGGAGTTGTTGTTCAGTGGGTTTAAGGTTTCAGTTATCCAAGATGAATAAATTCTAGAGTTCTGCTATACAGCATGCTCCTGTAGTAAATTTTGTGTAGTTTAATTTTGTTAAGAGGGCAAGACTCATATTAAGTGTTCTTATTGGAATAACCAGACAAACAAAAGAGACACAAGAAAACTCTGGGAAGTTTTGGGTATATCCATTACTTTGCGACAATGGTATCATAGGTTTTGCATGATGGCAACCCACTCCAGTGTTCTTGCCTGGAGAATCTCAGGGACAGGGGGGCCTGGCAGGCTGCCGTCTGTGGGGTCGTGAAGAGTCGGACATGACTGAGTGACTTCACTTTCACTTTTCACTTTCACGCATTGAAGAAGAAAATGGCAGCCCACTCCAGTGTTCTTGCCTGGAGAATCCCAGGGATGGGGGAGCCTGGTGGGCTGCTGTCTGTGGGGTCACACAGAGTCAGACACGACTGAAGCGACTTAGCAGCAGCAGCAAGCTCATCAAATCTTGCAGTTATTTTTCTATCAATTGTACCTCAAGAAAGCTGTTAAAAGGGCACGCATTAGATAACTGTCATCACCCCTGAATCTGCACATCATAATACTCAACCAGTAATCTGTTTATTAAAAACCATACGTTTCTTTTTCTGATTCCAACTTTAATGTCAAAGATACCACTTCACCACTTCCATCAAGACTTAATACCAATCGAACCTAATTCAATTCAACCTCTCTCTCTCACCCTTTGTACCTCATTATGGAGCAAGTTTTGCCAGTTCCTTCTTCATGATGCTCTCATCTTTGTTTTCCTTTGCTGTTCTACTTTTGTCAGTGTAACCCAGGTCCCTAATCGCTTGTTCTTGGAATACGATAATTCTGTCTTGTTGCTCTGCCAGTCTACCCAAGTGGAATTGCACATGCATCATATAAAAACATTTTCCATCAGCAGATGAATGGATAAGAAAGCTGTGGTACATATACACAATGGAGTATTACTCAGCCGTTAAAAAGAATTCATTTGAATCAGTTCTGATGAGATGGATGAAACTGGAGCCAATTATACAGAGTGAAGTAAGCCAGAAAGAAAAACACCAATACAGTATACTAACACATATATATGGAATTTAGGAAGATGGCAATGACGACCCTGCATGCAAGTCAGGAAAAAAAGACACAGATGTGTATAATGAACTTTTGGACTCAGAGGGAGAGGGAGAGGGTGGGATGATTTGGGAGAATGGGAATTCTAACATGTATACTATCATGTAAGAATTGAATCGCCAGTCCATGTCTGACGTAGGGTGCAGCATGCTTGGGGCTGGTGCATGGGGATGACCCAGAGAGATGTTGTGGGGAGGGAGGTGGGAGGGGGGGTCATGTTTGGGAACGCATGTAAGAATTAAAGATTTTAAATTTAAAAAATAAAAAACTAAAAAAAAAAAATTAAAAAAAAAAAAAAAAACCAGCTTGAACATCTGGGAAAAAAAAAAAAAAACATTTTCCATATAATTTCCCTGATAATACCCTTAATGACTTGCCATTACCCACAAGATTGAGTTCAGCATGCTTTAACCTGGAATTCTGTGACCTTTTAAATATAATTCCAATGCATCCTTCCTTGCTTCTCTACAAAGCTTCTTAGAAAAAATGTACATATATACCTAAAATGGAAAGAGTTCCAGAAGACAGTCAATTTGAGTTTTACATACAGCTCTCCCTTGATAGCTCAGTTGGTAAAGAATCCTCTGGAAATGCAGGAGACGTGAGTTCAGTCCCTGGGTTGGGAAGATCCCCTGGAGAAGGGAAAGGCTACTCCACTCCAGTATTCTGGCCTGGAGAATTCCATGGACTGTAGAGTCCATGGCGTCACAAAGAGTCGGACACAACTGAGCAGCTTTCACTTTCACTGCCATTAGCTGTGAGAACTTGGACAAGTGACTTTATTTGGTGACTATTTCTGTCTGTCAAACTAAGGCTGCTGCTGCTGCTGCTAAGTCGCTTCAGTCATATCCGACTCCTAGTGACCCCATGGACTGCAGCCTACCAGGCTCCTCCATCCATGGGATTTGCCAGGCAAGAGTACTGAAGTGGGTTGCCATTGCCTTCTCCAAACTAAGGCTATAATTAGATAATTCCTAAGGCCAATTATAGATTTCACATTCTTAAAAAAAGACAAATAATATACCCTTTATCTACTCTATTTTGTCTTTTCCCTCTAGAAAACCACATTTGTTTCTTACACTTGGATATCCAATATGCTCTTATTTTTTTAGCCAGTAGGTATGCTAGGTGAGGCCCATTAGTGGGTTTGGAAACAATTTTGTGAACAAAACCAGAATGTTTTTAATGAACTGCCAAAGTATAGAACAGAACAACATAGAAGTATCAGAGTACATTCAATGTAGTAAAAATAAATGTATTTCATAATTTTTGTTCTAAATAGACACATGAGGGATATGTTTTAAAATATACTTCTTTCCATTGGTCAATGAAGTTGCAAGTGACAGCTTTAAGTCATATACCTCACATTCATGAATGCCGTGTTTAAACCATGGAGACTCTACTGGACAGTTCTCTTAGATGGCACACTATCCCTTCTTCCCTTTGTCCTCTGCTTCCATGTCAATAGCATTTCGCTTCTTCCAGCCTGGTCCTGAATCTTGCTTTAGACCCAAGCTTTTTTTCTTTTTAATGTTTAGTAGATCCTAGGTGAGTTATATTTTAAAGTGGAGTATAATTGCTTTACAATGTTATGTGGTTAATAGTTCTAGTTTTTGCTGTGCAATGGAGTGAATCAGCTGTAAGTATACATATACCCCTCCCTCTTGAGCCCCCCTCCTACCCTCCCCATCCCACCCCTTCTAGGTCATCCCAGAGCACTGAGCTGACCCCCTGTGCTACACAGCAGCTTCCCACCAGCTATCTATTTTACACATGGTCGTGTATAAATGTTAGTCCCGATCTCACTACTGGCCATATACTCAGACCCCAGCTTTAATATCTGTCCCTGGTACCTGCTGGTTTGATACCATGTGGAATCTATCCTGGCTTCTAGCATCTTTACTTTCTTGTGTGACCTGTGATAATGTTCTTAGTTTTGAACATTCCACATGTCTCAATGGAGCCCCTGTCCTGAATTAGCTTCTGTTATGTACTTGACACTCCCCAGATAATTTGAAATAGACAAATAGAGCAATTGAGGAAGGATAAGGGGGAAAGATTCATGTTTTTAAAAAGGTAGATGTTTCCACTTATTATTTTTGTCTTTAATTGCAAAGGTAAACAGAGAGCATCTATTTATGGCCTTTGGGGACCATTATTACCGTGCACGTTTGTTCAGAAATCAGTTCAGGTCATGCGTAGTGTTTGTGCATGTAGGTATGCACGTGCTTATGTGTGTTAAGTGTGTGCATTGTTTCAACTTGAACTATTCTGTATGGTTTATAAAGTCCCGCTGCACCAAAACCCATCATTTCTTCCCTTCAGAGGCATTCAAAGGAGTCCTTGAGAAGTTCGTCAGCATTTTTCCTTTTGTTTTTGAAGCTGGAGTATGTCTTTCCAAATGGAGATAGCTTTTCTCATGGACCTCAGAGACAGACACAGTTGTAATCAAATTTTGTGCATAGAAAATGTGCCATTTTGTAGTATAACTCTCCCACAGGGTTTTTCATGCTGAATTGAACTGTGAAGTTAATAAATTGAATGATAATTAAAATTTCCCTGAGAAATCTGAGACTGTAAGCTCTCACACAAGTGTGTATTTTTTCTAACAAATATGTGTAATTGTCCCTCTGATCTGTGAGGTTTTTTTTTTGTTTTGTTTTGTTTTGTTTTGTTTTGTTTCTGGTTTTAAAGATCCTGTGTGAGGTAGCTGTCAATCTCTGGAAAATCTCTGAATGAAGAATTCAGGTGAAGAAGGCGATTATATGATTCCTCCCTATTCCATGCCCAAGGCTTCAGTTTATGATCACTCCTTATGCACTTGTGGGCTTCTCTCGTAGCTCCGTCAGTTAAGAATCTGCCTGCAGTGCAAGAGACCAGGGTTAGACTCCTGAGTCAGGGAGGCCCCCTGGAGAAAGAAATGGCAACAACCTCCACTGTTCTTGCCCAGAGAATCCCATGGACAGAGGAGCCTGGTGGGCTACAGTCTACGGGGTCGCAAGAGTTGGACACAACTCAGCAACTAAACTACTACTACTATGCACTTGTACATGTTTTATCACTTGGAATTTCAGGATCTAGAACATGATGGGCACCCTTCCCTGTTTGATACACCTTGTAAATTATTTTTCAGTCATATTATTAGAAATGAGAACTGTGTTTAGAAACATGTCAAATGATTTGCACCTTGTTTGTATTGGTATTTCCGTAGCCATCATAGTTTTTAAACAAGCCAGAAAAATCAAAGTGTTAGTCGCTCAGTCATGTCAGACTCTGACACCATGGGCTATAGCCTGCCAGGCTCCTATGTCCATAGGATTTCCCAGGAAGGAATACTTGAGTGAGTGGCCATTTCCTTCTCCAGGGGATCTTCCCAACCCAGGGATCAAGCCTGGGTCTTCTGCATTGCAGGCAGATTCTTTACTCTCTGAGCCATTAGGGAAGCCCAAACCAGTCTTAAGGTTAAATTGTTCCTACTTCAACTATGTCCCGCAGCATTAATGCATTGAATAGCTTCTACAACATGCAGCATTCACACCCTTCCAGACTTTGCACTCTGTACTTCCCTGGCCTTCTTTGAAGTCACATGTTTGCACATAGCCTTTGCCTGTCCAGCCATTCCTTGGTTTTCCCATTTTAGGTCCTTTCCTGTGTAGGTGCCAGTTATTTCCTATTCTCTCTGCTTAAAGACCTGGTGTTCCACTCTGACTCCCAAATCTCTCCAAATTAAAAAAAATCTTGATTATAATTTTCTCATCTTCTGAGAAATTTTGCTTATCCTCAGACCTACAATTCTCAAAGTTTGGGTGGCCTAAACTAGACAGGATTAGTTTTGTTCATTTCTGTATTTCCGTAGTCTGGCAAATTATAGGTACATAATATCCTTTAAATGATTTAATATTAATATTAATGATGGTTATGGGAATACATGAAAAAGTAGGTCAAGGTTCTAAGTATAATTAAGAAGCAAGTTATTGGTGAAGTATTTCCCAGGATAATTAAGATAACTTAAGTCATAACTCATTGTAGCTGGGGAGCTTTGTGGCTCTCAGCTGAACACTACCTTGCCAGCAAAGTAAATACAAATCTTAGTGTTAATTGAATCCTAATCATTCTAAGAACATCAACAGAGTGTTTCCTTGTTTTATATAATATCCTTTTTGGTATTATGACCATGGACACCTGAAGGGATCCTAAAGACCCTTTCAGAGGATGTATAATGTCAAAATTATTTTCTTAGCAATGTTGTTTGCTATTGCTAAGTTGTGTCTGATCTTTGGGACTCCATGGACTGCAGCACACCAGACTCCTTTGTCCTCCACTATCTCCTGGAGTACTCTCAAATTCATGTCTCCTGAATTGATGATGCTCTCTAACCATTTCATCCTCTGCCACCCCCTTCTCCCTTTGCTTGCAATCTTTCCCACTGAGTCTTTTCCATTGAGTCATCTCTTCATGTCAGGCAGCCAAAGTACTGGAGCTTCATCTTCAGCAGCCCTTCCAATGAATATTCAGGGTTGATTTCCTTTAGGATGGACTGGTTGGATCTCCTTGCAGTCCAAGGGACTCTCAAGAGTCTTCTCCAACACCCCAGTTCAAAAGCATCAGTTCTTTGGCACTCAGCCTTCTTTATGGTCCAACTCTCACATCTGTAAATGACTGCTGGAAAAACCATAGCTTTGACTATATGGAGCTTTGTCAGCAAAGTGATGTCTCTGCTTTTTAATATTCTGGTTATGTTTGTCATAGCTTTTCTTCCAAGGAGCAAGCGTCTCTTACTTTCACGGCTGCAGTCATCATTCCCAGTGATTTTGGAGCCCAAGAAAATAAAATCTTTTACTGCTCCCACATTTTCCCCTTCTATTTGCCATGAAGTGATGGGACCAGATGCCATGATCTTAGTTTTTTGAATGAGAGTTTTGAGCCAGCTTTTTCAGTTTTTCTTTCAGACCAGTACTTCACATTATTAAAATATGTAATAGTGACAATAATTTAAAAGAAACAATAAAAATTAATAATAGCAGAATTGAGTTTTTGTGGCGGCATCTTACCAGATGCTTGAGGTATTTCCTCTCATTTAATTTCACAGAAGATCTCTAAAGTAAGAATAATAGTCATTTTTTTTTCTCTAATAGAAGACAACATCAAGGCTCAGAGTTAAGTGTCATACCTCTGATTACAGAGTTAAAATATGTGTAGGAGAAATTCAAATCCAGGTGTATTTTAATCTAAAACCTATGCTTCCTCCTCGGCTTCCCAGGTGGCGCTAGTGGTAAAGAACCCACCTGCCCATGCAGGAGACCTAAGAGGCACAGGTTTGATCCCTGGGTTGCGAAGATGCCCTGGAGGAGGACACAGAAAGCCACTCTAGTACTCTTGCTTGAAAGTCCCATGGATAGAAGAGCCTGGCGGGCTGCAGTCCGTAGGGTCGCAAAGAATCAGACGTGACTGTGGAGACCAGGCATGCATGTGCATATGTTGTGCTTAGTACTACACTACTCTACTGCTTCACCAGTTTCATGGAGAGGAAAATCGTGGTACCAAATCATTAGTCATGTAAGAGTACATCATTTCTTTCTAGGTATGCTGAAGAAGCTAAAGAGCCATTCACACTGTTTTCAACAAGGTCAAGGAATAATTTATGAAAAAGATTTTGTCTGAGCTGGGTATTTAAAAGATGACTAGGTTTTATCCTGTGTAAAGAAACAGGAAGAACACAAGATCACAATTGACAGAGTGACTAGTCTGTATAACCGCATAAACGTGTTGACCCAGCAAAACACATTTGATGAGCTGCAAGGCATTCCTTATTAACAAAGATTTAAGGACAGCAAGCCAACTGCTGGAGAAGAGTTTGGAAGGGTGCTGTGCTTAGTTGCTCAGTTGTGTCTGACTCTTTGTGACCCCATGGACTGTTGTCTGCCAGGCTCCTCTGTCCATGGGATTCTCCAGGCAAGAGTACAGGAGTGGGTTGCCATGCCCTCCTCCAGGGGATCTTCCCAACCCAGGGACTGAACCCAGGTCTCCCACACTGCGGGCAGGCTCTTTACCATCTGAGCCACCAGGGAAGGGTGACAGGAGCTAAGTCACCTTGTAAGCCAGGATAAAGTGCTTAGTCTCTGACTAAAAACAATGGGGAGGGACAACTCTTAACCATAGTTTTTATTAAAAATTTTTGGGGCAGAGGGTAGTTTTAAATTTGCAGAACAAGCTGCAGGGATGATTACCACGTCCCCTTAGCCCACTCTCCCCTATTATACATTTTATATACTCCTGATACATTTGTTGAAAGTAAGAAGTCAGCTTTGAAATGACAGTCTTTATTTGGATCCCAACAGTTTATCCACACATCCCCCCTTTTTTCCACTTCAGGGATCCGATTCAGGATATTATGTTGCCTTTAGAAGGGTTTCCTAGTTTTGGTACCACCATTATTTAACAGTTTCTCTGTATTCACTTGTTCTTTGTGATTTTGCCACACTTTTGAAAAGTATGACTTCCTCATAGATTTTAAAACTTAAATTCTTTGTGATAAATATAATCTCATATGCAGTTGTAAAAAACAATAGGAAAAAAAAAAAAACAGCAACTATATTCTTCACCCAGTTTCCACAAATGGTAACTTGCAAAACTATACTTTCAAATTCCTATTGGAATAAGTGAATGATTGGTGTTGCCTTTTTTTTTTTTTTTTAATTTTACCGTGGGTCTTATAGGACCTTATTTCCTCTACCAGGGATAGAACCTGGACCCTAAGCAATGAGATCACAGACTCTTAACCAGCAGGGAATTCCATTTTTTGGAGGGGAGGTGTTGTCACTTTTTATTTTAGGCTTCCCTGATGGCTCAGATGGTGAAGAATCTGCCTGCAGTGAGGGAGACTTAGTTCAATCTCTGAGTCAGAAAGATCCCCTGGAAAAAAGAATTGGCTACCCATTCCTGTATTCTTGCCTGGAGAATTCCATGGACAGAGGAGCGTGATGGGCTATAGCCCATGTTCCATGGGATTGCAAAGAGTTAGACACAACTAAGCAACTAGTACTTCCACTACACACTTTAAAGTTGTGTAGTAATAACTCATTATGGTTTGAATTTCCAGTTCCCTGTTAATTACTGATATTGAATACCTTTTCATCTGCATATGCTCTTCAGTGAATTATCTGTTCGTACATTTGCCCATTTTCTAATTGGGTTGTTATTTTTTAACATTCAGTTTTGAAAGTTCTATATGTATTGTAGATACCAGTCCTTCATCAGGTTTGGTTTGCAAATTTCTTTCAGTCTGTAGATTATCCCCTCATTTCCTTCACGTGGGCTTTTGCAAAGCAAAAGCTTTTCATTTTGATGAAGTGCTATTTTAGTTCAGTTCAGTCACTCAGTCGTGTCTGACTCTTTGCGACCCCATGGATCGCAGCACGCCAGGCTTCCCTGTCCATCACCAGCTCCTGGAGCTTGCTCAAACTCACGTCCATTGAGTCGGTGATGCCATCCAACCATCTCATCCTCTGTCATCCCCTTCTCCTCCTGCCTTCAATCTTTCCCAGCATCAGGGTCTTTTCCAATGAGTCAGCTCTTCGCATCAGGTGGCCGAAGTATTGGAGTTTCAGCTTCAGCATCAGTCCTTCCAAAGAACACCCAGGACTAATCTCCTTTAGGATGGACCAGTTGGATCTCCTTGCAGTCCAGGGGACTCTCAAGAGTCTTGTCCAACACCACAGTTCAAAAGCATCAGTTCTTCGGTGCTCAGCTTTCTTTATGGTCTAACTTTCACATCCATACACGACTACTGGAAAAACCATAGCCTTGACTAGGCAAACCTTTGTTGGCAAAACAATGTCTCTACTTTTCAATATGCTGTCTAGGTTGGTCACAACTTTCCTTCCAAGGAGTAAGCATCTTTGAATTTCGTGGCTGCAGTCAGCATCTGCAGTGATTTTGGAGCCCTCAAAATAAAGTCTGACACTGCTTCCACTGTACTATTTATCAGTTTTCATTTTATGGATGATCCTTTTGGTATCAAGTCTAATTGAACTCTGCCTAGCCCTAGGTATTGAAGATTTTCTCATATGCTCTTGGTTTTTTCCCTAGACTTTTATAATTTTGTGTTTCACATGTAGGCCTCTTATCTGTTGAATTCATTTCTGTTTAAGGAAATGGTTTAGGTTGAGGTCCATTTTTCTGCTTATGAATGTCTGTTTACTCCAGCATCATTTGTCAAAAGGCCATCCTTCCTCTACTGAATTGCTTTTTCATTTCTGTCAAAAATTTATTGGACATATTTGAGTGGTTCTATTTCTGAATATTCTATTTTAAAGATCTGTGCATGTCTCCTTCCACCGACACTACTTTGTCTTGATTACTGTAATTAAATAGTAGATATGAATATCATTATGCATGATTTTTAAAGAGATAAAGCAAAAACCATATTTATTTTCTTATTGTGCCTTGTATTATGAACTCACACCAAAGGCAAGTGATTTTTACTAACTCTAAAACTCCAGATTGAATTCTGCTTCCTTACTTTCTAGCTGTATGATTTTTATCATTTCACTTAAGCCCTGTAGATCTGTTTCCTTAACAGTATATATCACTGGGGGACTAAAATAAAGTAAGATAAATGAATAAAACAGTTTATCACATTTTTCTATTTCCATGTTTCCTTATAGTCTTAAAAAATAACACACCTCCAGAAAGCTTTTATATGACTTTTATTTATTGATATTTACCATATTAAAATTAATGCTGAAAAATGTTTTAAGTATTCATAAGTTAATTTTAGAACAACAATGTAACAATTACATGTTATATCAATAACAAATTTTAAAATAATTTTCATTTCCAAAACAAAATAATTGTTGAAAAGAGTGGTACTTGTTAACATATTTGCAAACCTTTCAAATATCTGACTTAAGAGAAGACTTAAGAGAAGACATCTTATTTCTCATAACTGCTTCAGAACTGTCTTTTTGATATATTGTTTTGATCTAAGTATTTGAAGAAATTCTAGCATCATGCAGATATATAAATGGAAAAGAGAGGAATATTTTATAATCTTTGAAATAATTGTAGCTATTACTCATTGCTTCTGCAATGAAAGGATGCAAGTAGCAGCTTCTAAAAGGTTAGGTGCAATGTAGCATCTAATAGGTTTAGCAACGAAAATTTTATGCTCTTTGACGTTAAATCCGTCGGCCAGTTTTGGACTTTGAATGAATCTTTACCCTTGCATACTTTTGTAACTCCACCCATTCATCATGTGGAAACTTTTTGTTCACTGAGTTGTGGACATTTTCAAATGTTTACAAATATTTTGTTATATATATTCAAATAGCTCATCTGTTAATATCACTATTGATCGCATTAGAATAGTATTGAAGTATTGAGAAATTAACTTCATAGTAGTGGGTAAAAGTTTTCCAAAATTATTTTTTCCTTTTAATTTCAAGTTTTATTACTGGCATAATATATAGTCAGCTGTTTTCTTTGAAATGATAAAGTTACTTCATAAAACTTGGATAAAATACCAGCTAAATATCCAAATCTAAAAACCATCATTTGTATGTCAGTCATTCTTTCAAAGAAAGTTGTGCTTCCATGGAAAAGGTGGCTAGTTCATTTCCCAATTCAGCCTCACAAGAGCTGTTCCTGTAGATAACCACCTTGCTTTGATATGCAGCAATGTGCCTTATTAATACTTATTAATACCTGTCACTTTATTATACAGAATATTTTTTTCTTTTTTCAATTAAAGTATAGTTGATTTACAATGTTGTGCTAATCTCTGCTGTACAGCAAAGTAACTCAGTTATACTCATCATACAGAATATTTCAAAGATGTGTATTGAAAAGAAGGGTTAATGTGAGTAAAACGGTAATTTTCTTTCAGTTTTTTATTTAAGTGTGTGATGGTGAAAAAACAGACTTTGCTAGTTTCATATTACTGTCTTGATTCATATTAACGCCCCAGGAGTTTTACCAACCACAGCTTTTGTACCATCAGTGCAAGTACCCATACAGTAGAAAAACACAAACAACACCTTAGTAATATTATGGAAATAATTTCAATATTGTGAATCCTCTGAAAGATTCTTCAGGACCGCCAGGGTGCATGGCCATTTTTTGAAAACTGTTGAATTAAAGCATTATATAAAATAGGAGAACACTCGGTTGGTGTTCTTAGTATGATTAGAATTTGATTAAGATTCGAATTTGAAATTATTTTGTATCAGAAAACTGCTTATTAAAAAGTTGTCCTAAGTGTGCATTCCTGGGGGTGGGGTTTCATTGAGATCCACAAAGCTCCCTTGTTCAAATGAGTTATAGCTTTAATTTTCTTAATTGTCTTAAAGAACTGCCTCAGTTTATGTGTGGATATTCACCTACTGTTAACATTTTATCTAGTCCCATAATCATTATTAAGATGAAATAATTTAAAAGTTGCTTATTACATACTTACAATTTGCCAGACTCTGGGGATACATGAGCAGGTGAAATGAGTCTTGTCTTGCTGTGCTGTGCGTGACTTGGGGCACTTAACGTTTGGAAATGTGAGCACGTGGGTAGTCAGAAAATAATTTCCAGAAGCGTGATAACACTGCAACCAAGTCTTAAAAAAAAACATGTGTGGCTAAGAGAACTGAGGGTGAGATTTGGAATAGCAGACCTTCTTCCTGGAAAGTCACATTTGTGATTCTTTGTGTGCTTCATCCTTGGGGTAGAAAGTCAAAAGCACGCAATCATTAAGTTGAATTGAGTCAAATTGAATACCAGATTTTAAGTTACAAGTAATCATACAATTAGAAAGAAAAAGTGGCAGTTAAACAGAAAATCTTAGATAAAAATAAAAGATTTTCTTTTCATGATACCATCAGGCAAGTTCCTAGATTTAAAGAAATGAAATGGAATGTTTCCTTGAGATGCCATGCCTGGCAAGTAAAAGTGCCTCAAGGCTGTCTTTAGGTTTTATCAGTAATACTGCAATTCAAATCTTAGCCTTCCTTTCTCTTGGTGCTTTTAATAAACCATCTAGGCATTACATAGATTTTAAACCTTTAGATTAAAAAATATATATCTTACAAGTGTAAAGTGAACTTCATTTAGCTGGGTTTTATGATCTGTATTTAAGTTTAGAGAAGTAACTTTCTTAAAGAGAATAAAGATATTGCTAATTAGTTGCACAATATATATATAGTTGCTTTACACATGGAAGCTTTAGTTGCTAATTAAAATCCATTGGGAAAGCAACCAAGGAGGAAATAGTTTTATTCGTGTGTCCATTTAAAGTAGGCAGAAAATTACTATCAGGGAGCAGTTTGTAATGGATTGATCCAAAAATTATTATACTCACATTGCAAAGACTTTCCTGTTACTGTTACAGTCAGTCAGTTCAGTCACTCAGTCATGTCTGACTCTTTCTGACCCCATGGACTACAACACACCAGGCTTCCCTGTCCATCGCCAACTCCTGAAGCTTGCTCAAACTCAAGTCCATCGCGTCAGTGATGCCATCCAACCATCTCCTCTATCATCCCCTTCTCCTCCTGCCTTCAATCTTTCCCAGCATCAGGATCTTTTCAGATGAGTCAGCTCTTCACATCAAGTGGCCAAAGGATTGGAGTTTCAGCTTCAGCATCAGTCTTTCCAATGAACATTCACGACTGATCTTTAGGTTGGACCAGTTGGATCTCCCTGCAGTCCAAGGGACTCTCAAGAGTCTTCTCCAACATCACATTTCAAAAGCATCAATTCTTCGGTGCTCAGCTTTCTTCACAGTCCAACTCTCACATCCATACATGACTACTGGAAAAACCATAGCCTTGACTAGATGGACCTTTGTTGACAAAGTAATGTCTCTGCTTTTTAATATGCTATCTAGGTTGGTCGTAACTTTTCTTCCAAGGAGCAAGCGTTTTTTAATATGATGGCTGCAGTCACCATCTGCAGTGATTTGGAGCCCAAGAAAATAGTCTGTCACTATTTCCATTGTTTCCCTGTCTATTTGCCATGAAGTGATGGGACCAGATGCCATGATATTCGTTTTCCGAATGTTGAGCTTTAAGCTCAACTTTTTCACTATCCTCTTTTGTTTTCATCAAGAGGCTCTTTAGTTCCTCTTCACTTTCTGCCATAAGGGTGGTGTCATCTGCATATCTGAGGTTATTGATATTTCTCCCGGCAATCTTGATTCCAACTTGTGCTTCATCCAGCCCGACATTTTGCATGATGTACTCTGCATATAAGTTAAATAAGCAGGGTAACACTATACAGCCTTGACATACTCCTTTCTTGATTTGGAACCAGTTTGTTTTCCCATGTCTGGTTCTAACTGTTGCTTCTTTAGCTGCATACAGATTTCTCAGGAGGCATGTCACGTGGTCTGGTATTCCCATCTCTTTAAGAATTTTCCACAGTTTGTTGTGATCAACGCAAAGGCTTTGGCATAGCCAACAAAGCAAAAGTAGATGTTTTTCTGTAACTGAGAAAATCAATTCCTAAGCAGGTTGACTAGAAGTCCAGGGTTCCTGAGGAGGAGAGAGGGGTTGGGGTTCTCAAGGAGGAGGAAAGAACAAACAACTCAGTTTAAACTCTGTAAGAAAGTGAAAATGAAGTCATTCAGCCATGTCCAACTCTTTGTGACCCCATGGACTGTAGCCTACCAGGCTCCTCCCTCCATGGGATTCTCCAGGCAAGAGTACTGGAGTGGGCTGCCATTTTCATTCTCCAGGGGATCTTCTCGACCCAGGGATCGAACCCATGTCTCCTGCATTCCAGGCAGATGCTTTAACCTGTGAGCCACCAGGGGATTATATAACAACAATGTATCCTGCTTGAGGACAGTTTCTCCTTCCTGAAAACCTGACTAATCCTGATATTTTAGAATGTATATTATGAGAGTGGGTCTGGTAGGATCTTTCTAATGTTAAGTTCTAATCCTGTTATCCTAAAATGTAAATTGTGGGAGTGGGTCTCGTAAAATTTAACAAGCTGGAGACATTCTTTTGATTAATTGTGATAACCAATTTAAAAAGTGTATAACTCCCTTGCTAACACCAGCAAGGGAGGCATTCTCCATCCCCCTTCTGATGTCTATATCAGAAGCTTTCTCTGGCCCTTTTCTTATTTTAATAAAACTCTGCTACACAGAAGCTCTTGAATGATGAAGGCTGGTTGCTGGTCCCGAAGCTAAATCTTCTTCAGAGATCACGAATCCAAAATTTTTCACCGTAAGTTATCAGAACTCTCTTGCTTTTTCGATGATCCAGCAGATGTTGGCAATATGATCTCTGGTTCCTTTGCCTTTTCTAAATCCAGAATACATGCCTAACTGCAACTGCAGAAAAGAGAACCTTCCCGTGAAAGACTCCAACCTAACAACCTAAGGCACAGCCTGGCTGGCTCCCAGAAGGAAGGATTGAGAGAATATCAAAGGAGAGCTGGCAGGCTGTGTACCGGCCCCTCCCTGCACAGAGGCAGAGAAGCAGGCTTGAGAGAGCCAGAGCCTGCAGGCAAGGGGCTGCTGCAATCTCAGCCCCAGAGAGGACATCCTCCACCAAACTGTGAGCAGGCTCCCAGCTGCTAACCAGGTCTTCCTGGGATCCTGGACATCTGCCAGGAAGATCGCAGCCTGAGATCAGCTCCCCAGAGGAGACACACGGCACACCTGAGACAGCGCTCCCGTGGAGCACCCAGGAAACCGAGCAGCAGGAGCAGGGAGGTGACTAAGATGCACAGACCACCTGGGACGGTACGCTTGCCAAGCACCTGGTCGCCGGAGATGCTTGGACCTGGGAAGGGCACAAAATGCACACCCAACCCACAGAGACTGAGCCAGAACTGTGTCTGAGTGTCTCCTGCAGGGGTTCGGGTCAGCAATGCACTGGGTGTAGCATAAGCCCTCTTGGAGGAGGTTGCCTTTAATCCCATCATAGAACCACCAGAACTTACACAGGACTGGGAAATAGACTCTGAGAGGGCACAAACAGAACCTTGTGTGCACCAGGACCCAGGAGAAAGGAGCAGTAACCCCATAAGAGACTCACCCAGACTTGCCTGTGTCCAGGAGTCTCCGGTGGTGGCATTGGTCAGCGGTGGCCTGCTGCACAGTCAGGGGCACTGCGTGCGCCATTGGGACCTTTGGAAGGAGGTCACCATTATTTTCATTACCTCCACCATAGTTTGGCCTCAGGTCAAGTAACAGGAAGGAACACAGCTCCACCCATCAGTAGAAAATTGGATTAAAGATTTGCTGAGCATGGCCCTGCCCATCAGAACAAAACCGTTTCCCCCTCAGTCAGTGTCTCCCATCAGGAAGCTTCCATAAGCCTCTTATCCTTCTCCATCAGAGGGCAGACAGACTGAAAACCACAATCACAGAAAACTAACCTATCTGATCACAGGGACCTCAGCCTTGTCTAACTCAGTGAAACTATGAGCCATGCACGTAAGGCCACCCAAGACAGATGGTTCATGGTGGAGATTTCACACAAAATGTGGTCCACTGGAGAAGGGAATGGCAAACCACTTCACTGTTCTTGCCTTGAGAACCCCATGAACCGTATGAAAAGGCAGAAAGATAGGACACTGAAAGATGAACTCCCCAGGTCGGTAGGTACCCAATATGCTACTGGAGAAGAGTGGAGACAGAACTACAGAAAGAAGGAAGAGACCAAGCCAAAGCAAAAACAACACCCAGTCGTGGATGTGACTGGTGATGGAAGTAGAGTCCGATGCTGTAACGAGCAATATTGCATAGGAACCTGGAATGTCAGGTCCATGAATCAAGGCAAATTGGAAGTGGTCGAGCAGGAGATGGCAAGAGTGAACGTCGACGTTCTAGGAATCAGTGAACTAAAATGGACTGGAATGGGTAAATTTAACTCAGATGACCATTATATTTACTACTGTGGGCAAGAATCCCTTAGAAGAAATGGAGTAGCCATCATAGTCAACAAAAGAGTCCAAAATGCAGTACTTGGATGCAATCTCAAAATGACAGAATGATCTCTGTTTGTTTCCAAGGGAAACCATTCAATATCACAGTAATCCAAGTCTAGGCCCCTACCAGAAATGCTGAAGAAACTGAAATTGAATGGTTCTATGAAGACCTACAAGACCTTCTAGAACTAACACCCAAAAAAAGATGTGCTTTTCACTATAGCGGACTGGAATGCAAAAGTAGGAAGTCAGGAAACACCTGGAGTAACAAGCAAATTTTCCCTTGGAGTACAAAATGAAGCAGGTCAAAGGCTAACATACTTTTACCAAGAGAACTCATTGGTCATAGCAAACACCCCCTTCGAACAACACAAGAGAAGACTCTACACATGGACATCACCAGATGGCTAACACCAAAATAAGATTGATTATATTCTTTGTAGCCTAAAATGGAGAAGCTCTATACAGTCAGCAAAAACAACACTGGGAGCTGACTGTGGCTCAGATCATGAACTCCTTATTACCATTTTCAGACTTAAATTGAAGAAAGTAGGGAAAACCAAATGGCAACCCACTCCAATGTTCTTGCCTAGAGAATCCCAGGGACAGGGTAGCCTCATGGGCTGCTGTCTCTGGGGTCGCACAGAGTCAGACACGACTGAAGCAACATAGCAGCAGCAGCAGCAGCAGCAGCAGCAGCAGCAGCAGGGAAAACCAGTAGACCATTCAGGTATGACCTAAATCAAATCCGTTACGATTATACAGTGGAAGTGACAAATAGATTCAAGGGATTCAATCTGGTAGACAGAATGCCTGAAGAACTATGGACAGAGGTTCATGACATTGTACAGGAGGTAGGGATCAAGACCATCCCCAAGAAAAAGAAATGCAAAAAGGCATAATGGTTGTCTGAAGATGTCTTACAAATTGCTGAGAAAAGAAGAGAAGCTAAAGGCAAAGGAGAAAAGGAAAGATATACCCATTTGAGTGCAGAGTTACGTTAACAGCATACCCTTAATAATGTAAATATGAATGCCTTGCAAAAGAAGAATTGAAAAAGCAGGATAACCATGTAGCTAACTGTAGGTTAGCTATAGTTTTACTTCTCTGGAAGAAGAAAATCAGCGGAGAAAGATGGTGAAGAACTATGCCCTAAAGCAGTGTGGATTAACATGAACTCTACAATAAATTATTCATTCATTCTAAAGTGATTTATTGAGTACCTACTGTGTTCTTGGCATTTTTCAAGGGATAGACCACCAAGTAAGATGGATTTAGTTTCTATCTTCAGAGTCCTTCCCTTGTAGGCTCATGAGTCTTTACTCTTCCAAATTGCCCCAGAACTAGTTACTTAAAACCAGAATATTGCACCAGTCGAGTGCTATCTCATTTGTTTTCAAACTCTTGCTCACATAGACCCTGAAAGAATTACACGCACACACAGTATCTGTGTTTATGTGTATCCATACACCCACTTTTGAACATGTTGATGCTATTCTCTGAAATGTTTAATTATAAATTTTAAGAGTTGCAAAGGATGCAATTGCTACTATATTGTATTTACATTTTAAAATAAGCCATAACAATGTGGCAGTCTGGATAGGAGGGGAGTTTGGGGAGAATGGATACATGTACATGTATATGGCTGAGTCCCTTCACTGTTCATCTGAAACTATTACATTGTTAATAGGCTATACCCCAATATAAAATTAAAAAGTTAAAAAAGAAGGAAACTTATCTATAATGATAAAAAAACCCATAACATCCTTGATTTAAATGTAATCAGTGAAATCTAAAACATATAGTGATTTAATATACAGCATTGAGCCATTTAAAAATACAAGTACCTATTTTTATTAATGCCCATACAATTAATATTGCTCTTAGTTCCTCTTGAATTTATATTTCCATTCTATTTCCTTCACAAAATTTTGTCTTAACATATTTTTAGTTTTATCTTAATATATTTTTTATTTCTAATCTATTGGATGTTCCTAAAAAAACAACAGGAAATGCAGACAAATTATGTATGTGTTTCCTGTGATTAAAATTATCCAGGTTTGAGTTATTTTCCTAAATATTTTAGTATTCAATTTATCAAAATGTTATTACAATTATAAATATGATATAAATTATGAAATATAATTATTACACATATAAAAGAGTTATTTATTGGAAATGTTAATTTTTTATAAGATGGGTGAAGCTTTTCCCCCTTATTATTCACAAACCCAGGGCTAAATATTACTTAATGTTAGGACTGAGACTTAGGTTAGCAAAAGATTTATGTGTCACTTTTTTCTTATTTTTTTATTTTATAGATATATGGACTATGAAATACTGTTTACATAAATAAAGAGATGGGCTCAGAGAAGTTCTGTTATTCAAATGACAGTAAATTCTTTGAACTCCTGAAATATTTGCCAAAACCACATGACGAACATAAGGAAGTATTTAACGACCAACTGACCTGATAAATCCTCCTTCAGTTTTGATAAAAGCAGAGAATTATAATCCATTTGCTTTGCCAAAGTACTGGTTCCCCAATACCAATTCCACAATTTTGAAATGCTATTTTATTTTCTTTCCCCAAGGTTTTACATCTTGGGGCAATATATCACGGTAAATTTAGGAGAGAAAATTCTATGTGTCTTGCATTTTAAGTGTACTGTGGAGAAGAAGAAACCAGCATGGCTGATCAATAGTACAATGTAGCTCATTTTTAGTCTTAATTTGACCTTCCAGATGTCAGTCACTCAGTTGTGTCTGACTCTTTGCGGCCCCGTGGACTGTAGCCCACCAGGCTCCTCTGTTCATGGAATTCTCCAGGCAAGTATACTGGAGCGGTTGCCATTTTCTTCTTAGGGGATCTTTCTGACCCAGGGATCGAACTCATGTCTCTTGTGTCTCCTGCATAAGCAGGCCAGATTCTTTACCACTAGCACTATCTGGGAAGCCCTTCAGGTACCAGTTTCTCTCTACACATTTCACCTGCCTTATCTTATTTAACGTTCATATCCACTTAGGAGATAAGAACTTCTCTGAATTCTTCCTTCTGTAATCTTGAAATAACCTGGTGTGTGTATAGTGGCACAGTGATTTGAGAAAGCTTTTGGTTCTGTATACTGTTTGAGAATACAAATGTCTAAATCATTTGGAACAAATGACTATCTCGGTTCATCATTTGGAAAGCAAATGATAATCTATTCCAGTGTTTTGTCTGTAAATGGTAAAAGATCATTATTAACTAGAGTAATGTTTCGTATGAAATATATGCCATTTTTAAAATTCAACTTTAAGATATGCTGGTTCATTACCATTTCAAGAAGGACCGTTTCAAACCTAGGATTTGAACTCAGATAGACTTATACATATTAATGCTTTACTGAATATATCTATAAAATACAGCTAATAATAAGGTTCTTATAAATTTTCAATGCGATGATATATGTAAAATGTTAATGAAGCGAAGGGCATAGACTCCACACTTGCATCACATTGACTAGGGAAAAAGCATGCAGCCACTGACGCGATATGGAGCCAAAAAGAAAGTAGAAGCTAGATCCCAAGGTGGGTGGGGGTGTGTGTGCGTGTGTGTTAGCTGCTCAGTCGTGTCCAACTCTTTGTGACCTCATGGACTGTAGCTCTCCAGTCTCCTCTATCCATAGAATTCTCCAGGCAAGAATACTGGAGTGGGTTGCCATTCCATTCTCCAAGGGATCTTCCCGACCGAGGGATCGAACCCAGGTCTCCGACACTGTGGTCAGATTCTTTACCTTCTGAGCCACCAGGGAAGCCCAGATTACTTTGTATTCCTAAACAAAAAACTTAACCTTTCAGGAAAGGATAGGGGTAAGGGATAGTTACTACTCATAGATTAAGAAAAATAAAACTCATTTATTTGGGAATAGTTTTAGATTTACAAAAAGATTTGCAAAGATAGTACATAAAATTCTGGCGTACATTTCACCCAGTTGCCCCTAATATATTAGCATCTTATATTTGTCAAAACAATGAAAGAGCATTGTACAGGACTTTTAACTAAACTACTACTGGTCATATCATTTTTATAATGTAGAAACTACTAGGAAAGGCAAGAATGCTTTACGTTTATCAACAGAACTCTTTGGGGATGTGTTTTATAGACTTTCATTTTTCATCCACATCCAGCGGCCATTCCAGTTTAGTCAAGACTTTTCTGCCCCACTCAATGCTCAGAAAACAAATTCAGTAAGAATCCTCTCAATTACATCACTTATCTAAATATAATTAAGATCTAGTTAGTTAACCAGACAATATTTACCTAAATTTAAATTCTTGCTTAACTATTCCAATTGAGTGGGCAATTGAGGTATTATATTTGTCATTCATGTTTCCAATGTTTTCTAGTTTTTTTTTAACATATAAAGCAGGAGGTAATTATCCTAATGGGCACAGAAGCTTTAGTCAGTGGATAGAATAACAGGTGTGCAGGACTCACCTCTACACAGGACTAGCATCTCTCTATGCTGTAAGGCATACAGTAGAATGCCTTTGATTTTTGAGCTTTTTGCCATGGACCAAAAATCACTGCAGATGGTAACTGCATCCATGAAATTAAAAGACGCTTACTCCTTAGTAGGAAAGTTATGTCCAACCTAGATAGTATATTAAAAAGCAGAGACATTACTTTGGCAACAAAGGTCCATCTAGTCAAGGCTATGGTTTTTCCAGTAGTCATGTATGGATGTGAGAGTTGGACCATTAAGAAAGCTGAGCACTGAAGAATTGATGCTTTTGAACTGTGGTTTTGGAGAAGACTCTTGAGAGTCCCTTGGACTACAAGGAGATCCAACTGGTCCATTCTAAAGGAGATCAGTCCTGGGTGTTCATTGGAAGGACTGATGCTAAAGCTGAAACTCCAATATTTTGGCCACCTGATGCAAAAGAACTGACTCATTGGAAAAGACCCTGATGCTGGGAAAGATTGAAGGTGGGAGGAGAAGGGGACGACAGAGGATGAGATGGTTGGATGGCATCACCGACTCAATGGACATGGATTTGGGTGGACTCTGAGAGTTGGTAAAGGACAGGGAGGCCTAGCGTGGTGCTCTTCATGGGGTTGCAAACAGTCGGACATGACTGAGCAACTGAACTGAAGCTGATATGGGCTCCACAGTAAGATGTTGGATTGGAAAATACATTCATATTTGTTACAAACCTCCATGTGTCTGCTTGGTTACCCAACAGTTTCACCCCAGACTCCTATCAGGAAGTGTGTTTTCCCACAAAAGGCGTTTAAAATTACTCCTCTATACTATAGTGCATGGGAGCAACAGACAGGAATACACAGAAGCATCAGAGCTGAAAATAAAGAAGGGCAGAGTGTTTAGCAGATGAACCAGAAAACAACTCTTAGCAAACCTGAAGGCCTTCTGCAGCAGTAGGAAAGTCCCTCAGACAGTATAAATGGCATGGGGACCTCAAGAGATCACTGGCAATGATCAGACATGTATAAAAATGAAGATCAACCCAATAAAAATATATCCTAGCAAGGATTATCATTTTTTCAAAAATATCTGTAAGGAAATGGTTTGAAAATTTATATCAGGCTCCCAGAACATTTATGTTTGATGTGTATATTCATAATGAAGTTAAAGAATAAGTGTTTAGCTCCTTATTCCAGCAAATGGTTGGTACCTGTATCTGAAGAAATTATTCAGTTTATTTGCTGGAATCAAGAGTTAGATCCCCAGGTGCCGTGCCAACACAATGGTGAGATGTTTGGCTCTCCGTGACATTGGCAGATTCTCTTGCTTTAGCAGTCGGTTTGCTCTCAGGGTTAGCGGGACATTCATCACAGAACTCCAGGGGCTTCCTGTTGTCACCTGCCTGTGATTCCTGCCGCCTTAGGAGCACCTTTCACTGGGTTTAGATTATGTAAGAGTTACTAGCTGCATTGGGGATGAAATTGCATTGCTGAGCAAGAAAATGAATTTCTTTTGGGTCTTTGCAAAATGGATTTTTATTAGAACTGGGACTCTTTTAGAGAAGGCAGGAGGTGCGTGAAGGACCTTGAGACACCCTATTAAGGTTATGCCTACTTTAAAGCAGTAAAGGTCTTGCAGTTTTAAAGGCCTATACATTGAAGTTAGGAATCACACAGTGAATATCAACTTCCACTCGCTGGGTTGGCAGCTTTCGGCAAGTTGTTTACTCATTCTGTGCCTCAGTCTTCTCACCAGTAAAATGGAGATCAGTTCAGATCAATTCAGTCGCTCAGTCGTGTCCAACTCTTTGCAACCCCATGAATCGCAGCACGCCAGGCCTCCCTGTCCATCACCAACTCCCGGAGTTCACTCAGACTCACATCCATCGAGTCCATGATGCCATCCAGCCATCTCATCCTCTGTCATCCCCTTCTCCTCCTGCCCCCAATCCCTCCCAGCATCAAAGTCTTTTCCAGTGAGTCAACTCTTCACATGAGGTGGCCAAAGCACTGGAGTTTCAGCTTTAGCATCATTCCTTCCAAAGAAATCCCAGGGTTGATCTCCTTCAGAATGGACTGGTTGCATCTCCTTGCAGCCCAAGGGACTCTCAAGAGTCTTCTCCAACACCACAGTTCAAAAGCATCAATTCTTCTGTGCTCAGCCTTCTTCACAGTCCAACCCTCACATCCGTACATGACTACTAGAAAAACCATAGCCTTGACTAGACGGAATTTAGTTGGCAAAGTAATGTCTCTACTTTTGAATATGCTGTCTAGGTTGGTCATAACTTTTCTTCCAAGGAATAAGCGTCTTTTAATTTCATGGCTGCAATCACCATCTGCAGTGATTTTGGAGCCCCCAAAAATAAAGTCTGACACTGTTTCCACTGTTTCCCCATCTATTTCCCATGAAGTGATGGGACCGGATGCCATGATCTTTGTTTTCTGACTGTTGAGCTTTAAGCCAACTTTTTCACTCTCTGCTTTCACTTTCATCAAGAGGCTTTTTAGTTCCTCTTCACTTTCTGCCATAAGGGTAGTGTCATCTGCGTATCTGAGGTTATTGATATTTCTCCCGGCACTCTTAATTCCAGCTTGTGTTTCTTCCAGTCCAGCGTTTCTCATGGATGTACTCTGCATAGAAGTTAAATAAGCAGGGTGACAATATACAGCCTTGACGTCCTCCTTTTCCTATTTGGAACCAGTCTGTTGTTCCATGTCTAGTTCTAACTGTTGCTTCCTGGCCTGCATACAGATTTCTCAAGAGGCAGGTTAGGTGGTCTAATATACCCCTAATAAAGGATGAGAGAATCCCAGGATGTAACAGCTCTCCAGTGCCTCGTGTGGCAACTGACACATACAAGACACTCAAAGTATTAGCTCTTCATTCTCTCCACCATCAGTCCTTTAGGGCAGACTAACTGTGAAGAAGATTGATCTGCTATAAATGAAGGAACTTCACTGAGTAGAGTGAGAGGCGATATGTGTTACATTTAACTGATTCACTTTGCCATACAGTGGGAACCAACACAACATTGTAAAGCAACCATGCTCAGATAGAAATGATTTTTTAAAAAGATAAATGCACTGCGGTGTTCATCGCTGTGCTGTTTACAATAGCCAGGACGCGTGCATGTCCAACACCAGAGGAATGGATAAAGCAGATATGGTACATGTACAGTGAACTGCACTCAGCCATTAAAGAATGAAATAATGCCATTGCAGTGACATGGATGTATCTAGAGATTGTCCTACTGAGTGAAGAGAAAAGACAGCTACCACATGATAGTGCTTCTATGTGGAATCTAATAAAAGGATAGAAATGAACCTATTTACAAAACAGAATTGCAGATGTAGAAAACAGAGTGATGGTTACAGGAGGAAAAGAGGCAGGGAGGGATAAATTGTGAACTTGGGATTGACATACACACGATTCTGTGTAAAAGAAGCTAATGAGGACCTACTGTATACCACGGGGAACTCTGCTCAATACTCTGTCATGGCCTACATGGGAAAATGCATATGTTTAACTGATTCACTTTGCTGTATGCCCGAAACTAACATCGCATTATGAATTAACTACACTCCAATAAAAACTTAAACAAAAAAGAAAATATTTGAGACTTTCATATCGACTGTAATGATAACATGCAACTGTGTTTGTTAGTCGCTCAGTCTTGTCAGACTCTTTGCGACCCCATTGACTATAGCCCGCCAGGTTCCTCTGTCTATGGGATTCTCTAGGCAAGCATACTGGAGTGAGTAGCCATTCCTTTCTCCAGGGGATATTCCCAAACCAGGGATCAAACCTGGGTCTTCCACATCGCAGGAGGTTTCTTTACCATCTGAGCCAACGGGGAAGTCCCAATAATATGCAAATAAATGTATGCAAATATGTGCAAATAAAAAGAGCTTCTACAAATGAAAATGTGCAGAATTTTCTGAATGGTGATAGATAAAGCAGATCTAAATTGTTATAAATCTAAGGATTTATAAGCAGAAATGATAAATGTCAGAGGAAGTTAAAAATTATTTGCAAGATTTCTGTGAGACTGAATGCCTTGGCAGTGGAGTTATGTCAATGGGCAAGGGAAAGTAAGCCTTCTCTCTGTCCATCATTACCAGGGCATTTTGAAGTCAAATAACACTCCTATCAAATGCTGATATAGAACCTAAGAGTTGAGTGAATTCTATGCATATTAAATGTCATCCTGTTCAATATTTTTCTCCATAACAAATGGCCTATCCTTAAACTCTGAAGGTGACACAGTGTGATAGCTTAAATTAATATCTCCATCTTGCACCTGCAGAAAGTGCCCTTCTTACCTGCTGTGGTCATTTACTAGAGCTAGTACCAACCTCCAACACTATTTCAGATAGTCAAGACCTTCATATCTGATAACAAGGAGCTAATACCCTTGAAATTGAAACTTGTGCATTCTGGGTTGAACTTACTGAAAAAAAAAAAAAAAAAAGGCCAGTTTTTTTTAAGACTTAAGCTATCATTAATTATCAGGTATTTAAGAGTGTCTTACAGTGAAAGCATCTGGGATGAATTTCTCCAGCTCATTTATTTTTTTTTTTAAATGTTCCTTCACTTGGCAAAGAAAGTAAAAGTGTTAGTCGCTCAGTCATGTCTGACTCTTTGCGATCCTGTGGACTGTAGCCCACCAGGGTCCTCTGTCCACGGGATTCTCCAGGCAAGGATACTGGAGCAGGTAGCCTTTCCCTTCTCCAGAGGATCTTCCTGACCCAGAGATCAAATCCATGTCTCCTGAATTGCAGGCAGATACTTTACCATCTGAGCCACAGGGAATTTTTAACATTTTCAGATGGATCTGTTTGAAAATACAGTTTTGCTGGGCTCTCCTTCTCGGCACCCCAGAAATAATATTTCATTCAATCTATGAGAAAATTAAAATAAGAGTGCTCCAACAGTGACTGCTTTACTAGAAATGCAATTATACATTTACTCTTCTAAGCAGGATGATTCAAGAAAAATATGCTAAGCCGAGAGGAAAAATTAGAATACCTAAATGTTTTAAATGTATTTGTAGAAAAACTTTAGTGAGAAGTCTTCACTTGCAGTTCACTAAAGGAACTTCCATTTTTATGTCTGAATAAAGGGAAATTTATGTTTTTCAATTTACTGCTAAATTGCACTGGTGCAATATAAAAACTTACTCTGAATTAAAGAGTCAGCAAACAATTATTGGGTTGCTTCTATGGATAATAGAGTACTACTAATCTTAAAGAATATAGTGTTGAAAACTTAGCATTCCTTACAGATCTATTGTGGGTAAGATTTATATAATAACAGCTATTATTGATTCCTTTTGTACCAAACCAGTTGTTCAGCCCTTGGATTTTTAAGTGGCTTATAATCACCTAATTTATTAGATGTTATTATCCAAATTTATTAGATAAAAAAACTAAGTCTTTGAAAAATAAGATTCAGGGTAGCCAAGTCCTATTTAAAAAAAAAATAGAGTTTAAGAAAAGAGAGGTAATAGTAGATTCATAAGACTCATAAGACTGAATTACATTTCAACAGGGATTTAGAGCTTATTATTGAAGACATTCTGAGAACTCTGAAAGGGAAACAGCAATGAAACAATAATAAAGTTTCAATAAAGCTCATATCTTTTTTAATGGAAAGTTTAGAAATACAAAGTTATGAGAATCTATAGGCACATTATATCTGGATTTTGGCAAGGAATTTAATAAGATAAAGTAGTCTGACATCTAATGTGAGGTGGAGGGTTCCAGTAGATTTGTAACTTGTTTGCATGTAGATTCTGTGGTGGTTCAGAGTTTGGGTTCTGGATTCCTATCTGCCCTCCTTACTGTGCCTCAGTTTCTTTGTGCAGTCATTAGGGTAACTCCCTGTTGAACAGCTGTCACACATTTGTCTTAGATTTTACTATGATAGACTAAATAATCTAGGGCAACCTGGAAGTTATCAAATTCTATATCATCTAATCTCAGGCATGTCCTGCTGGACATATGCATTATTGATTTCAATACTGGCAGAGATAGAGTACTGATGAAACTTGAAATCATTGCAACCTTTGAGATATTGTCACTGACACATTAGACACAATACTAACAATAAAAATGAAAGGACAGTATCATGTGCTGAGCCCCAGTTACATGTCAGATGCTCCTCATGCATTGCCTGTAATCATCAAAGTAACCTAGAAGAGTATGCATCATTTTCCTCCTTTCACCCATGGAGGATTTCAGGCACTGAGAGACCCATGGCTTCCCAGGTGGCGTTGTTGTTTAGTTGCTCAATCGTGTCTGACTCTTTGCAACACTCCGGACTGCAGCTCGCAAGGCTTCCCTGTTCTTCACCATCTCCCGGAGTTTGCTCAAACTCATGGCATCATGAGTGATGCCATCTCACCCTCTGTCATCCCCTTCTCCTCCTTATTCTTTCCCAGGTGGTGCTAATGATAAAGAACACGCCTGTAGGTGCAGGAGACGTGAGAGACTCAGGATCCATCGATTCCTGGATTGGGAAGATCCCCTGGAGGAGGGCATAGCAACCTACTCCAGTATTCCTGCCTTGAGAATCCCTTGGACAGAAGAGCCTGGTGGGGTCATAGGGTCACCAAAAGTTGGACACGATTGAAGTGACTTAGCAAGTACACAGACAGGGTCAAGAAAATGACCTCAGTCAAACAGCCAGGTCATAGCAGTCCTGGGGAACAAAGGCCCAGATCCACTTCATCTACTTCACCCCAAAGCTCAGGTCTTTCTGTTACATTTTACTGTCCCTAATGAGATGGAATTTTACCAGTATAAATAATTTATTTTCAATTTTAGGTTAAAACAGACTATGCTTGAATAAGAACAGAATAAGGTATCTGTGACTTCCTAAAGTTCTCACTAAAACAAGCATAAAGACTTTAATTTATTGGAAACTAAATAGGAATCAATAATATGGTGGTCATTTCATGGCAACCACAGAAGGCCCTAGGAGTGGTAAAAAATGCATGTACTCTGTAAAGGATCTGTCCACCTTACACGTGGGTTCAATGTTGATAATGATGATGGTTTTTTGCCCTGAGCACCCAGTGTAATTGTATTTCATTTTGAGTTCAGGACCTCTTATTTAAGAAGGACTCAAACAAGCTAATAATGTCTCACAAAAGAGAAACTTGACAGGTTTCAGTACGATGCCACTTAGGTAAGATTGAAGAAATTAGAGATATTTGGCTTAAAGAAGACTTGATTAATGGGTATCATAAGATACGTATAGAGCTGTGAGAGAGACTTGCAAACATTAATAAGTTAATTCAGTTTAAGATTAGAAAGAAAATCTGGAGAATTGGAATAAACTGTCTCATGAGGTCCTGAGCTTTCATTACTGGGAACATTCAGGCACATAGAATATGACTGTCAAAAATATAGGAAAAGTTTGAGGGTAAATAAGCACTGGAGAGATGGCCTTACTTCCTGTTACTTTCCCTCTGAAAATTTATACATATTTGCATACAGCATTTACATTGCCACGCATATATACTCACATGTGTATACAAATACGCATACTAGGAGTGTGTCTAGGATAAAACTGTCGTGTTTGACCAGCTTGAGATTATGAGGGATAACAGTGAATTATTAAAATACAAATTTTGCACAGCAATCCCTTCTACATTTTAAAACTAAAATATACTCACTTTGAAATCCCGGTAAAACTCATTTCAAAACCTCAACTGAGGCATAAGGGTAATCTAATACTGTAAATTTTATATACAGGTTATTAAAGAACATATTTATCCTTGAAACGTAAAAGCCAAAGCTGAAGTAGTAGCTATGACTGAATCTCATAAAACAAAAAATTTTAGGAAACTTCCTAGATTACATTTGATGAGTGTGATACCCTTGGGTTCAGCAGCGTTGACTCAATAACTGGTCCTTCAAAGAGGTCATTAGTAATCTTGTAATCATCAGTGATCATTAATACTAATAATCTTGTGATCATTAGGAATTCTTAAGCCCCCTGCCTTAAGGAATGTCAGACTTCACCCGTCAGACCTTTCAGCCTTTCTCTAATATTAGCTTTATCCTCAGTTTCTTCAGGGGGCTTCCCTGGTAGCTCAGTGGTAAAGACTCCGCCTGCAGTGTAGTAGATGCAGGAGATGTGAGTTCGATCCCTGGGTCAGGAAGGTTCCCTGAAGAAGGAAATGGAACCCCACTCCAGTGTCCTTGCCTAGGAAATCCCATGGACAGAGGAGTCCATGGGGTCACAAAGAGTCGGACATGACTTAGTGACTAAACCCCAACGAAACAGTAGCTCCTTCAAACAATATAAAAGCTGAGGAGGCAAGTGAAGGCAAACAGCTACTAAGTTATGGTCAGCTTTGTTTAGCATTTCTTCCAGCATGTTTGCTAACCCCCTTTCCTCATGAGACCCTGAAGCCTGTCAGTCCACCAGAGCTAGAATGAGCCAGCTCTCCCAGTTCTCAAGTACTTTTTCTGATGTGACCCCTGGCAGCTTTACACTTGTGATCTTCATCAGACCTGTGTTCCTTAGCCAGCCTCCGCTCTTGGCTCCAGCTACACAGTCTTCCGGACGCCTAGAGCAAAAAGCCTCACCTAGACACTATCCTTTCACTACCGTTATCTCAACCTGTGCGCATCTTTTGTGTGTTTTACCTAATGATGGGAACCTTCAGAGAAGCTGTGTTTAGATGTAAACTATCGAGATCTTTGAGCAGGTGAAATGAGAAAACATGGAATGAGAGGTCGTAGGGTAACGACACTTGAAGTATTTAAGCAGAATCTGCTCATCTGATGAGAATAAAGTAGAAAGTGAGACAACATAAGCATTCACTGTCAACTTCGTAAGAGCAAAATAGCATGATGTTTCCAGTGGTAGCATCCGTTATGGGTCAGTCCAGCCATATTCCTCTCTGACTGTTCCTTGCTAAACAACGGGAAGTCAAGGTGGCTGGCTCTCATCATTGCCCTGGTGGTGTGCCCATCCATCCTGTTACGTATTCAGCGCCATAAATCTGTTAATTAGTGTGGCAGAGAGTTGTTACCTTCTGAGGGGTGTTTTGCATAATAAGTTTTGCTTTGATAATAGTAGTAGGCAAAAGGCTTATTTGACTAATTCCTCAGGGCTAAGAGATTCAGAATACAACTTTTTCAATCACTCTTAAAATATTGTCATTTTTTTGAGGTAATTGATGTAAAAAGTGAAGACTAAAAGCAGCAAGAGGGGAAAAGTCCTATGGATTAATTCTTCAAGAAATGCTAAAAATACAGAAAGTTTTAAGAGTTATCTGTTATCATGATCCCTTCAAAGAAAACCACCTGCTGAGTTGTCTGTATTAGTTTTCTATTGCTCTGTAGTGAATTTCCTCTGATTTTGCAACTTAAAATTTAAAATATATATATATTTTCTTGAGTTTCTCTAGGTCAAGAATCTGAGAGAAGCTCAGCTGCGTGATTCGGGCCCAAGGGTGTCTCATATGAGGGTCTCTCCCAGGCCCACTCGTGTTTCTTGAAAGCTCTGTTTCTTTTTTTTTTTTTTAAATTGGGGTATAGTTGCTTTACATTACTCTGTTAGTTTCTGCTGTACAATGAAGTGAGTCAGCTATGTATACACATATATCCCCTCCCTCTTAAGTCTCCCTCCCACCCAAGCCCCATTCCGTTTTCGAGGTCACCATGGAGCACCAGCTGAGCGTCCTTGCCCTGTGCAGTAGCTTCTGACTAGATATCTGTTTTACACATGGTAAGGACACGACTGAAGTGACTTAGCACACACGCACAGTATATATGGGGACCTCCCTTGTGGCTCAGCAGTAAAGAACCTGCCCGCTAATACAGGAGATGTAAGAGACGCGGGTTTGATCCCTTGGTTGGGAAGATTCCCTGGGGAAGTAAATGGCAGCCCACTGCAGTATTATTGCCTGGGAAATCCCGTGGACAGAGGAACCTGGCAGGCTACAGTCGGACTTGACTGAGTGGCTGAACAACAAGCATGTATATGTCAACCCCCCTCCCGGTTCATCTCATGCCTCTTCCCCACCGTGTCCATGTATCTGCTCGCTGTGTCTGCATCTCTACTCCGGCCCTGCAAATAGGTTCATTGGTACCATTTTCTAGATTCCATATGTATGTGTTAATGTTCGATATTTGGTTGTGTTTTCCTGTTTTTTAATGACTGGTGCCTGGAGATTCTGGTTTCTGACAACATGAGCCTCTCCGTGGGCTACCTGAATGCCCTCAGAACATGTCAGCTAGTTTTCTGGAGACAGAGTGCCCAAGTTGGGCGCTTTAACCTTTTTATATCTTAATCACGGAAATGACAGATCATCGCTTTTGCTGCATCCTACTTGGTAGTTAGGAGTCAGTCATCCCCGATGCCCAGTCGGCATTCAAGCAGAGGGTGTGTGTGCATATGCGCTAAGTGGCTTCAGTCATGCAACCCCATGGACTGTAGCCTGCCAGGCTCCTATGTCCATGGAATTTTCCAGGCAAGAATACTGGAGTGGGTTCCACGCCCTCCTCCAGGGGGTCTTCCTGACCCAGGGATGGAACCCACATCTCTTATGTCTCCTGTACTGGCAGGCGGTTCCCTCACCACTAGTGCCACCTGGGAAGCCCATCAAAGAACTTGTTGACCTAATTTTAAAACCATCACATGGTCAACTTTAGGGAGAAACGTTTGTAGGCCAGTGTGGGTTGATTAGTGCAGCTAATTCCAGCTTTGGGAGGAAGAGTCTGGAAAAAGGACTGCTCAGGTGAGTGAGGCAACAAAGTTCCTTTTTCTGATACTATTCAACGTGCAAAGTGAATGCTTCTAGAGTTTTAGTGTGAACATGAATTTCCTTGAAGCACTGGTAAAGCATGGATTTCCAGGGCCCATGTCCAGATATTCTAATTCAGTGGGTCAGAGAGCTTGAATTTCTAAGAAAGTCTCAGAGATCACTCTGATCCACCTTCCAAAACCGACTTTAAATCTCAAGACTCTAATTGAATTAGCCTCCTCAAAATGTGGCCCAAAGGCCAGCAACCTTGTCCCCTGCTAGCTAGTTAAAAATGTGAAATCTGAGGCTCCAGCCCAGGTCTACTGGGTCAGAAACAGCAGTTTCACATTATCCCCAGGTGATTCATAAGGGCGTTAGAGTTTGACAAGCACTGCAATCTAGATGGTATTGCTCAACTGGACAGGACCTCAGTTTTATCATCTGTTGAAATGGCAGTATTGATCTTATTTTAAATCCAACTTACTGTAGGGTGAAAAATTAGGATTTGAAGTCAAGTATGCAGGAGTGAACTGAGCTTCCACTAGCCATAGTTTCTGCATGGATAAAATGGGGACTTTTCATAGCATCCTCTCTTGGTTATTCTAAAAATGAAGTAATGCTATGACTGTAATGTGCCTAGCTCCCTTCTGAACAGTCTGACATTCGGTTTTACATGAATATTCAGGATGCAGCTGCTGCAGAACTGCTTGTGATATTGCTTATTTGTTATGTTGGTTCCACCTATTTGATTAGTTAATTTGGTAAATTTAATGATGCTGTAAGTGAAATGATTCCAGCTAATGATTATTGATTTGAACCTCAAGAAGAGGGAAATAAATTGATTCCTAGGTAATTACAACTTAAAATACATACATTGAGTGTGTGCAGATGCTGGCTGATTAAAGATAATGAATATTTAAAAACTGATATAAAACTGGGGCCAAGTTGAAGGGAGGTAAATTGTGGTTCAGAGAGTAATTAAAACAAAAATGAGGGATGACTGACCAAAAATTAAATGGGCTTGCTTGCTTGTTAAGTGGGGTGTTCTTCAAGCTGAGGTTAGATGCTCTGAGAATGTAGATCATTGAGGGGCTTTTGCTTCAAAAGAAAGGTTAAAATAGATGATTTCCAATGTCCCTGAAATTCCAAGTTCTGCTTTATAGTACCTGCATTTCTTTTTCCTGCTTATGCTCTTTCCCCTCATCTTCAGGGAAGTGCATACTTTGATCTAGGATTATTATCTTCTGAGAGATGTTGATGAGGTCCCAGTATAAACAGCAGGTTGTATTGCTGAGTAATTAAGAATACGTTATGAAGAGCCAGTCAGGCCAGAGTTAGAATCAAAGATCTTCTACTTACAAGCTATGTAACATGGGCAAGTTATTACATACCTGTCAGCATCAATTTCTTCATCTGTTCATAGGCTTGAGAAGAGTAATCAGTCAAAGGATGCTCTGAAGGCCATAGAAAATGAGACATAGGAGGGATTTAACAAAGTGCGGCACGTGGTAAACTTTCAGAAAGTGCTAGCTATTCCTCCTGAAATATTTACCTAGGATATAAATCTCTTATCATTTCAGAACCCTCACTTCTCTTACCGATCACAGTGAGGACAACATATACATTACAAGCTAATTCTCTTCCTGTATTACATTCTGACCCCATAAATTTCACCATGATATTATTTTGCTGTATCCTCATTTTCCATATAGCCCGGTACCCAGAAAGAAAAATTCACATTCACCAGAACCTACATACTTATTTCCAATGATGGGCTTTATTTGATTTGGAGATGTTTTAGTTAGTGTGCAATAGGATTTTCTTGAACAAACATGCTGAAATGAATTCTGGCACATGCCTTTTCTCTTCTCAAGACATCTCCTTACTCCTTATTTCCACTCCCGCAAAACATCTCCCTGTCTCTATTTTTCTCATATATCATATATCATTGTTCCAACTAACGTATTTCACAATCAAATCTGTGACTATACGTTACATCTTCTCCTCCCATTCAAAACTGAAATCATTTAAATTCCTTTTAGAGTTTATAAAACCCCTTCTTCATGTATTTTCAGCTGACATTTCATGGGCAAATATCACCAGTGATTTCCAAATTGCAGATCCAAGGTCTCTTTTTCATCCTTAACCTATGAAACATCCTCACACCATTTGATTGGTTAAGAACTCCCAAGCTCTTTTTTGTTGTGGCCTTCATGCCTTTCTGTGTTTTAGTGTTCCTTCTTTTGTTCAAGGAACAATGGCTGGTAGACTCCCGACTCTATTTCTAAACAGGGACAAATGACTTACACTTTCTGGCTTCAGAGGATCTATGCCTGTATGAAGGATCTGTACCCAGCATCATGGTGCTTTGCATGTACTAGTAAATGGTGCCTCTTTTTATAGTAATAATTCCTTATAATTTTTCTTTCAATTCTCTAGCTGCCATTAGGGTTTGTGAATCGTCAGGGTTTTATTCATAGCTTTTTTCCACACTTTACGTGGTTTCCTTTTTTAATTTTTATATTTTTAACTTTTTTGTATTGGACTATAGCTGATTAACAATGTGATAGTTTCAGGTGGACAGCAATTGACTGAGCCGTACATATGTATATATTAATGCTTTCTTGATCTTCTCTGTTCACAAGCTTCAGCTATCATTTTCATGCAGAAAAATGCCAAATTTTTATCTCATGTTCTAACTTCTCTTAGTTTAAGGTTCAAGTGTCTAATTCTTAACTATCCATCTGCAGAAGGATGTCCCACACGCAAATCATACTTTATGCCTCAACATCATTCATCAATTTTACATAATCTGTTTCTTATCAATTAATCTCTTGTCCTGTGTTTGGTATTCCCATCCACTTAGTTATCAAGGACAGGATCTTCAGAATATTTATTGAGTCCCTTTTAACCATCCCTTGTACTTAACATTTACCAAGATTTACCTTCCCCATTTCCCCCTCTTCTTTTTGTACCTTGTTACTTGCCTCATTTAATGGGGTAAGAGACAAAACATTGAGAAAGTAAAAACTAAGAGACTGTTTCAACAATTCAGACAAGAGCTTAGTACAGTTTTAGTCTATACCATTATACTGGGCGCAAAAAGTGAATCTATAGACAAATTGTCATGATGTAATATAAAACTTACATGATAAAAGGCAAATGAAAGCATAGGTATTCAAGTATTCTAAAATACTGATGCTTTTTAAATGATTCTGCATTGGGGACTGTGTTCTAATAAAGCTGATATTTATTCACATTGTTAACATTAGTAACATTAACATGTTAACACTGTTGGAATGTTAACAACATTCTTGGAGTCTTAGGTTCATTAATCTGTTCATTCACATTCATTCATACACGCACAAATTAGTTCCATAAGCAATTAATGAGCACATATTTAAAGCACTGTGGCAGGATCTTTAACCACAGCTCTTTCAAGGAGCTGACAGTCTGGAAGAGGAGATAAGCAACTCCATGTAAGGTATATGGTTTATTAGCCAACTCAACTGACCTTTTCAGTCTTTCCTCCATGGTGATACCCACTCAGGAAACTGGGAAAGTCAGTGCTTACATCCACAGACTCTTCAGCTGGATACAGTTCTAGCTATTGAGATAGTAACAGAACTTTTCTATGGATAGCTCAAAAAGTTCTGCTTTTTGATAAAAAGAATAGATTCAACTGGGATGATCCCTTTTCTTCTTTTATGTCCCTGCTGATCTTGAAGGCAAATGTGATATTTGCGAGTATTACAACTAACTTATAAAGAAGAAGTAAAGAGTTTAGGATACAGGTCAAGATTCTGAGGATGAAATGGTAGGAATTTAGGAGTCTGGATGTCTCTACAAATTTTATCTTCTTCAGTTTTCATGTTACTTGAGTCATAGCTCTTAACCTATACCAAAGTAGTCATCTAATTTTTAAAGTGTTTTTTTTTTATTTTAAAACAACTTCAAATTTATTTTAAAAATTGGAAAGGTATACAGAGCTCCTATATATCTCTTAACCTAGATTTTTTGTTAGCATTTCTCCTACTCTGAAAAGCTTGAGAACAGGTTTTAGATATGATGCCCTCTTATTCCTTGTGGGGTGGCTGTCTGTGGGCCCATAACTAATCACCACATACTTGGGAGCTTGACACAACAAAAGTTTATTCTTTCACATTTCTAGAGGCCAGAAGTCCAAAGTTAGTACTACTGTGCCAGCATCAAAAGGTTAGTGGAATGGTGCTCCCTCCAGAGGCTCTGGCGAGATCAGTTCCTTGCCTCTTCCAACAACTGGCGCCTGCTTTCTTTGGCCTGTGTCCACATTGCTCCAGTAAATGCCTCTATCTTCACACTGTCTTTTCTTTGTCAGATTTCCCCTTTCCTCTCTCTTATAAGAGCATCTGTAATGTCATTTCAGGGGCCATCTGTATAATGCAAAATAGTCTCCCCATCTCAATATAATTAATTTAGTCACATCTGCAAAAAACCCTTTTATAAGGTGATACTTACATGTTGTAGGTACCAGGCCCTTGACTTCTTTAGATCATGATTCTGTTTACCATGGACTTCCCTCGTGGCTTAGCTGGTAAGGAATCTGCCTGCAATGCAGGAGACCTGGGTTCGATCTCTGGGTTGGGAAGATCCCCTGGAGAAGGAAATGGCAACCCATTCCAAGTGTTCTTCCCTGGAAAATCCCATGGACAGAGGAGCCTGGCGGGCTACAGTTCATGGGGTCTCAAAGAGTCAGACATGACTGAGCAACTTCCCTTCTCTGTGTTTACCGTAGCCCGTGATTCTCTAATATATGTTTCCTATTTATAAGAACATTTTGTTACATAGACATAATATATCCATCAAAATGAAGAAGTAAACATTGATTCAGTAGTATTGCTTAGACCACAGACCCTATTCAGATTTTTATAATAATACCAAATATATCCTTTTTAAAGTGTGTCAGCAAATCCAGGATCAAGTATTCTTCATTGTCATATCTCTTTAATGCCCTTCGATTTGAAATAGTTCCTTGGTCTTTTCTTACCTTGCATGGTCTTATTGTTTTTAAAGCATGTAATCCAGTTACTGTGTAGGATGCCTTGCCATTTGGGCTTGTCTGATATTTGTTATGATGAAAGAATTTATATATTCCATGTGAGATTACCACAAAAGTGATGCTGGGCTCAGTGTTTCATATCAGAAGACACACAATGTTGATATGTGTCATCAATGATATTAACATTTATCATTAGGTTACTGAGATCTGTCAAATTTTCTCACTAGGAAATTCATTAACAACGGTGTGGTATTTATTAATGAATAAAGAACCAGAATGTATCTTCTGAGAAGTTACTTTGAAAGCATGTCAGTATCCTCTTTCATCAGCCTAAATCTCACACACCAGACTTAGCATCCACTGATGATACTTGCCCAAATCAGTTCTCACTATGATGACGGTCAAATGATATTCAAACCTTCTAATTACATAATTCATTTTAGATTTTTTAGTTGGCATGGAAGAATTCCATGCTCTCCCATTTATGTTTTTATATCAATGCAGTCTCATGGGTTCCTATTTAGCTCAAAAGATTACAACCTGTCATCATCAGCATTTATTTGATGTTCAAATTGTCCCAGGCTTGGCTTGTGGGAGTCGCTGGTCCCTGTGTCCTTTTGATATGTCCATTGAGTATTTTTGGCACAACACAATGTTCTCAGATTATCTTGTATTTTTCCTGCTTCAGCCCTGGAGTCAATTATATGTCTTTAGGAAACTCTTCATCCTTGGCAGTTATAAACAAATACTTGGACATTCTATATTGTATTTGTGACTTGAATGTCATTGTGTCTATACCTTTGCAACAGACTGAGATAAGAAAAATCTGTAAGTTATATGTGTGTTTGCATGTATCTATGCATTTCTATATCTTACCTTAGTTTTGACTGGGGCTATACCATAGTTGTTTAACCCACGCCAGTGCTCTTGCCTGGAAAATCCCAGGGACGAGGGAGCCTGGTGGGTTGCCGTCTATGGGGTCGCACAGAGTCGGACATGACTGAAGTGACTTAGCAGATACCGTAGTAGGTCATATTTCACATTGATGCTTCCAATTGCTTTCCAACATCATCTCTTTTCCATATTCAGAAATCTGATTTTCACTAGTGAGAAACTGGTCTTCCATGATCCTTAATGAATTGACTCATTTCATCAATCTTGTCTCTGTGTTACCAAACTTCTTACTATGACCGCATAAAGCTTGGCCTTGAGTTCACTGTCTTCCCCCTTGGATATATTGGCTACCCTGATTTAGGTTCTCATTTTTCCCACTTGGGCTAATCAACTACCTTGCCTCTTAGATTGTCTTATGCTTTCCACATAGATGCTAGAGTTTTCTGTTTAAATATCTAATCGGACTGTTACTACCTCTAAAAACCCCTGCAAAGGCTAGTCATACCCTATAGAAGAAATTTCATATTTATTGTCATAGTGTATAAGCCCTTTGATTGCATGCCTCCTGCCTACTTGTTTTTCAGTTTATTTTAAATTTTAAGTGTATAATTTAGTGAGCTTTGATATATTCACAAAGTTGTACAATCATTACATACCAGTGCCAGAACATTTCCATCACCGAAATCTTGAACCCATTAGCAGTCAGTCCTCCTGGTCTCTGGAAGCCGCTAATCTACTTTCTTTTTCTGGAGATTTACTAATTCTGGACATTGCATAGGATTCCAGACAATATGTCTCTGTCTGCTTTTAAACTCCCTTTCTTTTATACTCCATCTCAAACCCTTCTTTCCATCTATGCAGTTCTGATTGTAACACACCACGTTAACATAGACTAAATATTGAATCAGGCATTCAAAATGAAGCATGACTTAATAAGACATATATGTATTTCCTTTTCTTATAAAAACCTGGGCTTATCTATTTATTTTTACATAAAAGCCTTGATTAAGCTTTCACTAGCTCAGGCTCTATCTTCCTGTCCACCATCAACAGATAACTTCCTATCATCCAGATTCCAACCCAAAGTTAGGGCTAGACCAGCTATCCTTTTCATGTATATTTTTTGGTCATTCACTTAATGCTGTGCACTTCCCTGGTGACTCAGATGGTAAAGCATCTGCCTGCAATGCGGGAGACCTGGGTTCGATTCCTGGGTCGGGAAGACTCCCTGGAGAAGGAAATGGCAATGCATATTCTTGCCTGGAAAATCCCATGGATGGAGGAGCCCGGTAGGCTGCAGTCCATGGAGTCGCAAAGAGCTGGACACAGCTGAGCAACTTCACTTTCTTTTCTTTTTCTTTCTTTCATTTAATGCCGTAAGATGCATGTCTTACTTTTCCTGTTCTGCCCGTAAGCCGGGCAATGACCTTGCAGGCAGAGCGGCTCTCCCCTCCCCGTCTGCCTTGAGTGGCATCCACAGCAGCTGTTCTTCCTCTTGCTCCGGTTTTAGATGATCCGGACTCCATAACCCAGGGCTCACCACCACTTCTCCCATTTCTCTCGGTTCCCAAGCAGCTGTCAATAGGAAGCTCTGGTTGCCGGTATCTCCCTGTTATCCCTTCATCCTCGTGAGCTGTGGTGGTGTCCTTCTATCACTAATCTTTAACAGTAGTATGACTATTCATCTTGTATCTCTCTTAGTGAGTTTGGGTAGTTTGTGATTTTTAAGGAAATCACTTGTGTCTGGCTTCCCAGATATTTTACCATTATGTAACAAATTTATTCTACAAGACAGTTCTGAATAAAACAGATAGACTGGTCTCTGTTTTAGTAGCTGACCTATCCCTGATAGAGAACATGATACTGAATTCTGCATATCATTTTTTCACTTCTGTGGGCCTAGCTTCATGGGCACAGTTAGCTTTAAAAGATGGTGGGGAATACAGTTACTATTTTGGTTGGCCATGCACACAACTGAAAATCATGGATCTTACTCTGTGAAAGAAGAGGACACTGCAAATTAAAGGACAGTCGGCGTTATTGGCCACAGTGTGCAGCTCGGGCACGCATGTGTCTTTGTGCACACTGCCTCCTACATTATCCATCTTACACCCAAGAGAGACAACTTCAAAACCTCATCCAGTTCAGGACCTCGAGGTTATGGTACTCGACTATAGCAGGTCTGGCCGTGGATCTTTGTGAGCCAGTGACCTCCTGACATACACAGAGTGCAATGCTGGACTAGGGGCAGGGCAGCTCCAGCGCCACTGCCATCTAACTTTCCAAATTCATGGGCGCTAATTTGTTCTGTTTTCCCTTAGTATTCTTATAATGTCTGAGGGTATATAGTGATATTTCTTATTCTATTTCTGATATGCATCATTCCTCTTTTATTGTTACCAGTTGACTAGAGTTTTATCAATTAAAAAAATTTTTTTTCAAATATGCTGCTTTGGTTTAAATTTATTTTTTTCATTGCTTGTCTGTTTTCAGTTTTGATGATTCCTACTTATAACTTTATTTCCTTATTTCTGCTTATCCTGAGTTTAATTCTCTCTTCATACTCTAAATTCTCAAGTTGCACATTAGATTCCTGATCTAAGATCTTTATTATTTTATAAGGTAAGCATTTAATGCGATCACTCTAAAATTTGTTTAACTTCATCTTGCAGATTGTGATATATTTTATTTACATATTCATTCAGTTAATTATTTTCCCTGGAGACTTTCTCTTTGGCCTTTGTCAAAGTGTGTGATTTAGAAGTGCACTGTTTACTTTCAAATATTTGAACATTTCCCAGATATCTGCCTGCTATTTATGTCTAATTGGATTCTATTATGGTTCAATAGTATGATTATATGACTTTTACTTTTGTAAATTTAAGGTTTCTTGAATTTATCAGTTTGTGGTCTATACTGGTGAAGGCTCCACGTGTGTATTTGAACAATGTGTATTCTCCTGTTTGAGGGTAGAGCACTCAATGATGTGTAAATTAGGTCAAGTAGGTCACAGTGTTTTTGAGATCTTTTATGAGTGTCCTGATTTTTTGCGTACTTGTTCTATAAATTATTGAAAAGAGTATTGAAGTCTCTAACCACAGTTGCAGATTTATCTATTTCTCCTTTCTTTAATAAGCATTTTTATTCTTGTATTTTGGGCTATCATATATACTTTGCCATATAGAAAGCTTTATATTTAATGTGAGCTTCTTATAGTCATATGCTTTAGAATTTTTATCTAATCTGACAATCTTTTAACTAATGTTTTTAGACTATTCCCACTTAATATTATCTTTATTAATATGGCTGAATTAAAATACAAATCTGATAGTTGTTTTCTATTCCATCTGTTCTTTGCTTGATTTTTCTTCTTTTTCTGACTCCTCTTGGGTTAACTGCACTTTTTTAAAAACAAAATTTTCAGTTTTCTTTCAGCACTTTGAAGATGTCATTTCATCATCTTCCAGCTTGCCTGATTTCTGAAGATATGTCTATAAGTTTTATTCTTATTCCACTGAATATAATTTGACTTTGTTCTTTGCCTACCTTGAAGAAATTGTCCACGGTTTTCCAAAGCTTGAATATTATGTGCCTAAATATGATACTTTTGGTAGGTATCCTGCTTATTCTGAGCTCCCTGGATTCATGATTTGTCTTCTATCAATAATTTTGTACAATTATTATGTTTCACTTATCTCTGCAGGTATCTCTCTGTTTGTAGTTTTTGGAACAGTTGGTTGCTTATAGCACTTTGATGAGTTCAACAGAAATTGTGAACTTGCTGTTTGCCTGGCTTTTTCTTGTTGTTAGATTGGGAGTCGCACACAGTCTGGCCCTCAACATCCTCGAGCAAAATATGGAGCTTACTGTACGAGTTCTAGCTGTCATACTCTCTCTTAAAAGGGTGCAGCTATGCCAGAGCCGTCTGGAGTAACAGATTTGAATGGAAAAACAAAGCCCTTAATTTGACTTTTACTACTGTAGTGACTCCACTGTGTCACACTTTTTAATTAAAAAGATCTGGTGACACATTCTTTTCTCCACTAAGGTGCTTTTTTAAAACTTCCTAATGTGACTGTTTAAGATAAAAATATCAGTTCACCTTTCCAACCCCTTAGGCCACAAGTTACCAGATTTTCTATCAAATCAGATTGTAAGCTGCATCAACAGAGTGCCTCACTTAGCATATCTGTATAGTCATCAATCTGGGCTGTTTAGCTCCAGCCTAGTGTCATCCGTCTCTCTTGGGTATTTACTAAAATATTAAATCAGAGCCCAATAAATACCAGTATTTCAATACTTCCAGTCATTTCCTCTTCAGCATAGACTTGCAGAAAGTGGTCTTCCTTCTAGATATTGGTACAAATTTCACCAAATACTTGTCACAACATACTGAGAGTTATCAAGTTTCCAGAATATACTACCTGTGTGCTCGCAGCCTATTCAACTACCTCAAAGACAATACCACATATTTTATATTCTGTTAGAGAACATTTCATAATATGGTACCAAAATATAAGCTGTTTAGAATATAGTTTCAAATACCTTTAAAAATCTGAATTAATAAAATTGCATGTGGTATGAGATAAAAGGTAAAATCCCAAGATAGGGGATGTTCAAAAGCACAAAGTCATCAGAGGCCCTGGATTTTCCTCTCCTATTACTCTGCCATCTCTAGAAGATTGCTTTTATCTGCTTGATTCAAGATGGTTTAATAGTACAATGGCATTCCAGCCAAAAGGAAGACAAAGAGAAAGATATGATTCTTTCTATTTGAAACATAATATAGATCTTGCACACATCACTCCTGCTCACATTCCATGATAAAAATTTATATAAGTGGCAATATTTAACTGCCCAAAAGAGGTTGGAAATTTTAATTTGATTTCACGTAACTATTTACCTAGCCTTCATATTTCCCATTGCCTGAAATGATTGTTTCCCTTGTTTTCCAACTTGTCAACTCATATTTCTTTTGAAACTGCATTTGTATGTCACCTAGTTTGAGAATAATTTTTTTATTAAGCTACCTCATCTCTCCTTGCATCTCTCCTCTGCCACCTAGTACTTTTTCTAGATTCTTTCAATTAGAGCAGAGACTGTGTCTTACTCACTTTGGTATTCTATGTGTCTAGCAAAGGTATGCTGTAAATGAGTTTCAATAATAGTAGTGCATCAATGTATTTTTAATTACTAGATGAAGATGTGAGCGAGTGAATGAATGAATAGATTAGAAATAAGTAACTTAATACATGAATGGGTGACTGAATAAATGAACAGATTTTTGAGAGCTTTGATATAAAGATGAGTGGTGAAATTAATGAGTGAGTTAGGGAGTAATTGGATGGATGAGAAGATCGATCAACTAATGAATTATTTAGTGTGTGCATCAATGGTTAGATGAATGGATGGGTTAGATGATTAGTTGGTACGAGAGTGAATGAATGAATGATAGGGTGAGTAGATGTGTGAAAAGATGAATGGATGAATGGATAGAAAGGGAAGTGGGTGAATGGATGAATCATTAAATTGGTGGATAAATGGATTCATTTATATACGTGTATTGGTGAGTGAATGGTGAATGAATCATAGATGTAGCTAGATATATACATCTATATGCATCTCTGTGTGTGTATATATATATATATGTATGTATGTATGTATATATACATGCTGCTGCTGCTGCTAAGTCGCTTCAGTCGTGTCCGACCCTGTGCGACCCCATAGGCGGCAGCCCACCAGGCTCCCCCATCCCTGGGATTCTCCAGGCAAGAACGCTGGAATGGGTTGCCATTTCCTTCTCTAATGCGTGAAAGGAAAAGTGAAAGTGAAGTCGCTCAGTCATGTCTGACTCTTAGTGACCCCATGGACTGCAGCCCACCAGGCTCCTCTGTCCATGGGATTTTCCAGGCAAGAGTAATGGAGTGGGTTGCCATTGCCTTCTCCGATGTATATATACATATATATGTATATATAGAGATGTGCACACACACATATCTAAGAGCTTCCCTGGTGGCTCAGACAGTAGAGAATCCACCTGCAATTCAGGAGACCTGGGTTTCATCCCTGCATTGAGAAGATCTCCTGGAGGAGAGCACGGCAACCCACTCTAGTATTCTTGTCTGGAGAATCCCCATGAACAGAAGAGCCTGGCAGACTACAGTCTATGGCATTGCAAAGAGCTGGACACGACTGAGTGACTAAGCACAATAATTCACACATCTGAACTGACCCTTCTGCCATGTTGGATCGTTTTGGGAGATAGAAAAGTCAGCCTGGATTTTGATCATATCTCTGCCACTTTCTCTGATTCTTCGGTTACTTAAAATTTGTGCATCTCAGCTTCCTCCTCTCTGAAATCAAATCATAATAGGTCCCTTGAAAGTGTTTTGTGAAGGGGAACTAAGGCGCTATGTAATGTGATTGGTGCAAAGCATATGTTCCGTAAACAGCAATTGCTATTACAGTCATCATCATCGTCATCAAATACTTAGTCAGCTCAGCTCCTGTTCCCCACACAGCTTTTGACTGATGCCTGCATGTATGTGGACACGTATATATAATTTTGGCTCTGCCTTCTAGGGTCTCCCAGTTACACCGAGTAGATAGGACATATGTATAAAAAGATAACCACCGTTAAGGTGAAGGGAACACTCAGTGCCAGATGACAGATTAATGAGGAGCTGAAAAAAGAGGAAGATCATTAGAAGTCAAGCGAGTCTTGGAATGTTATGTTGGAAGTTGGGAGGTAATGAGAAGGAGGATTAAATTAGCAGAGAGCAGATGATAACATCTTGCCCATAATTCTCATTATATTGCCACTTATCTCAAGAATCTAACAGTAAAAATGAATAAGTAGCAAGAGTTTCATTTAACTTAAAAAAAAAAAAAAAAGAGGTCTCAATAGTTGAATGAATAGCCCAAGGACAAACAGTGACTTTGACCCTGGCGCAGTTGCAAGTGGCAACCTCAGTTCTTGGCTGCTGTGTCTCGTTGGACTTGCCAGTTTTCTCAAAAATAAGCAAAATATTTTTTTTAATGCTGTAACATTGCTCGGAGGACAACTTGACTGAACTGTTTTGACTTAAAAACCTTAATCACTGAGAACAGGTGAGATGCTTATCCATTGATCCCATTCATTTACTTACTTGTCCAGATATTCTAATAAGAGCAATATTCTAAATATTGAATAAGGACAATATTCTAAAACAGTAAATTCAGGATATATTGCCTAGTCTCAGTGTTCTTTTATACCTCCTGTCTCTGGTCAAAGCTTCTAGGTTATGTTGATTTATTTACTTAGGTTATTCCTGAAAATGTTCTCACCCAGAGATTCAGAGCCTCCTGCAACTATAAAAAAGGGGTTAGTGATCTAATATAACAGTAATTTTAGGCCCTGAAGTCTAACCAAAGGTATTCAAATCTAAATTTTATAAGTTGTTTGATATGTGTCCTTTAGTATATACTGCCTAATCTCTCTGAGCCTTATCAATATCTTTTTCAATATCACAGAAATGCCTGTACCTGTTGACTCACTTACTTTGATGGATCTAGAATGGTTGTTTTCCATACACCAATGGAATCGTAAATAAAAGGTGACTTTACCTCCATCCACTCTGGGCATACCATTTATACTAACTACAACCTGTAGGATTGGTTGTAGATCCAGGTTCTAGATTGGTTTTAGATTGGGTTTTGGATCTGGGTACTCAGATTTGGATCTTTAGATCTCTAGATCTCCCGGATTCCATTACTACTCAATTTGTCCTGTGCTATCAAATGCACTCTATTAGATCTCTAGCAGTGATGAAGAATACAGGATAAATCAACCAAAACATTTTTATCTCTCAGTTTCCTGATTATCCCCAAAGTCTTGAATATTGTTCACCAGATTTTATCCTGCTTCCACATTTTTTTCTGTCATTGTTTATTCTCCACAGTGTGGTCCTTTTGCATTAGAAACTAGGTTTGTTGCCCTGAAGCATTAATCAAAAATCGACTTCAGTTATCAGTGGACCTTCCTTTCTAGAAAACGTCCCTGGTCTACAGATAGCTTAGAAAGCAGTTTTAAGAACCCTGTGAAGCTCTTTTGGTATTTAGCAATATTTTTTTGTAATAAAAGTTGTACATACTTAAGATGTACAGGATGATTTATATATATATTATATATGTACACATTGGCAGGTGGGTTCTTTACCACTACTACCTCCTGGGAAGCTCTAACACGTAGAAATTGTAGTATGTTAATTATTGGATAATATCTCTGCTCTGTTTACAGTCTCTCAGCATTTCCCAAACCCATTCATAGTAAGTGTAAATCAACTCGCACATTCTGATCCTCCGTACTTCTCTGACCTCACACTCATTCACCCTTTAAGGTAAATTAGTGTCCTTGGTCTTCCTCAAAATCTCCAAGCACAAGTCTGCCTCGACAGTCTCCTCTGCCTACAACGGACTTTGTCTTGGGCTGCTTGGATTCCTCTCTCTCCTCCTTCAGATGTTTACTCAAATATCATTAATGAAAGCCTTTGTTGAACACTGTATTTTGGGTTGAACATGTTGTATATAAAATAAGAAGAAAAGATCTTTCCAAATTCCAATTCTACTTTTTTCCCATCAAGAAGACTTCATTGGCTTTCATGATTTATTCCGCCACACTTCGTCTAAGCTTAGAGGTCAGTATTATGATGAATAGCTGTACAGTGAACTCTCATCACATTTCCGTCTTCTTGGCTGGGCAATGGTGCTAACCCAAAGCTCTCTGTCTCTGCCTGACTCTACCATGGTAGTACCTCAAGACTCTCCCAAATAAGAGGTAAACCTTGTGTGTGTTTATGCGTTTCTGTGTGTGCATGTTGGGGGACGGGGTTCAGACTTTTGATCCATTCCCCAAATAAGAATTTCTCAAAACTGCTGTAAGAAGCTACAGTTATGAAATGAGTATCTGTATTGCAATTCATAGCTGTAAAACTGTATTTTCTCAGGGACTTAACATTTTAAAATTAAAATTTCAAATGCATGTGAAATGTAAAATTATTTCTAAAAATAGTTCAACTGGTAAAGAATCTGCCTGCAATGCAGGAGAAAAGGAGATGTGGGTTAATCCCTGGGTCGGAAAGATGCCCTGGAGGAGAAACTGGCAACCTACTCCAGTATTCTTGACTAGAAAATCCCATGGACAGAGAAGCCTGGAGGGTTACAGACCATAGGGTCGCAAGGAGTCGGACATGACTGAAATGACTTAGCAAAGAGCAAATACGCAGTAAAGATAATTTTTAAAACTGTTTTATATTGAGTTCAGTCCAGTTCAGTCAAGTACTTTAACATTAAAAATTATATAACTTGAATAATTATTAGTGGTAATGATTTTATGTAATTTTATCAGTCTCCATTATATCTGTCCTTAATAGAGTCACTGATATTTTTCTGAGTATATTTATTTCAATACGATGTCAGTTTTTAATTTTTCTATAAAATTGCTACAATCATCTCAAAACTGCATTTCGGGTTACTAAAGTTTAAGTTGTTGATATCTTCAGTTGACTTTTCCATGAAGAGCAACAATTACCAAAATATGGTCCAAAAACTTCAGATGAGTCTCAAAAATCTTTTCATGGGGTCCATGCGATCAAAACCACACACAGATATATATCAATATATATGTATCATTACCTTTTTGGTTTTCATTTTGTTATGAATACATGGTAGAGTTTTCTATAGGCTTCTTGATATGGTATCACAATAGACTGAATCAGAAGCAAATATGAAGATCCAACTGTCTTCTGTAATCAGATACTGTATAAAACAAAAATGTAAAAAAAGAAGCCACTTTTAACAGAATTTTGTATAGAAATATGCCAATCTTGCCAAATATTTATAACATATAGTAGGTTTATTATTTTAAGTAAATTAATAAGTAATTATTTTGTTTAAATTTTTAATTTTGTAAATGTCAACATATCACCCACATAAACAAAAGCCATTCTTGTTCCTCAATAGTATACCCAGTAGACATCAGAATAAATTCTACTAAGTGAAGGACATGTTCAGTTATATTATATTGAGGTGCATACATATTTAAGTTGACTCTTGAGAGTCCCTTGGACTGAAAGGAGATCCAACCAGTCCATCCTAAGGGAAACCAGTCCTGAATATTCATTGGAAGGACTGATGCTGAAGTCGAAACTCAAATAATTTGGCCACCTGATGCGAAGAACTGACTCATTGGAAAAGACCCTGATGCTGGGAAAGATTGAAGGCGGGAGGAGAAGGGGATGACAGAGGATGAGATGGTTGAATGGCATCACCAATGCAATGGACATGAATTTGAGTAAACTATGGGTGTTGGTGATGGACAGGGAGGTCTTGTGTATTGCAGTCCATGGGGTTGCAAAGAGTCAGACATGACTGAGGAACTGAACTGAACTGAACTGAATCTTATAGGTATGGTCTTTAAAAAAAATTTGTAATTTTTTAAGTTATTTTTTTTTGTTTTGTTTTGTTTTTTTTTTATTTTTTTATTTTTAAAATTTTAAAATCTTTAATTCTTACATGCATTCCCAAACATGAACCCCCTCCACCTCCCTCCCCATAACATCTTTCTGGGTCATCCCCATGCACCAGCCCCAAGCATGCTGCATCCTGCGTCAGACATAGACTGGCGATTCAATTCACATGATAGTATACATGTTAGAATGTCATTCTCCCAAATCATCCCACCTCTCCCTCTCCTCTGAGTCCAAAAGTCCGTTATATACATCTGTGTCTCTTTCCTGTCTTGCATACAGGGTCGTCATTGCCATCTTCCTAAATTCCATATGTGTTAGTATACTGTATTGGTGTTTTTCTTTCTGGCTTACTTCACTCTGTATAATCGGCTCCAGTTTCATCCATCTCATCAGAACTGATTCAAATGAATTCTTTTAACGGCTGAGTAATACTCCATTGTGTATATGTACCACAGCTTTCTTATCCATTCATCTGCTGATGGACATCTAGGTTGTTTCCATGTCCTGGCTATTATAAACAGTGCTGCAATACTGGAGTACATGTGTCTCTTCAATTCTGGTTTCCTCGGTGTGTATGCCCAGAAGTGGGATTGCTGGGTCATAAGGTAGATCTATTTGCAATTTTTAAGGAATCTCCACACTGTTTTCCATAGTGGCTGTACTAGTTTGCATTCCACCAACAGTGTAGGAGGTTCCCTTTTCTCCACACCCTCGCCAGCATTTATTGCTTGCAGATTTTTGGATCGCAGCCATTCTGACTGGTGTGAAGTGGTACCTCATTGTGGTTTTGATTTGCATTTCTCTAATAATGAGTGATGTTGAGCATCTTTTCATGTGTTTGTTAGCCATCCGTATGTCTTCTTTGGAGAAATGTCTATTTAGTTCTTTGGCCCATTTTTGATTGGGTCGTTTATTTTTCTGGAGTTGAGCTGCAGAAGTTGCTTGTATATTTTTGAGATTAGTTGTTTGTCAGTTGCTTCATTTGCTATTATTTTCTCCCATTCAGAAGGCTGTCTTTTCACCTTGCTTATATTTTCCTTTGTTGTGCAGAAGCTTTTAATTTTAATTAGATCCCATTTGTTTATTTTGCTTTTATTTCCAGAATTCTGGGAGGTGGATCATAGAGGATCCTGCTGTGATTTATGTCTGAGAGTGTTTTGCCTATGTTCTCCTCTAGGAGTTTTATAGTTTCTGATCTTACATTTAGATCTTTAATCCATTTTGAGTTTATTTTTGTGTGCGGTGTTAGAAAGTGATCTAGTTTCATTCTTTTTACAAGTGGTTGACCAGTTTTCCCAGCACCACTTGTTAAAGAGATTGTCTTTACTCCATTGTATATTCTTGCCTCCTTTGTCAAAGATAAGGTGTCCATATGTGTGGATTTATCTCTGGGCTTTCTATTTTGTTCCATTGATCTATATGTCTGTCTTTGTGCCAGTACCATACTGTCTTGATGACTGTGGCTTTGTAGTAGAGCCTGAAGTCAGGCAAGTTGATTCCTCCAGTTCCATTCTTCTTTCTCAAGATTGCTTTGGCTATTCGAGGTTTTTGTATTTCCATACAAATCTTGAAATTATTTGTTCTAGTTCTGTGAAAATGTGGCTGGTAGCTTGATAGGGATTGCATTGAATTTGTAAATTGCTTTGGGTAGTATACTCATTTTCACTATATTGATTCTTCCAATCCATGAACATGGTATATTTCTCCATCTATTAGTGTCCTCTTTGATTTCTTTCATCAGTGTTTTATAGTTTTCTATATATAGGTCTTTAGTTTCTTTAGGTAGATATATTCCTAAGTATTTTATTCTTTTCGTTGCAATGGTGAATGGAATTGTTTCCTTAATTTCTTTTCTACTTTCTCATTATTCGTGTATAGGAATGCAAGGGATTTCTGTGTGTTGATTTTATATCCTGCAACTTTACTATATTCATTGATGATCTCTAGTAATTTTCTGGTGGAGTCTTTAGGGTTTTCCATGTAGAGGATCATGTCATCTGCAAACAGTGAGAGTTTTACTTCTTCTTTTCCGATTTGGATTCCTTTTATTTCTTTTTCTGCTCTGATTGCTGTGGCCAAAACTTCCAGAACTATGTTGAATAGTAGCGGTGACAATTTTAGATTCTGAAAAATTCTCTTGTCAATTTCAATCCTTTGTGTTATAATATGTTTCCAAAATTAAGGTAGGAGTCCTTAAAAATATTATCCTCACTCTCACCTACATTAAAAATATTTCAAAGTTCAGTCACTCTTTGAATATGTAGTTGTGCTTGTGATGACTATAGATGTATACGTGAATTGGTAGAATATAGCAGCTTGTTTTCATGTTTTCATAATTTATGTGTGTATCACAATTTGCAAGTAGATTTCTGATCCTTTTCTTATATAGTAAGAATACTATTTTTCCATGGTACTGTGCTCCATCAAATTTAGAACTGCATTTGTGTTACAGAAACAAACCATTTTGTCTTCAAATGCTTATCTTTTAAACTGACTTATTATCTCATTCACCATACTGCCAGATATTTTACCTTCAGTGGAAAGAACTTCAAAAAGTTTATTCCATGAAGGGGAAGAAAAAAATTAAGAAGCTTCTAATGATTCTGTTGTAAGCTATGTCATTAAACTATTGCAGTTAACCTGTTTACCATGCTTTTATATTTCTTATCTACACAACACAGCTTGAAATGAAAATGGGCAAAATTACTGCAGAACACAGTTATTTGATCTAAATGAAAATTCATGCACCTTCTGTGTCCATATGTGGGTTGCGTTATTGTCTCGGACATAGTGTTCTAAAATGAATGACTAACTTGGGAAGCAGACGCTGGCTTCTTTAGAAAGTTTCTGTTATCAGGTTTTCATCTGGTCGGTGATATGACTGTCACGCTGGATGGTAAACATCCAAACAAAAGTTTGTTATATTGTGCATCAATTTCTACAGAAATGGGAACGGTAACTTTTAATTAAACCTGCACCTCTAATTTTTTTAGGGCATTGCTACTGAAATAGTTTATTTGTGAAAAAAAAAAGCGTTACAGTATAATCAAGTGTGTGCATAGCTGCAGATTGATCCCATTCTCAAGAGAACAAACCACTGCAGTAAGAGTTGAAATTACTCTCTCATACTCATTGACTCTTGCCTGGAGAATCCCATGGAGGAGGAGCCTGGTGGGCTACAGCCCCTGGGGTCACAGAAGAGTCAGACACGGCATACTGACTGAACAAGAACAACTCATACACTGCTTGACCTCTGTTTACTGACCATATTCCGCATACACTTAACTTATTCATTTTCCATTTTCCTCGATGCCGCTGACTGTATGGTACAACATATGCTAGACAGCATCAAACATATCTGCTACAAACACCTCAGACTGGAAAAAGTTACCTGTTCCTAGCTACTCAGGTCAAAAAATGCTGTGTGTCGTCAGCACGGCTCCTGTGTGCTACCCTTGAAAGAAAATTAATTATATTGTGTCTTTAAAGTCATCAGAGGAGAAAATAACTTTCTTCCTATTTAACCATCTGTTTAGGTGGAAACTGTTCCGTTCAGTTGCTCAGTCGTGTCCAACTCTTTGTGACCCCCTGAACTGCAGCACAAAAGGCCTCCCTGTCCATCACCAACTCCCGGAGTCCACCCAAACCCATGTCCAGTGAGTTGGTGCTGCCATCCAACCATCTCATCCTCTGTCATCCCCTTCTCCTCCTGCCCTCAATCTTTCCCAGCATCAGGGTCTTTTCCAGTGAGTCAGCTCTTTGCATCAGGTGGCCAAAGTATTGGAGTTTCAGCTTCAGCATCAGTCCTACCAATGAACACCCAGGACTGATCTCCTTTAGGATGGACTGGTTGGATCTCCTTGCAGTCCAGGGGACTCTCAAGAGTCTTCTCCAAAACCAAAGTTCAAAAGCATCGATTCTTCAGCACTCAGCTTTCTTTATAGTCCAAATCTCACATCCGTACATGACCACTGGAAAAACCATAGCCTTCACTAGATGGACCTTTGTTGGCAAAGTAATGTCTCTGCTTTTTAAAATGATGTCTAGGTTGGTCATAACTTTCCTTCCAAGGAGTAAGCGTCTTTTAAATTCATGGCTTCAGTCACCATCTGCAGTGATTTTGGAGCCCCCCAAAATAAAGTCAGTCACTGTTTCTATTGTTTTCCTGTCTATTTGCCATGAAGTGATGGGACTGGATGCTATGATCTTCGTTTTCTGAATGTTGAGCTTTAAGCCAACTTTTTCATTCTCCTCTTTCACTTTCATCAAGAGGCTCTTTAGTTCCTCTTCACTTTCTGCCATAAGGGTGATGTCATCTGCATATCTGAGGTTATTGATATTTCTCCCGGCAATCATGATTCCAGCTTGTACTTCTTCCAGTCCAGCGTTTCTCATGATGTACTCTGCATATAAGTTAAATAAGCAGGGTGACAATATACAGCCTTGACGTACTCCTTTTCCTATTTGGAACCAGTCTGTTGTTCCATGTCCAGTTCTTACTGTTGCTTCCTGCCCTGCATACAAATTTCTCAAGAGGCAGGTCAGATGGTCTGGTATTCCCATCTCCTTCAGAATTTTCCACAGTTTATCGTGATCCACACAGTTGAAGGCTTTGGCATAGTCGCTAAAGCATAAATAGATTGTTTTCTGGAATTCTCTTGCTTTTTCCATGATCCAGCGGATGCTGGCAATTTGCTCTCTGATTCCTCTGCCTTTTCTAAAACCAGCTTGAACATCTGGAAGCTCATCATTCATGTACTGCTGAAGCCTGGCTTGGAGAATTTTAAGCATTACTTTACTAGCATGTGAGATGAGTGCAATTGTGTGGTAGTTTGAGCATTCTTTGGGATTGCCTTTCTTTGGGATTGGAATGAAAACGGACCTTTTCCAGTCCTGTGGCCACTGCTGAGTTTTCCAAATTTGCTGGCATATTGAGTGCAGCACTTTCACAGCATCATCTTTCAGGATTTGAAATAGCTCAACTGTTAATTTCATGTTTTTTTAAATACTTTACTAGATGAGATTATGGACAAAGGTAGAAGTACAAAATAGAGATCTGTCAGAACCATCCCAGAAAAAGAGAAATACCATTTGATACCACTTATATGTGGAAGCTAAAAAGAAATGATAGAAGTGAACTTATTTATAAAATAGAAAGAGACTTCCAGGCTTAGAGAACAAACTTCTGGTTACCAGGGAGAACGGGTAGGGGGAAGGAATAATTAGGGTGTTTGGGACTGACATGTATACACTGCTGTATTTAAAATGGATAACCAAAGAGGTCCTACTGTACAGCAGAGGGGACTCTGCTCAGTATAGTGTGTCAACCTAAATGGGAAAATAATTTGAAAAAGTGTATATATATATATATATATATTTATATCTATATATCTATATCCATATGTATATAACTGAATCACTTGGCTGTACATCTGAAAATATCACAACATAAATAATCATCCAATATAAATAAAAAGTTAAAACAAAAAATCTCAACTCCTTTAATATTGGCTTTTTTCCCAAATGAGAAAAATGTTCAGAGGTGGACAGGCAGTCTGCAGCAAGCAGGGGGCTCTGCCCTGAAGATTATTGAGGGCCATGGTTCATCTGTCTGGCTGCCCTCCAGTCTCTTAGGGTGTTGCTGTCATCTCATGCTTGAAGCTAGCTGATGATCACCATTCACATTTGAGCAAGAAGGCAAAAGGAAAAAGTGCAGGACAAGCAGTTTCCTCTTAAAGAGGTAATACTGAAACTCTGTACCTCTTTTCTGCTAGTATTCCATTTGAAACACTATAGTCATGGATACCCATAGCTGCAAGTAAGATTAAAAAATACAGGCTAGGAAATGTAATGGGGAAGATACCACAAACTCACTACTTGAAAGCAAGATTCTGCTAGTGATATGAATTACGTTGTCAAAGGAAAGAATTCTCACCAGCCAGGTCTCAGAAACATATTAAATTAAATATCTTACTTTATGCATATCTATGCCCAAGAGCCCCTACAATATTTTCCTGGAGGTTTAATGCGATCATTAAAATAATACTTTATTTAAAAGCAAAAATATCCAAGAGGAATAACTAAACCAAGGACACCAGGATAACAAGGATAAACAGGGACAATTTTGGGGAAACTGAAATACATATTATCTCTATAATGGATGATAGTAGGAAAAGGCCTAATATTTACTTGGCACCTAAGTACATAGCCAGACTATGCCAGTTACTATAAATTTGCAGGTTATTTTGGCCTCTTAACTATCTAAGCATTGTCAGTATTATTATCCTCAATTTCTATATGAATGAACCAAAAGGGTAGGTGACATTCCCAAAGGCCTCATAATCACTGACATATTCAAACCTCCAAATCATGCACTTTCCACTACACCAAACTCTCTCAGTTCATAGATTCTTAAATAAATGCTTATCAGAAAATAGAATAGTATTACAAGATTAGATAATGCTTTAACAGATTTCCCCCCATGGGGATGGTATTGCTTTTTATTTTTATTTTGAGTAATCTTAGTTAATGTTTTGTTACTTTTAGTATGTAAGTCCTGATAACCCAGCTGCTGCTGCTAAGTCACTTCAGTCGTGCCCGACTCTGTGCAACCCCATAGACGGCAGCCCACCAGGCTTCCCCGTCCCTGGGATTCTCCAGGCAAGAACACTGGAGTGGATGCAGGAAAGTGAAAAGTGAAAGTAAAGTCGCTCAGTTGTGTCTGACTCTTAGCGACCCCATGGACTGCAGCCTACCAGGCTCCTCCATCCATGGGACTTTCCAGGCAAAAGTACCGGAGTGGGTTGCCATTGCCTTCTCTGGGTAACCCAGAAATATGTCTCATTTTTGGATATAGTACTTGAGAAAATTCTCATGCAGCAGGATACATAGCAGCCTGACCAGAATAGCACACATCTTGTTGGATTAAATTCTCCCCACCGTTTCCAATACGATCCAGTTAGATCCCAAGAGACTTCCTGGGGGGCGCAGTGGTAAACAGTCTGCCTGCCAGAGCAGGAGCTGCAAGAGATGCGGGTTCAATCCCTGTATTGAAAGATCCTCTGAAGAAGGAAATGAACCCACTCCAGTGTTCTTGCCTGGAGAATTCCATGGACAGAGGAGCCTGGCAGGCTACAGTTCATGGGGTCACAAAGAATCAGACATGACTGAGTGACTGAGGACACACGGTTAGGTCCCAAGCAGTGATTGAATTATACTACTTACTATTAGAAATTACCATTCAAGCATTTGTGTATACATTTTCATCATAGCAAATGGGTGAAAAATAGCTCATTTAAGGAATATACTTTCTTCTAGCATGGCGATGTCTCAACTCCTGTTACCATCGTTTGACTCTTCCCCAACTCTCCCTTACCTCTAACTATGTAGCCTGTAACGAAATTTGAAGTTTTGTCATAGGTGGCTTGGTTATCATTGAAGTGACCTTCCAACTTATTTTCTAATTTAAAGCATCAGCTCCCTAAAGTGTGTGAAGTGTGGCCGTACCGATCCTTGTAAAATGGAAATTCGTTTCCAGCCCTCAGCTTCTGAGTGGTTCTTGGATCCCTTTGCCACGTTCCACGGTTCCTTCTCCACATGCCTTCAGCTCCAGCTAGCCTGTGCTGCTTAAAGATCTCTGAATATAGTCTCCTGTGTATGTTTCCTTAAAGGAAAACAGCCATCTCTTTCCCAGTGATGTCACCTGGAAAATTCCTACTCATCTTTCAAGTCTTAACTCTCAACATCGCTCCCTCTGAGAAGGCTTCTTCCACTCAGCTCTGACAGAATGAGGTCCTTGTCTTTTCACATTTGCATAGCAGACTCTGTATTTCTTGGTCGCAGCACTTTTTGCCTTGAATTAAAATTATTATTACTAATTGCACTTATTAAATTCCAAACACTGGAGGAAGTATTTTGTATATTTATATACTTTGGCTTAGTTCAGATAACAACCCAATGAGGGCTGTTCTTTTAGTGTAAAGAAGGTTCAAGAAGAGCAAAGGGAATTTCCCAAAATTAAATGATTAGTTGATCAAGCCAGGAAATAAATGGAAGTCGGTGTCCTTAAGGTTATGTTTTGAACTATTATGTGATTTTGTTCCCCTACCAGACTTTGAGTTCTTAAGAATAGGGACAATGTAATATTTATACTCAGTCTCTAGCCCAGCAGAGTGCCTACCATATAAATGCATGCTTAATGAATACTTGTGGAATAAATTGAAGAAAGTGTTTATGAAAGAAATGAATAAAGTCCTGCTAAATAATGGGTTTTTTTAGGATAGTAACTGGGCAACCAAGAAACTCACTTAATTAGAATAAGTTTTATGATAACTGTCACCTATCACTAAGATTTATTTTATTCTTTGCTTTACATAAGACTTCTGTTAAGAGAGCCGCATTCTGAACACTGTAGTTTTTATGAGCAAGGCTTGTTAAGGCAAAGTGTTAGGTGATTATTCATTCTGACAGGTTTAACAAACTGAGGGGATCCTGTGTCAACTTACTACGCTAAGCTTTGCACTTGGACGATCTCACTTTTGAGTAGTATCAGGAATGCTTGAGTAGAGGTTTTGAATTCCCTTTGATGCTGTTTTGTGAAACTGATGGTCTAGAATCAGTAAGACAAAAACAAGTGACTCTCAAGTGCTGTTTTCACATCTTGATTTTTAAAAGATTCCTTACAACTGGTGTTATGTAAGAATCAATTTTATAGGCAGGCATTCAAACAGTCTTTACCTCAAGGTGCTATTCAACTACTAACTAGTAGCAAATGCATTCAGACATTTATTTATTGTGCAAAACATGATGTCAAGGTCAGAACTGCTAAGGAAACGCTGAGGAGGGAGTGATGAATTCTGATGAAGCAGAAGACCTTCTGTTAGTGGGAGGCATCTGGGTGCTGAAAAATGTAAGATTTTGTAGGTGGATGACAGGTGGGGAGGGAACTCCATATATAAAGGCAGAAAAGCAGGAAAAGTTCAGGGTAAATTTGGAACATGGAGAGGAACAAGGTGTGATTAGGGAGTAGGTGAGATGTGAAGAAATGTGGTAGAAAGAAGAGAGGCTTTTAAACTAATGGAGTTGCGGGGAGAGGAAGAAGAGTGGCAGATAATTTCTTATGTGCTCAGAAAATGCAGATATTTTAAAATTTTAGAATTATGTAATATATATATAGTTTTAGTTATCAAGAGGCAATATATGTGGCATACAAAATGTACTGACTTACAGGATAGAGTAATTAAACATACATACTGTTCTTACGAAACTTGAATACTTGGCATGAGATTTCTCAGTATCATCATTTACGCACAGCAGTGATCAATGTATTGGGGTGGCCAAAAAGTTCATTCAGGTTTTCCCGGTAAGATCTTAACAGCAACCCAAATCAACTTTTTGGCCAACCCAATACAACGGTAAAACATGTGCTGCGTTGTTCAAAACTTTTTGTAGAGCTAGTTTTTAAAGACTTTTCACCATCCTTCTTATTCTTGAAGACTCATGATATTGTACTTGTCATGGTTACATCCCTGAACAAGGGCCCTTAGCTTAGCTTTAGTTTACATGTGTATGAAGGCAATATAAAATTACTTTCTTGTAGACTTATTACTGTTGTTGTTAATGTGCAATTAAAGTGTAGTTGTTGTTCAGTCACTAAGTCATGTCTGACTCTTTGTGACCCCATGGACTGCAGCACGCCAGAATTCCCTGACTTTCATCAGGGCTCAAACTCATGTCCATTGAGTCGGTGATGCCATCCAACCATCTCATCTTCTGTCACCCCCTTCTCCTCCTGCCCTCAATCTTTCCCAGCATCAGGGTCTTTTCACATCAGATGGTCAAAATATTGGAGCTTCAGTTTCAGCATCTGTCCTTCCAACGAATATTTGGGGTGGATTTCCTTTAGCATTGACTAGTTTGATGTGTAGTGTGGAAGGTCATAAGTCATTATAAAATGTGTCCACATCCTTTTTCAGAAGCTTGGTGAATGGAAAAGGCATACAATTTTGGAAGGGATAATGGACTCAAGGATCCTTACTCTTTACCCTGTTAAATTTTGATCCCTCAGGTTTGCCATCCCAGCCTTCCTCCCTCACCAGAGCCTTCTCCCCCAAACACACTATGAGGACGTGAGGGTGAAGAACCATCATTGCCAGCAAGCTGAGTTCCCAACAGTGGTAACAGAAGCACCTGGCTGATAACGGGACTGATCAGAGAGGGACTGGACAGCACTGTGCTATCTAGGACAGTCGCTGCGAGTCACATGTGGCTGTTTAAACTTAAATTAATTAAAACTGAATAAATAAAAAATCCGGTTCTTTAGTTGGGACTAGCCACATTTTGAGTGCTCACTGATAATAGACAGCTCAAGTTTATAGAACATTCCCATCACTGCAGAGAGTCATGTTGAGTAGTGTTAGATTCTAACCTTTAGGCCTGCCTGGGGTACTAAGTTGTTAAATAATTACTCATCAATTATCTTTTCTCTCTGAGCATCACTTCTCTTTATGTAACCTTATGATAAAGTGATAACACTGGCTTTAATGACCTGAGGGAGAATACAAAGAAATATTAGCTAAAGTCCCTTTCAACGTTGTATTAAATGCCACTCTAAAGAGTCAGGTATCACTGTATCATGTTGGGGGACTCATGGGTTTGATGGCAGGCTTTTGAGTCTAGCACTGATTTCTTTTTAGTGCAGTTTTTTAGTACATCATTACCTCTTATATGGAACATTTTTGGTATAGTTAATATGAATGGGAAAACACAGGTTGGCTATTGTGTTTTATTCTGTCTTCAACTGGGAAGGGAAAGCATTTTAGCTAAACTACAGATTCATACTTTGAATAAAACTGCTGAAATGTGAGCCTATCCTAACAAAGTCAAACAGCATGTTGATAACTATGTTATTTGAATACTAACTTTGTCTACACCATTTGTGACCCTAAAGACTGAGTTAATATGAAGAGTGTGTTTCTTTCAGTGGTGTTTACATAAGCCTCTGCTCTGTGACACACGCACTTAGGTGAAACACTCTTGAAACCTTGCTAGGCAGGAAGCCACATTACAAAGGTCATATGCAAATCGCTGCTGAAATATCTTTAGTAGCATGAAACGTTCAATTATATAATTTTCTGCCTCGCTCTGAATTCATACCTTTTTTCTTTCTCCATAAAATGACATTCTTTGTATTTTTTTCCCTATAACTTACATGACTGAGCAGCAAAGATTTGGAATAAAATTGCCACGTTAGACAGTGCTGATGCTGTGGATACTGAGGATTCTGTGAGTATTATGCTTGCCTGATGGAGGCTGACTGACAACATTTATTCACGGTCCAGAACATCCCATGGAGCCCTGTAATAATACCCATTAACAAGGGGACAGGGAAGCAAATGAAAGGGGCAGGCTCATATAGTCTAATGGCTTATGAGCGATCAGAACATGTGACTTTAAGGGAGCATCAGAATGTATACATCCAGGTTATATCTCTGCTTAACACACTTTCTTGTACTTCTTTGAAGATACTCTATTAATGAAGAAAAATATGATACAATAGGCTTTTGCCATTTAAAAAACAGGATAGTTTCTTCTTAAGTTGTCATTTGAGAACTTATTCTCTGCCTGGTTTTAAGCAAGGAGCTTTTAATCTACTTGCAGTGATGTGTGTGCGTGTGTGTGTGTGTGTGTGTACATCACAGTGAATGAATAAAATTAGTCTGGAAACTGTTATGTTGCTATTTGTGTCTTGAGCCTTCCTTTCTTCTCATAACGTTCAATCAGTAAACATGAGACTTCTACCAGCTGCAAGGTGCTCTAATGGTCTGCAACGAATTTTATCCATAACATCCAGGGGTTTTATTCTATTTCTAACAGGGGAAATGGCTGTTTGGAAACCTGGGTGTTTTCTGTGCTTTCTATCCATTTTATCTATAACCATAATGTAGGAGACCTGGGTTCAATCCCTGGATTGGGAAGATCTCCTGGAAAAGGGAAAAGGTACCCACTCCAGTATTCTGGCCTGGAGAATTCCATGGACTGTATGGTCCGTGGAGTCACAAAGAGGTGGACACAACTGAGTGACTTTCACTTTTTACCGTACCTGTAAAGACAATTTAAGATTATAGGAACTTTAGAAAACAGAAGGAAAAAAAGGTCATCTATAGTCTTAACACTCAAATTCAGCGACCCCTGCAATTTTATTTTCTTTCCATCTTCTCTCTATTCATATTAAGAGATGTTTTACAGATAAAAACAGTAATGGGGTAACGGATAGAAGTAGATACCTGTTCCTCTGTTTTGTTATTACTCTCATGTAAGAAATGGAAACCAGATGCCCAAGACTGGAGAGCAATTGTTCTGGTGAGATGTATGGAAAGAGTAACATGGAAATTTACATTACCATATGTAAAATAGACGGCCAACGGAGAATTTGCTGTATTGCTCAGGGAATTTAAACAGGCTCTGTATCAACGTAGAGGGGTGGGATGGGAAGGAGGTTCAAAAGGGAGGGGACATATGTATACCTATGGCTGATTCATTTTGAGGTTTGACAGAAAACAGCAAAATTCTTCAATTGAAAGATAAAGCAATTGTCCTTCAGTTGAAAAATAAATTTAAAAATAGTAAAATAGACAACCAAAAAAAAAAGAAAAGAAATTGTTCTGGTTTATTTTTTGGAAACAGTACCCGTGTCTGTTTTTCCTCTAGCCATATGCAGTGATAGGGCAGTAGCCCCTGCACCCCTGCGCCTTCTCAGACTAGAATCGCTGGTCAGAAGCGCTCTCTATCCCCAGTGGTCCTTTTCCCACTTACTATGGAATTTAGAGGAGCTAGTTGACTGAGAGGTTGATGATAGAAGTTTTTACCACATTTTGGAATATAAATTCTGTATTAGAGTATTTGCTCAACCTTTCAACTGATATTCATCGAGCGCGTGCCACGTGCCATTCTCTGTACAGTTTGTTGCCGTTGTTCAGTCGCCAACTAGTGTCCAGCTCTCTGCGACTTCATGGGCTATAGCAACCAGGCTGCTCTGTCTTCTCAATCTAAATCTATACAATGCAGACAGTATGCTCTTTGCCTCCTTTCCTCATTTCCTCAGTATCTGTTTTAAATTGCTATTGTTCAATTCTGACTCTTGGCGACCCCATGGGCTGCAGCATGCCAGGCTTCCCTGTGCTTCACTGTCTCCTAGAATTGGCTCAAATTCATGTCCATTGAGTCAGTGATGCTATCTAACTATCTCATCCTCTGCTGCCCCTTCCCCTTCTATCTTCAGTATTTCTCAGCAGAAGTAGATGTTTATCTGGAACTCCCTTGCTTTCTTCCTGATCCAACAAATGTTGGCAATTTGATCTCTGGTTTCTCTGCCTCTTTGAAACCCAGCTTGTACATCTGGAAGTCCTCTGATCATGTACTGCTGAAGATTAGCTTGAAGGATTTTGAGCATGAACTTGCTAGCCTGTGAAATGAGCATAATTGTACAGTAATTTGAGCATTCTTTGGCATTGCCCTTCTTTGGGATTGGAATGAAAACTGACCTTTTCCAGTCCTGTGGCCACTGCTGAGATTTCCAAATTTGCTAACGTATTGAGTGCAGCACTCTCACAGCATTATCTTTTAGGATTTGAAATAGCTCAGCTGGAACTCCATCACCGTTAATAGCCTTGTTCATAGTAATGCTTCCTAAGGCCCACTTGACTTCAAATTCCAGGATGTCTGACTCTAGGTGAATGATCACACCATTGTGATTATCCAGATCACTGAGATATTTCTTATACAGTTCTTCTGTGTTTTCTTCCCACCTCTTCTTAATATCTTCTGTTTCTGTTAGGTATTTATCATTTTCCATTCTTTATTTGCCCACCTAATGTGAAATAGTCCCTTGATAGCTCCAGTTTTCTTGAAGAGATCTCTAGTGTTTCCCATTCTATTGTTTTCCTCTATTTCTTTGCACTGTTTACTCTCCTTGTTATTCTCCGGAATTCTGCTATCAGTTGGGTATATCTTTCCCTTTCTCCCTTGCCTTTTGCTTTTCTTCTTTCCTCAGCTATTTGCAAAGTCTCCTCAGACAACCACTTTGCTTTCCTGCATTTCTTTTTCTTTGGGGTGGTTTTGGTCATGGGTTTTGTCCATGAGGTTCTCCTGGCAATAATACTGGAGTGGCTTGCCATTATTACCTTCCCCGGTGCACCACAATTTTTCAGAACTCAGCAGCATGACCCATTCACCTTGGGTGGCCCTGTATGGCATGACTCATAGCTTCACTGAGTTACTCAAGCCCCTTCGCCATAACAAGGATGTGATCCCTGAAGGAGCCTGTATACCACTGGCAGTTAAATGGCGGATGAGGGAGAAAAATCTCTGCTCTTGTCCAGGTTACAGGCTTGTGTATGAGACATGTAGTTAAACACGCATTTATAATCCAGTACACCCAATGATACTGCCAAGACAACAGATGTCCAGGAGCTGTCTAGGCCCTTAAAGAATCTAGGAGGTCAGAAAAGCCTTCAGGGAAGAAATCTGAAAAATGAACAAGAGATTTTCAGAGAAGGAGCAGAGATTGGTGTTCCAGGAAGAGAAGATAGTGTGAGTAAGCTCAAAGGAAAAGCAAAGAATGTGGTGCATTCCACGTGTGTGTGAGTGTGTGTGTGAGTGTGTGTGTGTGGTGGTGGAAGAGCAGTGGGCTTTGCTGAGAGCTTATACTGAAGATACTGGCAAAATGTAACCGAAAGGCCCTCCCATGAAGGTGGATCACCTTATCGAAAAGGCATGCAAAGAAAGTTGGGAGAGTTCCGTGAGTTCTAATGAGGGGAGTGGGAGGAAGAGAATTGCGCTTTAGAAAGACCATTTTGACAGGACTGAACACTGATAGGAAGAGACTGTACAGAGCAATCACATTTGAATGGACTGAATGAACCCACCACGTTTGGAAGATGAGGTAACACATAGTCTGTTTAATGATACTGTTGAATGATACACATACTGACATAGATCTAGGTCAGAATTTGTCATCAGTAATCATAACAGCACTTATTGAGCATTTAGTATGTATACTAGCAATTGCACATAGAATATCTTTAGCCGCTCCCAATTCCTGCAGTGTAGATATCCCTGTTTATAGTGCAGAGAGTACTGAAGCTCACAGAGCCCCTTTCCCAGGCCCCTCTATTCAGTGAACGACACAGGCCTCTCTTCACTAAAAACCCCCCACACTGTGTCAACCATACACCATAGTCCTTCTCTATTTAAGTGCTGACCCAGGAGAACCAATATGAACCACAATTAAGGTTTGTTAGATTGGAAAAGCAAAGACGCCATGAGTCAGTTTTTACCTCCCAACACACTGAAGAGAGGGATCAGCCTGCTAAGGGGCGGAGACATGCAGTTTAATCCAGGGAGACCTAAGTTTCTGAGCAAGGTAAAAGCTCTTTCCCTTTAATTTCTCATGCTTCTCAAAATCTGATTTTTCAGTACCCCAATTAGCCCAGAGATAATTTTCTTACATTCAAATCTTAGCTCTTACCTCATCATTCTTCAATAAAATATTTGAAAGCTGAAGCAGTTCTGGAAATGGAATTGATGCTGCTAACATTATCCCTCTCTGGTTTGGATTCAACCCAGTTTACCTGCGAAGGAGAAAAGAGATACGAATCTATTCACTGGTTTAAAAAATGAGATAAACTCGTTCTGTGTCTGTCTTATTCACACACACGTGGGCGCAAACGTGTCTGCCATTTGAGGAAGAGAAATTGTGAGGCAGAAATTCCTAGACCAATTTTCTGTAGTAAAGAAATTCATTTTCTGGTTTCAGCCCTGTCTCTTTGCCAGCAGTGATGGGCAAAGAGCTGGAATGTTATTCATGGGTGCATTTGTACACTTAGATATTTCCAGCTTCTTTCACAAGTAGCATCTCCTTTGATCTTAACAATAGACCTGTGAATCGAATGTGAGTTAGACTTGAAAGGTGAAAATTCTCTTCAATGATCACAATAGAACGGGGTTTGCTACAAAGTGGCTTTTTAGCTAGGTACTCTGAAGATCAAAGAGAATAATGCCAAAAGAAGAGTTTTCTTGTAATAGGACAGGATGGTATTTTTGACTGTATGGTAGAATCCCCAATAGTTTTTCTTAGTATTTTTCTGATTTCTTAGTTTAGTACTGCTGTTTGCCATTCTAACAAAAGATTGTCCCATGTCAGAGCATCTCACCTTATAAACACTAGTACTGGTTTCAAGATTTGTATTTAATTTTTCTCTTAAAATTAATATATTCATTGCAGGAAATTTAGAAGGTATTTCTGATTAAAATAATGAAATAAAGTTTCTCCAGGGACAATTATGCTATTTTCTCTCTCATTAATACCTTGCCTCCCCTTCTCTGTTTCTCTTTGTCTGTCCGTATCTATGCATATCATATACACACACAGACTTACACAGTATACATACATAGCTGTCTATGTACACCCACCATTTATCACATATTCTCTTAATAGGTTCTTTTTATAAATATTTTCTGTTATTTTTTCAATGGACAGTACTGTATAAATTCAAGTGACTTACTACTGGGTACCAGGAGTTTTGCAGAAGAGTTACGGTTGTAAATGAGAAAGAGTAGTTATTATAATGGAGTCCTGTTGATAACCAACAGAATACTTAATCATAAGTAATATAGTTATCATTTTAGGTTTCTAAAATAACTGATGGATAGATACTTTTGTTGTATGGGTATATATGTATTATATATATATATATACACACACATATATATACATTGCTAATTTTTAAATGTTGCAATGAATATCCTTATAGATAAGGATATAACACATTTATATCTTTTATAACACATCCACAGTTATTTTTAAAGTAATACATTTCAAAGGTTTCCTTAAGGTTAGCCTTAAGCTTCTTAGAAGTAAAAGTGTGTGTCTTATTATTTATATATCTAGTATCTTATAATATCTAACTGGCACTTTATGAATTGTCCATGTTACAGTGCCTCAGGCTCAACCATTGATCTGATCAGTTGCTTGAAATTTTTCTTAAATTAGAATAATATTTCACGATTATACTTTCTTGGTAAAATTTGTTCATCTAACAAATGTTTAGCTAGTATATTACCTGCTGCTGCTGCTGCTAAGTCACTTCAGTCGTGTCCGACTCTGTGCAACCCCATAGACGGCAGCCCACCAGGCTCCCCCGTCCCTGGGATTCTCCAGGAAAGAACAATGGAGTGGGTTGCCATTTCCTTCTCCAATGCATGAAAGTGAAAAGTCAAAGTGAAGTTGCTCAGTCGTGTCCAACCCTCAGCGACCCCATGGACTGCAGCCTTCCAGGCTCCTCTGTCCATGGGATTTTCCAGGCAAGAGTACTGGAGTGGGGTGCCATTGCCTTCTCCAAGTATATTACCTAATACAGTTCAAAAGTTGGGGTACACACTGGGGATGTAATGAAAATTAACTAGAACCTAATATTTTCCTCATCATGTTTATGGTAATGGAAGAGACATAGTAAGCCACCAGTTACAATAGTGTGATGATTTTATTGATGGAAGAAATTCAGAGCTGAAGGAGTACAAAGATAGAAGAGGGCAACAGGAAGGGAAAACATTTAGAAGAATGTGAGCTCATGCATGAGAGAAGGTGAGTTCCCTCTGGACGTCACTCAGATTTAAACTGAGGTCTGTTGGTTGATCCATGTTATTTTTATTATAAAACCATAATTATAGTAGCCTGAGATTGCTTGTACATCCTAGGAGGGATAGCTTCAAGGAACAGCCAGGAAATCAGTCATCATCCAAACAGTAATGAAGGAGCAAAGAAAACTCATTCTGGTCTTGATGTTTAGTTTGGGAGCACAAGTAATGTCCTTCCAGGTATACAAACGGGAAGGTGGCCGTGTTTCATTTCTCATCACTTGCCCCAGTTGAAAGCAATTGTTCTTTTTACTCACTTTTCATTTTATTTGTATTTTGCTTTTATTACTCTTCTTTCTCTTTTGTATTATATTAAATTCAAATCTTATTTCCCCTTTAATTCTGCTCTTTGGATGGTTTACATGATTAACGCTTATCTCTTCGAGATCTGTTGTTTTGCATATATTATAATAGGAGACCAGTAAGTATTTCTTGAATTCATCCTGTCTTTTGGAAATTAGTCTATTCCTAATAATTATAATGAAAAGTGTGTGTGTATATTAGTATTTGAACAACAAACATATTCAAAATAAAGATTTCTATCAATTTTAACAGGCAAGAGCAGAAAAAGGATATAGGGGTGAATCATAGTTTTGAAAAAATATTTGCTCCATGTAATAGCGACTCAAAACTTCTCGGAACTTTTTATGAGATCTTCGAGACTTAAATTCTGTGTCCAGCCAGGTTATACCTAAGTTAACCAAGAAACATGATGCTTTCTGCCTTGTGAGGTGAACTTCATTAATGTGTAAAAGAAAGAATAAGATTTCATTTTTGTACTGTCATGGGTAATTCGTTTCTGGTCACTGGAGAGTAGTGTAAACGGGAAGCACTGTGTCGTCTTTAACCAAAGCACTGAAACTGTAGCCATCTGGCTTTTGTGAACCACTCTGGAAGCTTAATTCGAGAAACTGACCCCTGACTCAGACTGCTTTGAATACCAATACCTGATTCATTAATTGGGGGATAAAGTTCCTCATGCTTTGAACCACTAATACTGGAAGGCAGAATGTTAATACCAGTGATTTTCAAAATTAGAGAAAAATCAGCAGTTTTCTCCTTTGCTTTCATTTTAGAAAGGGAATCTTACACCGAAAGTCAGTGTATAAAACAGCTCTGGGTAAGATGGAGTCAGGTTGCCAAAAGCCCCCTCCTTTCTCCTCTCCTTCCCCTTTTGGGCCCGCCTCCTCCTCCCAGTCTCCCAGTCACATCCGAACTTTTGCACGGAATCCAGGTTTCTTCTGATCACATTTGAAAGCCAGGGGCTGCATAATCTAATTTTTTGGTTCTAGGTCCAGAGGTTAGCCCTTAACATTATAGTCATTTCCAAGGGACATCTTGACACTCATGCAAATTACTGATATTCTTACTGGTAGTTTTTGGATAGGAGTGAGGTTTATCGTAGACTGTTCATTTGCTGCTCTTTCCTCAGCTCTGAACAAGGTTGTTCAGAAAGAGATGATAAATCCTGGTGTCCCACCCTCACTATCCAGCAAAAAGCAAGTCTTTTCCTGCATTGCTGATGGTTGATATTAATGTATCTGTTCACTAGAACCACACGAAACAGCAGGATGGGTAGCTAACTTGAAAACAAAAGATGCTGTTTTAAAGTTAAAGCAGAGACTTGAAAGGTGAGTTCACCCAGGGAAGAGTGTGGAAGAGGTACTAGGAAAAGGGAATCACCATTCCAAGGGCACAGGGGTAAGAGTAACACATTACACGTGGCTGAAGCTCCTTGGCGTGCATATGCATTGATCCGTATAGGAATTCAGTCAGGAGGAAAGACCTATGAGTGACTTCACTGTCCTAATGAGGAGTTTACATTTATCTCTGTATGGGAGGCCCTGGCATGTGAGTAAATACAATTTTTTTGAGAAAGTTTTTTAACCAATATTCACTCAGCAAATATTTTCAACAGAAAGAATAAGCATACTCAAAAATAGAGATTTCTATCAATTTTAATAGGCAAGAACATCAAGATATTAATGCAGGTTATTGGGTTGTTGTTTAGCCGCTAAGGCATGTCTGACTCTTTGTGACCCCCATGGGCTGTATAGCCCACCAGGCTCCTCTGTCCAATGAGGCTTCCCAGGCAAGAATCCTGGAGTGGATTGCCATTTCCTTCTCCAGGGGAAAGTGCTGATCCATAGATCGAACCTGTGTCTCCTGCCTAACCCTGGATTCTCTACCACTGAGCCATCAGGGAAGCTATTAATGCAGGAGATAGGATAATAAATGCAGTCTATTTAAGTCATACATGAGGCTTCACAAGTGATGCAATCACAGGGAATCACTTTTCAGAATTCTAGTTATAACCTCTCACTTAGTTGTCCTATTAAAAGTCTTATCAGTAATGTGTTTCCCATTTCTTTGTGTAAAAAATTCAGTATGTTCAACCCATTTTTAAAGCCAAAGAGCATTTTATTGATGGAGTTGCATGATTTTTCAGAGAGTCTACCTGTGCAGAGATTTTTCCCATTGGTAAACATTCTCACTCCTATTAAAGCACAAGAAGTAATAAAGTAGTTAGATTAAGAATGCTCCAGGTGATAATATTTCATTGATTGGCAGTCCATCAGCAGTTTGAATGCCATCCTGCTCTCATCTGCTCCCAGAACCCTGTGGAGGAGCGAGGTTGAATAACTAAACTAAAACAATTATAATGATATTTTTTTGAAAAGTTCATGACAGTTTGGTGCCTCAGATAATTGATTACTTTCTTTGCATGGACAAACCCAGAATAGATGACATGGAAGACTTAAGGAAACCATCACACATCCGCTTGGTGTTTGTATTTAGTTAACTGATAATTTAGCGATTCTAAGCATCCTTGTGAACTGCAGTCTTTGTTTTTAGCTCTTTATGATCCAGCGCATCTTCTGCCTAGAAATTGGGACAAAATAGCTAATAAGAATTATAAAATTGTTAGAATAGAAATGTAGCTACAAGCTACACACAGCTGTCTTCTTTTAAACCATAAAGGAACAATTAAAGAATTTATTCTCCCCCTCTGACCCAAGACACACATGCACACACACAGATGTACCAAACTTGATTGTGTTTCTTCCCCTTATAAAACTTCACTGGTTCTCAATCATCCAAAATCCTGAGTTTGTTATAGTTCCTTTATAATCTTTCCAGCTTTAGCTTCGCCTCTGTGTCCCTGCACCTTTTGCACCTATCAAAGCAAACTTCTTGCTCATCTTGTCACAAGATAAACCTGTAAGGATGAAACAGTGCTCCTCTCAAAAAAAAAAAAAAAGAAAAAGAAAAGAAAAGCCTTTTCAAGAGGTCACAGCAATGATCAGTTTAACCTTCACATGAATCTTGCTTTAGGTCACACAACTTTAGGAACATCTGTTCTCTGGCCAATACTCTCAAAGTATCAAGCATTTGACACTGATTGTTTAGAGTTATTATTCACAACAACTTCTTGAATAAGGTTTATCATGTCCCTTTTAGAAAAGAGGAATCTGAAGCCCAAAACAAGTGAGGGTGTGGGCTCAGTTCAAGATGCAACAGAATTTGAATGCATATTTGTTGACACACTCCAGATCTATCAATCTCTATTATTTTGCTCTTTCCTCTACACTCATAATGGGTGAGAGAGAGGCAGAGGGCATCAAGAATTCTCACTTGGAAGGCCGGTGAAACATCATTTGTTGATGAAAATATCACACAACATAGAACATTTGCATGGGAAGAAAATAATCTTTATGTTTATTTTGAAATATTACCATGTCAGTGAGGGATAGCATTGTGGCACAGTGGCAAAGAATCCGGCTGCCAGTGCAGGAGACCCAAAGAGAGGCAGGTTTGATCCCTGGGACGGGAAGATCCCCTGAAGGAGGAAATGGCAACCCACTCTAGTATTCTTGCCTGGAAAATTCCATGGACAGAGGATCCTGACAGGGCTACAGTCCATGGGGTTGCAAAGAGTTGGACATGACTGAGCCCGCACCTAACAATAGCAACATTGCATACTATTGTTGAGACGGATGCAGACAGTAGAAAATTGACCACACTCAGAACTCAGAATTAGTAGCATTCATCCGTTTAGTGCTTCCCTGATGGTGCGACTGGTAAAGAACTCAGCTGCCAATGAAGAGACATGAGAGACTTGGGTTCGATCCCTGGGTCGGGAAGATATCCTGGAGAAGGGAAGGACAATCCACTCCAGTATTCTTGCCTGGAGAATTCCATGGAGAGAGGAGCCTGGCAGGCTACAGTCCATGGGGTCACACAGAGTTGGACACGACTAATATCGCTTAGCATGCATGCACATATTCTGATATATTCACAGAGTTGTGCAACTGTCTCCACCACCATCATGCATTTATGTGCTGGAAGAAATGGATGAGATTATCCAATTGCTGCGAACTCTAAAGGTAATATAGAGAAGAGAGACCCAGATCCATTTTGTGTTGATATCTAGTTGTCCAGATAAATTTTCACATCATGTAATTTTCACAAATGAAAGTTAAGTTGTATCAAATGACTACTGTAAATTTTAAAGCTGTACAGAATCAAAGTGATTACCTAATATATGAGAGGAGGGACAGTGTTGATCATAGAGTTTGAATTCTTTACTAATGACTCCTATGGGAAGACGTATCAGAATACTTAATCCTTCTAAACCTCAAAGTAATAGCAGTTATTAGTAACAACAGCCATAATGTGCTCATATGAGACCACTTGCTCCTTGCTTCCTAGGGGGTTGTAAGGATTCACGAAATGGTGCCATTTGAATAGCACAATTGGAGTGCTTACCTGATACATGCATTAATCTAAAACTTTTGACTTAGGTTTCTACTTTGGATCCTGAAATTTATTAGAACCAAAAAAATGAGAGGCCTGGGATGACAATGATATTGAAACCCATTTGTTGACATATTAAAAGAGGAAATGACATATTATAAAAGTCAAACTCAAAACATCAAATTAATTCCAATGTTCAGCAGCATCACGTTATATTTTTGGATTTAGGTACTGTCCTTTTAAAGTAAAAATCAGATATCTAGGTCATCAGATCTTCAAATGGAAGCTCTTGTATGCTGTGCTAATCTTAAAAGTTGTCCGGTAGGGCAACTGAAGTACTTAAAGTGTTTTAAATAGTTTAGTGATGTGTTCAGATTTAATTTATGAATGTGCAATCCTAGGAGAATCTTTGAGGGATGTAAGAAGCTGGTTGTGGGGGAGAGGAGCAGCCAGCCTCTAGTGCTGTTTAGCATTTGAGAAGGAAGTAGATAATGAGCATATATTCTGGGATCAGGATGAACTGAATGTTCAAATAGTGTCTTTAACTTGTTATCTTTTCACTTAAAAATATATCTAGCTAAAAAAATGCTGAAAGTTGGTACCGTATATACTCATATATCTCTCACCAAATTCACCATCTGTTAACATCTTACCTTGTACTTCTCTTTTGTCAAACCACTTGAAAATGTCTATAGATGTCATAACGTTTCACCCGTAAGTACTTCCGCATGCGTGTTTCAAGAATGAGCAACTTCAGCCAACAGCACCTTGAAACAACTAAGGAAATCAACCTTAATTCAATAACATCACCAATACACAGTCTGTACAAATTTCCCCATCTAGGAACTCTTCTTTATGGCTCTAATTTTTGCTTTTATAAACTTGTGTTTTTTCCTTTCTGTTTTCATGTATAATATCCCATGGAGTTACATATATTCACATCATTTCTCATCGCTTTGCTGTTCAGTCTACGGTATTTTTTATTTTATTGATGTATCGTTGACTAACAATGTTTTGTTAATTTCTGCCAAACAGCAAAATGATGCAGTTATACATATATGTTCTTTTAATATTCTTTTCCATTATGGTTTATTACAAGACATTGAATATAGTTCCCTGGGCTATACAGTAGGAGTTTGCCGTTTATCCATCCTGCACATACTGATTTGCATCTGAAAACTTTAAACTCCCCATCCAGCCCTCCTCCGCCCTGCTTCGCTTGGCAACCTCAGTTCCCTCTGTCTCTATCAGTCTCTCTTGATCAAGCAACAGTCTCTTTCATTTGCATCATTTCTGCATATTATTGAATGACTAAAAGAAACTCGAGGCCCGTTGTCCTTCGAATACCTCATAGTCCAGGTACACCTGATTACTTTTCCTCATGAGTAAACTTATGGCAAACATTTCAAGCAAGAACACTATTGATGACGTTGCGTCTCTCACAGCACGGTGCAGGCACAAAATGTACCCCTGCTTGGTTAAGATGAGGATTGATAGGTACCTTCTTTGCAGAGGTAGTTTTTCCACTTTGTATTGATAAAATGAAAAGTGATATCTTGTTCCCTAGCAGCAGTTTGACCTATGGTTTAGTGATCTTGTCTAAAGTCACTATTACCATTACATTGTTTTTACATTTGTAAAATTGGCGTTTTTCTGTATAAGAACCTCAGTCTCTTCCCTTCTCATCTCTTTTTCCTTTTCTCTCTCTCTCTCTGCCTGTCTCTCACTTGCTGCTGTGTACACGTGGTGTCTTTCTGTTTTCAGTTAGAATATGGTATATTCCATTATCATCATTGTTCTTTTTGCCATTCAGCTTGTCCCAGTTTTGATGGTGGGACCTCCTTTAAATTGATGTCCTTGTCCTTTTGTTGTTTCTCCATTAGACATGAGCATCTCCTAATTTTCTGGCACAACAAGATGTTCCCGGCTCATATTGTCCTTTTTCTGCCCCAGAGTAGAATCAGCCATTTCCCCAAGAAGCTCTGGTTTTATTATTAGAAAATGATGATTAAAGAAACAAAGATCTACAAAGATTCTGGATGTTTATTTACTTTGATGTGCTATACCTCTTGGGCCCTTTCAAGGGTTCAGTTGGGGACAAACATGCCCACACACGTATGCACATGAGCACAAGCATTAGTGTGTTTTTACTGATAGTTCACACTGAAATTCAACACCACAGGCTTTCTTCTCCCCTGCCTCCTTTTGATGTTTATGTTTCTCTCCTACACTAACACTCTTGCTTCCCAAAATATCCATGTTTACTCATATTTCTAACCTCACAATGTTCCCAAAAAGGTTTCAGATTAGACCGCCAACTCCACTACTATTTACATCATCTAAACAAACTTGAAGATTGTTTTCCAGTTCTTTGTATCCCTGTGTAACATTTCACATAGGTTTTACAGCCATTGTTTCCTTAATATATATACTATATTTTTGAACAATTAGATCCTTTCCATTATTCTAAAGTTACAACTATGTAAAATTATAAACTCAGGGAACTGTTTGTTATTCCTGCCCTTATTCCAATCAAAAAATTCTCCTTTTTCCCAAGCAAATGAAGTAAAAAATAATTCCTGACTCTCCCTGGAGGTCGAAATGCCTTTAAAGTTCATCCAAAAAGATGGAAACCTGGGACAAGGTCACAGTGCATGCGGAGATGTCAGATCAGAAAAAATAGGGCCACTCAAATAATGTTGCGGGTTGAAGCTAAAGCACAGTGAAGAAAGAAAATCGCCATTGGTTTATTCTGGTGAATTTTGGAGTGTATCACCTAAGGCCTGAGCCCCTAATAGGGCCTGTTTTGATGTGTCCAGACAGGCTTATTTAGTTTTGTGTTAAGAAGTTCCAAGTTTAAAACTAGGGCACCCAGATCTGGGAGAAATTACTCAACCCCACTGAGTGGTATTTGACCAAGTCAATTTGACTATCAAAATATACCAGCCCTTCTACAATCTAGCTCCTTCTGTTTCTGCATTTGGACTCTTCATGTTATCTTATTTGTTCTTTCCATTAAGCCACTCCCGACTTACGTCCTGGTTCTTGCATATACCCTTTTGTTTCTCATTTCTCTGCTTTTGTCCATTGCTTAGAATATGTATAGCATTTTCAACTGGGGAGCTACTAGTTTAAATACAAGACAACAGATATTTGTTTCCTTCCTGTCTCTCAGCATGTGTTTACCTGTGCCTACTAAATGCCAAATGTGCTGTTTTTACTTCACCAAAGACAGACATATCTACAATTGTTGTTAAGTTTGTTCAGTGTTTATTTATCCCAAACTGTGAGCTCCTTGAGGACTGGCCTTAATGGTCTAGTGTAATGCTAACACTTGGGGGTGTCCAATAATTTTTTGTTAAGTAACCAAGTATAAATTACCAAAGAGGAATAATCATGGTTTCTTCCTTTGTAGCTTGCATGTGGAGATAAAATGCACAAATTACAAATTTCAAATGTCCTTAGCTTCAGTTGTCCTTTGATACGTTTTTGGCCTATTTTTTTCTAGATCTATCCCCATGAGCCATGATAGCATAATATTGGTCCATCTTACTGGTTTGAGCTTCATGAAAATACAATTAATATGGGTAACCTTAGCTTTTTGCTGTGAAAATTAGTTGTTTTGTAATATAAAGAGATTATTTTAAAGTAGGTAGACCTGGCGGCAAGGTTCTGGGTTGATTAAGAACAAAGCAAAATAAAATTGAGTAAACAGTTCAGACCTTAACAGTGGCATTGGATGCCACTCTGTTGGACTTGGGACGCATGTTGTGGTGATCTCAGGAGGAGAGAAATTATGTCAGATGTGCCAGAATAAAAAGGAATTCTTGAGTCATCCATGGATGAATTAGTCATCAACTAAAAATATAGAATATGCAAGGAAAATTATTGCAGGAGATGAAAAATAGAGCAATGTGAATTTATAATATAGTGCAATCAAGCATTTTTAGGCAAGTATCAGTCGTGTAGCAAACACAGCACAAATTCAGTTATGAGGATAAAAGAGAATATGGACTAGAATCAGTGTTGGACTGAGTGGATGGGGATGGTTTCTTTTTAAGATGAAAAGCCAGTATACCTTAGGAAATCTAAAATGAATTTAAACTATATATTTGATACCAATACACACATGTAAAAATATAACCAAAGCTAAAGTTGGTTAATAAATCTCACTCTAATGGCCACACTGTTTTGCTTCAGGTGGAATTGTTGTTGTTCAGTCACTCAGACTTGTCTGACTCTGCAACCCCATGGACTGTGGCATGCCAGGCTTCCCTGTCCATCACCATCTCCTGGAGCTTGCTCAAACTCATGTCCATAGAGTTGGTGATGCCATCCAACCATCTCATCCTCTGTCATCTCCTTCTCTTCCCGCCTTCAATCTCTTCCAGCATCAGGGTCTTTTCCAGTGAGTCAGCCCTTCCATCAGATGGCCAAAATATTGGCGCTTCAGCATCAGTCCCTCAAATGAATATTCAGGGTTGATTTCCTTTAGGATTGACTGGTTTGATCTCCATGCAGTCCAAGGAACTCTCAAGAGTCTTCTCTTAACACCACAGTTCAAAAGCGTTAGTTCTTTGGTGCCTGGCCTTCTTTATGGTCCAACTCTCACATCCATACATGCCTGCTGGCAAAACCATACTTTGACTAGACAGACCTTTGTCGGCAAAGTAATCTCTCTGCTTTTTAACATGCTGTCTAGGTTGGTCATAGCTTTTCTTCCAAGGAACAAGCATCTTTTAAATTCATGGCTGCAGTCACCATCTGCAGTGATTTTGGAGCTCAAGGAAATAAAGTCTGTCACTGTTTCCATTGTTTTCCCATCTATTTGCCATGAAGTGATGGGACCATGATCTTAGTTTTTTGAATGTTGAATTTTAAGCCAACTTTTCACTCTCCTCTTTTACTTTCATCAAGAGGCTCTTTAGATGCCACGGGGATGACCCAGAGAGATGTTATGGGGAGCGAGGTGGGAGGGGGGGTTCATGTTTGGGAACGCATGTACACCCGTGGTGGATTCATGTCAATGTATGGCAAAACCAATACAGTATTGTAAAGTAAAATAAAGTAAAAAAAAAAAAAAAAAAAGAGGCTCTTTAGTTCCTCTTCACTTTCTGCCACAAGGGTGGTGTCATCTGCATATGTGAGGTTATTGATGTTTTTCCCGGCAATCTTGATTCCAGCTTGTGCTTCATCCAGCCAGGGATTTCACATGTGTACTCTGCATATAAGTTAAATAAGCAGGGCAACAATATACAGCCTTGACGCACTCCTTTCCCAATTTTGCACCATTCTGTTGGTCCATGTCAGTTGTAACTGTTGCTTTTTGTCCTGTATACAGATTTCTCAAGAGACAGATCAGGTGGTCTGGTATTCCCATCTCTTTAAGAATGGGTGGGATAAGAACGAGTAAGTTTTATACAGAGGTACTTGAGAGTCAGAAAGACTGGATTTCGTTCTACCACTTAGTGAATTAAGGGCTTCCCTGGTGGCTCAGCAGTAAAGAATCTGTCTGCCAGTGAAGGAGATGCACGTTCATTCACTGGGTTGGGAAGATCCCTGGAGAAGGAAATGGTAACCCACTCCAGTATTCTTGCCTGGGCCATCCAGCGAATAGAGGAGCCTGGCGGCTGCAGTCCACAGGGGTCGCAAAAGAGTTGGACACGCGTTACCGACTGAACCACAAACTTACTGAATTAGACAAATTACTTGACTTCTCTGAGGCATAATTTTTTTCTTTAAAAAAAAACAATAGAAATTCTCTCACAATAATATTATATGAATTATATCAGAAATTTTGTGAAAAGCATTTGTATAAGACCTGTAATATAATAATACATGCCTAGTGGTGATCATTTTTCTTGTTGAAGATCAGGCTCTTTTAGGTAAATTTTCTAAATAAAGGATGTTCAAAGATTAAAAGTATAAAAATCTGTTTTCACCATTTAAATAATAATCTATTTTTAGAAAACAAAAGAACATATTTGAAACTTGCCTATCTTCCTAAAATGAATAAAAAGAGTAAAGACTAAAATCTTATTCATAAAGTTCATTGTTTTGATTGTTTGTAATTACATTTTTGTTTTAGTACAGCCATGATGTATAATTTTTTTGAATCATTGCAACTGTTTGTCCCTAGTAAATGACACTGACTGTATGTCATAGAGTTTTATTCATTACTTTCTATTTTTTTCCCACATATTCATTTACTTTGCTTATTGGTTTAATGTATGACTCTAACAACCATCTCTTCTAATTTTTTTGCTTCTATTCCACAGTATTCTTAAGATCTGCTTATAAAATAAGAGGACATATACTTCAAGTGAGTCCTGGACATTCTCTTGAAAGAGATGTACAGAGTCGAAGGATTTTGTGGCACAGAATTTGTTTAGAAATCTTTTATTTTTCTAGTTACTGAGTGTATTTCCTTTATTTTAGAGTTTGAGACATAGGAATGCTAGATAAAAGAACCGTTACTATTACTATAATTGCTTTCATTTGGTTCATTTCTTATCCTGCTGTTTGTTTGTTATATACCGATAAATTTTGATATATGAATTGATATCAGAAATAAAGAAGGCCCTGTTGTCACTGTCCATGTCAAACATGAGCAGTCTATCAGATTTCCAAGTCATTGTAAGTGATGAAAGGAGAGAACTGTTAAGAACAGCAAGTGAACACCAATACAGTATACTAACGCATATATATGGAATTTAGAAAGATGGTAACAATAACCCTGTATGCGAGACAGCAAAGAGACACAGATGTATAGAACAGTCTTTTGGCTCTGTGGGAGAGGGTGGGATGATCTGGGAGAATGGCATTGAAACATGTATAATATCATATATGAAAGAAATCGCCAGTCCAGGTTCGATGCATGATACTGGATGCTTGGGGCTGATGCACTTAGATGACCCAGAGGTATGGTATGGGGAGGGAGGAGGGAAGGGGGTTCGGGATGAGGAACACGTGTATACCTGTGGAGGATTCATGTTAATGTATGGCAAAACCAATGCAATATTTAAAATTTTTTTTCAAAGAAAACAATGAAAAAAAAAAAAAGAACAGCAAGTGTATGACCTAGAGAAGTGGAATGGGGGTGTGGGAGGGAGACTCACGAGGGAGAGGATATAAGTATACTTATAGCTGAATCGCATTGATATATGGCAGAGACCAGCACAACATTGTAAAGCAGTTATCCTCCATTTAAAAATAAATTGCAAAGAAAGAACAGCAAATGTAAATATTGCTTTATCAGATCCTCAGATTACTTTCATGTTTCATATGTTCTACTCAGAGACTATTATGATAATGTCATTTACTCTCTGATATTAAGCACCTTAAAGGCAAGTCTATATGAGAAGTAACATCTTTAGTACAAGAAATCTTGATGACATCTCCATGCATGAAGGTCAAGACAGCTTGGTTCCTCTATGCTCAAATTAAGTTGAGTACTTACCTTCTTCCTTACAGATTTCAGATCCACATAAACATTCTTCTCTTTAGACTGTCTTTGAGTGACACATTGTGTGTGTCTGTGTATGTGTATGGATATGTTAAACAACTCACACCAATGTCATTTATATAGTATCTTCTGTAACAAATTATAAATTATAGTATGACCAAGATTGGACCCACTCTTTCTTTAGTAGTATTCCGGATTCTAACTTTTCCAACTCCGTCTACCTATATTTCAAATGCTAGAAGAGTTATGTGTACCGTAATGATCAAACTGACTAATGTTTAATAAATTGTACCTGAGCTGCCTCCTTCTCTCAGTGGTAGGTTTACATTTTAAAAGGCGAGTTGGTTCGAATAAAACTAACTGATTGAAGGAAGTGATTGAGCTGTTTAGGTGCCTTGTGCCTTGTTAATGGTGAACAAATGGATTAATGATATTTCTATACCATTCATAATTATGGTTTAAAATTAGCAAATTAAAATATTACATGTGGGATCTTTAATTCTAGTTTTAATATCCATAAAGGCCAAAAATCCACATTTTCATCCTTTGTATAAAGTACTTGTTCTTACCACACATCTTATCTAGTTCATCTGTCAGCTTTCCTTGGTTGTTTGTTAAATGCCACTTTATTTCACATTGATTTTCATATTTTCCCTACTTTCATTTCTTCCTTTGACAAGATAGTAAACAGAAGAAAGTGTGAGAGACAATAGTGAGAAAGAGCCGGTGACTCAGATGTGTCTTATTGCTACTGTCATTGACAGTCAAGCCTCCGCTACCTTCCACAAGGGCTTTCATCGTTAAGTTTTGACTTAGGCTTAAAATAATGGTCTCCTGACCAATAACAGTAGTCACTATATGTTCACTTTTTGCCAATTCCAGGCACTTGGTTAAGTACTTTACGTAGGTCATTTTGAGTCTCTGCAGTCACCCTGCAAGGATGACTTGAAGGGCTATTCGGATAAGGAAATTTAGACCCTATGAAGTTTAAATAAAGTAATCAAGTCACAGAGCTACTAGGTAGTTGAGATAGGATTTGAACACTGGTCTTTCATCTTTCTTATAACTCTTTCTATAGCTGCCTGCACTCTTTCTGTTTGTGTCCATTAATAATCAGCAGTTCCTCCCAACTGCCAAGAATCAGAAAAAGAAAATGTGAGGTACACTTTAAGGAGGAAGATGTAACAAAACCTTAAAATAGATGTAATCTTTGTGTCAGCTAAATATTGTCACAAGAGATCAGGATTAGTTGGAGTTTATTTTTGTTTTTAATTGTCCCTATCCCAAAATATACTATACTAATCAGCTAATCATATCTTTGCAGGAATCATAGAATGTATGTTAAAAAAAAACTTTTTAGGAAAAGTACAGTTTAAAGACTTCTAAGAAAAAGTATAAAGAACAGAAAATAGCATATGAAAATTATGAAACTTGTAGTTTACTTGTAAAGGTTCTTCATTCTATAAAATTTCTATGTCTTTGAATGGTTTTGAATAGAGCATCTTCCCTGCCATTGATCCAGTGAAGGAGTGAGGCTTGAGACCCATCTACTCTTTGCTCCTGGGGAGGGTCATCTGCCCCTCACACCTTAGTAATGGGTGAACTTAACATCTAAACCCCATTGACAGTTGGCAGAATTCCTTCCTGTTTATTTGGAAGCATATGCTTCCCTGGTGGCTCAGATGATAAAGAATCTGCATGCAGTGCAGGACACCCAGGTTCGATCCCTGGGTCAGGAAGATCCCCTGGAGAGGGGGATGGCAACCCACTCCAGTATTCTTGCCTAGAGAGTTCCATGGACAGAGGAGCCTGGCAGGCTATAGTCCATGGCTTGCAAAGTTGGACAAGGACTGAGCAACTATCATTTTCACTTGCTCATAATAACTAGAGTACCACTTTCGATCTAGATAAGTGTAGTAATTACGACTCTAAGTCTTATAACCATATAGTCTTTTCAGCCTTGTTTTCTTATTTGCAAAAAATGGGAAGTCATTACACGGATTGGATGAATGACAATTTATGTATATATAAATGTATATATAATTTCTTATCATCTATGTCATCAACTCTCTCCACTCTTCTACTCACACCTGTCATCATATGCACTTATTTTATTTTTGGCATCATCTAATCTGAAAGTTGACAGTCATCACAGTTTCTTAAGAATAAAATATGGGGTTGTAAAAAATAAAATCAAAATCTGAATCTTAGCTCTGTCATCTCCTAAGCTGGGACCTTGGTGAAGTCACTTAGTCTTTCTGTACTCCAAATTTCTCTCTTGTCATATGGGGATATTAATAGTTGCGGTTGTACATTGTTGATGTGAGCATGCAATGAAGTTGTTAATTACAGTAGAAATTAGCACTGCGCTGGGCGTAGAGTAGGCCTACAATTGGCAATTGAAATATGTTAATTTGCCACTCCCCTTTCCTTCCTCAGAGCTTTAAATTGTAGAGTCTGGCAAAGCATCTTGCACACTGATGTCTATTATTGTAGCCCAGAGTTTTTCATACGTAAGTTTCAACTCCTTTAAGAGGGAAAGCATTAAGAAGAAAAGTGGAACCTTGCCACTGACTTAAGTTCAGTTCAGTTGCTCAGTCGTGTCCGACCCTTTGCGACCCCATGGGCTGCAGCACACCAGGCTTCCCTGTCCATCACCAACTCCCGGAGTTTACTCAAACTCATTTCTACTGAGTCGGTGATGCCATCCAATCATCTCATGCTCTGTTGTCCCCTTCTTCTTTTGCCTTCAATCATTCTCAGCCTCAGGGTCTTTTCCAAGGAGTCAGCTCTTCATATCAGGTGGACAAAGTATTGGAATTTCAGCTTCAACATCAGTCCTTCCAATGAATATTCAGGACTGATTTCTGTTAGGATGGACTCGTTGTATCGCCTTGCACTCCAAAGGACTCTCAAGAGTTTTCTCCAACACCACAGTTCGAAAGCATCAATTCTTTGGCATTCAGCTTTCTTTATAATCCAACTCTCACATCTGTATGAGACTGCTGGAAAAACTGTCACCTTGACTAGACAGACATTCATTGGCAAAGTAATGGCTATGCTTTCTAATATGCTGTCTAGGTTGGTCTTAGCTTTTCTTCCAAAGAGTAAGTGTCTTTTAATTTCAAGGTTGCAGTTATCATCTGCAGTGATTTTGGAGCCCAAAAAATAACGTCTGCCACTGTTTCCCCATCTATTTGCCATGAAGTGATGGGACCAGATGCCATGATCTTAGTTTTCTGAATGTTGAGTTTTAAGCCAACTTTTTCACTCTCCTCTTTCACTTTCATCAAGAGGCTCTTTAGTTCTTCTTCACTTTCTGCCATAATGGTGGTGTCGTCTACGTATCTGAGGTTATTGATATTTCTTCTGGCAATCTTGATTCCAGCTTGTGCTTCATCCAGCCCAGCATTTCTCATGAGGTACTCTGCATATAAGTTAAATAAGCAGGGTGACAATATACAGCCTTGACGTACTCCTTTTCCTATTTGGAACCAGTCTGTTGTTCCATGTCCAGTTCTAACTGTTGCTTCCTGACCTGCATACAGATTTCTCCAGAGGCCAGTCAGGTGGTCTGGTATTCCCATCTCTTTAAGAATTTTCCACAATTTGTGGTGATCTACACAGTCAAAGGCTTTGGCATAGTCAATAAAGCACAAATAGATGTTATTCTGGAACTCTCTTTGTTTTTCCATGATCCAGCAGATGTTGGCAATTTGATCTCTAGTTCCTCTGCCTTTTCTAAAACCAGCTTGAACATCTGGAAGTTCACAATTCACGTACTGTTGAAACCTGGCTTGGAGAATTTGGGGCATTACTTTACTCATTGTGTGAGATGAATGCAATTGCGCAGTAGTTTGAACATTCTTTGGCATTGCCTTTCTTTAGGATTGGAATGAAAACTGACTTACATTTTTAAAAATTTTATTAGCAATATTTAAAATACAAAAGCAGTACATTATGAATTAAGTGCTAATGTTTATAATGCATATCCAATTATAAGTGGAACAGATTTCCAAATAAAGCTTAAATGAGTTAACGGCCAATAAAATTCAAATAAAGTAATTCATTTATTGTGGTTGATGATGCTATTTTTCTGAAATTAAATCATAGTATGTTACATGAGTTTAACATTGGATATGATTTTGCATTTAGCATGATTCTATCTCATTGTTGTATATTATAACTCAAGTCTCCTGTTACTTTTCTTTAATTATCCAAATCCTTTATTTGTGCATTTGGTCAAAGTATGATTTAACATTAACTTTTATAAATGCATTATCTACGTATTGTGTGTCACCTTAATAATTAGATGTGGCTTGTCCACTGAAATGCACGATAGTATTTGGCTATTAATTATCCAGAAGATAAGAGCTATTGATTTCTTTGGGTTATCTTTTAAATCAATTGACAAAGTTTGACAAAATTTGACAAAGTTTGACTTCATTATGAGCCCTGTTATCAAAGAATAGCAGATCACTTGAAAATCCTTCCTTATTCAAAGACCAATACAAGAATAAAAAATAAAGCCTTTCGTAGTTGTTTTGATGATGTTACTAAGATAGGAAAACATAGACAAGAAGCAAGTTGCAAGGCAGTATGAAGTAAAGGATTTTGGTTTTCTTTTGTTTTTGTTTTTTTTAGTCATGCTGAAAGAAACAAGACTTTTATTATATTAAGCCCCCTCTTGAAAGAAGAAAAAGAAAAGGATCACTAAGATAAAAATCAATCTTATTACCCTAGACCTGAAGAACTCTTTCCTTTCTTTGTATCTCAGGGTACATTTTTATTTTAATAGGTCCAGGTCTGGTTCACTTTTATATTCCCTTTAATGCCTAGCATATGTAATAGGTGTTCCAAGTCATTTACTGAAGGAAATAGTGATTTAAATCTCTGAAGAATATTTTCAAAGCTGCTTCACTCTTATCTCCCAGGAGCAGTTTAGGCAGCCTATATATAAGAAAATGAATGAATTAAATAATATTTTTAAGCATGTATGATTTCTAGGCTCTCGTGATTTGAATCTAATTCAAGAGTAAGTAATGAATGGAATTAGAAAAAATGTCAAATTTGACGTAGGTGATTGTGTGGTGTTGGACTGATTTTTAAGATCCAAGATTCAACGTGAGCGAGAATTGACTATATGACATGGGATGATAAATGAGAATATTAATGAAAGTATTTACAATTTTAAAAGTGAAGAAAAATGTCCAAAGAATGGCATGTTCATGGATTTTGAGAAAGTATGAACCATTGAAAAAGAAGTTTGGCAATGAACAGTGAGATGGGAAAGTCACAGATAAGGAAGCAAAGACATTTCACAAATAGGAAAACACCAGCTTGTGGACTTTTACTTCAGCATTCATTGCTGTTATTTAATTTTTTATTCTTGAGTCCACATTTAGTTAGATGTTAGTTGAGGGGAAAGAAGACACATTTCTTTTCAACTGGCAAATCAAAGCATATGCTTAGCAAAAAGAATGGCCAAAAACATTTGAATATAAGAGTTGAGATATTTTCTGAAAATCTCCCAACTTTTCTAGTTTATTTAAAGATAGGAAATAATATGTAAAGTTTAAATGTTAATTACCTATGAATGACCTTTCTGAATTGCCCGTTTGGAAGGCTTGTCTCTGAGATAACTTAAAGGAATTTCAAAGAGTATGTTTTTCCAAATAAAACTGATTTATAAAAAGGTCATCTACATGACTTAAAGATACATGGATCAGGAAAGTAAAATTAAATGTTAACAGTTTAGGAAGTCTTTAAGAAGAGCCTACCTGGCATTTTGGTAACATCAGCTTTTAAAGGAATCAACAAGGCACTGAAACTTCCATGAAACAGTTTTTTCCTAGAGTGTATTTCAATCCAGGTCAGCCAATGTGATTTAAATATATTGAATCTTAGAAAAATAGAGAGTACCAGCTATTTGAAAAACAAAGAATGATTATTACATCCCTGTAATATCATGACCTAAACATAACAACACCTAACGTTGTTATTTATATGATTATTTATCTTTCTATGATCATTCTGTATATACAGATATAAACCTTGCTTCTTGCTGTTTATGTATTTTAAATTTTCTTGCTAATAGAGAAGTAACAATAGCTATGTAGGATCAAATGCTCACTGTATGCAAGGAACTATGCTAAGCACCACTTACACATATCATGAATATTTCCATATCATTTATTATAGGTATCACTTCAGTTCAGTTCAGTCGCTCAGTTGTGTGTGACGCTTTGCGACCCCATGAATCGCAGCACACCAGGCCTCCCTGTCCATCACCAACTCCTGGAGTTCACTCAGACTCATGTCCATCGAGTCAGTGATGCCATCCAGCCATCTCGTCCTCTGTCGTCCCCTTCTCCTCCTACCCCCAATCCCTCCCAGCATCAGAGTCTTTTCCAATGAGTCAACTCTTCACATGAGGTGGCCAAAGTACTGGAGTTTCAGCTTTAGCATCATTCTTTCCAAAGAAATCTCAGGGCTGATCTCCTTCAGAATGAACTGGTTGGATCTCCTTGCAGTCCAAGGGACTCTCAAGAGTCTTCTCCAACACCACAGTTCAAAAGCAGCGCTCAGCCTTCTTCACAGTCCAACTCTCACATCCATACATGACCACAGGAAAAACCATAGCCTTGACTAGATAGATGGATGTTAGTCGGCAAAGTGATGTCTCTGCTTTTGAATATGCTATCTAGGTTGGTCATAACTTTTCTTCCAAGAATACACAAGAATACACAGAAGAACTGTACAAAAAAGATCTTCACGACCCAGATAATCATGATGGTGTGATCACTCATCTAGAGCCAGACATCCTGGAATGTGAAGTCAAGTGGGCCTTAGAAAGCATCACTACGAACAAAGCTAGTGGAGGTGATGGAATTCCAGTTGAGCTGTTTCAAATCCTGAAAGATGATGCTGTGAAAGTGCTGCACTCAATATGCCAGCAAATTTGGAAAACTCAGCAGTGGCCACAGGACTGGTAAAGGTCACTTTTCATTCCAATCCCAAAGTAAGGCAATGCCAAAGAATGCTCAAACTACCGCACAATTGCGCTCATCTCACATGCTAGTAAAGTAGTGCTCAAAATTCTCCAAGCCACGCTTCAGCAATACGTGAACCGTGAACTTCCTGATGTTCAAGCTGGTTTTAGAAAAGGGAGAGGAATCAGAGATCAAATTGCCAACATCCACTGGATCATGGAAAAAAGCAAAAGAGTTCCAGAAAAACATCTATTTCTGCTTTATTGACTATGCCAAAGCCTTTGTGTGGATCACAATAAACTGTGGAAAATTCTGAAAGAGATGGGAATACCAGACCACCTGACCTGCCTCTTGAAAAATCTGTATGCAGGCCAGGAAGCAACACTTAGAACTGGACATGGAACAACAGACTGGTTCCAAATCGGGAAAAGAATACGTCAAGGCTGTATATTGTCACCCTGCTTATTTAACTTTTATGCAGAGTACATCATGAGATATGCTGGGCTGGAAGAAGCACAAGCTGGAATCAAGATTGCCAGTAGAAATATCAATAACTTCAGATATGCAGATGACACTACCCTTATGGCAGAAAGTGAAGAGGAGCTAAAAAGCCTCTTGATGAAAGTGAAAGAGGAGAGTGAAAAAGTTGTCTTAAAGCTCAACATTCAGAAAACGAAGATCATGGCATCCGGTCCCATCACTTCACGGGAAATAGATGGGGAAACAGTGGAAACAGTGTCAGACTTTATTTTGGGGGGCTCCAAGATCACTGCAGATGGTGACTGCAGCCATGAAATTGAAAGACACTTACTCCTTGGAAGAAAAGTTATTATAGGTATATGCACTGTAATTTATTTTATTTCTAAATTTACTGTGATATACATATATCATTTATAGCTGTGTATCCAGCATATACGTAAGATGACTTTTTGTAGTCAGATCTTTCATGCATCTTAAATCATTACTTGGGATAAGTTATTAGAAGCAGAACTGAGTCAAAACACATATTCCATTGAAACATCATTATTCTATTACTGTATCCGAAAGACATGAAAATAGTGATGTTTTGACAGGATTGATAAATATCATCCAGTAATCTGATGCCAGTTTACACCCCCATTAGTAGTTCATGACACATATTTCCCTACATCCTTACTGACACTGGAGGTGGAATCTATCTTATTCACATTTGCAATATATCCAGAACTTTGCCTGACCAAACACATACTTACAAATATTTGTTGAATAATGAACTTATCTACAAAATAGTAACAACCTCACAAACATAGAAAACAGATTTCTGCTTGCCAAGGGGGAGGTGTTGGGGAAGGGATGGATTGGGCGTTTGGGATTAGCGGATGCAAACTTTTGTAAGTAGATTGGATAAACAAGACATAGCACAGTGATAAAACATAATGGGGAGTAATGTGAAAAAGAATAAACCTGTACGCATAACTGAATATTCTTTGCTGTACAGCAGAAATTAACACAACACTGCAACTCAATCATAAAATGAACTAATACATTGTGGAAAATTTATTGAATGAATAAGATATACCATTTATTTATAATGCTTATTTTTATAGCCTGTAATATTCTAAAGTTTTTTATTTTTCTTAACTGAATTGTGTTCAGGAAAAATTTTCAATTTTTTCTTTGACTATTTCCAATGAAAAGCATCTCTGTATTATGATAGCATGTCTACACATCTGTAATTTGTATAATAGCATTTTTATTCTGTCATTAAAATAGTGTTCTGTACTTTTATTGATATGTACTTGACCTGAATTTTCACAGCTAGAAATAATTAAATCAGAAACCACACTCCTTCACCCTTTTTTTTTTTTTAGCAAAAACTACCACTATTTTATCTATAATTGAAATAGTTCTTATGTCTACCTGTCTACCTCCTTTTGTTCTCTGCCTTCAAGGAGTAGGAATATGACATGAAACCATATTTGAAGGTCATATAATCCAAGCCGTGTTTCTTTTCCTTTGCGTAATGTGCCAGATTCTCATTTAATCATCATTTCTCTTTTCCTAAATTAACATAGACAAACTTTCTTTGGCATGTCATTTTGAGGTGGGGAGGGGTTGATAAACATGGACAGCAGTAACGTTTGGAGATGACAGTTTGTTCTTTGTATCTAACAACTTCATTCTATATATATATATATATTAATTTATGTCTTTGTAATGCAAGTCTGACCCAGTGGTATTTTTAGGAAAACTCAGGTAATAAAGCAAAGTAAGATCCTGGGTGTATTTAAGCACAACAGAGGTGGATGAGAATAGTGTGTATATCACTTATATACATAGTGATTCAGTCCAGATGAACTGGGGAAATCTGTTCTCAATTTTATTCTTTTTTATACTTTTGATCAGATTATGCATATTTAATTAGAAGACATTTATAGTGCTAGCAAATGATAAATACATTTAATTTGTTATCATTTGACTCTATTTTTTTCACACAGAACTGTGAAGTCTCGTTGATAAATATAGGCCAACTTTTTCCAGGTCATAAAATGCTCACTGATCAGTGGTTGTCTGGACTAGCCCTTTCAGTATGTTTTGACATAGCCCACACTTAACTGTCATTTTTTTTTCGGTAGTATTGGTTGATCTAAAACTATAATGAATTGAGGGATGTTTGGGATGCTTTTAAGTGTTTCTGTATGTTACTAATTACCATTCAAACACCATTCATTAGAAACATGTATGTGTGAGATCAATTGTCAATTTATAAATGAAGCTTGGTGCCCATATGGATTCATACACTCACAACTACTGTTTTTGGTACTGACATTGATTGCAGCCCAGAGTGTAGAATCACTGGTACAGCCTATTATTCTCATTTCAGATGAAGTAACTGTGGCCAGAGGGGGAGTGATTTCCTCACTGTTATATAACTTGTGGGCACCCTACTACCTACTACAGTGAGAATCCAGAATTGCTAAATTTTGGTCTCACATGCTTTCCCCCTCTCTAAAATGTCTCATCATTTTTGCTCATGGCCCCTTAAAAGAATCTGATGGGCTCTTAGCCCAGGAAAATATCTGTGCACTCATCCATATGAAGTGTTGCCTGTAGCCCCGAGAGAAGTCACAGACCTGTCAAAAGACAGTCACAAGCCCAGGTAGTAATCCTCATCAAAATTACCATCATCATTTTTGTGTCAAAAACCAAGGAGTCTGGGAGGCAGAGTGAGTGTGGGCTTCCAGAACATGGGTCTGAAATGAAATCCAATGATGGAGGGAAGTTTTAAGACCATATTTTTAAATTATTTTATTTATTTTAATTGGAGGATAATTACTTTATAATATTGTGATGGGTTTTGCCATACATCAACATGAATCAGCCACGGGTGTACATGTGTCCCCCATCCTGAACCCCCTCCCACCTCCCTCCCCATCCCATCCCTCTGGGTTGTCCAGTGCACCAGCTTTGAGTGCCCTGCTTCAGGCATCGAATTTGCACTGGTCATCTGTTTTACATGGTAATATACATGTTTCAGTGCTGTTCTCTCAAACCATCCCACCCTTGCCTTCTCCCACAGAGTCCAAAGTCTATTCTTTATATCTGTGTCTCTCTTGCTGCCCTGAATGTAGAATTGTCATTACTGTCTTTCTGAATTCCATAAATAGGCATTAATATAAAATATTTGTGTTTCTTTTCTGAGTTACTTCACTCTGTATAGTAGATTCCAGTTTCATCCACCTCATTAGAACTGACTCAAATACATTCCTTTTTATAACTGAGTAATGTTCCATTGTGTGTATGTTCCATGACTTCCTTATCCATTCATCTGTCATGGACATCTAGGTTGCTTCCATGTCCTAGCTATTGTAAACAGTGCTACAGTGAACATTGGGGTACACGCGTCTCTTTCAGTTCTCTTTTCCTTAGGGTGTATGCCCAGCAGTGAGATTGTTGGGTTGTATCACAGTTCTGTTCCTCCATTTTTTAAGGAATCTCCACACTGTTCTCCATAGTGGCTGTACTAGTTTGCATTCCCACCAACAGTATAAGAGGGTTCCCTTTTCCCCGTACCCTCTCCAGCATCCATTGTTTGTAGACTTTTTAATGATGGCCATTCTGACTGGCCAAACAATTGATGCTTTTGAACTGTGGTGTTGGAGAAGACTCTTGAGAGTCCCCTTGGGCTGCAAGGAGATACAACCAGTCCTTCCTAAAGGAAGTCAGTCCTGAATATTCATTGGAAGGACTGTTGCTGAATCTGAAACTCCAATACTTTGGCCACCTGATGGGAAGAACTGGATCATTGAAAAAGACCCTGATGTTGGGGAAGATTGAAGGCGAGAGAAGAAGGGGACGACAGAGGATGAGATGGTTGGCTGGTATCACTGATGTGATGGGCATGAGTTTGAGTAAACTCGGGAGTTTGTGATGGACAGGGAAGCGGGATGTGCTGCAGTCTATGGGGTCGCAAAGAGTCAGACACGACCGAGTGACTGAACTGATTTGATTCTGATTGGCATGAGATGATACCTCATTGTGGTTTTGATCTGTATTTCTCTAATAATGAATGATGTTGAGCATCTTTTCCTGTGTTTATTAGCCACCTGTATGTCTTCTTTGGAGAAATGTCTGGTTAATTCCTTTGCCCACTTTTTGATTGGGCTGTTTGTTTTTCTGGTATTGAACTGCATGAGCTGCTTGTATATTTTGGAGATAATTCTTTGTCAGTTTCATTCACTATTCTCCCATTCTGAAGGCTGCAAGACCATATATTTTTTTAAGACCATATTTTTAAAGTATATTTTCCCTCAATTTTTAAAAGGAAGCAGTTGATATAATATGCATTTATTAGAGGCTTCATTTGAGCTGTAAATAACATCCTGGAGATTGTCTTTAAGAAATTTTAATCTCACTCCTATTTCACTAAAATTAATTGAGCACACACAAAAACAAAATAAGCAAAGAAAACAAGAGAAAACAGAGAGTGAAAATCCTTCCTGACTCTATTGGTGGCTTGACTTTGTGGTGTTTCAATAGTAACGACAGCCTTTAGTTTGAGAAAAGATGGAGGAGTTACTACTGTAACTCATAAATATTGAGGAGCATGATCTTCCTCCAGAGACAGTGCCTACCAATTCATGTGGATTCTGGTTGCCAAGAGACAAAGTTTGGCCCATTTAAATTATGTTCAGTGGTCTGACAAATGCCAGATTTATGATAAAATGCTGACTTTTGTGGAAGAAAAATTCTACTTAAAACATTTAGGCCTTTTAAAATTTAATTATCTTTCTAAATGATGACAAATATGGGCAGGTTTCAAACTGAGGGCTTTTTTCCCTTTTATCTGTTTTTTTTTTTTTCTGGGGTGGGGGGTGGGGAGGGCGGTCAGCATTCGCATTGAAATTCTAAATAATGCTTTCTCCCAGATAGTCAAAACAACCTAACACTGAAGTCTCACTTCTAGAATACATTCATGCTGCCAAAAATTCTGAAGGCTTGAATTTTCAATCCTGGGGTATTTGGCTTTGTGCAAAGAGCTAGTAGAACTGGGGGAGGGCCAAGAAGAGGCCAGAGCTTCCTGAACCGCTATACTGACTTCCTTCCTTCTGGTACATCCTCTGTCCTGGTGGACTCCGCTAAGCTCTTCCAAACCAGTGAGTGATAAAAAGGGCTTTCTTTATTCAAGACATCGTGGGCCTGAAAATCAATTAGTGTGGTATGCCTTAAGGTTCTAGCCTTCCAAAAAGAAAGGCTAAAAAAGCTGCGTGAAATAGGAAAGCAGTAGTTCATACCATTTTAGTGTAAATAATTTCAATATGTAGATAGTTACCTAATTATCCTCAACTGTTCATTAAATATTAAGTAGTTGAAATAGAAGTGCTAAATAGTTATTTCAAATAGAGAGGCTAGATGCTCTTATTCACTGTATATATAGTATTTGCAGAGGTGAAAATCCATTCTTGACTTGGGATCAACAGTGAACAGAGCATGGAGCTGTCATAAAATTTACGTTTTTGTGGGCTCAAGTTTGAGGTCCCTTAAGGAGTGGATTCCTCTGTGATTTATGTGTGAAGCCGCAACCTGAGGTTACTTTAGAAAAGCTTTACAAGGCAGTTTGGAGAACTGCTTCAAAGAAGAGCAATTGATATTTCTTTTCCTCCTCTTCCTTCCCCTGCCCTTCTTCTTTTACATTTCTTTTGTTTGCAACATAATTCAAGATGAAACTTCTTATTTTATAAAGAGTAGGTGGTACTATTTGTACCCAATGTTCTCTGTATTATGATTATCAATTATTCTATCCCCTGAAAAATACGGACACTCTCTTTTTCTTAAAAGTTGGTTTTTGAAAAGTTGTTATAAATCTCATTGAAGAAACTTTATCTGAATATCTTCTTTGTCTTATCTGACCATTGAGACCAATTAAGGATGATAAACTTCTTTTTATTTCATTTTAGACAATGTTCAATGACTAATTCAATAGAAGGTCTTTCATTTGCCTTTTATTTTTAATTTTGTCATGGCCCTTAGGCAGCTAGTTATAATTTCATTTTCTTATGTTTGAGAAGAGGCAAAGTCATAAATATTGCTAAGAAAAAGGAAAACTACTTTCCTTGTCCTTCTGAAGTGCTCATTACTGACCTTTCATCCATTGTGCGGTTATTCATACCTTGTTCCGTGGTGGCTCAGATGGTAGAGAATCTGCTTGCAGTGTAGGAGACCCAGGTTGATCCCTGGATCAGGATGATCCCTTGGAGAAGGGAATGGCAATCCAGTCCAGTGTTCTTGCCTGGAGAATCCCATGGACAGGTCAGACAGGACTGAGCAACTAACAGTTTCACTTTTCATACCTTGTGTGAAGTGAATAAGTGACGTGCAGATGGGATATGGATCCTACCTTAGGATTCAGTGAAACAAGGCAATAGAGGCAGGAAGAGCGGTGCTGAGGTCTAGGATTAGCCTTAGCGATCCTGCTGCCCTTACCGTGGTCTGAGCTGCCTGACCTTTCACCCGGGATTTTTCTAACTGTCCTTCCTGCTTCTGCCCCTGGCTTTGGCAGTCTGTTCTCAATTCAGCAGCCCGAATGGTTCTAAATTGTGTCGGCCATATCATTTAGCCCCTCAGAGTCCTCTGGTTTATTATCTGTCACTCCTTGAAAGAATATAAGCTCCATTAGGATGAGTGTATTTTATGTGCTTGGTCATTACTATATCCTCAGCTTTTGGAAAAATCCTTGACATATGATAACTGTTTCTTCACATTTGTTTAAATGAATGAATTCTGGAAGCAGTTTGTTCTAAGGCTAGAGGTTTGAGTATTATCAGCCTGCAGACAGTGATTGAAAACATGGGAGAAGACAGATCAGTTATTGGGTGAATCAAAGAAAGTCAACTTCAGCCTTCCAGAGAAATTTTCAAAAAAAAAAAAATGCAAACTTGTTGCATTAATTGATGCATGGTCTTATCCTGCCGTAAGGTTTAGGGTCTTGGCAGAACTTACACCATAATGTTCAAGAGAAAGTACTTTAATGAAAGGACTCCATACTGATGTGTGATTAAGGCTGGAGACCAGCAGCAACAGGAGACCAATACTACCCACAAGAACTGTGATCAAGGAGAGAGAACTAGTAATGTGAGTCCAGGGAGATAGGAAGCTGGAGAACGGCCACCAAAGGGGAGTCTACTCAGGAAGGAATGCTGCTTCTCTCAGAGATGTGACTCTGAAATGGGAAGGGAGGAGAGAAAATATGCTAACCTCTCTTCTACACCCCCTCCCCTATTGCCTCCCATTAGCCAAACCCAACTGAAAGCCAGGCAAAAAGGGACACCTACCACCGCCCCCATTAGGGGTCAGCCTTCTTGGGCAGAGACCATAGAGCAGGGCAGAGAAATGTAGAGTCTGGGCCTTGCACTCCAGTGAAGGGAAAAACGGAGACCCAGTGGATATGAACCATACAACAGAATTATACTTCTATTTTCTCAGTGATCAGACCATACCTGGGACACTGTGCTCTTTCTGGGCATCACTGCTTTACATGGTCATAGACAGACAAACACAAGCTATTTCATGTAAGTCATTGTGAATACAGGAACTGGGGTTATTGAGTTTCAGAATACATGATTTGAGAAAACATACAGAATTGGCTATATAATTTGCAAGACCCACTGGAAAATAAAGTTGTGGGACCAGTGTTCAAAAATCATTAAGCCTGTCAGAACAGTGACATCAGAGGATTAAATCAAGCATGTTGCCATTCTAAGCCATGCTTCTAGACTGGATGCCCGTGTAGGCAGCCCTGGGAAATGTTAACTCCATCAAACATTTGAAACACTGGCATGTGGATGATGGGGTCAACAGGTAAAGCTTAGTATGTATCGTAAGATGGTACAACCCAGATCCAAGGTAGAGCATTTTATCAAATATTCTTTGTTTGTTTGGTGTTCTTGGTTTTTTTGTTTTTGTTTTTAGTTGATCTGTTTAACACCAGAAGATCCTTCCTATAAGCTGGAATTGTCTGTGCTGGATTTAGCTACAATCTGTCAGAGATGTTACGGAAAGGATTAAGTAAAATGTTGAATGATATGAATGTTTCCAACACTAAGGATTATAGATTAACAGTTTTTGGTGAAAATTTTATCAGGAAGTGATGTATTATTCTAATTAGAGAAGACTGATCTGAGGGTGGTATCACTTCATGGCAAATAGATGGAGAAACAGTGGAAACAGTGGCTGACTTTATTTTTCTGGGCTCCAAAAACACTTCAGATGGTGATTGCAGCCATGAAATTAAAAAGATGCTTACTCCTTGGAAGAAAAGTTATGACCAACCTAGACAGCACATTAAAAAGCAGAGACATCACTTTGCCAACAAAGGTCCGTCTAGTCAAGGCTATGCTTTTTCCAGTGGTCATGTATGGATGTGAGAGTTGGACTGTAAGGAAAGCTGAGTGCTGAAGAATTGATGCTTTTGAACTGTGGTGTTGGAGAAGACTCTTGAGAGTCCCTTAGACTGCAAGGAGATCTGACCAGTCCATCCTAAAGGAGATGTTGAAGCTGAAACTCCAATACTTTGGCCACCTGATGGGAAGAGTTGACTCACTGGAAAAGACCCTAATGCTGGGAAGGATTGGGGGTAGGAGGAGAAGGGGACGACAGAGGATGAGATGGTTGGATGGCATCACCAACTCAATGGACATGGGTTTGGGTAGATTCCAGGAGTTGGTGATGGACAGGGAGGCCTGGCGTGCTGTGGTTCATGGGATCGCAAAGAGTCAGACAAAACTGAGTGACTGAACTGATTAATAGATAGATAGATATTAGCAATGGGTTATGCTTTTAGTGGTCTTTTTGTATGTAGAGGACTTGTAGGTCTTTTTTATATATAGTCACAATGCCAAAAGTTTAGACATTTGCTTTCACATTATTATAGTTGTTCTAACTTACCATATTTAGATGGTTCAGTTCAGTTCAGTCACTCAGTACTGTCTGACTATGGACTGACTATGCCAGGCTTCCCTGTCCATCACCAGTTCCAGAATCTTGCTCAAACTCATGTCTATCAAATCGATGAAGTCATCCAACCATCTGATCCTCTCTTGTCCCCTTCTCCTGCCTTCCATCTTTCCTAGCATCAGGGTCTTTTCCAAGAAGTCAGCTCTTTGCATCAGGTGGCCAAAGTATTGTAGTTTCAGCTTCAGCATCAGTCCTTCCAATGAGTATTCAGGACTGATTTCCTTTAGGATTGACTGGTTGGATCTCTTTGCAGTCCAAGGGACTCTCAGGAGTCATCTCCAACACTTCAGTTCAAAAGCATGAATTTCTCAGTGCTCAGCTTTCTTTATGCTCCAACTCTCATGTCCATACATGACTACTGGGAAAACCATAGCTTTGACTAAATGGACCTTTGTTGGCAAAGTAATGTCTCTGCTTTTTAATATGCTATCTAGGTTGGTCATAGGTTTTCTTTCAAGAAGCCAAGTGTCTTTTAATTTCATGGCTGCAGTCAACATCTGCGGTGATTTTGGAACCCCAAAACATAAAGTCTGTCACTGTTTCCACTGTTTCCCCATCTATTTGCCATGAAGTGATGGGACCGGCTGCCATCATCTTAGTTTTCTGAATGTTGAATTTAAAGCCAACTTTTTCACTCTCCTCTTTCACTTTCATCAAGAGTCTCTTTAGCTCTTCTTTGCTTTCTGCCATAAGGGTGGTATCATCTGCATATCTCAGGTTATTGATATTTCTCCAGGCAATCTTGATTCTAGCTTGTGCTTCATCTAGCCTGGGATTTTACATGCTATACTCTGCCTATAAGTTACATAAAAAGAATTACAATATACAACCTTGACGTACTCCCCTCTGCCTTTGGAACCAGTCTGTTGTTCCATGTCTGGTTCTCACTGTTGCTTCTTGGCAGGCAAGTCAGGTGGTCTGGTATTCCCATCTCTTTAAGAATTTTTCACAATTTGTTGTGATCAACACAGTCAAAGGCTTTGGCATAGTCACAGAGCAGAAGTAGGTGTTTTTCTGGAACTCTCTTGTTTTATTCCATGATTCAGTGGATGTTGGCAACTGGATCTCTAGTTCCTCTGCCTTTCCTAAAACCACCTTGAACATCTGGAAGTTCTCAGTTCATAGATTGTTGAAGCCTCACTTGGAGAATTTTGAACATTACTTTGCTAGCATTTGAGATGAGTGTAATTGTGTGGTAGTTTGAACATTCCTTGGCATTGCATTTCTTTGGGATTGGAATGAAAAGTGACCTTTTCCAGTCCTGTGGCCACTGCTGAGTTTTCCAAATTTGCTGGCATTTTGAGTGCAACACTTTCACAGCATCATGTTTTAGAATTTGAAATAGCTCAGATGGAATTCCATCAGCTCCACTAGCTTTGTTCATAGTGGTGCCTTTTCCTATGGCCTACTTGACTTCACATGCTAGGATGTTTGGCTCTAGGTGAGTGATTACACCATCATTGTTATCTGGGTCATTAAGATTTTTAATATGTAGTTCTTTTGTGTATTCCTGCCACCTTTTCTTAATATCTTCTGTTTCTGTTAGGTCCATACAATTTTTGTCCTTTATTGTGCCCATCTTTGTGTGAAATGTTCCCTTGGTCTCTCTGATTATCTTGAAGATATCTGTAGTTTTCCCCCATGCTGTTGTTTTCCTCTCTCTCTTTGCATTGATCACTTAGGAAGGCTTTCTTATCTCTCTATGCTATTGTTTGGAACTCTGCATTCATATGGGTTTATCTTTCCTTTTCTCCTTTGCCTTTTCCTTGCTTATTTTCTCAGTTGTTTGTAGGGCCTTCTCAGACATCCATTTTGCCATTTGCCTTTCTTTTTCTTGGGAATGGTTTTAATCACTGCTTCCTGTACAGTGTCTTCTATCTCTGTCCATAGTTCTTCAGTCACTCTGTTTCTCAGATTTGATCCCTTGAATCTATTTCTCACTTCCACTGTAACATTGTAAGGGATTTGATTTAGGTCATACCTGAATTGTCCAGTGGTTTTCCCTACTTTCTTCAATTTAAATCTGAATTTGGCAATAAGGGGTTCATGATGTGAGCCACAGTCAGCTCCCAGACTTGTTTGTGCTGACTGTAGAGAACTCCTTCATCTTTGGCTGCAAAGAATATAATCAGTCTGATTTCTGTATTGACCATCTGGTGTTGTCCATGTGTAGAGTCTTCTCTTGTGTTGTTGGAAGAGGGTGTTTGCTATGACCAGTGCATTCTCTTGGCAAAACTCTGTTAGCCTTTGCCCTGCTTCATTCTGTGCTCCAAGGCCAAATTTGCCTGTTACTTCAGGTATTTCTTGACTTCCTAGTTTTGCATTCCAGTCCCCTATAATGAAAAGGACATCTTTTTTGGGTGTTAGTTCTAAAAGGTCTTGTAGATCTTCATAGAACTATTCAACTTCAGCTTCTTAAGCATTAGTTTTGGGGGCATAGACTTGGATTACTATGACATTGAATGGTTTGCCTTTGAGAAAAACAGAGATCATTCTGTCGTTTTTGAGACTGCACTCAAGTACTGCATTTTGGATACTTTTGTTGACTATGATGGCTATTCCATTTCTTCCAAGGGATTCTTGCCCACAGTAGTAGATATAATTGTCATCTGAGTTAAATTCACCCATTCCAGTCCGTTTTAGTTCATTGTTTCCTAAAATGTCAGTGTTCACTCTTGCCATCTTCTGTTCGACCACTTCCAATTTGCTTTGATTCAGGGACCTAACATTCCAGGTTCTTATGCAGTATTGTTCTTTATAACATCACACTTTACTTCCATCAACAGTCACATCCACAACTGGGTGTTGTTTTTGCTTTAGTTCCATATCTTCATTTATATTGTTTGTATTGTTACACTGTGACAAAAAAGAGACAATATACAGAAATACAGGATAATTGCTTGGAGGGTGAATGCCAGCGTTTGAATCCAAACTTAGTTTCAGTTCAGTTCAGTTGCTCAGTCATGTCTGATTCTTTGCAACCCCATGAATCACAGCACGCCAGGCCTCCCTATCCATCAGCATCTCACGGAGTTCACTCAGACTCACGTCCATCGAGTCAGTGATGCCATCCAGCCATCTCATCCTCGGTCGTCCCCTTCTCCTCCTGCCCCCAATCCCTCCCAGCATCAGAGTCTTTTCCAATGAGTCAACTCTTCGCATGAGGTGGCCAAAGTACTGGAGTTTCAGCTTTAGCATCATTCCTTCCAAAGAAATCCCAGGGCTGATCTCCTTCAGAATGGACTGGTTGGATCTCCTTGCAGTCCAAGGGACTCTCAAGAGTCTTCTCCAACACCTCAGTTCAAAAGCATCAATTCTTTGTCACTCAGCCTTCTTCGCAGTCCAACTCTCACATCCATACATGACCACAGGAAAAACCATAGCCTTGACTAGACGGACCTTAGTCGACAAAGTAATGTCTCTGCTTTTGAATATGCTGTCTAGGTTGGTCATAACTTTCCTTCCAAGGAGTAAGCGTCTTTTAATTTCATGGCTGCAGTCACCATCTGCAGTGGTTTTGGAGCCCAATAAAATAAAGTCTGACACCTTTTCCACTGTTTCCCCATCTATTTCCCATGAAGTGATGGGACCAGATGCCATGATCTTTGTTTTCTGAATGTTGAGCTTTAAGCCAAATTTTTCACTTTCCTTTTTCACTTTCATCAAGAAGCTTTTTAGTTCCTCTTCACTTTCTGCCATAAGGGTGATGTCATCTGCATATCTGAGGTGATTGATATTTCTCCCAGCAATCTTGATTCCAGCTTGTGTTTCTTCCAGTCCAGCGTTTCTCATGATGTACTCTGCATATAAGTTAAATAAGCAGGGTGACAATATACAGCCTTGACGTACTCCTTTTCCTATTTGGAATTAGTCTGTTGTTCCATGTCCAGCTCTAACTGTTGTTTCCTGACCTGCATACAGATTTCTCAAGAGGCAGGTCAGGTGGTCTGTATTCCCATCTCTTTCAGAATTTTCCACAGTTTATTATGATCCACACAGTCAAGGGCTTTGGCATAGTCAATAAAGCAGAAATAGATATTTTTCTGGAACTCTTTTGCTTTTTCCATGATCCAGCAGATGTTGGCAATTTGATCTCTGATTCCTCTGCCTGTTCTAAAACCAGCTTGAACATCAGGAAGTTCATGGTTCACATATTGCTGAAGCCTGGCTTGCAGAATTTTGAGCATTACTTTACTAGCATGTGAGATGAGTGCAATTGTGCGGTAGTTTGAGCATTCTTTGGCATTGCCTTTCTTTGGGATTGGAATGAAAACTGACCTTTTCCAGTCCTGTGGCCACTGCTGAGATTGCCAAATTTGCTGGCATATTGAGTGCAGCACTTTCACAGCATCATCTTTCAGGATTTGAAATAGCTCAACTGGAATGCCATCACCTCCACTAGCTTTGTTCGTAGTGATGCTTTCTAAGGCCCACTTGACTTCACATTCCAGGATGTCTGGCTCTAGATGAGTGATCACACCATTGTGATTATCCAGGTCGTGAAGATCTTCTTTGTACAGTTCTTCTGTGTATTCTTGCCATCTCTTCTTAATATCATCTGCTTCTGTTAGGTCCAGAGAAGACTATACACATGGACATCACCAGATGGTCAACACCAAAATCAGATTGATCATATTCTTTGCAGCCAAAGATGGAGAAGCTCTATACAGTCAACAAAAACAAGACCAGGAGCTGACTGTCGCTCAGATCATGAACTCCTTATTACCAAATTCAGACTTAAATTGACGAAAGAAGGGAAAACCACTAGACTATTCAGGTATGACCTAAATCAAATCCTTTATGATTACACAGTGGAAGTGAGAAATAGATTTAAGGGCCTAGATCTGATAGATAGAGTGCCTGATGAACTATGGAATGAAGTTCGTGACATTGTACAGGAGACAGGGATCAAGACCATCCCCATGGAAAAGAAATGCAAAAAAGCAAAACGGCTGTCTGGGGAAGCCTTACAAATAGCTGTGAAAAGAAGAGAGATGAAAAGCAAAGGAGAAATGGAGAGATATAAGCGTCTGAATGCAGCGTTCCAAAGAATAGCAAGAAGAGATAAGAAAGCCTTCTTCAGTGATCAATGCAAAGAAATAGACGAAAAGAACAGAATGGGAAAGACTAGAGATCTCTTCAAGAAAATTAGAGATACCAAGGAAACATTTCATGCACAGTTAGTTTAGGGACCCAAATTCAGAATCATAGCAGCTTGATTCCCAGCCTACAGTTATTCCCACAAAACATGAGGAACAGTGAAGTTCCTCCAGATAAGGGAGACCCTTTTTGAAAATAATAAACATGGATTTATTTCAAGACAGTTAATTGTCAATATAACATTATAATTTAGTTGTACTAAAGTAAATTTAAAATGTGTTACCTTGATATAGAAAAGACCCCAAACTGTTGAAGATTAGAAGTTTAACCTATACTCCATAATCTTAAATTTTGAGCAGTCTGCAGCTCATCATTTTGGCTATTTTAGGAAGTTATGTAGAAACATTCTTTTCTGAACCTAACTTTGTGCACATACAGCATAGCTTAAAACTTACTGCTCATCAGCACCCCCAAATGGTTGATGCTGTCATTTTAGCTGGTCTGTATTTATTAAGTTTTTATTTACATAATAAACTAAATTAAGTTAAACTTAATAAGGACTTCCTTGGTAGCTCAAATGGAAAGAACGTGCCTGCCATACAAGAGATGGGGGTTCCATTCCTGGTTTGGGAAGATCCCCTGTAGAAGTGAATGGCAATCCCCCTTCTGGTATTCCTGCTTGGATAATTCCATGGAAAGAGAACCATAGAGGGCTACTGTCCATGGGGTCACAAAGAGTCGGACACAACTGAGAGACTAACACTTCAGTTCAGTTCAGTCGCTCAGTTGTGTCCAACTCTTTGTGACCACATGAATCGCAGCATGCCAGGCCTCCCTGTTGGAGTTGGAGTATTAACCAGCTCCCGGAGTTCACCCAAACTCATGTCCATCGAGTTGGTGATGGCATCCAGCCATCTCATCCTCTGTCGTCCCCTTCTCCTCCTGCCCCCATTCCCTCCCAGCATCAGGATCTTTTCCAATGAGTCAGCTCTTCACATGAGGTGGCCAGAGTACTGGAGTTTCAGCTTCAGCATCAGTCCTTCCAGTAAACACCCAGGACTGATCTCCTTTAGAATGGACTGGTTGCATCTCCTTGCAGTCCAAGGGACTCTCAAGAGTCTTCTCCAACACCACGGTTCAAAAGCATCAATTCTTCAGCGCTCAGCCTTCTTCACAGTCAAACTCTCACATCCGTACATGACCACTGGAAAAACCATTGCCTTGACTAGAAGGATGGGGTAAAGTTTTGTTGGTACTGGACAACTACTCCAACTGCCAATCATAGAGATAGAAAAGTCTGGAGAGTTTTAACAGAGAGGGAAAGCTTCGCCTTTCAGTACTCTTGTCTACATGCCTTCTAATTTGCTTGTGTTAATTTCACCTTGCTTATGCCATCATTCTTTTTTTCTTTCAGGAGGAAATGAGCAGGAAACAGGATAGATAAATAAATAAAGATACAGACACCTACACAAGCTACACAATTATAGTACTGAGTAGGCAAATGACTTGTTAAAAATGAATCTTTTTTTTTATTCTTATGAGTCTCCAGAGAGTTCAGCCCAATTATCCCTGTACCCGAAACTGAGCTGTGCACAAAATGGCCAGTCACCTTTTATTGTTATTAGGCTGCATATTGTGGATTTTAATCTTTTTCATCTCTTCGGGAGTAGGTGTGTCACATGGAAAAAGGATGAAGTGGCTAGGGAAAAAAAATAATGTTCTTGTTTATAAAGAAACCATTTTTTTCCCAATATAACATCAGATGCTTACTTGTTAGTTTAGGGTGAATATTTATACCAGTAGAAGGTTTAATATTTCAGAGTGTGCGAGGAACTTGGATTTCCTTTCCCTGTCCATTTCCTAGCCATCAAAAAAGGCAGAAACCAGGAATTCCTAAGCATTTTTTAGATTTTAAGTGGCATGGAATTTTAGAACTTTTAAACTGAAATAAAATGTTCTGCTGTGTGTGTATATGTGTGTATGTGTGTGTGTGTGTGTGTGTATACTCCCCCAGATAGCACTAGTGGTAAAGAACCCACCTGTCTATCAATGCAGGAGACATAAGAGATGTAGGTTCGATCCCTGGGTTGGGAATATCCCCTGGAGGAGGGAATATCTACCTACTCCAGTATTCTTGCCTGGAGAATTCCATGGACAGAGAAGCCTGATGGGCTACAGTCCATGGGGTCAAAGAATTGGACATGACTGAAGCAACCTAGCACATATATATATATATATATCACAGGAGATATATATATCTCCTGTGAATGGATATTTCAGCTACTGAGTTCCTGCTTAAAATAGATTTTAAATACCTCAGCTGTTTTTCATAGTTGTGCTTGTAACTGCCACTGATTCAAATGCCATAAGTGGCAATATTTCTCTTTGTCTAACTGCTTGGCAATTTTAGACATATATATGAGAAAATGTATTAAGCTTTTGTCTAATCCATCTCCTCCTCACAATGTCAGTTAAAGGAAAAAAAACAAATGAAATTACACCCACCAGAATGTACAGTGGTGCAACCGCCATGGAAAGCAGTTTGGTGGTACCTCAAAAGGTTAAATGCAGAGTTTCCATATGACCCAAATATTCCATTTTTAGGTATGTAGCTGAAGCAATGGAAACGGACTCAAAGATATTTGCACACCAACATTTGTAAAATCATTATCTTACAATAACCAAAATGTGTAAACAACTCAAGTGTCCATGGCCAAGTGAATGGATAAACAAATGTGGAATATATGCATCCAATGTAATGTTACTCAGCCATAAAAATGAAGTTTTGGTGCATGCTACAACATGGATGAAACTTGAAAACATTAAGAGAAGTAAACTAGACACCAAAAGTCAAATGCTGTGTGATTCTACTTATATGAAAAATCTAGCATAGCCCTGTTGAAAGAGACAGAAAGTAGATTAGTGGTTACCAAGGACAGGGAAAGGGGAATGGGAAATTGTTGTTTAACATGAGTTTCTGTTTGGGTCAAAGGATTTTGGAGATGGTGAGGATGGCTATACAACACTGTACATGTAATTAATGAAAAATATCACAGTTTAGAAAAGAATGAAGTGTATCCAACATCTCTAGAGCAATAAGAAAGGAAACACCAGGGAAAATCTTATTTGCCTGCAAAATGACTGTGAGTGAAATATCTGTGGCTGCCCACTGCACGGCTCTGGATGCCAGACACCAGGTGAAAATGTATGGATCATTATTGTGCTCCTTATCTATGTGAGGCATTGCTGTGGAGGCTCTGGTTGCAGAGGTGATAAGATGGGACTCACCTTCTGCCCTCTTGGAGCTTATGTGCCAGTGGGGAAGGCTGAGAAACAACAAGCAAACAGACTCAAAAAGAGAAAAGTGTCAGTTGCAGAAATTGCCATGAAGGAAAGAAGCAGGAGGTTGGAATAGAGCGTTTTTGTGTTGTCCATGTGTGTACTGGGGTGGATGTGAAGCGAAGTCGGTCAGTCGTGTCCGACTCTTTGCGATCCCATAGATTGTAGCCTACCAGGCTCCTGCATCCATGGGATTTTCCAGACAAGAGTACTGGAGTGGGGTGCCGTTTCCTTCTCCAGAGGATCTTCCCGACCCAGGGATCGAATCTGGATCTCCCACATTGTAGGCAGACGCTTTACCATCTGAGCCACCAGGGAAGCCCCCAGGGGTGGATGAGGGTGGAGCAAGTTTCTCTTTCTAAAGAAATGTATGGTTCAGAGTAAAAGGAAAAATCACAGGAAACGCAGAGTCAGAAACAAGAATGGGAAGGTACTTTAGCCACTCAGCCACATGGTAGTGGCAGGTAATAAAGAAAGAAGAATATTAATAGGAATGGACCTTGAGATTCAGTGTAGCTCACACACCATCCACATTGTGAGAGGAGGCAGATGAGGAACAGCAAGATGCCAGCTTCCGTAATATGTTAACTGTAAGATGAGTTTTAGATTTCTATTAAATTGTATTTGGCCAGAAGAGCTCAGGATTGCTCGAACCATGTCTTATAAATAATCTATTCCCCTTGAGGCTTCCAAGGTAATTATATCCTGAATGAACAATGAATAATGGGAAATCAAAGTTCCACTTTAATTTTACTTAAGCTAGTGCCTATAACTGCCAATGAAACTTGTTGAAAAAGCTGGATTGGAATATGGGAACTGCTCTCAATACTCCCAAGCTAAGCGTCCTACATCAAAGTCTAGATCATACCAAACCAAATCTGGCTGCCAAGTTTATAGTGATGGGAGTTCCTGAGCACCAAGGGAGTAAGAAAAGGCAAAGAAAGGTAGGCTGATAGGATTCGTGAGGAATGGAGAGACAGGACAACTGCATGCTTTGGGGTGACTTTACTCTTTGCTAATGCAACCTGTGCTTTGGGTGTCCTGAAATCTGACCTACATCTAAATCAGTTTAAAATCTACTTTGTGGGGGCATGTTAGATTAATCTGAGATATGGAAAGGATTTTCACAGGCAAATAACAGGAGAAGAATAATGTGTACCAGTCAGAGGAAGAAGGTGACCAAAGGTTTATGTATATGTACCTAGAAGATAGAGTATGGTCATAGAAGAAAGTATAGTAAGATAAGCTGAAAATGGAATTTTAAGTCATGTTACTTTTGAAAAATAGACCCCAGAACTAGTCTCCTTAGCTTTTATGCTTTGGGCTATCATTTTCAAATTCAGAGGAAAACAATTGTCTGATCTGGGGTTTATATGTGAAAGATGAAAGAGGAATGAGACTGTGGCAGGAAGGGTAGCAAGGATGTAGTCACTACTGAAGTGAAAAAAGTGAAAGTGAAATTTTCTCAGTTGTGTCTGACTCTTTGCAACTCCATATGGTCCACAGAATTCTCCAAGTCACAATACTAGAGTGGGTAGCCTTTCCTTTCTCCCGGGGATCTCCCAACCCAGGGATCAAACCCAAGTCTCTTGCATTGCAGGCAGATTCTTTACCAACTGAGCCACCAGGGAAGCCCAGGAATACTGGAGTGGGTAGCCTATCCCTTCCCCAGCGGATCTTCCCGAGGAATTGAACCAGGGTCTCCTGCATTGCAGGCAGATTCTTTACCAGCTGAGCCACCAGGGAAGCCTAGTCACTACTGACCAGACCCGAAATGATCATTGTTATTCATGTTGCTAGGAAAGAGTCTAATAATTGGCTTTTTATTTCATCATGTAAGGAGAGATGATGAATCATGACTATTACTTTCAAACCCTATCATGCCATCTTAGGCATTTCAGGTCAAACCCCTCCTGTTGCAGCTACCAGGAAGAAGGCAAGGAACAGCAAGCTTACTAGACTCTGAACAGCACTGAAAAATGGGCAGTGTTCACGTGGGACTCTGTTCATAGGTATTCGTATTGCACATGCCATTTGCTCAGATGCTGAAAATAGAGTATTCATAGAAAGATGACAAAATATGTAAAAAGTGTAAGTAAGAAACATTGCCCCCAAGTTTCAATCTCATGTTGATAGCTATGGTTAGTATTTTAGGACATATTCTATTCTGTGTGTATGTGTGGTATTGTCACATAATACACTTTCATCTGAGCGACTTCCCCTTCACTTTTCACTTTCATGCACTGGAGAAGGAAATGGCAACACACTTCAGTGTTCTTGCCTGGAGAATCCCAGGGACGGGGGAGCCTGGTGGGCTGCCATCTGTGGGGTCACACGGAGTAGGACACAACTGAAATGACTTAGCAACAGCAACCCTTTCATCAATGGTGTCTTACTTTGCTTTTAGCTCAGATAATAGTGATTCGAGTAGTAGTGGGATGACGTGAGGATGGTACCAGTCACAACAGACAGAGCATGTCAGATGCTTTGGAAGCTGTGAGGACCACCACTGGCAAATTTTCTGCTACCAGATTCTGTAACTATGTATATGTGCCTAGACAAGTTTCTTTATATCTTGACTAATGCCGTGAGGAACACGTCATAATTACTACTCTCTGAATGAAGACACTGGGGCATAAAGGACTTAAATGAATCTCCCAGTTACACAGGGAGTAGAGGGCAGAACTGGGATTTAATCCATATCTGTTAGATTCCAAAGCTCAGGTAAAACCTATATGGTAAACCTACAAACATTCCATGTAATTGGAATAATTTCAGATATACGGGTGAATGAGAACAGCTGCAGGGAACTTGTGACATTTTCAAGTCATGCGAACATTTAGCAGTAAAATGGAGCACTGGAGGCCAGGTCCAGAGCTGTGGCCCAGTGCTCTGCCTTCTACTGTAATGAAATAGCATTGTTTCTATTTCCACCATTCTCTCTCTCGGTCTTCTCTCTCCCAGCGATCTCAGTGTCCATGCTTGGCAGAAGCAGCAGGCCCTAGGTGGACTTGGAGCCCAGAAGGCAGAGGAGTTCCCTGTGGGGCTTTTGTGGAGTGCTGCCCCACCACCTGTGACCTCCCAGTGGTTAGCACGGTTTAGTTTAATTCTCCCATGACGACTGGATTTCCCAGGTGGTTCAGTGATAAAAGAATCTGCCTGCCAAGAGGAGATGCAAGTTCAACCCCTGGGTCAGGAAGATCCCTTGGAGAAGGAAATAGCAACCCCCTCCCATATTCTTGCCTGGAAAATTCCATGGACAGAGGAGCGTGGCAGGCAGCAGTCCATGGGGTCACAAAAGAATCAGACATGACTTAGCGACTAAGCAACAAGAACTATAGGCCAGCCAAACCTGTAGGAACTGTAAATGTAGTTACTTAATTCTCACAAACATCCCTATTATACAGCTGAGGACTGAAGTTGCTCAGTCATATCCGACTCTTTGCGACCCCATGGACTGTAGCCTACCAGTGTCCTCCCATGGGATTTTCCAGGCAAGAGTACTGGAGTGGGTTGCCATTTCCTTCTCCAGGGGATCTTCCCCACCCAGGGATCGAACCCAGGTCTCCCAGATTGTAGGCAGACGCTTTACCATCTGAGCCGCCAGGAAAGTCCTCATTAAAGTACAGAAGAGCGAAATAACCTGTGCAAAGTCTCATAACTGGAAAAATGAAACAGCTAGAACTTGAACTCTGACATCTGCTTCCAATCCAGCATTCTCCATGCATTCGCCAAACTACTGCAACTCCTCAAGCTCAGTTCAGTTCAGTCGCTCAGTCGTGTCTGACTCTTTCGACCCCATGAATCGCAGCACGCCAGGCCTCCCTGTCCATCACCATCTCCCGGAGTTCACTCAGACTCACGTCCATCGAGTCAGTGATGCCATCCAGCCATCTCATCCTCTGTCGTCCCCTTCTTCTCCTGCCCCCAATCCCTCCCAGCATCAGAGTCTTTTCCAATGAGTCAACTCTTCACATGAGGTGGCCAAAGTCCTGGAGTTTCAGTTTTAGCATCATTCCTTCCAAAGAAATCCCAGGGCTGATCTCCTTCAGAATGGACTGGTTGGATCTCCTTGTAGTCCAAGGGACTCTCAAGAGTCTTCTCCAAAACCACAGTTCAAAAGCATCAATTCTTCGGCGCTCAGCATTCTTCACAGTCCAACTCTCACATCCATACATGACCACAGGAAAAACCGTAGCCTTGACTAGACGGACCTTAGTTGGCAAAGTAATGTCTCTACTTTTGAATATGCTATCTAGGTTGGTCATAACTTTCCTTCCAAGGAGTAAGCATCTTTTAATTTCATGGCTGCAACCACCATCTGCAGTGATTTTGGAGCCCTCCAAAATAAAGTCTGACACTGTTTCCGCTGTTTCCCCATCTATTTCCCATGAAGTGATGGGACCGGATGCCATGATCTTCATTTTCTGAATGCTGAGCTTTAAGCCAACTTTTCCATTCTCCTCTTTCACTTTCATCAAGAGGCTTTTAGCTCCTCTTCACTTTCTGCCATAAGGGTGGTGTCATCTGCATATCTGAGGTTATAGATATTTCTCCCAGCACTCTTGATACCAGCTTGTGTTTCTTCCAGTCCAGCGTTTCTCATGATGTACTCTGCATATAAGATAAATATGCAGGGTGATAAAATACAGCCTTGACGTACTCCTTTTCCTATTTGGAATTAGTCTGTTGTTCCATGTCCAGCTCTAACTGTTGCTTCCTGGCCTGCATACAGATTTCTCAAGAGGCAGGTCAGGTGGTGTGGTATTCCCATCTCTTTCAGAATTTTCCACAGTTTATTGTGATCCACACAGTCAAGGGCTTTGGCATACTCAATAAAGCAGAAATAGATGTTTTTCTGGAACTCTTTTGCTTTTTCCATGATCCAGCGGATGTTGGCAATTTGATCTCTGATTCCTCTGCCTGTTCTAAAACCAGCTTGAACATCAGGAAGTTCACGGTTCACGTATTGCTGAAACCTGGCTTGGAGAATTTTGAGCATTACTTTACTAGCATGTGAGATGGGTGCAATTGTGCGGTAGTTTGAGCATCCTTTGGCATTGCCTTTCTTTGGGGTTGGAATGAAAAGTGACCTTTTCCAGTCCTGTGGCCACTGCTTCTGCTGCTACTGCTAAGTCGCTTCAGTCGTGTCCAACTCTGTGCGACCCCATAGACGGCAGCCCACCTGGCTCCCTCGTCCCTGGGATTCTCCAGGCAAGAACACTGGAGTGGGTTGCCATTTCCTTCTCCAATGCATGAAAATGAGAAGTGAAAGTGAAGTTGCTCAGTCGTGTCCAACTTCTGGCGACCCTGTGTACTGCACCCCACCAAGTTCCTCCATCCATGGGATTTTCCAGGCAAGAGTACTGGAGTGGCGTGCCATTGCCTTCTCCGTCGCCACTGCTGAGTTTTCCAAATTGGCTGGCATATTGAGTGCAGCACTTTCACAGCATCATCTTTCAGGATTTGAAATAGCTCAACTGGAATTCCATCACCTCCCCTAGCTTTGTTTGTAGTGATGCTTTCTAAGGCCCACTTGACTTCACATTCCAGGATGTCTGCCTCTAGATGAGTGATCACACCATCGTGATTATCTGGGTCATGAAGATCTTTTTTGTACAGTTCTTCTGTGTATTCTTTCCATCTCTTCTTAATATCTTCTGCTTCTGTTAGGTTCAGACCATTTCTGTCTTTTATCAAGCCCATGTTTGCATGAAATATTCCCTTGGTATCTCTAATTTTCTTGAAGAGATCTCTAATCTTTCCCATTCGGTTCTTTTCCTCTATTTCTTTGCATTGATCGCTGAAGAAGGCTTTCTTATCTCTTCTTGCTATTCTTTGGAATGCTGCATTCAGATGCTTATATCTTTCCTTTTCTCCTTTGCTTTTCTCTTTTCTTCTTTTCACAGCTATTTGTAAGGCCTCCCCAGACAGCCATTTTGCTTTTTTGCATTTCTTTTCCATGGGGATGGTCTTGATCCCTGTCCCCTCTACAATGTCACAAACCTCATTCCATAGTTCATCAGGCACTCTATCTATCAGATCTAGGCCCTGAAATCTATTTCTCACTTCCACTGTATAATCATAAGGGATTTGATTTAGGTCATACCTGAATGGTCTAGCGGTTTTCCCTACTTTCTTCAATTTGAGTCTGAGTTTGGTAATAAGGAGTTCATGATCTGAGCCACAGTCAGCTCCTGGTCTTGTTTTTGTTGACTGTATGGAGCTTCTCCATCTTTAACTGCAAAAAATATAATCAATCTGATTTTGGTGTTGATCATCTGGTGTTGTCTATGTGTAGAGTCTTCTCTTGTGTTGTTGGAAGAGGGTGTTTGCTATGACCAGTGCATTTTCTTGGCAAAACTCTATTAGCCTTTGCCCTGCTTCATTCTGTATTCCAAAGCCAAATTTTCCTGTTACTCCAGGTGTTTCTTGACTTCCTACTTTTGCATTCCAGTCCCTTATAATGAAAAGGACATCTTTTTTGGGTGTTAGTTCTAAAAGGTCTTGTAGGTCTTCATAGAACCATTCAACTTCAGCTTCTTCAGCGTTACTGGTTGGGGCATAGACTTGGATTACCGTGCTAATGAATGGTTTGCCTTGGAGATGAGCAGAGATCATTCTGTTGTTTTTGAGACTGCATCCAAGTACTGCATTTTGGACTCTCTTGTTGACCATGATGGCTACTCCATTTCTTCTGAGGGATCCTGCCTGCAGTAGTAGATATAATGGTCATCTGAGTTAAATTCACCCATTCCAGTCCATTTTAGTTCACTGATTCCTAGAATGTCGACATTCACCCTTGCCATCTCTTGTTTGACCACTTCAAATTTGCCTTGATTCATGGTCCTGACATTCCAGGTTCCTATGCAATATTGCTCTTTACAGCATTGGTCCTTGCTTCTATCACCAGTCACATCCACAGCTGGGTATTGTTTTTGCTTTGGCTCCATCCCTTCATTCTTTCTGGAGTTATTTCTCCACTGATCTCCAGTAGCATATTGGGCACCTAATGACCTGGGGAGTTCCTCTTTCAGTATCCTATCATTTTGCCTTTTCATACTATTGATGGGGTTCTCAAGGCAAGAATACTGAAGTGATTTGCCATTCTCTTCTCCAGTGGACCACATTCTGTCAGACCTCTCCACCATGACCCCCCCATCTTGGGTTGCCCCGTGGGCATGGCTTAGTTTCACTGAGTTAGACAAGGCTTTGGTGATAGTATGATTAGATTGACTAATTTTCTGTGAGTATGGTTTCAGTGTGTCTGCCCTCTGATGCCCTCCTGCAACACCTACCATCTTACTTGGGTTTCTCTTACCCTGGGCATGGGGTATCTCTTCACGGCTGCTCCAGCAAAGCACAGCCGCTCCAGCAAAGCACAGCCGCTGCACCTTATCTTGGATGAGGGTTATCTCCTCACCGCCGCCCTTCCTGACCTTCAATGTGAGATGGCTCCTCTAGGCCCTCCTGTGCCAGCGCAGTCACGGCTCCTTGGACATGGTGTTGCTCCTCCAGGTCACCACCCCTGGCCTCAGGTGCAGGGTTGCTCCTCCCGGCAGCCGCCCCTGGCCTCGGATGCAGGGTGGCTCCTCTCGGCCATCACCCCTGAACTCCTCAAAGTAACTGTTAAATTACTAGGACAGACAGGCAAAGGTTCTGGCAGTTAAGTGTTCAAAATAGTAACAAGAACCTAGAATTACTAACTGCTTCTTTTCAAGAAGAATAGTCACTGATCGCCTCCTAAACCTTAGCCTGCTCTGGTGTGGATCCCAGTGTGTTCTAATCCATCTGACTTTTCTGTGATGATGCACTCAGTTTCGAGCAGTGGAAGAAGGCATGTAAGTAGGGTTAAGCGACTTTCACACAGTCGCATAGCTGATATGTGACAGAGCTCAAATCTATGCCCCATTTCCTAACTCCAAGTCAGATGCTATAGTCATCATACCCTGACTCTGGTCGTTTTAAACCAAGGCAATTTCTAGTATTTTGGCATATATTTATTTCTTGAAAACTTACTGACATCTGCTCTTCATAGGAATGTAGGTTCACCTCTGCCTAGAAAGTAAAATGAAAACAGGCAGAAAAAGTTTTTATGAAGGTTTTCTCCCAAATGAAAAGCATTATTTCATAGTACTGCCTGTACCCCAGCATGATATCTAGTGAGATCATTTCTTGAAGGTAACTCTTGAATTTATGTAAAAATATCCTCAAAATTTGGAAATAGCAAATAAAGCAATAAAATATGTTTTACCTGCTACAAAAGTGACTTGAGAGACACTCTTGTTGCACTGCCCTGATTTTTTTCATTAATATGGCCCAGTATTAATGCTGGAAACTTGAATTTCAGAGGCAAGAGTATCTGAAATTAATAATTTTAAATATATTTGACTTAATTGTGAATAAATATCAATTATTTTATCTGCCTTACAGAGATGCTTTCAAATTAATTCATGTTTAGCAAACATGGAGGGCCAGTATAATTCATTTTCTGCTCTTTTGTATATTAAGTAGATTTAAGGGTTCTTCAGAATTTTCAATGTATTTTTAAATTTCTTAGCAGTATTTAGATAATGTTCTTTGTTTCTACCTTCCCTTCTTTTTCTTTTTGATATGTTGAAAAAATTAAAGTATGCTAAGATCAGGAAGCAACATTAATACTGGACATGGAACAACAGACTGGTTCCAAATAGGAAAAGGAGTATGTCAAGGCTGTATATTGTCACCCTGCTTATTTAACTTATATGCAGAGTACATCATGAGAAACGCTGGGCTGGAAGAAGCACAAGCTGGAATCAAGATTGCCAGGAGAAATACCAATAACCTCAGATATGCAGATGACACCACCCTTATGGCAGAAAGTGAAGAGGAACTGAAGAGGCTCTTGATGAAAGTGAAAGAGTAGAGTGAAAAAGTTGGCTTAAAACTTGACATTCAGAAAACTAAGATCATGGCATCTGGTCCCATCACTTCATGGGAAATAGATGGGGAAACAGTGTCAGACTTTATTTTGGGGGGCCCCCAAATCACTGCAGATAGTGATTTCAACCATCAAGGGAATGACAACCCACTCCAGTATTCTTGCCTGGAGAATCCCATGGACAGAGGAGCCTGGTGAGCTATAGTCCATGGGGTCACAAACAGTCAGACATGACTGAGTGACTTAACTAACTCCTTGGAAGGAAAGTTTTGACCAACCTAGATAGCATATTCAAAAACAGAGACGTTACTTTGCCAACAAAGGTCTGTCTAGTCAAGGCTATGGTTTTTCAGTGGTCATGTATGGATGTGAGAGTTGGACTGTGAAGAAAGCTAAGCGCCGAAGAATTGATGCTTTTGAACTGTGGCGTTGGAGAAGACTCTTGAGAGTCCCTTGGTTACTTCAAGGAGATGTAACCAGTCCATTCTAAAGGATATCAGTCCTGGGTGTTCTTTGGAAGGAATGGTTCTAAAGCTGAAACTCCAGTACTTTGGCCACCTCATGGGAAGAGTTGACTCACTGGAAAAGACTCTGATGCTGGGAGGGATTGGGGGCAGGAGGAGAAGGGGACGACAGAGGATGAGATGTCTGGATGGCATCACAGAATCGATGGACGTGGGTTTTAGTGAACTTTGGGAGTTGGTGATGGACAGGGAGGCCTGGCGTGCTGCAATTCATGGGGTTGCAAAGAGTCGGACACGACTGAGCACTGAACTGAACTGAAGATTATATATCTCATTAAATCATATGTATGTGTATAACACACTATATTTCTTGAATGCAGTTAATGTGCATGTATCTCCCTGAGGCCCCACCATCCACTACAGCCCTGCATACTCCAGGCTTTATGTTACCCTAGAGCTTCCCAGGGGACACTAGTGGTAAAGAACCTGCCTGCCAATGCAGGAGACGTAAAAGACACAGGTTCAATGCCTGGGTCAGGAAGATCCCCTGGTAGAGGGCATGGCAAATCACTCCGTATTCTTGCCTGGAGAATCCCATGGACAGAGGAGCCTGGCAGGTTACAGTCCCTAGAGTCATAAAGAATCAGACACAACTGAAGCAACTTAACATGCCTGCAGAGCAAGGGACTTTGTTGTGTTCATTTGCTCATCTTATTATTTGGCATCTGCTAGGTTTCTAATAAGTGCCTCTTGGAATGAGCTTTTGAGAGACAGTAAAGGAGCCCAGCACTCAAAGACAGACAACACTAAGACAGGCTTCCGGGAGAACCAATCTAATGAGATCCAAACGTCTTGAATACATTGTCTTCTTGGTTCTTGTGGCATTCCTTTTGCTTCCTGACATGGTCTGCTGTCAGGCCAATTTTATTAATATTGCCCAGTCTTTGGGAATATATACCCAGATTTTCCCACTCTTTTCTACCTTCTAATCATTCTCCCAACTGAAAATTGTTTATCTTCAATGGTAACATTCTTCCTCCCCCACAGAGTTTTTGTAAGATCAATGGATAAAAGTATATAAACACAACAGGCCTGAATCTTCTGATTGGGTGCAGATGTGTGTGACACGTTCATGGTGCCTGTGGAACCTGTGATTAAGCCAGATAAACACATACCAGTAAGAGTGACATTGTTAAAATAATAGTTCTAGATGCTTAACAGTTAATGCAGCTTGATAGCTCTCCTTTCCAATCCGTTTTCCAGTGGCTGTCTACATCTGTCTGTCTATCTATCTTTTGGAAGCTATACATATGTGTGTGTGTGTGTGTGTGTGTATGTGTGTGTGTGTGTGTGTATGTGTGTGTGTGTATTTCAGTAGGAGTTGAGAAGTGGTTCCCAAAAGATATATCCACATCCTAACCCCCAGGACCTGTGAATGTTACCTTTTTTGGGAGCATCATATACACGATATGTACATATGCTTTAGAAATACAGTGTATTATATACATACATATGATTTATTAAGATACATAATGCCTTATGCAAGATAGAACTTTATACATGTTTATATAAATATATGTGTACATATATATATATATTTGCAGGTTTGCATGACTGTTTAGTCTCAAATCTGTGGTTCATAGATTCCTAGGATTCCACCAAAGAAATGAATGGTGTATAAAGTTATTTTCAATATTTAAAAGAACCCAAGAGATAGCATATGATGCTTGCAATAAAGTAACACAGGTTGATGAAAATTGGAGATTCATTTGCTCTTGCTTGGATATGCCCTTGGCTAGAATGGTGATTCTGGGAGAGGATGACACTGGTTTGCTCCCAACAGTCAGAAGTTCACATTGATGGTTACTTATGGCTTTGGTGAATAACGTATGGTAAGATGAATTAATTATAAATTCTTTTTGGTGAATACAGTGTTCTAAAGTATGAGCTCCTAGAGCAAAATAAAGTAAATGGTCAAAGGTTCTTGAAACTTGATAATGAAACCCAGGCATGCATACATACACTCACAGTCTTACACTGATCACTGTGTCTTTGTCTTAATTTTCCTCCACACAGGTTCAGTCTACTTTTACTGTTAATCTCTCATTCATCAATTCATAACCATTTTCTAAACATCTCTTTTAATGCATCTTTTTTATCTGCTGGCTACTAGACACTTTTTGGTCTATCTGAAACTGCCCTTCTTCCCAGTTATTTATTTTATTCTCAATTGAAGCATTGTTAGTTCATGTCATAATCTCTCTCCAAACTCTGAAATGGCTCTCCATCTCACTCAGAATGAAATCCACTGTTCTTACCTGGCCAATAAGCCTGAAATGTCTATCGCACTCTCGTGCCCACCCTCTCCCCCCATTATTCCCCAGCTATATTCCCCACCATCACTCAGCTTCTACCAGGTGCAGGAGTCAAACTGTTTTTATTTAATAAAAAAGCCTCTCTGCTTTTAAGCAGCTGATAGCTTTATGAGAGAAGGAGAAAGCAGCATGTAATACAATAGGATAAGGGTTAAGACAGAGTTAAAAATGAAGATCATTTGGGAGTCTCCCAGAGGATCATTGAAACCACACAGAATAAAGAGAATAAGCTATGTCAAAAAATGAGCAAAAGGATAGGACCACTCCCAGAAGTGGACAAAGCCTGCATAATTCCAGAGTTGTGGGAAAACACGGCTCATTTGCAGAATTCATTTTGGCTGTTTGCATAGAAAATGGGGGAACAAATTGAAGCATTTGGCTTGTTTAGCCCTAGGTTTGAGATGCATTCAGAAAAGGAGGTTTCAAAAATGTTAAGTAATTAAAAATAAACAACCCAGAAGAGATGAAAAGAAAATATCAGAAGCAATGGGAAGATCTCTGATGAGAGCAATCAAGCAGATGATCACTTTTTCAAAGGCCAAGGAGAAGACAGACCTCCCTCCTAATTAGTAAACTGGGGAATATTGCTGAAAAGTTAATGTGAAGACCTGATGGCAAAATTCCCTGCCATCAAGCTTATTCACAAAGATGCATACACCTGACGGAGCACAGCCTGGCTCCTTGGTTACCCTCGGCTTTGCTATATTGCCGGTACAGCAATTAAGAGAACATTCCAGGGTGGCTCTGAGATTTAAAACAAACAAACAAAATTAACCCTAAGAACTACCTCAGGAGATGTCTGACAGATTTGAGTCAGGAAGAACTGGATTGGAATTCTACTTCCATGCATTTTTAATTTGGGGATTTTATGTAGCTTACAATTATCTCAAATTTCTTGAATATAAAAGGGAAATAAAGATATCCACTTATGGGTCTGCGGTGAGAATTAATGTATATGATGGACTTGACACCATTGAAACCGCACAATAAAAACAACTGTTATTTTGTTATTATCCAGCCCAAACTATTTAGTTTGCTGATAAGGAAACAGGTAAGGGAAAAATGACTAAGCCAACACATGGAATTCATTAACTTCCTGGTCCATCTCACCGTCACCCCTTTTGGCTTTAGGATCATTCAGGATTTATAAATGACCTAAATTTCTATTCGATTTTCAGCTTCTGTTTATCATCCTCACAAAATCATGGGCTTGCTTCATCTTCAAGGAAGTCTTCAGAGATCACTTCAAATATGAGGGGCGGGTGTGCGTGGCAATATTAAAATGATCCTAAAATAAAAGAATCTGTTTCATAATGTGACTCTGGCAGCACCATTTCCCCAGAAAGCCATCCTGAACCAGACTAGGCTAACTATCCCTCTCTGCACTGCAGAACCGGTGCTCACTTCCGTGTTACTGCCTGCTCCATGACCTACTGGAACTACTTGTCTTACCAGTGGCCCTCTCTAGAATGTCAGGGCAGATGCAATGCCCAGCTCGTCTCTGAACCATTTGTTCATAGTATGATGTCAGAAACATAGTATGTATTCTATATAATTGAAAATAACCTAATATGTTCCATAGAGGATGTCACTACTGTGTTTTATTTAATAACATCAGTTAAAAGGATGACTGTTCCCATGTGGCTCAGTGGTAAGGAATCTGCCTGCTAGTGTGGGAGACACAGGAGACGTGGGTTCAATCCCTGGGTTGGGAAGATCTCCTAAAGAAGGAAATGGCAACCCCCTCCAATATTTTTGCCTGAGAAATCCCATGGACAGAGGAGCCTGGCGGGCTACAGTCCATGGGGTTGCAAAGAGTTGGACATGACTGAGCACGCATGCATGCGCCTGCAAATCTATATATTCAAGATTATAATTGTCACCACCATTCTTTTGGATGCATAGAATTTACTGTCTTAGTTGAAGTTCACGTAGATTCTTTAATATTCTATCTAGCAAAATAATCATTTGCTCTACACATTTCTGTCTAAGCAGCAGTGCATTGCCGTTTGTTCACCTCAACTCACAAGATCCAACTTTGTGCTTCTCTTCCCAATGCAGTGTTCAGCAGCTTCATGTTGACAGCTTGAAACTGGCAATGGTGGGAACACTTTATGCCATGGAAATCAGCAAATGCTGTATGTCAGGGCTCTTTATTTTCCAGAGAGCAGGTTCTTGTACCTTTATCAGGATATCACTGCATATAAAATTCTAAATCCACTGTGATTTGTGGTTTTGTATTCAATGTTTTATCTGTCTAAAGTAAAAACTATGTCTAATTTTCTGGGTCCACTTCATTCTTTATACCACCTAGATGCCTGTAAATAATTCCCAGCAGAGTTGTTTGGGTTTATAACAGACACCCATAAAATAAATAGTGAATTAATATGGAAACAGGCTATATATCTAACTTGCTCTTTTCCTGATTTACCTTTTAAAGTTGCTTAGGTTTATTAAATAGTAGTTGAGAGGATTAGCTTTGTGAGCAGATCAAAGTTTAGTGAACTGGGCAAAAAAAAAAAAAAAAAAACTTTGTGAAACTAGGAAACAGTGATATTGCTAAAAGTATAGATGAATTTAATTAGCCTGATGAAACCTTTTCTTGGTCTTGTTCATTTGGACCAAAAAAATGTGGAATTAAGGTGTTTCTTTGGATTTTTTCAGAAAGTATAAGGCTCTGATTGCTTTGTACCCTTTTACATAGGAAAGGGGTGGATTTTTCCCCCTTAATTTCTGATTTGAATGCAACCAGATTATTTCAGGCTATTCCAGTGTTAAGAATAATTTGTTCCTGTCCCTAAATGAAGCCTGGATTTTGAACTGCAGGTCTTTATTATAAATCTGTCTGTAGTGATTAATCAGTCCATTTCCTCTGTCGTTACTTCAAGAATATGGGTGTGTTTTAAAATTCTATTACAATACTGTTCTCAGTCCTTTTACTCATAAATAATCAGTGAAGCTAATAGATTTTTCTTCCAAATATAGTAAATGGGAAAGAAATAATTTTTATTGCAAAATGTAAATTGGTTCCATATCTCTGCCTTCTCCGAGTGTGTGAGATAACATTTAACTGTGATAGATGTCTGAATTATAACCAGGAACATTACTTATGAGATTTCTCCCCATATACACTCCTGTACAGGGTGTTGATGTATTTGAAGATGAAATAACCTGAGAGAACAATTAATTATTGGGGCAGATATTCTAAAAGGAATCTCCCAGGAAACTGCAGTGGATACCATTAGGATTTTAAAGATCTAAGCACCTGGAGTAGTGAAAAAAATCTAAAGATCTCAATTAGTTAACTAGGAAACTAACAGGAGATGAGAAAACATAAGCAAAGCAGTAAGAATGCAAAATATGAATATTCCTAAGATTATTTTGAAACTACCTAAACTCTGACCCACTAAGAAAAATTAAGATTGAAAGGACATAATTTTGATAAAGTCTAGGCACGTTTCATCTATCCATCTATTTGTTCATTCCTCCTTCTATTTCATCAATGAATCCTTAATGAGTAGACTAAGTCGTATATTAGGAATCTAAAAATTACTGTGACAGTCTTTAAGCTCAAAAATAGTACCAAGTTAGGCAAATAGATATGCAGTTTCAATAGAATGTAATACTTGGAAATAAAATTGCATCATGCTTTGTGTGAATGCTTAGGAGATATAAATATCTGGGAGAAATGCAAATGAAAAAGGAAAATGCTATATATTTGAGCACCTGTGATACACCAGCTGCTATGCTAGTTGGTTTCCTCCAGCTTATTTCTTCCACTTTTTTCAATAATGCTACAGGCAGTATTATTTCCATTTTACAGACAAAGAAACTGAAGCTAAGGAAAATAGCTAAGTTGATGTTTGGGTCAAATTTGTCCTTTCCAAAGGGTATGTTGACATCCTAACACCAGGCGTCTCAGAATGTGACCATATGGAAATAGTCTTTACAGAAGCAATCAAGTTAAACATAGGTTATTAGGGTGAGCCCTAATTCAATATGACTGATTCTCTTATAAATGGAAGAAAGTTGAATACAGAGGCAAGTATGCACAGAAGGAAGACAGTGAAAAGGCAAACATGTCAGATAGGGGACTGGAGTAACGCATATATAAGAAAAGGAAACGCCAAAGTTTGCTGTCAAAGCACTGGAAGCTCGAAATAGACCCGGATTTCATACTGAAATTGAGGATTTCAGCAGATCAGGGCCCCGAAGTCTTGGGCTACTAGCCTACTGTGAGATACTAACTTTCTGTTAAACTAAGCCACTCACTGTGTGATACTTTGTTATGGCAACCTAGGAAACTAATAAAGCTGGGCAAAGCCATAAGGCTAGTAAGTAGTGACTCATAGTCATCCTTTTCTGGCTCCAAAGCCCACGTTTCCTGCTACACAGAGGAAATGATTTTTAACCCACATCTTTAAGGATGAGTTCAAGGTGGAAAAGTAAAGAAAGTGCTTTCCTGTATTAGAAAACTCTGTGAGTTCAGGCTAAATCTAAAGGCTTTGAAAAATGATTTCAACCATAAAATCAGCTCTGTCTTAAGGAGACTTTGAAGATCACTGTTTAATTTGAGCAAGTAGCTAACATGGCTGTTAGCCCCTGGAGTTGTCATTTTGTTTTGTTTTTAAATTCATACTTAGTTGCTTGGTATGCAGGATGGTAGAGCTTAAAAACAAGATAATTTCTGATCCTTCCAGGCAGTCATAGCTCCCTTAGCCTCAGCACTCAAGTACTTATTGCCTGATGTCGTAATTTTGACAACTTCATCCTGCCTCATAAGGGTACATCTGGTTTCCTATCCATGTTTTACTGAACACTTCCCAAATGTTTCCAGACTCTACCTGTATATTTTGTTTTCCTATTCAGAGTCTAACACAGTGAAATTTTAAACCCATGTTGATTGTGAGGCAACTAGTCTGGAAAATGTTTATCATTGGTGTGCTTGTGTTCAATGTCCTGAAATAGGTACAGGATTTATTGTTCTGAGAAAGGGAAGAATTTCTTCCCCTTTATTATTGTTGATAATTAGATAAAGCCAAATGCGCCTACTCAGTTTCATATCCCAAAACAGAAGAAATTTTAAAATCATATATGAAGACTTTAAAAGATCTTCTATGTTACCATACGAAAGAAATATATAATTATGTAGAGAAATGCATAGGCACAATTTTAGGATTCCCAAACGCTGTACTAATACTATGCCTTACATAAAAAACAAAATACATATGCTTATGTTATTTTAATTTATTTTCTGTCTTTCTTTAAAATACAAATATTTAGCAATATTCATGCTTAATTAGAATATAAATAAATTTATAGATGAAGAAATTATCACAAACTCTATTCTTAATTACTACCCTAGCAGATATTATTCTTTTAACAATGTGAAATGTATCTTAATATATTAAGATACAGAAGAAAAAAATCTTAATTATATTGAGTTTTCATCAATATTTGAAGAATAAAGTTTTATTTTTATATTTGCCTTCTATAGGAAAAATTACAGTTTTTTAAAACATTAATCTTTATTATATTTTTGAGCATTTGATAAGTTATATAGCTTGTTCTGGGCATTGTGATAGCAGTACGAACAATTTGAACATATATTTCTTTCTTTTTTGGGTTATCTGTTTGGTTGTTTGCAAACATGGAAAAGGTTCTCCACTTTTAAGGACTCATGTGATTTGACTGAGACATCTGAATAGTCCAGAATAAGTTCCCCATTTCAAGATATTTAGCCTTAATCACACCTGCAAAGTCTCTTTGCCCAGGTAAGGTAACATTTCTTGGATACGAGGATTATAGCATGGACATATTTGAGGACCATTTTTCTGCCTTTCACAGGCGGAATATAAGTTCAAGTGCCAACTCAAATACAGAGGTGAAAGAACTATCTTCCAATTTCTCCAGACTTGAGTTGTGAACCTTCAAACCAAAGTTTGAAATAATAAGTGAAATAATATTTATTTGAAAGCCAAATAAATGTAGACAATAATGTTACCTTGGGAGGAAAGTTTCTATGTCTTATGGAAATCGTTACTATAAATTTGAAGTTGATTTTGATGAGTTAAGGTGTATATTGCAAGCCTTACAGTAGCCAATAAAAACAAAAACTCACAAAAATATTTAAAAGAAAAACTGAGTTGATTTATTCTTTGCAGATGCCAATGATTTTAGATTGGGGAAATTTATACTGCAGAATTATCAAATAAACTCTGTGATGGATTTTAATCTTCTGTAAAGTGAAGGTTTCCTGAAAACTGCTTCTCAGTTAAGTTGTAGGAGTGATGAACTTGAATGAGTTTTGGCAGTAGGCAGACTGGAATTTTGAATCACAACTGCAATGTTGAGCATATTCTTTAACTTCAGTATGGCTGTTTCTTTCATTGTAAAATGGGACAATCAGTTCAGTTCAGTTCAGTTGCTCAGTCGTGTCTGACTCATTGCAACCCCATGGACTATAGCACATCAGACTTCCCTGTCCTTCACCATCTCCCAGAGTTTCCTCAAACTCATGTCCATTGAGTTGGTGATGACATCTATCCATCTCGTCCTCTGTTGTCCCCTTCTTCTCCTGCCTTCAGTCTTTCCCAGAATCAGGGTCTTTTCCAGTGAGTCAGTTCTTCAGGTGGCCAAAGTTCTTTGACCAGGTGGCCAAAGTATTAGAGTTTCAGCTTCAGCATCAGTCCTTCCAGTGAACACCCAGGACTGATCTCCTTTAGGATGGACTGGTTGGATCTCCTTGCAGTCCAAGGGACTTTCAAGAGGCTTCTCCAACACCACAGTTCAAAAGCATCAATTCTTTGGTGCTCAGCTTTCTTTATAGTCCGGCTCTCACATCCATACATGACTAACCGAAAAACCATAGCTTTGACTAGACAGACCTTTGTTGGCAAATGGGATAAGTGTACCCATCTCTGAGTTATACCATGAGGATCAAATAAAAATAATATGTTAATGAATTTTGGACAGGTAACAACAGTATATTTTGACTATTATAATTGGATTTTAGAGCATTTTTGAGCTATAAAGAGTATAAAATATTACTATTAATCATTATTACTTTTATGCAAGCTACTCTGCCTATTATCCAGGGCAAAAATAGACAGAGACAAGTCTGTGGTTTTTACTTGCTTTCTTGGCATCTGTGCTAACCTTTAATTAATAACAATGTCAACATTCTGAACTGTTATAAATTGCCTCTGCTGTGAAAATATTTTCTGCTCAATGGCATGACTGCAAGTAATGTATCTCTCACATCTATTATAGAAAGCATGTGTAGGAGGTCTGCATGATCAGATATAATTCAGCAATATTTACTGCGTCTGTCAGGCACTATGCTAGATTCAGGGGATGTAAAGGTTAAAATGGTATGCCTCTATCCATAGACTTGTGAAGGAAATAGAACTAAAATTGAGAAATATTAGGATAATGTTAAAATTTGACTTCAAGGGTGAATTGGAATTCTCTAGGCAAAAAAAAGTAACAAAGATATCTTAAAATATATTACCAACTACTTGTTAGAGTGTCTACAATGTACAGGGAGTTTTACATATAAAGCATTGCTTAGACAATGACTACTCCAAATTCGTAGATAAGAAATACAAATTCAGAGAGTTTAAGGAATTTGAGCTGGAGAAGGAAATGGCAACCCACTCCAGTATTCTTGCCTGGAGAATCTCAGGGACGGAGGAGCCTGGTGGGCTACAGTCCATGGGGTCGCAAAGAGTCGGAAACGACTGCGATACTTCACTTCACTTCAATTCACTTCAAGGAATTTGAACAAGTAACTACAGCTAGTAGATGATGAGCCAAGGGTAAAATCTGAGCTTGTCTGACTCCAGAATGTGTGCATTGAACCACGGGTGTATCCAAAGGAATAAGGCAATACTCAAAGCAGTGTTTGAGCATTCTAAAAAGAAAAAGCATCAGATCACAGAGAATCTGAGCTCCAGTAAGTGAAGTGAAGTTGCTCAGTTGTGTCCGACTCTTTGCGACCCCATGGACTGCAGCCCACCAGGCTCCTCTGTCCATGCAATTTTCCAGGCAAGAGTACTGGAGTGGGTTGCCATTTCCTTCTCCAGGGTATCTTCCCGACACAGGGATCGAACCCAAGTCTCCCGCATTGTAGCCAGATGCTTTTACCATCTGAGCCACTAGGGAGCTCCAGTAAACCATGCTCTAATCAACTGAATTAGCGAAGTTGGAAAACTCAACAGTGGCCCACAGGACTGGAAAAGGTCAGTTTTCATTCCAATCCCAAAGAAAGGCCATGCCAAAGAATGCTCAAACTACTGCACAATTGCACTCATCTCACATGCTAGCAAAGTAGTGCTCAAAATTCTCCAAGCCAGGCTTTAACAATACGTGAACCGTGAAATTCCTGATGTTCAACTTGGATTTAGAAAAGGCAGAGGAACCAGAGATCAAATTGCCAACATCTGTTGGATCATCAAAAAAGAGAGTTTCACAAAAACATCTACTTCTGCTTTATTGACTATGCCAAAGCTTTTGATTGTGTGGACCACATCAGACTGTGGAAAATTCTTCAAGAGATGGAAATACCAGACCACCTGACCTGCCTCCTGAGAAATCTGTATGCAGGTCAGGAAGCAACAGTTAGAGCTGGACATGGAACAACAGACTGGTTCCAAATAGGAAAAGGAGTACGTCAAGGCTGTGTATTGTCACCCTGCTTATTTTAACTATATGCAGGGTGTATTTTATTTAAATAAAATACAAGGTGTATATATATTTAAGTTATATAAATTTAAATTATATTTAAATTAGATGCTGGACAGGATGAAGCACAAGCTGGAATCAAGATTGCTGGGAGAAATATCAATAACCTTAGATATGCAGCGGAGAAGGCAATGACACCCCACTCCAGTACTCTTGCCTGGAAAATCCCATGGACAGAGGAGCTTGGTGGCTGCCATCTGAGGTCGCACAGAGTCGGACACGACTGAAGCGACTTAGCAAGTAGCAGTAGCAGCAGATATGCAGATGACACCACACTTATGGCAGAAAGTGAAGAAGAGCTAAAGAGCCTCTTGATGAAAGTAAAAGAAGAGAGGGAAAACTTGGCTTAAAACTCAACAGTCAGCAAACTAAAATCATGGTATTTGGTCCCATCACTTCATGGCAAATTGATGTGGAAACAATGGAAATGGTGACAGATTATTTTTGGGGGCCCCCAAATCACTGCAAATGGTGACTGCAGCCATGATATTAAAAGATGCTTGATCCTTGGAAGAAAAGTTATGACCAACCTAGATAGCATACTAAAACGCAGAGACATTACTTTGCCAAAAAAGGTCTGTCTAGTCCATTAGTCATGTATGGATGTGAGAGTTGGACCATAAAGAAAGCTAAGCACTGAAGAATTGATGCTTTTGAACTGTGGTGTTGGAGAAGACTCTTGAGAGTCCCTTGGGTTGCAAGGACATCCAACCAGTCCATTCTAAAGGAAATCAGTCATGAATATTCATTGGAAGGATTGATGCTGAAGCTGAAACTCCAATACTTTGGCCACCTGATGCAAAGGACTGACTCATATGAAAAGTCCCTGATGCTGGGAAACATTGAAGTCGGGAGGAGAAGGGGACAACAGAGGATAAGATGGTTGGATGACATCACCGACTCAATGGACATGAGCTTGAGTAAACTCTGGGAATTGGTTATGGACAGGCAAGCCTGGTGTACTGTAGTCCATGGGGTCAGAAAGAGTCAGACATGGCTGAGTGACTGAACTGAACTGAACCAGCTAGTGCTACTGAAATCTAAGATGCGATATCAGTTCAGTCATGATGGCTAAAGCTAAACAATTTCTTTCATAATGATTACTTTTATCTGCCAATTTTCTAAAATCTTTTTTCAAAATAAATTTTTTTATCAAAATACTGACTCTTTACATACTTAATCCCAAGGGACTATCTCAAATTTTATTATGTCAAATTTCTCCAATAAAAGCTAATTCTTCACCATTTCCAACATCTAGAAATTCTAACATTTTGGTAAATCCATATTTATATGAAATGTTTATTTTAAGCATCCTGTTTTTACCATATATTAGAATAATTGTCTGACACAGAAGTAACAATGTAATTTCAATATAAAGAATTTACTTTTTATCCAAGAAATATTTGGAAGAATGTCATTTGAATTTTGCTAACGTGCACATGTTTACGTCATTGTAATGTTTTAGTTTTAAGTGTTCCCAACATTTGTTCTCAAAGAACTTACAATTCTCTGACAACACAGAAGTCTTTAATGATCATTTATACTTTTTTAAAATACTAAAGTTTTATTTTTGAATACTTAAGCTTCTGTTCAGACATATATATTTTACTGAGTAGCATTATATACAAGGCACTCTGCAAAGTCGTGTGCATATATATGGATGAAAAAATAAGATTAGATCCATTCCTTAACAAAGTGTGTTCTACTTGAGATAACAAGGTACAACACGTGTTGGCAAAAAAGTAGAGAAAAGGGAACCATTGTGCACTGTTGCTAGGAATGTATTGGATGTAGCCACTATGAAAAACAGTATGGAGGTTTCTCAAAAAATTAAAATATGATCCAACAATTTCGTATATGGGTATGTACCAAAAGGAAATGAAAACAAGATATCAGAGATGTTTGCAGCCCTATGTTTAGTGCAGTGTTGTTGACAGAATATTTGCATGTGCATGCATGCTTATGTGCTCAATCGTGTCTGATTCTTTGCAACCCCACAGACATTATTTTGGCGGGCTCCAAAATCACTGCAGATGGTGACTGCAGCCATGAAATTAAAAGACGCTTACTCCTTGGAAGAAAAGTTATGAACAACCTAGATAGCATATTCAAAAGCACAGACATTACTTTGCTGGCTAAGGTCCGTCTAGTCAAGGCTATGGTTTTCCCAGTGGTCATGTATGGATGTGAGAGTTGGACTGTGAAGAAGGCTGAGCGCTGAAGAATTGATGCATTTGAACTGTGGTGTTGGAGAAGACTCTTGAGAGTCCCTTGGACTGCAAGGAGATCCAACTAGTCCATTCTGAAGGAGAGCAGCCCTGGGATTTCTTTGGAAGGAATGATGTTAAAGCTGAAACTCCAGTACTTTGGCCACCTCGTGTGAAGAGTTGACTCATTGGAAAAGACTCTGATGCTGGGAGGGATTGAGGGCAGGAGGAGAAGGGGACAACAGAGGATGAGATGGCTGGATGGCATCACTGACTTGATGGATGCGAGTCTGAGTGAACTCCGGGAGTTGGTGATGAACAGGGAGGCCTGGCGTGCTGTGATTCATGGGGTCGCAAAGCGTCACACACGACTGAGCGACTGAACTGAACTGAACTGAGACTGTAGCACACTAGGCTCCTCTGTCCATGGAATTCTCCAGGTAAGAATACTGAAGTAGGTTGCCATTCCCTTCTCCAGGGGCTCTTCCTGACCCAGGGACTGAACCCACCATTGAGCCAGCTGGGAATTACTGACAATAGCCAAGTTACAGAAACAAGCTAAGTGCTCTTCAGTGGGTAAATGGATAAAGATGTGATACGCACACACAATATATTATTCAGCCATTAGAAAGAAATCCTTGACATGTCTATAAATACAGAAAATGCTAACAGCAATTTTTGAAATGGGGTTACTAGTAACAAAAAAAAGATATAAAATATTAGAAATCTTGAAAAATAATTTCAAATTTATAAAGAAAAGTCTTGACCAATTTACAAAGAAAAGGATATGTCTTGGTATTGCTTTACTTTTTTATTTGTTAGACGTTCAATAAAACTGCAGTTTTTTTTTAACATGTATTCATTACTCTCAATTTATCTTTTGTAATTTGTTACTGGGCTTCCCTGGTGGCTCAGTGGTAAAGAACCAGACTGCCAGTACAGAAGACACAGACTGATCCCTGCTGGTTCAGGAAGATCCCCTGGAGTAGGAAATGGCAACCCACTCCAGTATTCTCACCTGGGAAAGTCCCATGTACAGAGGAGCATGGCAGTTTAGAGTCCATGGCGTCTCAAAAGTATCGAACACAACTTAGCGACTGACAAATTTGTCATTTTTCATTTCTATTTTTCTACTGTCATGGACATTTTTCCTTATGAATTGATGTACATTTTTAAGTTAAAGATTTAAAATGTTGGTGTATATATTCAAAAATTTTGCCAGTTATAAAATTGATTTCTTTTCTTATTGGTGGTTTTGAGAGTCCTTTCTGTATTCTGGATACAAGTCTTTTTGTCACATTTATAGTTTCTCCGATACTTTATTAAAGTCTGTTATTTTTAACATAGGAACTGTTTACACATTCATCCATTTAGTCTATTTTATTCACTATCCTTTTTATTATGCTTATACTTAGAACATCCTTCTCAGTTAAATATTTAGGGAAAAAATTCCCTCACTTTTCATATTTGTATTTCTATTTTACATTATACTCCTTATCCTATACTGTCTTCTAAATTTATATCCAGTATTCATTTTGATAAAAATCAACCTATAAATTTTGAAAAATTTATAGACTTTCATAACAAAAATCAAAACAGATTTCTTCACTCCCTAAAATTTGTCTCGTTGGCTTGTGATCAACCATTCCCTTGTCCCTCACAAACACTGATCTGTTTCTATCCTCACAGCTTTATCTTTCTCAGGAAGTCTTAAACGAATCATATAATGTGAAGCATTTTGAATTTGTTTTTTTGCTTCATGTATTCGAGGTCCATCCAAGTCATTGCATGTATTCACTCTTGGATCTATTTTATCGATGACTGGTCTTCTACTATGTAGATGCATGGCCTAGTTGGTCAGCCATTCACATGTTGAAGAATATTTGTGTTATTTCAAAATTTAGCATTTATATATACTTGGTGAGAGCAAACATTATGTAAATTTTGCAAGAACATGACTTATCAATTATATTGGGTAAAGAGAGTAGGATTGCTGGGTTACATGGTGCGTTTCTTGAAAATAAACTGACAGACTTCTTTTCACAGTGGTTATACCATTTTGTATTCCCATCAGCAATGTATGAGAATTCTTCTTGCTTCACATTTTTGCTAGCACTTATTGTTATTTTGTTTTATTTCAGCCTTTCTAATATTTGTGTGAAATTCTCTTTGTTTTTAATTAAATTCCTCTAATGACTAATGGTGTTGAACATCTTTTCATGTGCTAAGTTACTATTCACATATCTTCTTTGGTAAGTTACAAATTAAATTATTTTGTCTATTTTTAAAAATGATATTATTTGTTTTCCTGTTGTTGAGGCTTGAAAGTATTCTCCATATTTAAATACAAATCCTTTGTCAGACTTCTGATTAGCAAATACTTTATTCCTGTCAATGGCTCTTCTGTAAGTACTGAGGATATTTTTCACAGTTCAAAGATATTTCATTTTGCTGAAGTCCAGTATATCAATGTTGCTTTAATTTTTTGCAATCACACTCAGATAAGGCACATAAGAATTATTTATATACTCAATCACAAAGATGCTCACTTCTTTCTTTAAGAAGATTTACAGGTTTAGGTTCTGTGTTTAATGACCCATTTGAGTTTTGTTTTTTTTTTTTTTTTCATAAAGTATGAGTTTTGGTTAGAGGTCCATTTCCTTACATATTGATGCCCAATTGTTCCAGTAACATTTGTTAAATACAGTCCTTTCTCCTTTAAATTGCACTTGCAATGAAGTCAAACATCAGTTTACCATATGTCTTTGGGTCTGTTTCTAAGCCTCTTCTGATTTTAGTCTGTTCAGTCACTCAGTTGTGTCCAACTGTTTGCGACCCCATGGACTGCAGCACGCCAGGCCTCCTTGTCCATCACCAACTCCTGGAGCTTGCTCAAACTCACGTCCATCATGTCGGTAATGCCATCTAACCATCTCATCCTCTGGCATCCCCTTCTCCTCCCACTTTCAATCATTCCCAGCATCAGTATCTTTTCCAATGAGTCGGTTCTTAGCATCAGGTGGCCAAAGTATTGGAGCTTCAGCTTCAGCATCAGTCCTTCCAATGAATATTCAGGACTGATTTCCTTTAGGATGAACTGAATGGATCTCCTTGCAGTCCAAGGGACTCTCAAGAGTCTTCTCCAACACCACAGTTCAAAAGCATCAATTCTTTGGTGCTCAGCTTTCTTTATAGTCCAGCTGTCACATCCATACATGACTAATGGAAAAACCATAGCTTTGACTAGATGGACCTTTGTTAGCAAAGTAATATCTCTGCTTTTCAATATGCTATCTAGGTTGGTCATAACTTTTATTCCAAGGAGTAAGCATCTTTTAATTTCATGGCTGCAGTCACCATCTGCAGTGATTTTGGAGCCCAAAAAGATAAAGTCTGACACTATTTCCACTGTTACCCCATCTATTTCCCATGAAGTGATGGGACCAGATGCCATGATCTTGGTTTTCTGAATGTTGAACTTTAAGCCAACTTTTTCACTCTCCTCTTTCACTTTCATCAAGAGGCTCTTTAGTTCCTCTTCACTTTCTGCCATAAGGGTGGTGTCATCTGCATATCTGAGGTTATTGATATTTCTCCCGGCAATCTTGATTCCAGCTTGTGCTTCATCCAGCCCAGCATTTCTCATGATGTACTCTGCATTTAAGTTAAAATAAGCAGGGTGACGATATACAGCCTTGACATGCTCCTTTCCCAATTTGGAACCAGTCTGTTGTTCCATGTCCAGTTCTAAGTGTTGCTTCCTGACCTGAATACAGATTTCTCAGGAGGGAGGTCAAGTGGTATGGTATTCTCATCTCTTTAAGAATTTTCCAGTTTGTTGTGATCCACACACTCAAAGGCTTTGGCATAGTTAATAAAGCAGAAAAAGATATATTTTTGGAACTCTCAGTATACAAATCCAACACTTTTGCTCAGGTGTAATTTGTATCTAAGTATTTAATTTGTGTGGGGTGCTATTGTAAATGTCATTGTTTTTCAATCTTCATTCTAGTTATTCATTGCTAATACTTAATATGATTTCTTATGTAAAATGATCCTGTGTTTTGTGATCTTGCTAGACTTTTAATCTAGGGGGTATCTTTGTAGACCCCTAAGGATATTTTGCCTAGACTATTATGTTGAAACAATGTCTGTGAGAGGAGATATTTTTATTTTTGATTTCTAATCTAAATTTATATTCTTTACCTTCCTGTCTTATTGCACTGGTTAGTACTTTCCTGTATGATGTTGAATCATAACGATAAGAAAGGACACAGTTTCATTGTTCTAGATTTAGACTGAATGTATTCAGTCTTTTAGAGGAAACATTGTGTTATCTGTACATTTTTAGTAAATATCCTTTATCATGTTGATTAAATTTCATTCTATTTCTAATATACTGAGAGGTTTTATTATGAGTGGATATTGAATCTTACCTAAAGTTTTTCTGCAAATATTGTGAGGACCATGTTATATTTCTTTGTTATTCTGTTAATTTGGTGGTTTACATTACTTGATTTTTGAATATTTAACTAGTCTTGCATTCCTAGAGTAAGAAGTCATACTCTGTGGTGGTTTTTTTTTTTATGTATTGATGGAATTTATTAACATTTTATTAAGGGTTTTTCTTGTCTATGCTCATTAGGAATATAGGTCTGTAGTTTTCTTGTAATATCTTTTCACACTTTGGTTTAGGACATTTCTGGCTTTATAAAATGAATTGGGAATTGCTTTTTCTTATCCTATTTTCTGAAAGAGACTGTATGGAAATGGTATTATATCCAACTTAAATGTTTGGAGAAATTCAGTAGTAAAACTATTTGAGCCTGGAGCTTTATATTTGGAGGAATTTTAAATATTGACTTACTATTTTACCAAAAATAAAACTATAGGAATTGCCCATTTTCTTCTTGAGAGAGTTTTCATAGGTGTGACTTTGAAAAAATTATTCCATTTCATCGAAGTTGTCAAATTTTTGTTCAGAGCTGTTAGTATACTTTTAATACCTGTAGGGTATTTAGTGATCTCCATGTTTCATCCCTGGTTATTTGTGTTTTGCCTCACCCCCGTTTTAATCATGGTCAGTATGACTAGGTGGTTCAGTTTTAGGTTTTATTTATTTTGTCAATGGTTTTTCTGTTTTAGATTTTATCAATCTCTGTCCTTACGTATGTTATTTCCTTCCATCTGTTTGCTTTGGGATTAACTTGTTCACTCTTTTTCTAGCTTATTAAGTTCAGAGCATAGCTTATTTGTTTAAGGTTGAAGGTTTGATTATTGATTTAAGACTTTTTCATTTCGAGTTTAAGGATTTATTGCCATCGGGTTCCTTCTAAATGCTGATATGCTGCATTCTACAGTTTTGGTACGTTTCATAAAATTTTTGCCTAACCAAATTCATGAATGTAATGAATTCAACCTGTAGACTCTTTGAGGCTACAGAGACAAGGTAAGAAACCCTGTGAAGGTAGGGTAGACAGAACACATCTCTTTACTTCTCAATGGTTTATGTACATATAAGTGACAACTGGCTATTAGGGAAGAAGATTCTCAGACCAGTTGGTTTGGGGCTAATTTACTCAACACATACTCAGCATCCTCTGTAATTTGCCTTGAAGTTGTATTTTCAGTCTAATGACCTTCTCTTGTGTTATGGCATTATTTCACATGAAGCCAAACTAGAGAATACATTATTGACTCAAAATGAGCTTATAGCCCTTCACCTTTGTGTCTCTCTCCCTTCATTTGCAGTGCCTTCTTTCTTGAACTTCAAGTTTTATGAATTAGTATCCAAATCTCTAGCCTGCTTCTTTTATCATATATTGTATTGAATTGTTATTTCTATTTTTTTTTTATTTTTTTATTTTTTAAATTTTAAAATCTTTAATTCTTACATGCATTCCCAAACATGAACCCCCCTCCCACCTCCCTCCCCATAACATCTTTCTGGGTCATCCCCATGCACCAGCCCCAAGCATGCTGCATCCTGCGTCAGACATAGACTGGCGATTCAATTCACATGATAGTATACATGTTAGAATGTCATTCTCCCAAATCATCCCACCCTCTCCCTCTCCCTCTGAGTCCAAAGGTCCATTATACACATCTGTGTCTCTTTCCCTGTCTTGCATACAGGGTCGTCATTGCCATCTTCCTAAATTCCATATATATGTGTTAGTATACTGTATTGGTGTTTTTCTTTCTGGCTTACTTCACTCTGTATAATCGGCTCCAGTTTCATCCATCTCATCAGAACTGATTCAAATGAATTCTTTTTAACGGCTGAGTAATACTCCATTGTGTATATGTACCACAGCTTTCTTATCCATTCATCTGCTGATGGACATCTAGGTTGTTTCCATGTCCTGGCTATTATAAACAGTGCTGCGATGAACATTGGGGTACATGTGTCTCTTTCAATTCTGGTTTCCTCGGTGTGTATGCCCAGAAGTGGGATTGCTGGGTCATAAGGTAGTTCTATTTGCAGTTTTTAAGGAATCTCCACACTGTTCTCCATAGTGGCTGTACTAGTTTGCATTGCCACCAACAGTGTAGGAGGGTTCCCTTTTCTCCACACCCTCTCCATAGCAAAAATCAACAAAGCCAAAAGCTGGTTCTTTGAAAGGATAAATAAAATTGACAAACCATTAGCCAGACTCATCAAGAAGCAAAGAGAGAAAAATCAAATCAATAAAATTAGAAATGAAAATGGAGAGATCACAACAGACAACACAGAAATACAAAGGATCATAAGAGACTACTATCAGCAGTTGTACGCCAATAAAATGGACAACGTGGAAGAAATGGACAAATTCTTAGAAAAGTACAATTTTCCAAAACTGAACCAGGAAGAAATAGAAAATCTTAACAGACCCATCACAAGCACGGAAATTGATATTGTAATCAGAAATCTTCCAGCAAACAAAAGCCCAGGTCCAGATGGCTTCACAGCTGAATTCTACCAAAAATTTCGAGAAGAGCTAACACCTATCCTACTCAAACTCTTCCAGAAAATTGCAGAGGAAGGTAAACTTCCAAACTCATTCTATGAGGCCACCATCACCCTAATACCAAAACCTGACAAAGATGTCACAAAAAAAGAAAACTACAGGCCAATATCTCTGATGAACATAGATGCAAAAATCCTCAACAAAATTCTAGCAATCAGAATCCAACAACACATTAAAAAGATCATACACCAAGACCAAGTGGGCTTTATCCCAGGGATGCAAGGATTCTTCAACATCCGCAAATCAATCAATGTAATTCACCACATTAACAAATTGAAAAATAAAAACCATATGATTATCTCAATAGATGCAGAGAAGGCCTTTGACAAAATTCAACATCCATTTATGATAAAAACTCTCCAGAAAGCAGGAATAGAAGGAACATACCTCAACATAATAAAAGCTATCTATGACAAACCCACAGCAAACATTATCCTCAATGGTGAAAAATTGAAAGCATTTCCCTAAAGTCAGGAACAAGACAAGGGTGTCCACTTTCACCGCTACTATTCAACATAGTTCTGGAAGTTTTGGCCACAGCAATCAGAGCAGAAAAAGAAATAAAAGGAATCCAAATTGGAAAAGAAGAAGTAAAACTCTCACTGTTTGCAGATGACATGATCCTCTACATGGAAAACCCTAAAGACTCCACCAGAAAATTACTAGAGCTCAATCAATGAATATAGTAAAGTTGCAGGATATAAAATCAACACACAGAAATCCCTTGCATTCCTATACACGAATAATGAGAAAGTAGAAAAGAAATTAAGGAAACAATTCCATTCACCATTGCAACGAAAAGAATAAAATACTTAGGAATATATCTACCTAAAGAAACTAAAGACCTGTATATAGAAAACTATAAAACACTGATGAAAGAAATCAAAGAGGACACTAATAGATGGAGAAATATACCATGTTCATGGATTGGAAGAATCAATATAGTGAAAATGAGTATACTACCCAAAGCAATTTACAAATTCAATGCAATCCCTATGAAGCTACCAGCCACATTTTTCACAGAACTAGAACAAATAATTTCAAGATTTGTATGGAAATACAAAAAACCTCGAATAACCAAAGCAATCTTGAGAAGAAGAATGGAACTGGAGGAATCAACTTGCCTGACTTCAGGCTCTACTACAAAGCCACAGTCATCAAGACAGTATGGTACTGGCACAAAGACAGACATATAGATCAATGGAACAAAATAGAAAGCCCAGAGATAAATCCACACACATATGGACACCTTATCTTTGACAAAGGAGGCAAGAATATACAATGGAGTAAAGACAATCTCTTTAACAAGTGGTGCTGGGAAAACTGGTCAACCACTTGTAAAAGAATGAAACTAGATCACTTTCTAACACCGTACACAAAAATAAACTCAAAATGGATTAAAGATCTAAATGTAAGATCAGAAACTATAAAACTCCTAGAGGAGAACATAGGCAAAACACTCTCAGACATAAATCACAGCAGGATCCTCTATGATCCACCTCCCAGAATTCTGGAAATAAAAGCAAAAATAAACAAATGGGATCTAATTAAAATTAAAAGCTTCTGCACAACAAAGGAAAATATAAGCAAGGTGAAAAGACAGCCTTCTGAATGTTATTTCTATTTTTAAGTGAGTTTTTTTGTTTTTGTTTTTGTTTTTTACTGTAATGCAGGCTTCTCGCCTGGAAAATCCCATGGATGGAGGAGCCTGGTGGGCTGCAGTCCATGGTGTCACTAAGAGTCGGACATGACTGAGCGACTTCACTTTCACTTTTCACTTTCCTGCACTGGAGAAGGAAATGGCAACCCACTCCTAGTGTTCTTGCCTGGAGAATCCCAGGGACGGGCGAGCCTGGTGGGCTGCCGTCTATGGGGTCGCACAGGATCGGACACGACTGAAGTGACTTAGCAGCAGCAGCAGCAGCAGCAGCAGCAGCAGGCTTCTCAAAGTCATGGCCTATCTCAGCATTCTGTATACCCATCTCAGTGCCCAGGGCCTCCCAATGTAAATGCTCAATAAATACTTACTGTTTAGTTTTTGATCGTTTGATCTTTCAGTTTGTCATTTAATGAATGTCTTTAAAGCCCTGTAATTGCATGCGCTGCCCTATAAAGGTAGACTTGATTACCATAGAACATTTTATATGCTCTATTTTGCTTTCATTAATACTCAGAATACAATTACCATATGAAATTATTTTTATGTATTCTAAAAGTGCCCTCATTTAAAATATAGAGGTTTTTTATTTCATTTAAATTGAAGTATAGTTGATATAAAGTACCACTGGGGATAATATGTTGACAACATTACGGACTGATGACCACAATACATCTACTAACCATCTGTTACCGTAAAAAGGTGGTACAATATTACTGACTGTATTCTCTATACTATACATTATATCCCCATGACTTATTTAGTTTTCAACTAGAATTTTCTACCTCTTAATCCCCTTCACCTATTCGCCCAGCATCCCACTGCCTCCCCTTGGCAACCATTAGTTTTTCTCTGTATCTATGAATCTATTTCTCGCTGGTTTTGTTTGTTCATTTATTTTGCTTCTAAATTCCACATGTAAGTGACATCATATGGTTTTCTCTATCGCTGATTTATTTCACTTCTGATTTATTTCTAGAGCATAATACCCTCTAGATCTGTCCATGTTGTCACAAAAGGCAATTTTTCATTCTTCTCTATGGCTGAGTAGTATTTCTGCAAGTGTGCCTGCATATGCCTTGTGCCTTCTTCTTTATCCATTCATCTAGAGATGGACACTTTGAATGCTTCCATGTCTTGGCTATTTTAAATAATGATGCAACGAACATAGAGGCACATACCTCTTTCTGAATTATTTTTTGTGGTGGCTTTCTTCAGCTAAATACCCAGAATAAGAATTGCTAGATCATCTGGTAATTCTATTTTTTATTTTTTGAGGAACCTCCACACTGTTTTCCCTAGAGGTTGTACTAATTTATAATCCCACCAATAGCACATGAGCATACCCATGTCTCCACAGACTAGCAAGTGCTTATTATTTCTTGTCTTTTTGATAGCAGCCATCCTGACAGGTGTGAGATCTTATTCCATTGCGGTTTTTATGTGCATTTCCCTGATGATGAGTGATGGTGAACATCTTTCCATGTATCTGTTGGCTATCTATATATCTTCCTTAGAAAAACATCTGTTCTGGTCCTTTGCCCATTTTTTAATCAGATCGTTCCGTTTTTGAGATTGAATAGTCTGAGCATGAGCTCTCTGTACAATTTAGATATCAACTCCTTGTAGGATGTTTCACTTGCAAATAAGTCTTCGTATTCAAAGGCAGCCTTTTTATTCTGTTGATAGTTTCCTAACTAGGCACAAGCTCCTTAGTTTGATGAGGTCTTGTTTGTTTATTTTTTCTCTTATTTCCCTTTTGTGAGGAGACATTTACAAAAAATATATATATATATATATATATATATATTGCTTAGACTAATGTCCAAGAGTATTCAGCTTATGTTTTATTCTAGGACTTTATGATTTCTGGTTTTATAAAATACAGAGGTTTTGAAGGGGAAAAGACTTGCAGCAATACCTTAGATTATCAAGAGTTGGCTATTTAGAACACTTATTTTGATAAGGTATCAGTTCAGTTCAGTCGCTCAGTTGTGTCTGACTCTTTGCAACCCTATGCACTGCAGCACGCCAGGCCTCCCTGTCCATCACCAACTCCTGGAGCTTACTCAAACCCTTGTCCATTGAGTCAGTGATGCCATCCAACCATCTCATCCTCTGTCATCCCCTTCTTCTCTCACCTTCAGTCATTCCTAGCATCAGGGTCTTTTCAAATGAGTCACCTCTTTGCATCAGGTGGCCAAAGTAGTGGATTTTCAGCTTCAGCATCAGTCATTCGCATGAATATTCAGGGCTGATTTCCTGTAGGATGGACTGGTTGGATCTCCTTGCTGTCCAAGTAACTCTCAAGAGTCTTCTCCAACACCACAGTTCGAAAACATCAGTTCTTTAGCTCTCAGCTTTCTTTATAGTTCAATTCTCACATCCAAACATGACTAATGGAAAAACCATAGCTTTGACTAGGTGGACCTCTGTTGACAAAGTAATGTCTCTGCTTTTTAATATGCTGTCTAGGTTGGTCATAACTTTTCTTCCAAGGAGCAAGTGTCTTTTAATTTCATGGCTGAAGTCACCATCTGCAGTGATTTTGGAGCCCCCCAAAAATGAAGTCTGTCACTGTTTCCCCATCTATTTGCCATGAAGTAATGGGAACAGAGGCCATGATCTTAGTTTTCTGAATGTTGAATTTAAAGCCAACTTTTTCATTCTCCTCTTTCACTTTCATCAAGAGGCTCTTTAGTTCTTTGCTTTCTGCCATAAGGGTCATGTCATCTGTGTATCTGAGGTTACTGATGTTTCTCCCGGCAATCTTGATTCCAGCCTGTGCTTCTTCCAGCCCAGCATTTCTCATGATGTACTCTGCATACAAGTTAAATAAGCAAGGTGTCAGTATACTGCCTTGACGTACTCCTTTCAGATTTGGAACCAGTCTGTTCTTCCATGTCCAGTTCTAACTGTTGCTTCCTGACCTGCATACAGATTTTTCAAGAAGCAGGTCAGGTGGCCTGGTTTCCCATCTGTTGAAGAATTTTCCAGAGATCGTTATGATCCACACAGTCAAAGACTTTACCATAGTCAGTAAAGCAGAAGTAGATGTATTTCTGCAACTCTCTTGATTCCTCAATGATCTAGCAGATGTCGGCAAATTGATCTCTGGTCCTTCTGCCTTTTCTAAATCCAGCTTCAACATCTGGAAGTTCATGGTTCACGTACTGTTGAAGCCTGGCTTGGAGAATTTCTAGCATTACTTACCAGCATGTGAGGTGAGTGCAATTGTGTGGTAATTTGAGCATTCTTTGACATTGCCTTTCTTTGGGATTGGAATAAAAACTGACCTTTTCCAGTCCTGTGGCCACTGCTGAGTTTTCCAAATTTGCCTGCATATTGAGTGCAGCACTTTCACAGCATAATCTGTTAGGATTTGAAATAGTTCATCTGGAATCCCATCACCTCCACTGGCTTTGTTTGTAGTGATGCTTCCCAAGGCCCACTTGACTTCACATTCCAGCATGTGTGGCTCTAGGTGAGTGATCACACCATTGTGGTTATCTGGGTCATGAAGATCTTTAATATATAGTTCCTCTGTGTATTCTTGCCACCTCTTCTTAATATCTTCTGCTTCTGTTAGGTCCATACCATTTCTGTCCTTTATTGTGCTCAGCTTTGCATGAAATATTCCCTTGGTATCTCTAATTTTCTTGAAGAGATTTCTAGTCTTTTCCATTCTATTGTTTTTCTCCATCTCTTTGCATTGATCACTAAGGAAGGCTTTCTTATCTCTCCTTGCTATTCTTTGGAAATATGCATTCAGTTGGGTATATCTTTCCTTTTCTCCTTTGCCTTTTGCTTCTCTTCTTTCTCAGCTATTTGTAAGGCCTCCTCAGACAACCATCTGGCCGTTTTGCATTTGTTTTCCTTGGGGATTGTCTTGACCACTGCCTCCTGTGCAATGTCACAAACCTCCGTCCATAGTTCTTCGTGCACTCTGTCTCTCTGATCTAATCCCTTGAATCTATTTGTCACTTCTGCTGTAGAATCATAAGGGATTTGGTTTAGATAATACCTGAATGGTCTAGTGGTTTTCCCTACTTTCTTCAATTTCTGTCTGAATTTGGCAGTAAAGAGTTCATGGTCTGGGCCACAGTTAGCTCCTGGTTCTTTGTTTTTGTTGACTGTATGGAGCTTCTCCAACTTTGCTGCAAAGAATATAATCAGTCTTATTTTAGTGTTGACCATCTGGTGATATCCATGTGTAGAGTCTTCTCTTGTGTTGTTGGAAGAGGGTGTTTACTACGACCAGTGTGTTCTCTTAGCAAAACTCTGTTAGCCTTTGCCCTGCTTCATCCTGTACTCATAGGCCAAATTTGCCTGTTACTCCACATATTTCTTAACTTCCTACTTTTGCATTCTAGTTCCATATAATGAAAAGGACATATTTTGGGGGGTGTTAGTTCTAGAAGGTCTTGTAGTTCTTCGTAGAACCGTTCAACTTCAGCTTCAGCTTCTTCAGCATTACTGGTTGGGTCATACACTTGGATTACTGTGATATTGAATGGTTGCCGTGGAAACAGAGACCATTCTGTCGTTTTGAGATTGCATCCAAGTACTGCATTTCGGACTCTTTTGTTGACTATGATGCCTACTCCATTTCTTCTAAAGGATTCTTGCCCACAGGAGTAGATATAATGGTCATCTGAGTTAAATTCACCCAGTCCAGTCCATTTTAGATTGTTGATTCCTAGAATGTCAATGTTCACTCTTGCCATCTCCTGTTTGACCACTTCCAATTTGCCTTGATTCATGGACCTAACCTTTCAGGTTCTTATACAATATTGTTCTTATAGCATCAGACTTTACTTCCATCACCAGTCAGATCCACCACTGGGTGTTGTTTTTGCTTTGGCTCTGTCTCTTCATTCTTTCTGGAGTTATTTCTCCACTGATCTCTGGTAGCATATTGGGCATCTGTTGATTTGGGGAGTTCATCTTTCAATGTCCTATCTTTTCGCCTTTTCATACTGTTCATGGGGTTCTCAAGGCAAGAATACTGAAGTAGTTTGCCATTCCCTTCTCCAGTAGACCACATTTTGTCAGAACTCTCCACCATGACCTGTCCATCTTGGGTGGCCCTTCAAGGTATGGCTCATAGTTTCATTGAGTTAGACAAGTCTTTGAAGTGAGTGAAGTCGCTCAGTCGTGTCCAACCCTTTGTGACCCCATGGACTATAGCCTACCCGGCTCCTCTGCCCATGGGATTTTCAAGGCAATAGTCTTGGAGTGGGTTGCCATTTCCTTCTCCAGTGGATCTTCCCAACCTAGGGATCGAACCGGGGTCTCTCACATTGTAGACAGACACTTTACCATCTGAGCCACCAGGGAAGACAAGGCTGTAGTCCATGTGATTAAATTGGTTAGTTTCCTGTGATTGTGGTTTTCAGTCTGTCTGCCCTCTTGTGGATAAGGTTAAGAGGCTTATGGAAGTTTCCTGATAGGAGAGACTGACTGAAGGGGAAGTCTGGTCTTCTTCTGATTGGTGGGTCCATGCTCAGTAAATCTTAAATGAAATTTTCTGTTGATGGGTGGAGCTGTGTTCCCTCCCTGCTATTTACCTGGGGCCAAAGGCAATGACACCCTACTCCAGTACTCTTGCCTGGAAAATCCCATGGATGGAGGAGCCTGGTAGGCTGCAGTCCATGGGGTCGCTAAGAGTCGGACAGGACTGAGCGACTTCACTTTGACTTTTCACTTTCATGCATTGGAGAAGGAAATGGCAACCCACTCCAGTGTTCTTGCCTAGAGAATCCCAGGGATGGGGGAGCCTGGTGGGCTGCTGTCTGTGGGTTTGCACAGAGTCGGACACGACTGAAGCGACTTAGCAGCAGTAGCAGCAGCAAACCATGGTGGAGGTAATGAAGATAATGGTGACTTCCTTTCAAAGGTCCAATGCAGGTACTGCTACACTCAGTGCCTCTGACCATGCAGCAGCCCTCCACTGACCCACGCCTCCACTGGAGTCTCCTGGACACTCACAGGCAAGTCTGGGTCAGTCTCTTGTTGGGTGACTGCTCCTTTCTCCTGGGTCCTGATGCACACAAGGTTCTGTTTGTGCCCTCCCAGAGTCTATTTCCCCAGGCCTGTGTAAGTTTTGGCAGCTCTTGGTGGGGTTAATGGCGACCTCCTCCTGAGGCTTACATCATACTCAGGTCTGGTGCACCCTGTCCACTGCTGACCCGTGCCTCAGCAGGAGCCTGAGGCCCAGTTCTGGCTCAGGCTCCGTGTGGTCTCTGGGTCCTGGTGTGCACAAGGTGTGTTTGAGCCCTCTGAGCGTCTCTGGCAGGAATGGGGTTTGGTTCTAAATGTGATTTTGCCCCTCTTACAATCTTGCTGGGGCTTCTCCTTTGCTTTTGGACATGGGGTACCTCCTCATAGTCACTCCCACACCACTCAGTATAGATTTTAAATTATCCCTGCTTTTTATCTTTCACTGTATTATAATTCTTGAATGACTGAATTGACCTTATCACTTTGTGTTTGTGCATTGTTTCTTATACCTTGACCTGCCAGCAGAATGCAGGTGAAGTCATTTAGTTTAAAATTTTAGCCCTTGGTTTCATCTTTGTTACATCTTTTTTTAGTAAATAGCATTTTATATTACTGTGAAGAATGAAAATATCACAGGGATGAAAGCTTCCCTAATACGCTAGCACATTTCTTGATAGCATTGATTTACCTGATATAGGTTGATTACCTCCTTTCCTTCATCCCCATGTATGTACTAGAATTTTCAGTCCATAAAGGGGTGGTATGAGAGGAGGAGAGGGAGTCGAGGGAGGGAATGATGACTGATTCATGTTATCGTATGGCAGAAATCAACGCAGAGCTGTAAAGCAATTTTCCACCAATTGAAAAATTAATAAAAAATTTTAGAAAGACTCTGTGTACCTCCTGTTTCTCACGTTACCTGTGTACTCTGAAGTCTAATCTGTTGTCCGCCACTCTTTATAATGCAAACACCACGTTCTTCTTCCAAGTGCCTCATTCTTCTCCGTTTCTGCGGCCTGTGTCCCGTTTCAGGCTCTTGTCCTCTTGTAGTCGATTCCTTCAGTAACTTCTCATGTGACCTCTCACTGTTCTTTCCTCCGATCATTGCTACAAACATCTTCCCCCCCAAATTAATACAGTGTTTATTCTGGAACTGTCCTGCTTGATGTATTAATGGTTTTGTCATCCGCTACATTAGGTTGACGCTCTCTACCCAGCTTTGATACCTTTCTGTATTTTAGGGCTTTCTCCCGTTATTAACTCGCATAGACTCTGTGATTCAGAAAAGCCTGATGACAACTACAAGTATAATTCGTGTCTGTTATCCCTTCCCTCAACTTCATATAAGGTTCTGCTTCATATGTGGAATTCTCTGAAACCTACAATTTATTTCTCTACTGCCCTTTCTCGTTGGCTTAATTAAAGTTCTAACACCTCTATGAAATCATTCATTCTTTATCTTATTCTTGTTTCTGACTTTGACTAGAATACCAGTCAGGAAGCTATCATTGTAAATGGATAGAAATTGAATTCAGGTTTAGTTCAGTTCAGTCGCTCAGTCGTGTCCAACTCTTTGTGACTCCATGAATCACAGCACGCCAGGCCTCCCTGTCCATCATCAACTCCCGGAGTTCACTCAGACTCACATCCATCGAGCCAGTGATGCCATCCAGCCATCTCATCCTCTGTCATCCCCTTCTCTTCCTGCCCCCAATCCCTCCCAGCATCAGAGTCTTTTCCAATGAGTCAACTCTTCACATGAGGTGGCCAAAGTACTGGAGCTTCAGCTTTAACATCATTCCTTCCAAAGAAATCCCAGGGCTAATCTCCTTCAGAATGGACTGGTTGGATCTCCTTGTAGTCCAAGGGACTCTCAAGAGTCTTCTCCAACACCACAGTTCAAAAGCATCAATTCTTCGGCACTCAGCCTTCTTCACAGTCCAACTCTCACATCCATACATGACCACAGGAAAAACCATAGCCTTGACTAGACGGACCTTAGTCGGCAAAGTAATGTCTCTGCTTTTGAATATGCTGTCTAAGTTGGTCATAACTTTTCTGCCGAGGAGTAACTGTCTTTTAATTTCATGGCTGCAATCGCCATCTGAAGTGATTTTGGAGCCCCCCAAAATAAACTCTGACACTGTTTCCCCATCTATTTCCCATGAAGTGATGGGACCGGATGCCAAAATCTGTTTTCTGGATGTTGAGCTTTAAGCCAACGTGTTCACTCTCCACTTTCACTTTCATCAAGAGGCGTTTTAGTTCCTCTTCACTTTCTGCCATAAAGGTAGTATCATCTGCATATCTGAGGTTATTGATATTTCTCCCGGCAATCTTGATTCCAGCTTGTGTTTCTTCCAGTCCAGCGTTTCTCATGATGTACTCTGCATATAAGTTAAATAAGCAGGGTGACAATATACAGCCTTGACATACTACTTTTCCTATTTGAAACCAGTCTGTTGTTCCATGTCCAGTTCTAACTGTTATTTCCTGATCTGCATACAGATTTCTCAAGAGGCAGGTCAGGTGGTCTGGTATTCCCATCTCTTTCAGAATTTTCCAGTTCATTGTGATCCACACAGTCAAAGGCTTTGGCATAGTCAATAAAGCAGAAATAGATGTTTTTCTGGCACTCTCTTGCTTTTTCCATGATCCAGCGGATGTTGGCAATTTGATCTCTGGTTCCTCTGCCTTTTTACCTTAACTAATAAAGGGAATTTATTTATTTATTTGCATAATTATGAAAGCCAGGAGTGCAGTAGAGGAAACTATCATAAAAGTAGGGCCCAGTATTGACAGATCTACTCTGTTCACCTCCTAATTTTTCTCCTTTTCACTGGCGCATTGATTTTCTTTTCATTTCTTCATGAGTCTAAAACCATGGTTGCTGACTACTCTTGGCTTACATTACTGTAGAGAATAAAGAGATTTGCTATTTTAGCTTGAGTTAAAAGAAAAAATATACAACCAGAAGGAACCTCAAGTAACTTTTCACCTCTTTAGGCTAATCACTGAGGCCAGGGGGCTACACAGCTGTGAATGTAAAGTAGACCATAGACTCGACTCATCTCAAACAGAGAGACGAGGGAGTCTGTTACTAGGAAAAGGGACTGTGCCCATACATGGCCCTTCTTGGAAGCAGGACTGGTACCATGGTGGTGTCAACAAGAATGAGTTCTTATTAAACTTAAACATGACCACAGTCATTTCCTTTTCTCCATAGGTGGCCCACAATGCCGCAAGTTCATGACCGAACATAGTCTTGAATCCTAGAATTCTTTCTAAAGCTGGCTTGCCTTTTTAGTGCAACATCAGGAGTAGAAAGGACTCCCATATCAGGGACTTCTCTCAGCCAGAAGTGCCCCCTGCAGACCTGGGCAGAATCATAGATATCCTGAGGGACAAGGAGGAAATAAGCCACACAGGCAGCCTCCATATGCTTCAGAGGAGACTTTGCAATTTCTCTGTGTTAGGTAATCCCAAATGGTTTACTCCACTGTAGTATCCCAAAGGTATGATTAAAGGATTAGAGTGTGGGGAAAAGAGCAGAGTGAAACAGAGTGCAACAGAGTGAAAAAAGCCAACACTTCGGTACTCTCCTGGGATTTCATTAGCTGCAAAATGAGGACAAGAGAATTGGACCATGAGTGATTATGAAAACACTGGGTGAAACCAATCGAGATGCGTTAGCTATTAAGTTCCCTGTTGACAGAAGTTATGTCTGTTCTAATTTGCTTTTTGAGTTGCCTACCTAAGTAACAGGGGTAGTGATCATGTTTTTAAGAAACATTAAAATGTTGTTACTTTTTAACAGCATTACACTCAGCGCACTACCCTATCTAATGAGCAGCTTTAGTTTTACGTTTTTTGGAAGAATGCTTGGCAGTAGTTGAATGAACATATTCCAGGTATCCACCTGGAGTTATAAATTAAGAGCTGTAGGTGTTAGCCAAAGAGTTGAGAATAGAAGCGGCAACACAGGGAGAGTTCCTACTAAGAGTTGGTCATAGATGGTGATGGCAAATCGCATGAGCAAAAAGAACTTACAAAAATATGTGTATGATTAATAAAAGCTATACTTGTTGAGACTTTTTTTATGTACCAGACATTGTTCTAAGCATTTCAGATGCAAAAATCACATTTAACCTTTGTAACCACTTTATGAGAATTTTCTAGGTAAGGAAACAAAGGCTCGGAAAGTCTAACCAACAGACACAAATGCTGAAATGAGTGATGGAGCCAGGTTTGATTAATTCAAATGAAATTTAAACTTAATCTAACTTTAGAGACATTTTTAAGGCCAATTTGGTGGCTGCCTCTTTGGAACAGAAAAACTAAGAGAGCTAGGACAGGAACTAACCTTTGTAGAGTATGTATTTTGTGCCAGGCATCGGGCTGGTGGTTGTCCTACCATAGCTGATGTGATTTTGAAAGCTGAAGCTCAGAGACATTTAAATAAGTTATCTAGACTCACCTATCTATTCGCAGATGTAAGATTCAGACCTTGTCTCTTTATTGCAAAAGCCAGTGTGCTTTCCAAATATCATGATACCTGTGACAACAAAATTATATTCATTTTTCTCTTGCCTGAGAATCTGGGTACCTTTGGTGACTGGAAGTTTTGGTAAGCTGCAGAGGACCATATTAATTTGCTTGGGCAGCAGTAACAAAGAACCATAAACTGGGTGGCTGAAACAACAGAAATTTATTTCCTCGCAGCTCTGCAGACTAAAAGTCTAAGATCAGTGTGTTAGCAGTGTTGGTTCTTTCCTAGGGCCTTACTCCTTGACTTGTGGATGGTCATCTTCTCCCTGGGTCCTCTTACAGTTTTTTCTCTGTGCATACCTATGTCCTGATCACCTCTTCTTAAAATAATACTGATCATAGTGAATTTGGGGGTCAGACATATGGCCTCATGCTACCTTAAGTACCTCTTCAAACGTCCTATCTCCATATATATTAACATTCTGAGGTGCTGCTGCTGCTGCTAAGTCACTTCAGTTGTGTCCGACTCTGTGCGATCCCATAGATGGCAGCCCACCAGGCTCCCCTGTCCCTGGGATTCTCCAGGCAAGAACACTGGAGTGGGTTGCCATTTCCTTCTCCAGTGCATGAAAGTGAAAAGTGAAAGTGAAGTCGCTCAGTCGTGTCCAACTCTTAGCGACCCCATGAACTGCAGCCTACCATGTCCCCGTCCATGGGATTTTCCAGGCAAGAGTACTGGAGTGGGGTGCCATTGCCTTCTCCATTCTGAGGTACTAGAGGTTAGAATTGCAACATATAAGCTTGAAAAATGTACAATTCAACCTATAACTTGGGCAAACAGTACTCTGGGATCAAGACCAAAACTGAGCAGCCTGTGTAGGATGTAATGTCCACAGCCACCACTTTCAAGGTACCATCCTCTCTCACCTGACTGCTGCATTAACCTCCAAACTAAGCTTCCTGCTTTCTCTCTTTTCTAATCTCACATGATGTCATAACGTGTCAGTGTTTTTTCTTAAACAATTGCAAAGCATATTCCAAAGACCATCATTGACTTTGTGTTCCATGTGAATGTCAGCACCCTCTGAGCTGTGTTACCAAGTGGCCCCACATACTGCCACGTCTTTATTTCCATTGTCCCCATCCTAATTCAGTCCCTTATTACTTCTAAGTTTTGTAATTATAAAACCCTATTGTTTCTCTCTTGACCATCACCCTACCCTCTTGTCTCATGATCGCTAGTGTTCCCTTTCTTAAGTGCAGTTCACATAATGTCACCTGCTCTCTCAAACCCCTTCTCTTGTACCTCTTTGTCTGGGAAGTTAGAGCCTCCGCGTTGTGATCCTGGCCGACTTCTGGTCCCCCCATCGTGTAGCCTCTGCGGTGGGAGAACCAGATCTTCACCACGCACTTACCCACCCCAGCCTGCCTGTGGCATTCTGTTTGCTTCTTCTGGAATGCCTCTTCTTTTCTCTTGAAAATATATTTTACAATATTTATTCATTTATTTGCCGTGCTGGGTCTCACTATGGCATACAGGATCTTGGATCCTTGATGTGGAATGTGGGAGTCTTAAGTTGTGCCATGGGGAACGTTTAGTTGCAGAATGCAAACTCTGAGTTGTCGCAAGTGGGGTCTGGTTCCCTGATCACGGATCAAATCCCAGCACCCCGCACAGCGCCTTAGCCATTGGACCAGCAGGAAGTCCGAAAAACCTGGACTTTTTTTTCTTGGCTGCACCACGTAGCTTCCTCAACCAGGTATTGAACCCAGGACCACACCAGGGAAAACACTGAGCGCTAACCACTAGACTGCCAGGGAAGCACCTGGAATATCATCTCCTTATTGTCAAAACCCACTCCTTCTGCAAGGCCCAACTAAAATTCTGTTTAGGGGAAGACATTTTCCTGACATATTCAAACAGAAGTTATATAATCTTCCTCTCTCCACCACCAAAATTTCACCTTTATTGTATTGGATCTTCTTATAAAGAAAGTCTCTATTGTAATCACTGTAAGCAAAATAGCTCTTTAAAAGTCCTGGAGTAACTGAAAATATAACAGATACTGATGAGAAGAATCTTAGAAGATTCTATTGGCATAGTCCAGTGTTGGTGCTGGCAATAGCCCATAGAAATATGCACAGAGAACTGTTAAATTTTCAAGTCTTTTGTTAACATGATCATTGCTAAGTCACTTCAGTCGTGTCCGACTCTGTGCGACCCCAGAGACGGCAGCCCACCAGGCTCCCCTGTCCCTGGGATTCTCCAGGCAAGAACACTGGAGTGGGGTGCCATTGCCTTCTCCGAGCATGATCATTATTAAACATTAAATTTTATTAAATAAATTATATTTAAAAAGTAAAATATCAGGAAATTGTAATGAAAAACAAATTATTAATTATTTGACAACATTTTATTGTTTTCTATACTCTTTAAGCTGTTTACAGCCATACTATTTATATAGTCAATATACTTTATATTGGTATGCTACTATGCATCTATTTCCAGCTCCATATTCAATCACATAATGTTGGTAGCTTGAAATTAGTCATAGTGAGAATATTGCTAAAAATTCAGGGCTTGATTTTTATTGTCTACACTTAAGAAAGTGATGAAGAAATTGTTAGCAATTCAGATTAAATGTTAAGTGTATCATGTCTATATCCATCATATTGGGAATAGCACAATATAAGAACGTAAAAGAATATACTTTTTGAAACTGTTTTCCAATTTAGCACAGGAGTTACTTGTGCCATGGATTGGTGAGCAAAGATCTGATACACAACTTATTTGGTTTCACTTTCATCAAACATCTTAGCATAAAACTTTCAGTCATCATCCATGTCAGAAATACACTGATTAGTCCATTGTAGCCATACATTGATTACTGACACAAGATTTTGTCAAAATTCAGTGAAGGCACTTTATAAAAAGAGGATTGTGTAGTTTATTATTATTTCTAAATTATGTGCTACAATCATTTCATAATTTCTTACACACACACACCCCTGTAGAGAAGTTGTTGTTAAACATTTATCACCAGATGTCCCTCATATTCTGGGAGTCAAGGAAACTCCATCAAAAGCTATGAAACAGAGATATTTACAAATAGCATAAATGACACCAGTGTTTTGCCCTCGCCTGTACAGATGTTATTTAACATACCACTTCAGATCTTGACTTTACTTATTTCTAGACCTTTGTTCTTTATGTTACTCCCAGCCAATGTAGATACTAAGGGGACATTTCATGCAGAGATAGGTACAGTAAGGGACAGAAACAGCATGGACCTAACAGAATCAGAAGTGGCGAGAATACACAGAAGAACTATGCAAAAAAGATCTTCATGACCCAGATAACCACAATGGTGTGATCACTCACCTAGAGCAGACATGCTGGAGTGTGACTTCAAGTGTGTCTTAGAAAGCATCACTACAAACAAAGACGGTGGAGTTGATGGAATTCCAGCTGAGCTATTTCAAATCCTAAAAGATGATGCTGTTAAAGTGCTGCACTCAATATGCCAGCAAATTTGGAAAACTCAGCAGTGGCCACAGGACTGGAAAATTTCAGTTTTCATTCCAATCCCAAAGAAAAGCAATGCCAAAGAATGTTCAAACTACCACACCTTTGTGCTTATTTCTTATGCTAGCAAAGTAATGCTCAAAATTCTCCAAGCTAGGCTTCAACATACTTCCATTCAAGCTGGATTTGGAAAAGGAAAAGGAACAAAACAGCAAAAGGCCACATTCTGTTGGATCATAGAAAAAACAAGAGAGCTCCAGAAAAACATCTACTGCTGCTTCATTGACTACACTGACGTCTTTGACTGTGTAGATCACAACAAACTGTGGAAAATTCTTGAAGAGACGGGAATACCAGAACACCTTACCTGCCTCCTGCAAAACCTGTATGCAGGTCAAGAAGAAACAGTTAGAACCAGACATGGAACAATGGACTGGTTCCAAATTGGGAAAGGAGTACTTCAAGGTTGTATATTGTTACCCTGCTTATTTAACTTATATGCAGAGTGCATCATGTGAAATGCCAGGCTGGTTGAAGCACAAGCTGGAATTAAGATTGCTGGGAAAAGTATCAATAACCTCAGATATGCAAATGACACCACCCTTATGGCAGAAAGCAGAGAGGAATTAAAGAGCCTTCTGATGAAGGTGAAAGAGGAGAGTGAAAAAGCTGGCTTAAAACTCAACATCCAAAAAAAAAAAAAAAAATCATGGTATCCAGTCCCATCACTTCATGGCAAATAGATGGGCAAACAGTGGAAACAGTGACAGATTTTATTTTCTTGGGATACAAAATCACTGTGGACAGTGACTTCAGCCATGAAATTAAAAGATGCTTGCTCCTTGGAAGAAAAGCTATGATAAACTAGACAGTATATTAAAAAGTAGAGACATTACTTTGCCGACAAATGTTCCTATAGTCTAAGCTATGGGTTTTCCAGTAGTCATGTATGGATGTGAGAGCTGGACGATAAAAAAGGCTGAGTGTCGCAGAATTCATGATTTCAAGACTCTTGAGAGTCCCTTGAACAGCAAGGAGATCAAACCAGTCAATCTTAAAGGAAATCAACCGTGAATATTCATTAGAAGGACTGATGCTGAAGCTCCAATACTTTGGCTACCTGATGTGAAGATCTGGCTCTTTGGAAAAGACCCTGATACTAGGAAAGATTGAAAGCAGGAGGAGAAGAAGGTCTCAGAATGAGATGGCTGGTTGGCATCACCAACTCAATGGACATGAGCTTGAGCTAGCTCTGGAAGATGGTGAAGGACAGTGAAGCCTGGCGTGGTGCAGTCCATGGTGTCACAAAGAGTCGGACACAGTTGATTGACTGAACAGCAATATCGCAGTGACCAACTTTGCATGGACTCGATATTACTGTACATGGGTATGAGTCAGTAATGTCTTGCTTCCTCTCTCTCCACTTAGGAGTTACCTGCATGTGTGATGTATGTGTGCTTACTTATTCAGTCATGTCTGACTCTTTGCAACCCCATGGCCTGGCCTGCCAGCATCCTCTGTCCATGGGATTCTTCAGACAAGAGGATACTGGAGTGGGTTGCCATTCCCTTCTCCAGGGCACCTTCCTGACCCAGAGATCAAATCTGGGTCTCTTGCATTGCCTGTGGATTCTTTACCATCTGACTCGCCAGGGAAGCCCAGGAGTTACCTTAATACCTTGCTGAGACAGCTAATGATAGAAGAAGGACATGGGAATCAATGCTGTTTGGAGACAGTCTGTAACCATTGGCAGGTAAGAGACTGAGGACATACTGTCCTCTCTTCCTCCTCAATACAGCCTTGAGTTGCAGTCTTAATGGCCTCTTGAAAGATGTTCCCATGAAATGAACAATCTAACAGCCTCAATAATCCACTCTTGGACTGACTTCCTCTGCTTCCCTGTGTCTCTTGATTTCCCTTAGCCTTGTGTTATGGAGGACTGAGGCTATGGGACTCTTCATAATTGTGTAGGACAGATGGAGAAGAGCTTGATAACATCTGCTTCACCTGAATGAACTAATCCTTTGAAATAGGGTGTAACTAAGCTATTTGCCATGTCAGATATAAAAATTAAAATCACCCAGACATCATTGACGAGGGAGACAGAAGATGCAAAAGGGATATGGTGTAGGCCTCATCACCTGAGGTGTCCAGTTAGAAGTAATTTTTCCTTCCTTTGAATTCTAACACCTTTATCCACCCAGTGTTTTAAACGTTTGTTATGGTATATACATGTATATGTATACATATGTACATATGTGCATATCATAGTTGAATATGAATATCTTTCATAGATATGCAAACATATATAAAATGCTAATCATTATATGTATATGGACATTCTTATACCAACCCCCCCATATGCTTATTAATATTATATGAACAAAGACTTATGTACCTACCCATCCCCCAGCCCCATATGGTTTTTATTGTTTTATTCATTTCAATAAATGCTTGGGTATTGACTGAGATTCCTCTTAAAGCGTTGAATCTGAGGCTAATGGAAACTACCTATGATCAAGAAACTAGTAAACTGATCAATCTTCCTCCACCTATTTCAGTTTTTCCCTAGATCAAGCAAGGATTTTAGTGGCATTTTAAAGTATTTAACACCCTGGAGTCAACATATGAATGCTTGAAATTGGGCTTCTTTCTAGAAGAAAGCCAAAATCACAAAAAAGCCAAATCTCTCTAGAAGAGAGCCAAAATCACAACCTTTATGGACCCAGGCTGGGAGATATTCCCCTTGCTTTAGAACAGATGAAAGTGTTAGCCGCTCAGCCCTGTCTGACTCTTTGCAACCCCATGGACTGTAGCCCGCCAGGCTCCTCTGTCCTTGGACTTCTCCAGGCAAGAATACTGGAGTGGGTTACCATTTCATTCTCCAGGGGATCTTCCTGACCCAGGTATTTAATCCAGGTCTCCTGCATTGCAGGCACATTCTTTATTGTCTGAGCTATTAGTATTTAAAAAAACAAAAACAAAAACAGAAAAAACAAATAACGACAACAAAAATAAACAAACAATAGCTAGTGAATCTGATTTACAAGTAAATGTACATTTCTTCCTAACAAGGTTACAATTATTATCAGCAAAAATTATAATTCTTTTAGAAATGTATATACTGCGTTTTATTTTCTTTGGCTTTATATATATGGGGAGAATGCATGTCACGTGTCTGGTGAAAAATTATTGCCATTGTTTGACTCACTGAACAAATTGACATGAGTCCATAGAGTAGAAAAATAAAATCTTTATCATACTAAGTGGATCTTAAAGGGTAGAATATCTCAAAAGACAAACAAATACTTTATTCAGTGTCTGAGAAATTAGGTAGAACAAATAATTAAATGAAGAGTAGTTATATAAGTTACAAAATTTCCCACTTCAATGATGGTAGTTTTCTTAATGTTACTAGACACCTTTCTAGTAACTCTGCTTTAGGTAGAATTTTTGACTCTGGAAACATTTAATTTTACAAAGCAAAGTTAGCTTAGGAATTACCCACAAGGCCCAAAATATATATTGAGCAATGGAAAATGAAATGCAGAATGGAATGTATATTGAAAAATGGAAAATGGAATTTGAAATGGAGTAGATCTTTAAAAATGGAAAATTGAAATTTGAGCGAGTAAGTGTAAGAAAAATGTAAAGAAAGTGTAAGAAAAAGTGAAATTCTCTTTAAAATCATTGCAACTTCATAAAACAATGTAGGACGCAGATTTAAAATCCCACTCTGTGGACCATATACATATCATATTATGCAGAGACCATGTGGGTGATATGTTGAAGAACAAGATTTCAGACACTATCTCCTCACTGTGTCCAAGGTACAAGTTACTGAATGGTGCTGCCCTTCCTCATAGATCTAAGTCCAACTCTAGCCCTTTTGGATCACAATGAATGCATATTAGCTTCAATACCAGAGATGCTTTGCACAGCTATTCATAGTCAATACTCAAATAATTTATGAATGGAAAGTCTGTGAACCTCGAGGGCATTACACTAAGTGAAATAAGTCAAGCAGAGAAAAACACAAATACTGTGTGATCTCACTTATTTGTGAAAAAAACAAACAAACAAAACCAAAAACAAAAACCCATAGACACAAAGAGTAAACTGGGGGTTGCCCATGGCTGGGTGAGGAGGGGAAATGGGGAGATGTTGGTCAAGATACAAACTTTATCTTATAAGATGAAGAAGCTCTCCGAATATAATATGCAGTGTAGTGACTGCAGTTATCAATACTGTATTATACACATGAAAGTTGCTAAGAGACTAGATCTTTTGGTGAGATAAATATTCTCACCCAAAAAAAAAAAAATCCTGGTAAATATATGAAGTGGCAGATATGTTAACTAACCTTATTGTGGTAGTCATTTTGCATTAAATACATATATAGAATCATCATGTTCACATCTTAAAGATTTAGCCAGTGTTATCTGACTGAACTGACTAACTGATAATGTCAATTACATCTCTATAAAGCTGGTGGAAAACTCAATACTCATTTTCCAAAATGCATTTATTCAGCACATACTTAAGGCTGCCAAGGCTCTGGAGAAAAGTGGGTAATTAAGATATAATTCTTTTTGTTGAATAACTCACAGCACATTCAGTTCAGTTCAGTTCAGTCGCTCAGTCGTGTCTGACTCTTTGTTACCCCATGATCGCAGCACGCCAGGCCTCCCTGTCCATCACCAACTCCCGGAGTTCACTCAGACTCATGTTCATCTAGTCAGTGATGCCATCCAGCCATCCCATCCTCTGTTGTCCCCTTCCTCTCCTGCCCCCAATCCCTCCCAGCATCAAAGTCTTTTCCGATGAGTCAAGTCCTCGCATGAGGTGGCCAAAGTACTGGAGTTTCAGCTTCAGCATCATTCCTTCCAAAAAAATGCCAGGGCTGATCTCCTTCAGAATGGACTGGTTGGATCTCCTTGCAGTCCAAGGGACTCTCAAGAGTCTTCTCCAACACCACAGTTCAAAAGCATCAATTCTTCGGCGCTCAGCCTTCTTCACAGTCCAACTCTCACATCCATACGTGACTACTGGAAAAACCATAGCCTTGACTAGACAGACTTTAGTTGGCAAAGTAATGTCTCTGCTTTTGATTATGCTATCTAGGTTGGTCATAACTTTCCTTCCAAGGAGTAAGCGTCTTTTAATTTCATAGCTGCAGTCACCATCTGCAGTGATTTTGAAGCCCCCCAAAATAAAGCATGACACTGTTTCCACTGTTTCCCCATCTATGTCCCAAGAAGTGATGGGACCGGATGCCATGATCTTCGTTTTCTGAATGTTGAGCTTTAAGCCAACTTTTTCTTTCTCCTCTTTTACTTTTGTCAAGAGGCTTTTTAGTTCCTCTTCACTTTCTGCCATAAGGGTGGTGTCATCTGCATATCTGAGGTTATTGATATTTCTCCCAGCAATCTTGATTCCAGCTTGTGTTTCTTCCAGTCTAGCGTTTCTCATGATGTACCCTGCATATAGGTTAAAGAAGCAGGGTGACAATATACAGCCTTGACGTACTCCTTTTCCTATTTGGAACCAGTCTGTTGTTCCATGTCCAGTTCTAACTGTTGCTTCCTGGCCTGCATACAGATTTCTCAAGAGGCAGGTCAGGTGGTCTGGTATTCCCATCTCTTTCAGAATTTTCCACAGTTTATTGTGATCCACACAGCATGTTAGAAAGTCAAACAAATACATAATTTCAATAAAACGTGGAAAATCTTGTGACATTGAAGTGGGGGTCAGCAATGTAGGCATAGTGAAAGGGAAAGTGTTAGTTGCTCAGTCATGTCTTACTCTTTGTGACCCCACTGAGGCATCAGTTCAGTTCAGTCACTCAGTCATGTCCAGCCCTGCATGCCAGGCTCCCCTGTCCATCACCAACTCCTGGAGCCTACTCACACTCATGTCCATCACGTCAGTGATGCCATCCAACCATCTCCTCCCCGTCGTCCCCTTCTCCTCCCACCTGCAATCTCTCCCAGCATCAGGGTCTTTAGTGGAGGTTATTTATTTTGAATTGAAGCACTCGAGAATTCTGTCCCTTTCAGCTGAGTGTTGAAGTACGAGCAGGAATTAAACAGAGGAATTTTGCAATAACAAGGAGTGTTGTGAAATTAGAGATGGGAGAAAGCATGGTGTATTTGGTGGCCTATATATTTTTGGTATGGCTGAAATATGTGTGTATACGTAAAGAAAAGAAAAGCAGTAAGACTGGAGAAAAAGGCTAGATGCTAGATAATAAAACCTCTCCTGGATGTCATAGAGTATCCTAAGAAATTTAGATTCTACACTGAAATGTATAGGATATAAATCTGTTTATATACATAATTCATTACTCTCTAGTAAAGATAATAATGCTAGCCATGTGTATGGTTTTAAGAAAAGGTAAAAAGAAGTGAAATTAACATCTAAACCGTATTTTATTTAACTGAATACACCCAAAAATTTATCATTTCAACATGTAATCAATATTATATTTTACATTGTCTTTTTTTTATATTGTCCGTGAAATCTATTTTGTTTTATGCTGACAGTGCCTCAGTGTGAATTAGCTACTTGTCAAATGCTTATTTGCCACATGTGGCCAGTGGCTACATTATTGGACAGCAAAGATCTCAACTTGAGATGACAGTCACCAGGGCCATAATCCCAGAATCCAGCATGGTTGACCCCCTCCTGAATGGAGTTTAGGATTTAGCAACAGCAACAAAAGCAGCCACAGCACAGCCATTACACAACACTTCGGTTCTTTCTACTCATTTCTGAATCCTGCCATGAATGATGGTACAGACAGACATTTCCAAACTGAGCTCCTCCTCTCAGTACCGTGGGAGTCACTGAGTGCTTTCAGAGGGGAGCTGGCAGCCACAGAGCCCACACAGTACAGATCTGCGCTGGAGACGGTGGTGGCAGGCCAGGGAGCTGCTGTCAAAGAAGTTTCTTCTTTTCAGCAAAGGCTGTCAAGCTTGAACGGATTTGGCTGTGCTGCAGAGGATTTTCTGCCTTCATCTGGCGATGGAAGAATTTCTGGGTTGTCATTAGATCCAGTTAGAACCGAGGATCAGAGGTGACTAGTGAGCTAAAACAGGCACAGTGAATAGCTCACCAACCCACCCAACCCACTGACACGCAGTTCCGTATAGAGATGTGTCCTTTCCGTGGAAACGGAATCACCCTTAATGAGACATGCACTGCAGGTTTCAGCTGGGAAGTTGACAGCTTACAAGGAAAGCAGAAGGCAGTTGAGTTCTGCAGGGTTACAGTGGGAATCTGGGTCATAGCTTCTGTCTCAACTTTTCATTTCCTTCTGGGAAGAATAGCCAGGAAAAAGAACAAAGGCAAAAACACTGTTATTTTTTCAGAAGATTAGTAAATTGATATGTTTTCACTTTCAAATCTCAGTTTAAGTTATACTAACAAGATAATTGGGGCTTCCCTGGTGGCTTAGTGGAAAAGATCCGCCTGCTAATGCCGGAGACTTGGGTTCAATCCCTGCAGAAGGAAACGGCAACCCACTCCAGTATTCTTGTGTGGAGAACCTCATGGACAGGGGAGCCTGGTGGGCTACAGTCCGTGGGGTTGCAAAACAGTCAAGACAGGACAGTGACTAAAACAGCAGCAGCAGCAGCAGCAGCAGCAAGGTAACAATTAAAATACTGTACCCGTTTAACAGCAGAACCAGGTTTTTCTGTTCCCACTGTGTCACTGAAGCCCTTCCTTCCTCTACAATGAAGATTTAGTTAAGTATTTAATAATAAGTGTGATGGCGTGTCTATTTCCAGAAGCCTCTTCTTATTTTGCAGGCCTTTTCTATAGAAAAGCTATAGTTAAGCATTGTATATTTTGTAGGAAGACTCTGATATTCTGTAATGATGTGGATTGGGTCATTTAGTACTAAATAATACATGTCTATAATATTTCTAGAAATGGGACAAAAGAGCTCTGTTTGTTAAATAACATGTTTGCTGAGATTCTATTTGGTAGTATCTGAAATTGGATTCAGATGAAACACTTCGTGGCGGGTGAATGCCTTTGGAAGAGCCACTGAACTAAATTGAGTGATTTCTCAGTGCTTTAAGGGCAATAATGTACTAAAGGAAAGAAGCATGACTTTGAAATTTAACAGATGAACGGTGAAAGTCGAACTCTTCTACTCACTAGATATCAATTATTTGGCAAATTATTTCCTCATAAACATTCTGTAATATAAATGTGGGAAATAATAGCTACCTCATAGGATTGGTTGGTAATAATAGAAGTAAGAGTTATTATTACTAGTTTAATTTGGAGTGACTAGTGCAGTATTTGGTACATACTATTAACCTTTTACCAGCTAATTCCACAGGATCTAGGTAAATGTTGTTGATAATGATGATTAAAACTGTCAGGTACTGTGAGTGCTTACTTTGCCCCATGTTCTGGTCTGATAACTTTCCCTAAGGTACCCTGTGGGCTTCCCAGCTAACGCTAGTAGTAAAGAATCAGCCTGCCAAGGCAAGAGATACAGGAGGCGTGGGTTTGATCCCTAGGTCAGGAAGATCCCCTGGAGTAGGAAATGGCAACCCACTCCAGTATCCTTGCCTGGAAAATTCCATGGGCAGAGAAGCCTGGTAGTCTGCAGTCCATGGAGCTGCAAAGAGTCAGGCATGACTGAACAACCTAGCACACACACACAAGGTACCCATATCTAGAAATAAAATCCCTCCTTGGGCTTCCACATTCTCTTCCTATTATCATCATACTGCTTAGGTCTTATTCACTGCCATTTCAGTTCAGTTGCTCAGTGGTGTCCGACTCTTTGCGACCCCATACATTGCAGCACGCCAGGCCTCCCTGTCCATCACCAAGCATCTCTCAGAAAAGCTGTATAAGTATATTGTCTTCACTCTCTGACTCCCATTTACTCGCGGTCTACTCCTTTATGGCTTTGACTGTTGCCAAAATCAGTGGATTTTTTCCACTATGCATCTCATTTTAGTAGTCACGCTGGTAATGTCCAGAAGAAAGTAAAACATGCTGTTACCTTCATTCCCATAGCCATACATTCTCTTGGTTTCTTCTCCGTTGTCCTTGATAGCTTTGTCTTTTCAGTTAATGCATAAATATTGGAATTCTTTAGGGTGTAAGCAGCTCTCTTTTCCTTTTGCATCCTACACGCTCATCTATTACTGTCGCTGTCCATATTCCGATGGTCTCAAGTACTTCCAATTTTAACTTCTCTTTTCTGAGCCAGAATGTCATTCAATTTCCAATTTGGCATTTCTACTTGGCAGAAATTTAAAATAAATTCTAAAACTTGGTCCTTTTTCTAACTTTGATTCTCTTTCAGTTTTGGCTATCTCAGTTCAACCCAGTTGTATGAAGAGTTACTAGAAGGGCTAGTTATCATAATCTTTTATTCCAACCCCCAGCAACCCACATGACAGAACCAAAGATGGCACTCACACTGGCTGTAATTGACTTGTGTGATTTTTACACAAGCCAACTCCTATATATTTTTATTTCATTTATTTGATTTCATGACATCTGTCATGAAAATGGATTTGTATGGTCAACTTATACCTTTGTTCTGAAGATCAAATTTCATTTTCTAGCACCATGCCTGGCAGCCAACAACAACAACAAAAAGTTCAGCAACACGTTATACAACTCAGCAATGCACTGGGCACATACTTTTCTGACAAATTCTAATATCCCTGGTTAGGATTTCATAATTACTATTTCTGTGTGTATTTCAAAATCCAAATTACTGTTATGCTATACTAGCTTTATTTTTGGAGTATTGCTCAAATGTTGCTTATATACTCCCTGCCTGGTATAACGTCTCCAGTGAGTTTGCAGAATGACGTCCTTCTAGTATTTCCAATAATAAAACATCTTGGATGAAATTCAATAATGTCCTGCCTCACAGTGAATAATCTGCTCTGTGGGTCATGTTATAGACCGTCTCCAGGGTAAGATTTGAAATAAGTGGCCCAAACTTGGAAATCTGTTAGCAAAGATGTTCATGGCAAAGGCATTTGCGATCATTTGTGGATGAGAGTATGTGTTGCATTGTTTTGTTCGGAGGAGAGAAACATCTGCCTTGAAGAACTGTATTGTCTTGCGCTGGGAAGTAAACAGAGAGCAATGAGTCAGTAGAGAGTTTGGAATTGCTCTACCCATTGTGCATGTGGCTGTAATGGGGAAGGACACACATTTCTGAAAAGGGGAACAACTTCAAAAAGAGATGGGGATGGAATGAGAAGAGGTGTTTATCTCTCTGGCTTTTCTCGCTCCCGGTTATTTAATTAACCACGAGCTTCACCAAGACACAGCCCACTCAATATGGGCAGTTTTGTCTAAAATCGCTTGATGAATGCTTATGGCCCCGTGAACGGCCGGGAAGTGGTGATTAGGCACTCACTGATTAATCCTGCCCACACATATTTTGGGGGATGGTATCGTGCCAGGCAGTAACTCCCATGAAAAATGGCAGCGTTTTCCTTCACCAGTAGTTGCCAACAAAATATACTGTTTATAACAGCAACAGGAAATCAGGAGTAAAAACCACTTGGAATGTATTTATAAATTATTATTTATATTGAGAATCTTAATTTCCTTTTTGAAAAAAGAAAGATAATTTGGGTCAAATAAAAGGGGGAGGGGAACCTCTTGATGTGGAAGTCCAAGCTCAGTATTTTTTTAAAGTGAATTACATTTCCTAAAGTGAATACTTTCTGAAAGACTAGATTTACATGTTTTGAAATAAAATTATTTGTCTTTGGCGGCACTGGGTCTTCAAGGGCTTTCTCTAGTTGCAGGGAGCAGAGGTTACTCTCTAGTCACAGTGAGTTACTAGTTACTCCAGAGCTTGCAGGAGTCAGTAGCTGTGGTGCCTAGGCCTCGCCGTTCCAGCATATGTGGGATCTTTCCTGACCAGGGATTGAACCCATGTCCCCTGCATTGGCAGTCAGATTCTTAACCACTGGACTCACCAGGGAAGTCCAGTTTTTACATTTTTTTTAGCATCCACTTGATGATTATATTTGAACAAATAAATTTACTTTTCCAAAATTTTATCTTTGTGTTCAAAATATCCCTGAGTAGAACTTCCCTGGCAGTCCAGTGATTAGACTCTGTGCTTCTAACGCAAGGGGCATGCATATATTTCATCCCTGGTTGGAAACTAAGGTCCTCCATGTGGAAGTGAGATCCCACACGCTGCATGGTGCAGTCACCCCCCAGCTGAAAAAAGTGAAGGAAATATAAACTTTTCTAGCAATTACAAATAGTAAAAATTATGCACTTCAGTGTTATAAAATGGAGCAATAGGCTCCAATGCGTTAATATCTAGAGTCTACCATGTGCCTAGCATTATACTGGTATGTAATTAATTAACTAATATTTGTCAAATGAATACCTAGGTTATACCATCCCTCTAGGGAGTTCCTTGGAAAGCATGATGGAACAGGTCAGTTTTGTCCCACAAGCCTTTGCTGGATGGCACTACGGAGATATGATCTACATCTTAAGTAAGTCCCTGGGCAGTTGAGTTGGAACAGAAAGAATTCAATGTAGAGAAATGGTAAGATTTCAACATAGAGAAGTGGGAAATAGATATTCCAAGTAGAAAGAGCATCATGAATAAAACCAAATAAGTGGGAAGTTGTGGGGTATGTTCCATAAAAAGGAACATAATAAGAAGTAAGATCCCCCAAATGAAAGATAGGAGATGATAACAGGTTATGCTACCAAGTAGGTAATAATGAAGGTCTGATTATGGTGGAAGAAGTAAAAGTACAATGGAAAAAAGGAAACAACTGTCAGAGAAAACTATTTGTGGCTCTTTAGTATGATTCTAGTAGTTTAACTTTTATTCTTATGATCAGTTTCTCTAATACACATAGATTTATGATTTGAATTATACCTCCAATGGACATTTTGCCAGGAAAAAACTCATTTACCAGATATAGCTTATCAATGTCACCATACTTTATTATCTATTAGGAAGTATGTTTGAGTCACAGTAGCACAGTCTTTACTGATAGTGAATTGGCGCCTCCTGAAATAGTAGTTATCTGTGGTTGTGCATTGCATACTGAAGGATTGTTCCATGCCTATGCTTTTAAACACAAATTTAAAATAAATAATCTCTCTTGGGTTAAAAGAAAGATTTAAAGTCATTCTTCAGCAAGTCTTGTTTTCATTGTGTACTTTATACAAATGGAGGCAAATGCTTCCAGGTCCTACCTGAAAGAGTACAGGTCAAACAGTACTAGTGAAAGCATCTAGCTTTAAATGACATTCAAGTGTGAAATATTAGAATCTCTTATTATCTGAATATCCAGGCCATCGGGAAATAATCTAGATGTTTTGACTGTGGTACAGTTGTGTCCTTCAGGTTTCTCACTTCAGTTCGGTTGCTCAGTCATGTCCGACTCTTTGTGACCCCATGAATCGCAGCACACCAGGCCTCCCTGTCCATCACCAATTCCCGGAGTTCACTCAGACTCACGTCCATTAAGTCAGTCATGCCATCCAGCCATCTCATCCTCTGTTGTCCCCTTCTCCTCCTGCCCCCAATCCTTTCCAGCATGAGAGTCTTTTCCAATGAGTCAACTCTTCGCATGAGGTGGCCAAAGTACTGGAGCTTCAGCTTTAGCATCATTCCTTCCAAAGAAATCCCAGGGCTGATCTCCTTCAGAATGGACTGATTGGATCTCCTTGCAGTCCAAGGGACTCTCAAGAGTCTTCTCCAACACCACAGTTCAAAAGCATCAATTCTTCGGCACTCAGCCTTCTTCACAGTCCAACTCTCACATCCATACGTGACTACTGGAAAAACCATAGCCTTGACTAGACAGACTTTAGTTGGCAAAGTAATGTCTCTGCTTTTGATTATGCTATCTAGGTTGGTCATAACTTTCCTTCCAAGGAGTAAGCGTCTTTTAACTTCATGGCTGCAATCACCATCTGCAGTGATTTTGGAGCCCCCCCCCCAAAAAAAATAAAGTCTGACACTGTTTCCACTGTTTCCCATCTATTTCCCATGAAGTGATGGGACCAGATGCCATGATCTTAGTTTTCATAATGTTGAGCTTTAAGCCAACTTTTTCTCTCTCCTCTTTCACTTTCATCAAGAGGCTTTTTAGTTCCTCTTCGCTTTCTGCCATAAGGGTGGTGTCATCTGCATATCTGAGGTTTTGATATTTCTCCCAGCAATCTTGATTCCAACCTGTGCTTCTTCCAGTCCAGCATTTCTCATGATGTACTCTGCATAGAAGTTAAATAAGCAGGGTGACAATATGCAGCCTTGGCGTACTCCTTTTCATATTTGGAAGCAGTCTGTTGTTCCATGTCCAGTTCTAACTGTTGCTTCCTGACCTGCATACAGATTTCTCAAGAGGCAGGTCAGGTGGTCTGGTATTCCCATCTCTTTCAAAGTTTTCCACAGTTTGTTGTGATCCACACAGTCAAAGGCTTTGGCATAGTCAATAAAGCAGAAATAGATGTTTTTCTGGAACTCTCTTGCTTTTTCTATGATCCAGCAGATGTTGGCAATTTGATCTCTGGTTCCTCTGCCTTTTCTAAAACCAGCTTGAACATCTGGAAGTTCACAGTTCACGTATTGCTGAAGCCTGGCTTGAAGAATTTTGAGCATTACTTTACTAGCGTGTGAGATGAGAACAATTGTGTGGTAGTTTGAGCATTCTTTGGCATTGCCTTTCTTTGGGATTGGAATGAAAACTTCCCTTTTCCAGTCCTGTGGCCACTGTTGAGTTTTCCAAATTTGCTGGCATATTGAGTGCAGCACTTTCACAGCATCATCTTTCAGGATTTGAAATAGCTCAACTGGAATTCCATCACCTCCACTAGTTTTGTTCATAGTGATGCGTTCTGAGGCCCACTTGACTTCACATTCCAGGTTTTTAGTGGAATAATATATAATCATTCAATAATGTGATACATTCTAGACACAACTGTTGCAATTCTGATTTCAGGAAGGATAATTAATTGTACAAATATTTTCATCTGGCGGATTTCCTCTTAATGTTGATAACTTTGTACTTGCTCATTCATTCACTTACTTTTTTTTTTAATTCTGCTTGTACAAGCTATCTTCCAGGCCCCTTTAAGGACTTAAGAATACAAAAGAGAATAATATATATCTCCTGAAGTTATATAGTCTTATTGGAGCAAAGACAAGTAAAACCAATTCTCTATTGGAAGACTGAATGACAAATGTATGCAGGGATACATAGGTTGGGAAGAATTTGCAGAAAAATTCCTTGAGCTTAATATTAAAGTAAGCAGATATCAACAGTAAGTAGAGGTCATTTGACAGGAGGGAGACAAATTAACTGGACTTTCTATTTTAATTTAGATGTATAACATCTTGTGGAAACCATCTCAATTGTAAAGTTTTTCTGGCATACTAGAAATGAAGTGACTCATTTGATTTTAAGTAGAGCATCTGCTCTTAGAATAAATGTGAATTAAGCATTCTGTTGTGGCTTCAGGATTGGTATCTTTCTTGATATAAGGAAAAGAATAACCTTGATCCTATTTTACATTTTCATTCATTAGGTTCTCATTCTGTGGTTGAAATCGAAAAAAATGCATACGAATTAAAGTTTTAAATGTTTGGGAACGCATGTACACCCATGGTGGATTCATGTCAATGTATGGCAAAACCAATACAGTATTGTAAAGTAAAATGAAGTAAAAATAAAAATTTAAAAAAAAGTAGCAAAATCTAACTGATGTGATAGAAACATTGAACCAAAACAAAATGATATCTAAGCATTTGTTTGATATAATGTTTTATTCAGATCAGTTTTGCTCTGTAATAATACTGTTTACAAAATTAGCTTCCCCCAAATTCTCGTTATTTTTATTACTGAGATTGTTTTGTAGTAATTTCATATTAGTTTCTCTTATCAGAAATAAGCCAGGATATGTAAAAGTTATAATTAATCTTTACTATTTTATGTTTGATTCAAGGAAATTATAGGAAAAGTTTATCCTATCAGCAGGCTGATTTTTTTTATTCAGTAATATTCACTTGGCATTCCATTTAAAACTGTCCATATCTACTCTCCAATTTCAGTAACTTTTAAGTATGTTATTTAAATATTTTCATCAAACTGGTACTTTATATTTTTCAAAATCATATTGTACAGAATGGCTTAAAGTAAGAAAGAAAATTTTAGGGTTTTTTTCTGTTTTTTCACCCTCATATTTCTAAGCAGTATGAATACATGCTTGCTTTTCTAAAGCCTACTTTTTAGTTTGTGGAAAATACACATCTCTTGTTGTTGTTGTTCAGTCACTAAGTCATGTCTGACTCTTTGCGCCCGCATGAAAGGGAGCACGCCAGGCTTCCCTGTCCTTCACTGTCTCCTGGAAATTGCTCAGAGTCATGTCCATTGCATTGGGGATGCTATCCAACCATCTCATCCTCTGTCACCCCCTTCTCCTCTTGCCCTCCGTCTTTCCCAGCATCAAGGTATTTTCCAATGAGTCCATTCTTTGTATCAGGTGGCCAAAGTATTGTAGCTTCAGCATAAGACATCTCTTAATTCACATGTATTATTCCATCTTAGTATAATTGTATTATTAGTCTCATTTATTAAGATTCAGGTAATTCTGTTAATCATCTCGCTTGTGTTTTCTGTGTATCTTGACTTCCAAATAGTGAGTGGAGTATTTTAATACCCTTCCCTTTATTGGTCTGTTCTCCCTACATCCACAGCTCAACCTATAATCTTTCTCCTTAATTTTCAATGGAAAGATTGCTTACAAAATATTTTCTATTACATAATAAGTTTTCTACCTTGTGTAGTATTGAAGCTGAAACTCCAATACTTTGGCCACCTGATGCAAAGAACTGACTCATTTGAAAAGACCCTGATGCTGGGAAAGATTGAAGGTGGGAAGAGAAGGGTACAACAGAGGATGAGATGGTTGGATGGCATCACTGACTCGATGGACGTGAGTTTGAGTGAACTCAGGGAGTGGTGATGGATATGGAGGCCTGGCGGGCTGCAGTTCGTGGGGTCACAAAAAGTTGGACATGACTGAGCGACTGAACTGAACTTTGTGTATGTGTGGATCTATACAGTTGAAAAATCAATAACTGATATTTGCATCATCACAACTATAACTAATGTGGACTGAAAGTAAACTGGACTACGATTACATCTTCTTCTCATGATTCCCAGCCACAGGGCGTCTGCTACTTGAAGAAAAATGTCAAATGGATTCCTTCTTCCTTTAACCAGTGGCTTGAAATGAAGCCACAGACTAGTTTCTTATTTTACACCACATCTTCCTTTCTCCATCACCTTTGTTTCCTTTTTGGAAAAATAAATCTCTGCTTCCTCACCTTTTTTTTCATTCTGTACCCTGCTTGGAATCAATTTCATTTTCTTCAAGAAGCCTATGAAAGTTTTTAGTTTTTCCTTTATTTTTAAATATACAGTTGTAAAATATAGACATTATATTAACTGGTGAAAAATCTAAACACTTAAAGCTTTCCAATTTTATTGGAGCACATACTCCCATTTTTTTAATTCCCAGCTTACAGTAGGTTTCTTTTATGAACTTAAAATTAGTATTCTGCAGAACTTTTATGTTAAACATACATTACAACTCTTCTATTTTAATTTTAAAGAATATTGCTTGGACTTTGCTCTGAGAAAATCATATTTCTTTCACTAGTTGAAGCTTATTTTTTAGTCTAATATTCAGGATTAATGCCATTTGCTCCATGGTTTATTTTAGCTGCTCCAAGAGAGAGCATATTAACTAAACTAGAGTATTCTTTATAACCCCAATGTATGCAATTATTGGAGCTTCCCTGGTGGTTCAGGGTAAAGAATTTGCCTGCAGTGTAGCAGCCGCAAAAGACAAGGGTTTGATCCTTGAGTCGGGAAGGTCCCCTGGAGGAGGAAATGGGAACCCACGCTGGTATCCTTGCCTGGAGATTCCCCATGGACAGAGGAGCCGGCAGGATACAGTGCATAGGGTCTGAAAGAGTCAGACAGGACTGAAGCGACTCAGCACACATGAAGTGTTATTAGGTCCAGGCTGCCTATAAGATATTTTGTTGTTTTTTAGTCTTTAAGTCATGTCCTGCTCTTTTGCAACCCTCTGGACTGTGGCCTGCCAGTCTCCTCTGTCCATGGGATTTCCCAGGAAAGAATGCTAGAGTGGGTTTCCATTCCTTCCCAAGGGGATGTTTCCAACCCAGGGGTAGAACCAGCATCTCTTGTGTGGCAGGCAGGTTCTTTACCACTGAGCCACCAAAGCAGCCCATAGATATTTAAGATTCATAAATTATGATGTACAAAAACCCATATATTAGGCTGTGTTATCTGTGATTTTCAGGCGATAAAACTGAGACTTAGAGATGATAAAAGCTAAATTAGAACTCAGACCTAATCAAAAAGTTCTCTATTACAAGCTGTTTCTATATAACTTACTATATAAACACACAATGTTTAAACAAGGCTGTTAGAAGGCATGCTAAAGATTATTACTTTGTAAAGGTATTTTCTCTATTTAACTATGAATATATTGAGAATTTTCATTATTGCCATCACAATCATTATGCACTAACATCAAATTATTTTTTGCAAATGTCCCAGCATTAATATAACCGTCAAGTGCAAGACAGTCAATTGAAAAGTAGAGTTGGCTAAAAATGATCAGACAAAAATAGATTACTCAGGTTAGTGTAAGACTAATAATGTAGCTCCCTTGGCACATTTTTCGGGAAGAGCCGTTTAAACTTTGTTAATTGAAAAATAACTAAATTGTCTACCTGCCGTCATCATAGAGGCTCCTTGCTTTAATTCTGAAGAAGGAGACATGCAGATGTTTGTTGGCTGGGGATCAAGCTGCTATCAGGGTCTAGTTCTGCTTTGCCCTTTACAGTTTGTTCACAAGGATGAAACTTCACAAAAAACCCACCCTCAACGTCTGAGGCTCTTATTTGCTGTGTGCTCACATGCTATGATGGAGCACACATAGGGCTAGGAGGGAGAAGACAGATGTTCAAACCCAGACTCTGCCATCTACCTGCTAATTGCAAGCTCCAGTTGCATCAGCTGCAAAAGGAAGATAATTGTACCTTTATCACAGAGTTGATGTAAGGAGCATTGAGCTCAAATGTATGAACCAACTTTCCATACATCAAAATGCTACAGGGCACAGTTATTATCTCTCTTATCGTCTTATCGTGAAATGTGTGCAGTTGAATGCCTCGTACTCATTTATTCCTTTGAGATCAACCCCTCCTGGTGAAATTACGTCTCCTGACTGATAGGCTATTTCCATCCCACAGCTTGGTCCCACAGCTCAGTTGTCTTGTAATTGTCTCCTGTATTTTTCAAATTAATCGCCCTTCCCCACATTATCTTTTGAAAGCTCAAAAAATGAACCTGTCATGATTTATAGGGCCTCAAAAGGCTCCAAAAATATCTAAAATTGAAGCATCATGACCTTTAAATTGGAAAGAGAAATGCAGATATAATTGGACTTCTGAGTCTCCTAAAAGTCAGTGGTAGAAGAGTGGAGGGGGTAGAATCTTCAGGCTTAGACAGATCCATGAATAGAATGCAGCTTTCCACCTCCTGGGGACAGGAACTCCATGCAACTGTAAACTTAACTGCCTCATCTGTTTTCTTATCTGTGGAAGGAGGTCATAATATATGTCTAATTATATTATTCTGAAAGTTAAATGAGGTCACATATATCTTCATACACCTCCTGGCTGATAAGTGGTCGTCAATCTTGATCCCCATGTTCCATAATTTTAAAAGATCGCCATCAGTCCTTAACCCCAGAACTTTGCTAAACACTTTGGAATTATTCCCCCCGAAGCAGTAACTTTCCAATGGTATACAAAACTTCAAATATTTTAAATGCGCTTATACTTTTATCTGTGATAAGACTAAAATCTCAATCAAGGATCTGGAATTTTCACTTGCAATAAAACCATAAACTATCATGATTAGGAATAAAATATATGGATAATAGTCTGTAAAATATAATAGTAAGATAGTTGTACATCTATTCTACATCTGTATATTATGGCTTTAAACACAAAAATCTGCATCAGTGGGGTGAGAGGATCATCTAATGAGAAACAGAGGTGAGAAAGTTGAGACAGAATGAAAAAACAGCAGGTAAATATTTTCTATCATCTCACACAAGAGTATAAGCTTTTTGGAATCAAAGGAGGAGCCAGATTGCTAGTACTGTTTGTGATATTCTCTCCGTGGAAAAGTTTTAACAGATCAGTGTGTATATGCCTACTGTAGTTTGATTGTATATTGTCCAAATAAGCAGATCACTGAAAGAACAAAATCTCCTTCTTCTCTTCAAGTACCAAATCCAGCACTCCCAGGGGACCTGCACACTCCTGGCCCCACCGCATTCCAGCGCTACCCGGTGACTCCAACACTCTCCCTTCTCCTTCTCTGTTTCCCTACAGGCAACTATGGAGAAAGTGGGATGGAAGCTTTCAAAGATATGTCAGCCAAGGAAGGGATCTGCATCGCTCATTCTTACAAAATCTATAGCAATGCGGGGGAGCAGAGCTTCGATAAACTGCTCAAGAAGCTCACGAGTCACTTGCCCAAGGCTCGGGTGGTAGCCTGCTTCTGCGAGGGCATGACGGTGAGAGGGCTGCTGATGGCTATGCGGCGCCTGGGGCTGGCCGGAGAGTTTCTGCTTCTGGGCAGGTAAGTGCCAAGGAGACAGTTTACTTGCAGGTAATAATGTCAGGGATTTGGCAGCTTCAGAGGGTATCTCTTTTGCTTTGGAAGCTTAATCTGTTGTAGTGCAAGTAGAGCTTAAAAATCATCAACACCAGAGCCTGGAAATAATCACAGAAAATAAGCAGATAGGCCATGGGCTGATGACTGATGACAGCAGAAATCAACATGAAAATGAGGAATCCTTAAGTCCTCAAAAAAGAATTGTAAGGAAATGAGAAGGCTTTTAAAATAACTTGCATAATCCCCCTTGATAAGTAAACACATGTCAAACTTTATGCAGTCTCTTCTGAAATTGATTCTAAGAATGGCTGTGTAAGCTTCTTTTAAAACGTAGCGTTTTAGAACTTGGGGCTAGAACGGAGGGAATTACTTTTAGTACTAATTTTAAGGCATTGGTAATTTGGCTCATTATTTTATTTCAAAAGTGTTATCGCATTGCCTGATCACTCACATTGTTACCAGATGAGTTTCTAAAAGATTAATTTGACTTTAATTATCTGGCTGATATACTTGATTGGCACAACTCATCTCATTTCCTCCTGATCTTGTTGAATCAGTATATTAGTTAGTGTTCTGCAAAGAAGCAGCAACAGCAGTGTTTATCTATGAAAAGAGATATCCAGAAGAATCAAAGTTACTGCTCTGGTCCAAAAACTGGCAGGTGTGATACTCAGGAAAATCGAATGCTTCAGTTTCAGTCTGAAGTCCAGAAAAGACTAATATCCCAACTGAAGCAGTCTTGAAGGAGGAGTTCCCTCTGACTTAACCTTTTTCAGGTTTTCCATTGATTGGATGAGGCCCACCCACCTTAGAGAAGAAGCTTCATTACTCAGTCTACCCATACAAGTGTTAATCTCATCCAGAAATATCCTTGTAGACAGAATAATGTTTGGCCAAATGTTTCAGCACCCTATGGCCCAATCAAGATGTCACATAAAGTTAGCCATCACAATCCAAGTCAACACCATAGTGTGAAAAGGTGAACATGGTTCACCGTTTCATCCCTTTAAAAAGTCATGATATTATCACATCTTTTCTCGCTAGGTAGCCGATTTAAAGAGAGACAACCTTCAGAACCACTCCATCTTTCTTAGTGTCACTGTCCAAATTAAAAGCCAGCTAACTTGTTATTAGCTTTGGATGGCTCATTAAAGAAAACATGCTTCCTTTATTTTCCGAATGCTTGACTGACCTTCTGTGATGAGACTTAGCTCCTGCTTGGCTACATTTTATGACAGCCAGTTCATGAAATTAATTCTCTTCTGTCTGAGCTGATGGCAGTAGATTGATGGGACTGTTTTATATGAGGCCAACCATCCTTCATAAAAATGATATGAGTGAGATTCCATTCTCATCGGTGTCATATGTTTTGTTTAAAATCATCCCTTGTTGGAAAGAGTGATGCATCAGCTAGTTTCACACAATCCAGGAACCTCCTCACTGCCAATATTCTGATGTTCCAAAGTACAGTGTTACCAGTGAGATGAAAAGAACAAGAAAGAAGATGGCTTTAAACAGTCCTGTTTTTCTTTATGGGGAGTGAGACAATGGATTCTGCAGCTCCTGTCTGCTGCTTTGCCAACATAAATAAGACAAATCCAAAGCACTTGCCTATCAGCCATATGTTATATCAACAAACAAATGTATTTTGATCACATGTACCCAAGAAAAATAGGTTGGTAAGTACTATATTTCCATTTTCCATCTGCACTTTTTGCCAATAGTATCACAAGGCCAAAATTCAATATTTTGTATATTTTAAAATTTATTCTGTATGTGCTGTTGATAAGTTCTTTTCAAATCATTTCATTCATGAAATAATAAATTCATAGCCTTAACTAGATTTCTTAGTTCTCTCATTGATTAGCTAATAATAATACAACATTTACTTGAGCACCAGTTCATCTTTGAGCAATTCTATTAAAAAAAATCTTCCTTTCTCTGAATTTTAAAAGTATCTCTCTGTAGTTTCTACATCTTGGATCATATTTTTCTTTTTGAAAGTAATATGCTATTCTCTTTCAAATATCTGGAAACCACAGTCCGGTCCTTAGGCCCCTTCATCTTCCCTTGGAAATCCTTAATTGTTTTATTCCTATTTCTTCATAGTGAAAAGGCACTTTGGGTCTGGACCATTTATCAGGACCGTTTATAGGATCATTTATCAAGTGCTGTGTGCCAGGTTCTTCACTAACCATTTAAGTGCATTGTTTCATTTAATTATTAATTTGACAAATATCAAGTTGCTAGAGACTTCCCTATAGTTCAGAATCTGCCTGCATTACAGAAGACCGAGGTTCGATCTCTGGGTCTGGAAGATCCCCTGGAGAAGAAAATGGCAACCCATTCCCCTATTCTTGCCTGGAGAATCCCTTGGACAGAGGAGCCTGGAGGGCTACAGTCCACGGTGTTGCAAAGAGTTGGACAGGTCGAAGCCACTAAGACATAGTATCTCTTAAAATGTTTGGGCTGTATTAGTGAACAAAATAGACAATAATCACTACCCTGGTGGACCTTGAAGATGATGAGTTAGATAAAAGTTAATAAGTGCTGTGAAAAAAAATCTAAGAACAACTTGCATGATGACTACCATTATCATCTCCATTTTATAGTCACGGACTTTTAAGACTCAGTAAATACTCAGTTACAGTAATAATAATTTATTATATAGACGTATGCCTTGAAGGCAGCATTCCAAATGCCTGTGTAACTCTAGAGACTGAGCAGTTAGCACTGTGTCCTACTCCTTCCAACAACAAACAACAGCAAAGAGAATTTAGATCATCTATTCACTCTCATTTTATAAATGAGGAAACGGATAACCCAAGTGTTTGAATGACATGGTCAGAGTCCCACAGGAATCCAATTACCTTGACTCAAAGTCTTGTACTGGTTTCTACTGTCACCTATAGAATAGAAAAGGGGGAAAGTTATAAATTGATAGCAGATTCCTGGTTCTTCATAGATCCTTGGTGTAGGGGAAAAAAAAAAAAAAAGACCCTAGATGATTCCAGTTGAAGTTAGCATTTTAATATTAATGTTCCCTCCTAAAAACTCCCATTCAGCTAACCCTGTAACTCCTAGTATTTTAAGGCAATTTTGTTTGCATATATTTCCCTGATCTCTCTGTATGCTCCTTCCTTCCCTTACCCCCAGAGCAAACTTAAATGGATCTTAGATACAAGAAATCAAAATTAAGAGAAAAGACTATATTCAGAGCTTCCTATAGGACTCCACATTTAACCACTATAGTTACTTAAAAATCTACCCAGCTGCCTTGGGACAGGCATGTTTAATAGGTCATTCAACTAAAATGTTAGGCAGGTCCAAGATAACTCTGCCTCAAAGACAACCTCATCAATCAATATATCTCACCATCTGTGCTGCTCATCTGTAGAACGTTAGAGTGATATGGACCTGGCCACTGGGTCTTCTCATTTGAGCTCTGGGTAATCTATTGTCTCATTGCCAAGAAAAATGTCCTGTCTGGGTCCCGGAAATAGTCTTGCTAAACACCTTAGCCTTGACAGCAGGGTGAGATCAGTAATCTGAACAAAGGGGCTTATTGTTCTAGAATGGATACAGTGGGTTAGAGCTTGACTTGGGAAAATATTGAGATATATTATTTACAACTTGTAAAACCTAAATGTTAACTTGGAAACAAGGACCAATTTTCAACAAATGAATAGTTTAAAGATTGTTTAACCTTGTCTATGATTAAAACTATTTAGCTAATTGAATTAAGAATTTGTTACCAGGACACAAGAGGAAATGTACTTAAATTTCAAGACTCATTGGAATTATTACCAGTGTTTTCTTCCCCCAGAGGTTATTGATTTCAAGCTACTGCTTTTAGCTTTTATTTTTTTTAATTGAAGTATAGTTGATTCACAATGTTGCGTTAATTTCTGCTGTACAGCAAAATTGTTCAGCTATATATATATATACTTTTCCTATAATTTTTTCCATTTTGGTTTATCTCAGGATTTGAATACAGTCGTTTATTCATCCTCTGTGTACTAGTTTGCATCTGCTAATCCCAGTGAGTGAGTGAGTGAGTGAGTGAAGTCGCTCAGTCGTGTCCGACTCTTTGCGACCCCGTGGACTGTAGCCTATCAGGCTCCTCCATCCATGGGATTTTCCAAGCAAGAGCTCTGGAGTGGGCTGCCATTTCCTTCCTTCCGCTCTTCTCCTGCCTCTTGGTAATCAGGTATCGGTTCTCTGTGTCTGTGAGTCTGTTTCACAGTTGGGTTTATTGGTGTCATATTTTTGATCCAACATATATGCAATATCGTATGGTGTTTGTCTTCCTTTTTCTACCTTACCTCATTCAGTGTGATAATCTCTAGCTTCATCTGTGTTGCTGCCAATGGCATCATCACGTTCTTTTTTACGCGCGGGTAATACTCCATTGTGTATATGTGTGTGTGTGTGTCTATACAGCACATCTTCTTAAAGCATTCATCTGTTGACTGACAGGTTGTTTCCATGTCTTGTCTGCTGTGAATAGCACTGCTGTGGACATAGGGGTGCATGCATCTTTATGAATTGCAGCTTTATCCGGGTATATACCCAGGAGTTGGATTGCTGGATCATATGGCAACTCTATTTTCAATTTTCTGAGGAACCTCCATACAGCTTTCCATAATTGCTGCGCCAACTATATTCCCACCAACAGTGCAGGAGGGTTCACTTTTCTCTACACTCTCTCCAGTATTTGCTACCTGTAAACTTTTTATGGTGACCATTCTGACCAATGTGAGGTGATATCTCACTGTAGTTTTGACTTTGAATTCTCTAATAATTTAAGATGTTGAGCATCTTTTCCTGTATCTGTTGGCCATCTGTGTGTATCCTTTGGAGAATTGTCTACTGAGGGTCCTCTGCCCATGTTTTGATTGGGTTGTTTATTCTTTTGTTGTTGTATGAGATGTTTATCAGTGTTTCTCATCGAAGGTCATGCTGCATCAATATTTTTCGAGATAGAAAGGATAACAGCTCACTTTAATAAACATCTTTGTGGATAGAATTATACACTATTGTTCTAGTAAAACTATGATAGTAGCTATTATGCAGAAGTAGACATTAATCTTTATACTTGTATCTCAGCAGAGTATTCATTATATATGTAAATAAGTACACCTGATTTCCATTGGGCCATTTAGTATAATTTAATTGTAGTGTGAAAAAAGTTATTTTTTGAGAAATATTTATAATTTATTTACAATTCCTCTCAATCCAGATGCAATGTACCAGTCAGAGGTTATTTTCATCAGAGGTGATAATGCTGGGATATAGCTGATATTCTACTTTTACCAAGTTGCCAGGAGCACAGTGTTCAATAGTTAGGAAACTAAAACTCTCATGCAGAAGGGAAAAGGGCTTGACTAACACTTTACCACAGAATGTATCACAATTGACTCAGCCACTCCCCCTTTCCATGGATATTTTGGTTGTTTCTAGTCTTTTATTATTATAAAGTAGATTGTAATATATAGGACTTCCCAGGTGGCTCAGTGATAAAGAATCTGCCTGTCAGTGCGGGAAACATGGGTTCTATCCCTGGGTTGGAAAGATCCCCTGGAAGAGGAAATGGCAACCCACTCCAGTATTCTTACCTGGAAAATCCCACTGATAGAGGAGCCTGGTGGGCTGCACTTTGTGGGACTGGAAACAAAGAGTCAGACACAACTGAGCAAGCATGCACACACGCACATGTTGTAATGTACCATCATGGGCATGTGCTGTTTCGTATTTACAGTGATGAATCTTCATTGTAGATTCTCGGAAGTGGGATTGGCTAGATCAAAAGATAAATGCGTATGTACTTTCGCTAGATAGTGTCAAATTCCTTTTGAAAAATTTTATTTTCCCTTCAGTGATGTGTGGAAAGTAGCTATTTCCCCTCAACTTGTCTGACAGGATATGTGTCAAGCTTTTCATTTGTAAATCTGTTATTGGACAAATGGTATATCAATGTAATATAATTTGAATTTATTTTTTTCTGCATAAGGTTAAACTTTGTTTTCTTATACTAAAGTACAAATATATACTTCTTAGTAAACTATCTCTGTACATCTTTTGTTCACTTTCACTTTTCACTTTCATGCATTGGAGAAGGAAATGGCAACCCACTCCAGTGTTCTTGCTTGGAGAATCCCAGAGACGGCGGAGCCTGGTGGGCTGCCGTCTACGGGGTCGCACAGAGTCGGACACAACTGAAGCGACTCAGCAGCAGCAGCAGCAGCAGCAGTACATCTTTTGTCTGTCTCTTATTAGATAAAAAAGTTGCTTTCATTGAGTTTCTGTTCTGTTTTAGAAGATAAAGAGAAAGGGAAAGAGAGTGGGAAGGAGAAGGAGGTCAGCAGGAGAGGAAAGAGTGGGGAGCAGAAACTGAATGTTCTAAGCAACGCTGGATGTTTCAAGTTTTAGATGCCTTTAAGTTTGGTAATTTGTTGTTGTTCAGTTCCTCATTCATGTCCCACTCTTTGTGACCCCAGAGACTGCAGCACGCCAGGTTTCCTTCTCTGTCCATCACCAACTCCCAGAGCTTGCTCAAACTCATGTCTATTGAGTTGGTGATGCCATCCAACCATCTCATTCTCTGTCTGTCGTCCCCTTCTCCTCTTGCCTTTAATCTTCCCCAGCATCAGGGTCTTTTCTAATGAGTCAGCTCTTTGCACCACGTGGTCAAAGTGTTGGTGCTTCAGTTTCAGCATCGGTGTTTCCAATGACTATTCCAGGTTGATCTCCTTTAGGATTGAGTGGTTGGATCTCCTTGCAGTCGAAGGGACTCTAAAGAGTCTTCTCCAGCACCACAGTTCAAAACCATCATTTTTTGTTAATAGTTAATGTGTCATATTTTATTTTATTTAAATATATTTTATTTAATATATTTTATATTCAGCATATATGTGATATCATACGGTATTTTTCTTTTTCCAACTTACTTTGCTTAAATAATCTCTAGATCCATCTATATTGCTGCAAATGGCATTATTTCATTATTTTTATGTATAACATTCCATTGTGTGTGTGTGTGTGTAGATATATGCTGCTGCTGCTGCTACGTTGCTTCAGTCATGTCCGACTCTGTGCAACCACAGACATGGCAGCCCTCCAGGCTCCTCCATCCCTGGGATTCTCCAGGCAAGAACACTGGAGTGGGTTGCTATTTCCTTCTCCAATGCATGAAAGTGAAAAGTGAAAGTGAAGTCACTCAGTCATGTCCGACTCTTAGGGACCCCATGGACTGCAGCCTACCAGGCTCCTCCATCCATGGGATTTTCCAGGCTAGAGTACTGGAGTGGGTCACCAGTGCCTTCTCTGGTATGTGTATGTATATATTTAAACCTTCATCCCTTTGACTGCAAGGAGATCAAACCACTCAATCCTAAAGGAAACCAACCTGGAATAGTCATTGGAAACACTGATGCTGAAACTGAAGCACCAACACTTTGACCACGTGGTGCAAAGAGCTGACTCATTAGAAAAGACCCTGATGCTGGGGAAGATTAAAGGCAAGAGGAGAAGGGGACGACAGACAGAGAATGAGATGGTTGGATGGCATCACCAACTCAATAGACATGAGTTTGAGCAAGCTCTGGGAGTTGGTGACGGACAGAGAAGGAAACCTGGCGTGCTGCAGTCTCTGGGGTCACAGAGTGGGACATGAATGAGGAACTGAACAACAACAAATTACCGAACTTAAAGGCATCTAAAACTTGAAACATCCAGCGTTGCTTAGAACATTCAGTTTCTGCTCCCCGCTCTTTCCTCTCCTGCTGACCTCCTTCTTTAAACATTCATCTATTGATGGACAATTGATTACTCACTATTGTTAAATAACTGGACAAGGTCCCACTAATTTATCCTAGTGGCTGTTCTAAGTATCACAAAAGAGAGAAGTCTTTAGCAACACAAGTGTTTGTATATTTATGATAATTCCCCTGGTTATAGGTGGCTCAGAGAGTAAAGAATCCACCTGCAATGCTGGAGACCTGGGTTTGATCCCTGGGTTGGAAAGGTCCCCTGGAGAAGCGCATGGCAACCCAGTTCCGTATTCTTATCTGGAGAATCCCATGGACAGAGCCTGGGGGTTTATAGTCCATGGGGCCACAAAGAGTCATAACTGAGTGACTAAACACACAGCACATGATAGATTCAGTCTAATTTTGATTCAGCTTCATTTTTGTTGTTTTAGATTATCCTCCAAAAATTAAATAAACCTAGTAAATTTAAATGCCTTAAAACTTGTTGTAAATTTTGTGATGAATTTGTAATGCAAGTAAAGTTAGCCAGACTATGTCCTGCTTTGCCTGGAGTTGTTTTACTCCTTATCTTCCTTTGAGTTGGAAAGACCAGACAAATTACATTATGTTTCGTCTATAAACAGCCTGTTGTTTACATGCATGAGCCTCAGATTATATGAAAAATTCTCTGAACCATATGGGTTGAGCACTGAATATGTGTGAAGAAATTTGGAGAGCAACCTAGGAGACAGTATTTTCAGCCTTGTAGTATTTTGATATTTATTCCATCATTGGAGAAGACTTTTTTTAGGGGTGTGAGAATATGATAGGTGTTATTTTCCAAAAGATAATCCCAAGATATGGTTTATGAATTAGACGAAGTCAGATGCATATAGAAGAACAGTATCTCTAATGAAAATTACACTATTGAGGACTATGGCAGTGTGGATGATGAAAAGGCAATAGACCATGCCCTCCTTACTAATTAAAATGTGCATATCACCTTGTTTGTGAAAACAGTATCAGGACTATATGTCTGTGTTCAAGATCACCAAGATGTATACATCCAACATGTGCAACTTTTTGTATATCATGCACAACTCAATGAAGTCAAAAAAATATGTAGGAGCTGCTGATGTGTTGGATAATAAGGAGTGTAGGGAGATGTCAAGGGTGTTTTCTAGATTTAGTTCAGTTGCTCAGTCATGTCCGACTCTTTGCGACCCCATGGACTGCAGCACGCCAGGCTTCCCTGTCCATCACCAACTCCTGGAGCTTGCTCAAACTCATGTTCATCAAGTCGGTGATGCCATCCAACCATCTCATCCTCTGTCATCCCCTTCTCCTCCTACCCTCAATCTTTCCCTAAATCAAGGTCTTTTCAAATGAGTTAATTTTTTGCATCAGGTGACCGAAGTATTGGAGTTTCAGCTTCAGCACCAGTCCTTCCAATGAATATTCAGGACTGATTTCCTTTTAGAATTGACTTGTTGGATCTCCTTGAGGTCTAAGGACTCTCAAGAGTCTTCTCCAGCACCACAGTTCAAAAGCATCAATTCTTTGGCACTCAGCTTCCTTTATAGTCCAACTCTCACATCCATACATGACTAGTGGGAAAACCATAGCTTTGACTAGATGGACCTTTGTTGGCAAAGTAATGTCTCTGGCTTTTTAATATACTGTCTAGGTTGGTCATAGCTTTTCTTCCAAGGAGCCAGTGTCTTTTAATTTCATGGCTGCAGTCATCATCTGCAGTGATTTTGGAGCCCAAGAAAATAAAGTCTGTCACTGTTTCCACTGTTTCCCCATCTATTTGCCATGAAGTGATGGGACCAGATGCCATGATCTTAGTTGTCTGAATGTTGAGTTTTAAGCCAGCTTTTGCACTCTCCTCTTTAACTTTCACTAAGAGGCTTTTTAGTTCTTTACTTGCTGACTTCTAGATTATTAAGCATATAACAAGATAACTGATGGTACCTTTATTGAAGACAATTGGATCAGAACCAGGTATGAGGTGGAGAGCAGATCATGAGTTCAGTTTGGATAAGTTGACCTAAATGTGCATTTCAAACATGGAAATAGCCAAGAAAGTGAAACAATTTGTAAATCTGGAGCTCAAAAGAGAAATGTGTGTACTCAGTCACTCAGTCGTTTCTGACTGTTTGCGGCCCCATGGCCTGTAGCCAGCTGGGCTCCTATGCAAATAGAATTCTCCATGCAAGAACACTGGAATGGCGTGCCATTGCATACTCCAGGGGATCTTCCTGACCCAGGGCTTGAAACCACATGTATCTTGCATCTCCTACATTGGGAGGCAGTTTCTTTACCACTAGCACCACCTGGGAAACCCCAAAAGAGATATATAGGCTATAAAAAAAAATAAGCAATGCATCTGAATAATTTAGCTTTATTAATGGAAGATGTGGACATGTAGAATGAAGACAGAAAGGCTAAGAAATTGTCTTGGAGGGACTTCAACATTGAATGATCGGAAGAAAGATGAACTCAACAAAGGAGATAGAGAAAAAGCAAATTCACAGCTTGGGGAGGAAAACCCAGATGGTGCTGTGACCTGTGGAAGAGCAGGTTTAAAGCAGAAGCCACCAGTGTCAAATGATTCTAGGAGACAAGTGCAAATAATTTTGAGAGGACTTTTTTCGTAAGTGGAAGTAATTGAGGGTTTAGGAAGTGTTGAGTGAATGGAGAAATAAAAACAGTCAGAATGAAGTAGCTAAGAAGTGAGTAGGAGGTGAGAAAATGAACCCAGAGCACACAAGCCGCTGCTTTGGAAAGTGAAACTAAGGAATGAAGGATGATAGAACTATATATTGAGAGAAAATGAACTCAAGAGAGAAGTTTTTAACATAATATTTTACTTTTTCTCCAAAACTGTAGCTTATGATCACGAAAAGTATTTTAAGCAGTAAACAAGCTATACAATTAAAAGCACTTATTTTCACATCTGTAGCAACACAGGGTATTATTAAACGTTTTGGTGTTTACTAATGTTATATGTGAAATTTAGCATCATTATGTTCTAATTCCTAATTCGTTAATTATGAATGAGATTGTACACCTTTCATATTTTAGTCAATAGGTAATATATATTTATATTCTTTTGCAAGGTACCTAATCATGCACTGAGTCCATTCTTTTGTTTATTTCTTTCTTATTGGTTTATATAAAAGTTCTTTATAAATTAGAGTCTATTATTGACATGTGTAGCAGATATTTTCCCACTTCTAATTTAATTTGACTTAACTTACGGCATTTGGAACAATACCAAACTTTATACTTTAGCTATTTTTTCACATGTTTCTTCTATGACTCTTGCAATTTGTATATTGCATACAGAGGCCTGTCACAGAGATTTTCTTAGTGAGTTGTTTAACTTTAGGATCCAGGTAATAGGAGGATGTAATAAATGGGGGGACAGTTTATAGTATCAAGTCCCTAGAAATGTGGAAATGAGTGACATTTACAGTGTAGGTGGGGGGAGGAAGCTGAGAAGGTCAGCTCCAGATTTGGGACAGAAAGAATTTATGCCAGAGGCAAAGGTAGGCAATGTTTAAAAGTTTGAAAATAGGAAACTCATTTAGTAACCCCTCTTTCCTTTGTAAATTCAGAGGCAAGAAGGGTGGGGAGGGGAGAGAGAGTGTGTGTGTGTGTGTGTGTTTGTTAGGAGGGTTTTGTATCAGTGATCTGAGGAGTTGTCACTGGAGATTGGAGAAAAAGGAAAACAGTACTTTTGATAGGTGGTTTTATATATTATCATTTATTTTTCTTACTCCATTTGTTATAAATTATAGAAGAAGATTGGTTATACTGTAATGAAGACATGTTCTTAGAATAACCACAAATTTAACATTTGTACATGCGTGGTCACACCAAGTATTGTAATGATTCTATCTGTTAGGGTTTTAAAAGTTGATTGACAATAGCCTTGATCTCAAATTAAAAACCAAGAGGAACAAGTCATGGAGATGAGTGTATCTTAGCTAACTAGAGACCACGTCTTAGGTCTGTGACCGAATAGACCTCCCTCCTAAGTAGTGAAGGACAGGGAAGCCTGGTGAGCTGCCGTCCACGGGGTCGCAGAGAGTCGGACATGACTGAACAACAACAAAATGCCACTCTGAGGCCTGGCACGGCTGGACAATGCAGAACGTCCCTCCTTTAGAAACGGCCTTCAGTTCAGTTCAGTTCAGTCGCTCAGTCGTGTCCGACTCTCTGCGATCCCATGAATCGCAGCATGCCAGGCCTCCCTGTCCATCACCATCTCCCTGAGTTCACTCAAACTCACGTCCATCCAGTCGGTGATGCCATCCACCCATCTCATCCTCGGTCGTCCCCTCTTCCTCCTGCCCTCAATCCCTCCCAGCATCAGGTGGCCAAAGTACTGGAGTTTCAGCTTTAACATCATTCCTTCCAAAGAACACCCAGGGCTGATCTCCTTCAGAATGGACTGGTTGGATCTCCTTGCAGTCCAAGGGACTCTCAAGAGTCTTCTCCAACACCACAGTTCAAAAGCATCAATTCTTCAGCGCTCAGCCTTCTTCACAGTCCAAACGGCCTTAAGGGTGACAATAGGGAAACACTCACATTCAGAGAGATAGTTTGCTTTGAAAAAGAAGAATTTGAGTGGTCAACACTTGGCCCAGTCTCACCAAACAGATGTCAGTCATTCTCTCGAGCAGAAGAGAGGGTAATAGAGGAGAAAATCTGTGTGTCTTCATTTCATATTTTTTTTAACCCCTGCCCAGTGGGAAAGTCCTCTGAAATACTCCTTTTTGAAGTGTAAAGAATGAGACTTATTCTCCTTCTGAAGCAGATAGATAATAATATTAACTTTGCTTTCAGATGAAGACTATGATGCTCAGAGACATCCCGTGTCTCATCAGTGTCACCATCTGAAATTTAAATGAAACCAATTGTTTTGTAAGGTGCTATCGATCTGACAAGAAGGCAAACAGAAGGTCTTTGTATTATTCCACAGAGAAGAATTCTTCTGTGACAGATGAAACTAACCAATGTCTTCAAAGCTCTTCCAGTACTTGGGCTTGTGCTTTGGAGGCATCTACATCCCAAAGGGGTCTGGTAGCTTTAAGGCTGATTAGTCTTCCAAAATTTTGTTTAGATGAATTTTTAAAATAATATTGGATGGTAATAGTAGCTCTTTATGGGGTGTTCTTTGTGTAGCAAACACTGTTCCAAGCGGTTGGTTTTCATGTGTTTATTGATTTTTCATAACATTCCAATTTAAAAGTTATTGTTATTAACATCAGTTTATTGCTGAAGAAACTGCCACACAGAGAGACAATGAATTCTCTCAAAATCACAAGGCAGGAAGTGGCAGAAAGGGCACTGTTTGCTTAATCACTGTGCTAAGCTATCTAGATCTTTGATAATCCTTAATGTCGGTATATATTTGATCCATATGGTATAAAATATTTTTCTCCATCTTTAATAAAAAAAATAATAGCAATTAAAGATGATTCTAAAAGAAAGATTTCTTTTTTTAAGTAAGATAAATAAAGCCTGGAGCAATCCAAACTTCTGTAAATGAGAAAAATTCAATGATTAGATGGGCTGTTTCCTTGGACTGCAAGGAGATCCAACCAGTCCATCCTAAATGAGATCAGTCCTCGGTTTTCATTGGAAGGACTGATGTTGAAGCTGAAACTCCAATACTTTGGCCACCTGATGCAAAAAGCTGACTCATTTGAAAAGACCCTGATGCTGGGAAAGATTGAGGGCAGGAGGAGAAGGGGATGACAGAGGATGAGATGGTTGGATGGCATCACTGACTTGATGGACGTGAGTTTGAGTGAACTCCAGGAGTTGGTGATGGACATGGAGGCCTGGTGTGCTGCGGTTCATGGGGTCGAAGAGTTGGACAAGACTGAGCGACTGAACTGAACTGAGATGGGCTGTTCAATCTGCATGATTATTTTTCCACGCACAACTTGTTAGGAAAACACTGTAGTAAAGTTTAGCTTTCAGGAAAGAGAAAAATTTAAAGTTGTTTATAAGAATGATCAAGCATCTGTGCAGAGATAAAGGCAAACATAAATAAAATGTTATTCTGTGGTGAAACCAGGTAGAAATTCATTTGTTCTTCCAATGTTTTCCAGAAGACTAAAATGTTTTGGTAGAGTGATCATCTTGTGTACATGTTTCTATTAATTGGAGGACACAGTGATAAATCATTCCAAACCAGTGGCTGGCAAACTAAGGGCTATAGGCTAAATCCAGCCCTCCTCCTATTTTTGTAAATAAAGTTTTATTGAAAAACTGCCACACTCATTTATACAATGTCTATGACTGTTTTGGAGAAGGAAATGGCAACCCACTCCAGTGTTCTTGCTTGGAGAATCCCAGGGACAGGGAAGACTGGTGGGCTGCCATCTATGGGGTCACACAGAGTCGGACATGACTGACGTGACTTAGCAGCAGCAGCAGCAGCATGACTTTTTGGAGCTACAATAATACAGTTGATTAATTGCAACAGAGACTGTATGTGTCATAAAGCTTAAAATATTGACCCCTGATCTAAAGGGTTTCTTTTTTGAATCTGGCTTTCCTTACTTACACAGCTTATTAGGACTTAGGTTTTGGATATTTATTCAGCAGCACTCATGATTTCTACATACATTCCACTTCCTTTTCAGTTCTCCTTGAGGTTTAATGGCGGCTGCTAGGTCATGGGATCAGAAAATTCTAGAACTGTTGGTTGAGTCAGAATATTGCTTATTCACCTCACTGTCCGGCAGAAACTAACACAACATTGTAAGCAATCATAACTCCAATTTTAAAAACCAACCAAAAAAAAACCAGTGGAGAGAAGACCAAGAACAAAGCAGTTGGAACATACAGTGCATTGGAAATACCTCCTTTGAGTACCCGTTCAGTTTTGAATTATTTAACTTTATCTAAAATAAATTTAACAAGGAATGGACTGTTTGGGTATAAATGTTAATCTTTCTAGTATAGTTATGTTTTACTCCTTTCATTTGCTGTCACGGACTGATGACATGGATTAAAAATTCCCCCTTTCTGAATATTTTCTGAAATCCAGTCTCAAAGTCAAATATCTGTTTGTATTTCATTTACTTTTTCAAGTTTGAGGCTTTCAAATGTGCCCATTGATCTTTACGTGTAGTAGTAAGTAGACATTATACTAATACTTATCTCCCTGTTTTTCCAGGATTTCTTCTTTTTCCCTTTCATTGTCCTTCTCACCCTGCCTCACTCCCTTCTGTTCTTCCACCTCAGCCCGACCCTGTAACCAACATGAATAACTTGGCTGTTTTCTTCTCACATTTCTTCTTGGTCTTTAATCATTGACATACATATCTCCCTCCAATTTAGGGGGATTTTGACTCTGATTATGTTAAATTTTGTAATTTGTTTTTGTATCCATAATTAAATATGGTTCTTTTATAGCTTCTGGAATTCTTTCCTTGATCTCTGAAACCAGGAGAGTATTGTTTGTTTTTTACCTTTATTCATCTAATGCAACCAGATGTTTTTAAATTAAATTCATAAAGGGGAAAGCCAACATTATTTTCTGTAAGATAGACGTGCCTGCATC